>NW_027096011.1:735903-1471807 GCF_040115645.1 Euwallacea fornicatus
GAAATTTGGTCCTCATTTGCCGAAGTTATCTTATTTCAAAGTTTTAAAGGTCAAAAAAGATGTGAATTTGTGCCCATAATGTACCGTTTTTCTTGGAAATTGAACAAGATGCAATCATGATGTGTTGTGTCATCTTAAATGTCTCATCGAGTTGATTAATTTGTCACTTTGTTAAAGAAATTTGGTCCTCATTTGCCGAAGTTATCTAGTTTCAAAGTTTGAAAAGTCACAAAAGTTGTGAGTTTGTGAACATAATGTACTGTTTTTCTTGGAAATTCAACAAGATCCAATCATGATGTGTTGTGTCATCTTAAAGGTCTCGTCGAGTTGATTAATTTGTCACTTTGTTAAAGAAATTTGGTCCTCATTTGCCGAAGTTATCTAGTTTCAAAGTTTTAAAGGTCAAAAAAGATGTGAATTTGTGCCCATAATGTACCGTTTTTCTTGGAAATTGAACAAGATGCAATCATGATGTGTTGTGTCATCTTAAATGTCTCATCGAGTTGATTAATTTGTCACTTTGTTAAAGAAATTTGGTCCTCATTTGCCGAAGTTATCTAGTTTCAAAGTTTTAAAAGTCACAAAAGTTGTGAGTTTGTGCCCATAATGTACTGTTTTTCTTGGAAATTGAACAAGATGCAATCATGATGTGTTTTGTCATCTTATAGGTCTCGTCGAGTTGATTAATTTGTCACTTTGTTAAAGAAATTTGGTCCTCATTTGCCGAAGTTATCTAGTTTCAAAGTTTGAAAAGTCACAAAAGTTGTGAGTTTGTGAACATAATGTACTGTTTTTCTTGGAAGTTCAACAAGATCCAATCATGATGTGTTGTGTCATCTTAAAGGTCTCGTCGAGTTGATTAATTTGTCACTTTGTTAAACAAATTTGGTCCTCATTTGCCGAAGTTATCTAGTTTCAAAGTTTGAAAAGTCACACAAGTTGTGAGTTTGTGAACATAATGTACTGTTTTCCTTGGAAATTCAACAAGATCCAATCATGATGTGTTGTGTCATCTTAGAGGTCTCATCGAGTTGATTAATTTGTCACTGTCAAAGAAATTTGGTCCTCATTTGCCGAAGTTATAGAGCTTCAAACTTTAAAAAGTCAAGAAAGTTGTGAGTTTGTGAACATAATGTTCTGTTTTTCTTGGAAATTCAACAAGATCCAATCATGATGTGTTGTGTCATCTTAAAGGTCTCGTCGAGTTGATTAATTTGTCACTTTGTTAAACAAATTTGGTCCTCATTTGCCGAAGTTATCTAGTTTCAAAGTTTGAAAAGTCACAAAAGTTGGGAGTTTGTGCCCATAATGTACCGTTTTTCTTGGAAATTGAACAAGATGCAATGATGATGTGTTGTGTCATCTTAAAGGTCTCGTCGAGTTGATTAATTTGTCACTTTGTTAAAGAAATTTGGTCCTCATTTGCCGAAGTTATCTAGTTTCAAAGTTTTAAAAGTCACAAAAGTTGGGAGTTTGTGCCCATAATGTACTGTTTTTCTTGGAAATTCAACAAGATGCAATCATAATGTGTTGTGTCATCTTAAATGTCTCATCGAGTTGATTAATTTGTCACTTTGCTAAAGAAATTTGGTCCTCATTTGCCGAAGTTATAGAGCTTCAAACTTTAAAAAGTCAAGAAAGTTGTGAGTTTGTGAACATAATGTTCTGTTTTTCTTGGAAATTCAACAAGATCCAATCATGATGTGTTGTGTCATCTTAAAGGTCTCGTCGAGTTGATTAATTTGTCACTTTGTTAAACAAATTTGGTCCTCATTTGCCGAAGTTATCTAGTTTCAAAGTTTGAAAAGTCACAAAAGTTGGGAGTTTGTGCCCATAATGTACCGTTTTTCTTGGATATTGAACAAGATGCAATGATGATGTGTTGTGTCATCTTAAAGGTCTCGTCGAGTTGATTAATTTGTCACTTTGTTAAAGAAATTTGGTCCTCATTTGCCGAAGTTATCTTATTTCAAAGTTTTAAAGGTCAAAAAAGATGTGAATTTGTGCCCATAATGTACCGTTTTTCTTGGAAATTGAACAAGATGCAATCATGATGTGTTGTGTCATCTTAAATGTCTCATCGAGTTGATTAATTTGTCACTTTGTTAAAGAAATTTGGTCCTCATTTGCCGAAGTTATCTAGTTTCAAAGTTTGAAAAGTCACAAAAGTTGTGAGTTTGTGAACATAATGTACTGTTTTTCTTGGAAATTCAACAAGATGCAATCATAATGTGTTGTGTCATCTTAAATGTCTCATCGAGTTGATTAATTTGTCACTTTGCTAAAGAAATTTGGTCCTCATTTGCCGAAGTTATAGAGCTTCAAACTTTAAAAAGTCAAGAAAGTTGTGAGTTTGTGAACATAATGTTCTGTTTTTCTTGGAAATTCAACAAGATCCAATCATGATGTGTTGTGTCATCTTAAAGGTCTCGTCGAGTTGATTAATTTGTCACTTTGTTAAACAAATTTGGTCCTCATTTGCCGAAGTTATCTAGTTTCAAAGTTTGAAAAGTCACAAAAGTTGGGAGTTTGTGCCCATAATGTACCGTTTTTCTTGGAAATTGAACAAGATGCAATGATGATGTGTTGTGTCATCTTAAAGGTCTCGTCGAGTTGATTAATTTGTCACTTTGTTAAAGAAATTTGGTCCTCATTTGCCGAAGTTATCTAGTTTCAAAGTTTTAAAAGTCACAAAAGTTGGGAGTTTGTGCCCATAATGTACTGTTTTTCTTGGAAATTCAACAAGATGCAATCATAATGTGTTGTGTCATCTCAAATGTCTCATCGAGTTGATTAATTTGTCACTTTGCTAAAGAAATTTGGTCCTCATTTGCCGAAGTTATAGAGCTTCAAACTTTAAAAAGTCAAGAAAGTTGTGAGTTTGTGAACATAATGTTCTGTTTTTCTTGGAAATTCAACAAGATCCAATCATGATGTGTTGTGTCATCTTAAAGGTCTCGTCGAGTTGATTAATTTGTCACTTTGTTAAAGAAATTTGGTCCTCATTTGCCGAAGTTATCTAGTTTCAAAGTTTTAAAGGTCAAAAAAGATGTGAATTTGTGCCCATAATGTACCGTTTTTCTTGGAAATTGAACAAGATGCAATCATGATGTGTTGTGTCATCTTAAATGTCTCATCGAGTTGATTAATTTGTCACTTTGTTAAAGAAATTTGGTCCTCATTTGCCGAAGTTATCTAGTTTCAAAGTTTTAAAGGTCAAAAAAGATGTGAATTTGTGCCCATAATGTACCGTTTTTCTTGGAAATTGAACAAGATGCAATCATGATGTGTTGTGTCATCTTAAATGTCTCATCGAGTTGATTAATTTGTCACTTTGTTAAAGAAATTTGGTCCTCATTTGCCGAAGTTATCTAGTTTCAAAGTTTTAAAGGTCAAAAAAGATGTGAATTTGTGCCCATAATGTACCGTTTTTCTTGGAAATTGAACAAGATGCAATCATGATGTGTTGTGTCATCTTAAATGTCTCATCGAGTTGATTAATTTGTCACTTTGTTAAAGAAATTTGGTCCTCATTTGCCGAAGTTATCTAGTTTCAAAGTTTTAAAGGTCAAAAAAGATGTGAATTTGTGCCCATAATGTACCGTTTTTCTTGGAAATTGAACAAGATGCAATCATGATGTGTTGTGTCATCTTAAATGTCTCATCGAGTTGATTAATTTGTCACTTTGTTAAAGAAATTTGGTCCTCATTTGCCGAAGTTATCTAGTTTCAAAGTTTTAAAGGTCAAAAAAGATGTGAATTTGTGCCCATAATGTACCGTTTTTCTTGGAAATTGAACAAGATGCAATCATGATGTGTTGTGTCATCTTAAATGTCTCATCGAGTTGATTAATTTGTCACTTTGTTAAAGAAATTTGGTCCTCATTTGCCGAAGTTATCTAGTTTCAAAGTTTTAAAAGTCACAAAAGTTGTGAGTTTGTACCCATAATGTACTGTTTTTCTTGGAAATTGAACAAGATGCAATGATGATGTGTTGTGTCATCTTAAAGGTCTCTTCGAGTTGATTAATTTGACACTTTGTTTAAGAAATTTGGTCCTCATTTGCCGAAGTTATCTAGTTCCAAAGTTTTAAAAGTCACAAAATTTGGCAGTTTGTGCCCATAATGTACCGTTTTTCTTGGAAATTGAACAAGATGCAATCATGATGTGTTGTGTCATCTTAAAGGTCTCGTCGAGTTGATTAATTTGTCACTTTGTTAAAGAAATTTGGTCCTCATTTGCCGAAGTTATCTAGTTTCAAAGTTTTAAAGGTCAAAAAAGATGTGAATTTGTGCCCATAATGTACCGTTTTTCTTGGAAATTGAACAAGATGCAATCATGATGTGTTGTGTCATCTTAAAGGTTTCTTCGAGTTGATTAATTTGACACTTTGTTTAAGAAATTTGGTCCTCATTTGCCGAAGTTATCTAGTTTCAAACTTTGAAAAGTCACAAAAGTTGGGAGTTTGTGCCCATAATGTACCGTTTTTCTTGGAAATTGAACAAGATGCAATGATGATGTGTTGTGTCATCTTAAAGGTCTCTTCGAGTTGATTAATTTGACACTTTGTTTAAGAAATTTGGTCCTCATTTGCCGAAGTTATCTAGTTCCAAAGTTTTAAAAGTCACAAAATTTGGCAGTTTGTGCCCATAATGTACCGTTTTTCTTGGAAATTGAACAAGATGCAATCATGATGTGTTGTGTCATCTTAAAGGTCTCGTCGAGTTGATTAATTTGTCACTTTGTTAAAGAAATTTGGTCCTCATTTGCCGAAGTTATCTAGTTTCAAAGTTTTAAAGGTCAAAAAAGATGTGAATTTGTGCCCATAATGTACCGTTTTTCTTGGAAATTGAACAAGATGCAATCATGATGTGTTGTGTCATCTTAAAGGTCTCTTCGAGTTGATTAATTTGACACTTTGTTTAAGAAATTTGGTCTTCATTTGCCGAAGTTATCTAGTTTTAAAGTTTTAAAAGTCACAAAATTTGGCAGTTTGTGCCCATAATGTACCGTTTTTCTTGGAAATTGAACAAGATGCAATGATGATGTGTTGTGTCATCTTAAAGGTCTCGTCGAGTTAATTAATGTGTCACTTTGTTTAAGAAATTTGGTCCTCATTTGCCGAAGTAATCGAACTTCAAAATTTTAAAAGTCACAAAAGTTGGGAGTTTGTGCCCATAATGTACTGTTTTTCTTGGAAATTCAACAAGATCCAATCATGATGTGTTGTGTCATCTTAAAGGTCTCGTCGAGTTGATTAATTTGTCACTTTGTTAAACAAATTTGGTCCTCATTTGCCGAAGTTATCTAGTTTCAAAGTTTGAAAAGTCACAAAAGTTGTGAGTTTGTGAACATAATGTACTGTTTTTCTTGGAAATTCAACAAGATCCAATCATGATGTGTTGTGTCATCTTAGAGGTCTCATCGAGTTGATTAATTTGTCACTGTCAAAGAAATTTGGTCCTCATTTGCCGAAGTTATAGAGCTTCAAACTTTAAAAAGTCAAGAAAGTTGTGAGTTTGTGAACATAATGTACTGTTTTTCTTGGAAATTCAACAAGATCCAATCATGATGTGTTGTGTCATCTTAGAGGTCTCATCGAGTTGATTAATTTGTCACTGTCAAAGAAATTTGGTCCTCATTTGCCGAAGTTATAGAGCTTCAAACTTTAAAAAGTCAAGAAAGTTGTGAGTTTGTGAACATAATGTTCTGTTTTTCCTGGAAATTCAACAAGATCCAATCATGATGTGTTGTGTCATCTTAAAAGTCTCGTCGAGTTGATTAATTTGTCACTTTGTTAAACAAATTTGGTCCTCATTTGCCGAAGTTATCTAGTTTCAAAGTTTGAAAAGTCACAAAAGTTGTGAGTTTGTGAACATAATGTACTGTTTTTCTTGGAAGTTCAACAAGATCCAATCATGATGTGTTGTGTCATCTTAAAGGTCTCGTCGAGTTGATTAATTTGTCACTTTGTTAAACAAATTTGGTCCTCATTTGCCGAAGTTATCAACTTTCAAAGTTTGAAAAATCACAAAAGTTGGGAGTTTGTGAACATAATGTACTGTTTTTCTTGGAAATTCAACAAGATCCAATCATGATGTGTTGTGTCATCTTAAAGGTCTCGTCGAGTTGATTAATTTGTCACTTTGTTAAACAAATTTGGTCCTCATTTGCCGAAGTTATCTAGTTTCAAAGTTTGAAAAGTCACACAAGTTGTGAGTTTGTGAACATAATGTACTGTTTTTCTTGGAAATTCAACAAGATCCAATCATGATGTGTTGTGTCATCTTAGAGGTCTCATCGAGTTGATTAATTTGTCACTGTCAAAGAAATTTGGTCCTCATTTGCCGAAGTTATAGAGCTTCAAACTTTAAAAAGTCACAAAAGTTGTGAGTTTGTGAACATAATGTACTGTTTTTCTTGGAATTTCAACAAGATCCAATCATGATGTGTTGTGTCATCTTAAAGGTCTCGTCGAGTTGATTAATTTGTCATTTTGTTAAACAAATTTGGTCCTCATTTGCCGAAGTTATCTAGTTTCAAAGTTTGAAAAGTCACAAAAGTTGGGAGTTTGTGCCCATAATGTACCGTTTTTCTTGGAAATTGAACAAGATGCAATGATGATGTGTTGTGTCATCTTAAAGGTCTCGTCGAGTTGATTAATTTGTCACTTTGTTAAAGAAATTTGGTCCTCATTTGCCGAAGTTATCTTATTTCAAAGTTTTAAAGGTCAAAAAAGATGTGAATTTGTGCCCATAATGTACCGTTTTTCTTGGAAATTGAACAAGATGCAATCATGATGTGTTGTGTCATCTTAAATGTCTCATCGAGTTGATTAATTTGTCACTTTGTTAAAGAAATTTGGTCCTCATTTGCCGAAGTTATCTAGTTTCAAAGTTTGAAAAGTCACAAAAGTTGTGAGTTTGTGAACATAATGTACTGTTTTTCTTGGAAATTCAACAAGATCCAATCATGATGTGTTGTGTCATCTTAAAGGTCTCGTCGAGTTGATTAATTTGTCACTTTGTTAAAGAAATTTGGTCCTCATTTGCCGAAGTTATCTAGTTTCAAAGTTTTAAAGGTCAAAAAAGATGTGAATTTGTGCCCATAATGTACCGTTTTTCTTGGAAATTGAACAAGATGCAATCATGATGTGTTGTGTCATCTTAAATGTCTCATCGAGTTGATTAATTTGTCACTTTGTTAAAGAAATTTGGTCCTCATTTGCCGAAGTTATCTAGTTTCAAAGTTTTAAAAGTCACAAAAGTTGTGAGTTTGTGCCCATAATGTACTGTTTTTCTTGGAAATTGAACAAGATGCAATCATGATGTGTTTTGTCATCTTATAGGTCTCGTCGAGTTGATTAATTTGTCACTTTGTTAAAGAAATTTGGTCCTCATTTGCCGAAGTTATCTAGTTTCAAAGTTTGAAAAGTCACAAAAGTTGTGAGTTTGTGAACATAATGTACTGTTTTTCTTGGAAGTTCAACAAGATCCAATCATGATGTGTTGTGTCATCTTAAAGGTCTCGTCGAGTTGATTAATTTGTCACTTTGTTAAACAAATTTGGTCCTCATTTGCCGAAGTTATCAACTTTCAAAGTTTGAAAAGTCACAAAAGTTGGGAGTTTGTGAACATAATGTACTGTTTTTCTTGGAAATTCAACAAGATCCAATCATGATGTGTTGTGTCATCTTAAAGGTCTCGTCGAGTTGATTAATTTGTCACTTTGTTAAACAAATTTGGTCCTCATTTGCCGAAGTTATCTAGTTTCAAAGTTTGAAAAGTCACACAAGTTGTGAGTTTGTGAACATAATGTACTGTTTTTCTTGGAAATTCAACAAGATCCAATCATGATGTGTTGTGTCATCTTAGAGGTCTCATCGAGTTGATTAATTTGTCACTGTCAAAGAAATTTGGTCCTCATTTGCCGAAGTTATAGAGCTTCAAACTTTAAAAAGTCAAGAAAGTTGTGAGTTTGTGAACATAATGTTCTGTTTTTCTTGGAAATTCAACAAGATCCAATCATGATGTGTTGTGTCATCTTAAAGGTCTCGTCGAGTTGATTAATTTGTCACTTTGTTAAACAAATTTGGTCCTCATTTGCCGAAGTTATCTAGTTTCAAAGTTTGAAAAGTCACAAAAGTTGGGAGTTTGTGCCCATAATGTACCGTTTTTCTTGGAAATTGAACAAGATGCAATGATGATGTGTTGTGTCATCTTAAAGGTCTCGTCGAGTTGATTAATTTGTCACTTTGTTAAAGAAATTTGGTCCTCATTTGCCGAAGTTATCTAGTTTCAAAGTTTTAAAAGTCACAAAAGTTGGGAGTTTGTGCCCATAATGTACTGTTTTTCTTGGAAATTCAACAAGATGCAATCATAATGTGTTGTGTCATCTTAAATGTCTCATCGAGTTGATTAATTTGTCACTTTGCTAAAGAAATTTGGTCCTCATTTGCCGAAGTTATAGAGCTTCAAACTTTAAAAAGTCAAGAAAGTTGTGAGTTTGTGAACATAATGTTCTGTTTTTCTTGGAAATTCAACAAGATCCAATCATGATGTGTTGTGTCATCTTAAAGGTCTCGTCGAGTTGATTAATTTGTCACTTTGTTAAAGAAATTTGGTCCTCATTTGCCGAAGTTATCTAGTTTCAAAGTTTTAAAGGTCAAAAAAGATGTGAATTTGTGCCCATAATGTACCGTTTTTCTTGGAAATTGAACAAGATGCAATCATGATGTGTTGTGTCATCTTAAATGTCTCATCGAGTTGATTAATTTGTCACTTTGTTAAAGAAATTTGGTCCTCATTTGCCGAAGTTATCTAGTTTCAAAGTTTTAAAGGTCAAAAAAGATGTGAATTTGTGCCCATAATGTACCGTTTTTCTTGGAAATTGAACAAGATGCAATCATGATGTGTTGTGTCATCTTAAATGTCTCATCGAGTTGATTAATTTGTCACTTTGTTAAAGAAATTTGGTCCTCATTTGCCGAAGTTATCTAGTTTCAAAGTTTTAAAAGTCACAAAAGTTGTGAGTTTGTGCCCATAATGTACTGTTTTTCTTGGAAATTGAACAAGATGCAATCATGATGTGTTTTGTCATCTTATAGGTCTCGTCGAGTTGATTAATTTGTCACTTTGTTAAAGAAATTTGGTCCTCATTTGCCGAAGTTATCTAGTTTCAAAGTTTTAAAAGTCACAAAAGTTGGGAGTTTGTGCCCATAATGTACTGTTTTTCTTGGAAATTCAACAAGATGCAATCATAATGTGTTGTGTCATCTTAAATGTCTCATCGAGTTGATTAATTTGTCACTTTGCTAAAGAAATTTGGTCCTCATTTGCCAAAGTTATAGAGCTTCAAACATTAAAAAGTCAAGAAAGTTGTGAGTTTGTGAACATAATGTTCTGTTTTTCTTGGAAATTCAACAAGATGCAATCATAATGTGTTGTGTCATCTTAAATGTCTCATCGATTTGATTAATTTGTCACTTTGCTAAAGAAATTGGTCCTCATTTGCCGAAGTTAAAGAGCTTCAAACTTTAAAAAGTCAAGAAAGTTGTGAGTTTGTGAACATAATGTTCTGTTTTTCTTGGAAATTCAACAAGATCCAATCATGATGTGTTGTGTCATCTTAAAGGTCTCGTCGAGTTGATTAATTTGTCACTTTGTTAAAGAAATTTGGTCCTCATTTGCCGAAGTTATCTAGTTTCAAAGTTTTAAAGGTCAAAAAAGATGTGAATTTGTGCCCATAATGTACCGTTTTTCTTGGAAATTGAACAAGATGCAATGATGATGTGTTGTGTCATCTTAAAGGTCTCGTCGAGTTAATTAATGTGTCACTTTGTTTAAGAAATTTGGTCCTCATTTGCCGAAGTAATCGAACTTCAAAATTTTAAAAGTCACAAAAGTTGGGAGTTTGTGCCCATAATGTACTGTTTTTCTTGGAAATTCAACAAGATCCAATCATGATGTGTTGTGTCATCTTAAAGGTCTCGTCGAGTTGATTAATTTGTCACTTTGTTAAACAAATTTGGTCCTCATTTGCCGAAGTTATCTAGTTTCAAAGTTTGAAAAGTCACAAAAGTTGTGAGTTTGTGAACATAATGTACTGTTTTTCTTGGAAATTCAACAAGATCCAATCATGATGTGTTGTGTCATCTTAGAGGTCTCATCGAGTTGATTAATTTGTCACTGTCAAAGAAATTTGGTCCTCATTTGCCGAAGTTATAGAGCTTCAAACTTTAAAAAGTCAAGAAAGTTGTGAGTTTGTGAACATAATGTACTGTTTTTCTTGGAAATTCAACAAGATCCAATCATGATGTGTTGTGTCATCTTAGAGGTCTCATCGAGTTGATTAATTTGTCACTGTCAAAGAAATTTGGTCCTCATTTGCCGAAGTTATAGAGCTTCAAACTTTAAAAAGTCAAGAAAGTTGTGAGTTTGTGAACATAATGTTCTGTTTTTCCTGGAAATTCAACAAGATCCAATCATGATGTGTTGTGTCATCTTAAAAGTCTCGTCGAGTTGATTAATTTGTCACTTTGTTAAACAAATTTGGTCCTCATTTGCCGAAGTTATCTAGTTTCAAAGTTTGAAAAGTCACAAAAGTTGTGAGTTTGTGAACATAATGTACTGTTTTTCTTGGAAGTTCAACAAGATCCAATCATGATGTGTTGTGTCATCTTAAAGGTCTCGTCGAGTTGATTAATTTGTCACTTTGTTAAACAAATTTGGTCCTCATTTGCCGAAGTTATCAACTTTCAAAGTTTGAAAAATCACAAAAGTTGGGAGTTTGTGAACATAATGTACTGTTTTTCTTGGAAATTCAACAAGATCCAATCATGATGTGTTGTGTCATCTTAAAGGTCTCGTCGAGTTGATTAATTTGTCACTTTGTTAAACAAATTTGGTCCTCATTTGCCGAAGTTATCTAGTTTCAAAGTTTGAAAAGTCACACAAGTTGTGAGTTTGTGAACATAATGTACTGTTTTTCTTGGAAATTCAACAAGATCCAATCATGATGTGTTGTGTCATCTTAGAGGTCTCATCGAGTTGATTAATTTGTCACTGTCAAAGAAATTTGGTCCTCATTTGCCGAAGTTATAGAGCTTCAAACTTTAAAAAGTCACAAAAGTTGTGAGTTTGTGAACATAATGTACTGTTTTTCTTGGAATTTCAACAAGATCCAATCATGATGTGTTGTGTCATCTTAAAGGTCTCGTCGAGTTGATTAATTTGTCATTTTGTTAAACAAATTTGGTCCTCATTTGCCGAAGTTATCTAGTTTCAAAGTTTGAAAAGTCACAAAAGTTGGGAGTTTGTGCCCATAATGTACCGTTTTTCTTGGAAATTGAACAAGATGCAATGATGATGTGTTGTGTCATCTTAAAGGTCTCGTCGAGTTGATTAATTTGTCACTTTGTTAAAGAAATTTGGTCCTCATTTGCCGAAGTTATCTTATTTCAAAGTTTTAAAGGTCAAAAAAGATGTGAATTTGTGCCCATAATGTACCGTTTTTCTTGGAAATTGAACAAGATGCAATCATGATGTGTTGTGTCATCTTAAATGTCTCATCGAGTTGATTAATTTGTCACTTTGTTAAAGAAATTTGGTCCTCATTTGCCGAAGTTATCTAGTTTCAAAGTTTGAAAAGTCACAAAAGTTGTGAGTTTGTGAACATAATGTACTGTTTTTCTTGGAAATTCAACAAGATCCAATCATGATGTGTTGTGTCATCTTAAAGGTCTCGTCGAGTTGATTAATTTGTCACTTTGTTAAAGAAATTTGGTCCTCATTTGCCGAAGTTATCTAGTTTCAAAGTTTTAAAGGTCAAAAAAGATGTGAATTTGTGCCCATAATGTACCGTTTTTCTTGGAAATTGAACAAGATGCAATCATGATGTGTTGTGTCATCTTAAATGTCTCATCGAGTTGATTAATTTGTCACTTTGTTAAAGAAATTTGGTCCTCATTTGCCGAAGTTATCTAGTTTCAAAGTTTTAAAAGTCACAAAAGTTGTGAGTTTGTGCCCATAATGTACTGTTTTTCTTGGAAATTGAACAAGATGCAATCATGATGTGTTTTGTCATCTTATAGGTCTCGTCGAGTTGATTAATTTGTCACTTTGTTAAAGAAATTTGGTCCTCATTTGCCGAAGTTATCTAGTTTCAAAGTTTGAAAAGTCACAAAAGTTGTGAGTTTGTGAACATAATGTACTGTTTTTCTTGGAAGTTCAACAAGATCCAATCATGATGTGTTGTGTCATCTTAAAGGTCTCGTCGAGTTGATTAATTTGTCACTTTGTTAAACAAATTTGGTCCTCATTTGCCGAAGTTATCAACTTTCAAAGTTTGAAAAGTCACAAAAGTTGGGAGTTTGTGAACATAATGTACTGTTTTTCTTGGAAATTCAACAAGATCCAATCATGATGTGTTGTGTCATCTTAAAGGTCTCGTCGAGTTGATTAATTTGTCACTTTGTTAAACAAATTTGGTCCTCATTTGCCGAAGTTATCTAGTTTCAAAGTTTGAAAAGTCACACAAGTTGTGAGTTTGTGAACATAATGTACTGTTTTTCTTGGAAATTCAACAAGATCCAATCATGATGTGTTGTGTCATCTTAGAGGTCTCATCGAGTTGATTAATTTGTCACTGTCAAAGAAATTTGGTCCTCATTTGCCGAAGTTATAGAGCTTCAAACTTTAAAAAGTCAAGAAAGTTGTGAGTTTGTGAACATAATGTTCTGTTTTTCTTGGAAATTCAACAAGATCCAATCATGATGTGTTGTGTCATCTTAAAGGTCTCGTCGAGTTGATTAATTTGTCACTTTGTTAAACAAATTTGGTCCTCATTTGCCGAAGTTATCTAGTTTCAAAGTTTGAAAAGTCACAAAAGTTGGGAGTTTGTGCCCATAATGTACCGTTTTTCTTGGAAATTGAACAAGATGCAATGATGATGTGTTGTGTCATCTTAAAGGTCTCGTCGAGTTGATTAATTTGTCACTTTGTTAAAGAAATTTGGTCCTCATTTGCCGAAGTTATCTAGTTTCAAAGTTTTAAAAGTCACAAAAGTTGGGAGTTTGTGCCCATAATGTACTGTTTTTCTTGGAAATTCAACAAGATGCAATCATAATGTGTTGTGTCATCTTAAATGTCTCATCGAGTTGATTAATTTGTCACTTTGCTAAAGAAATTTGGTCCTCATTTGCCGAAGTTATAGAGCTTCAAACTTTAAAAAGTCAAGAAAGTTGTGAGTTTGTGAACATAATGTTCTGTTTTTCTTGGAAATTCAACAAGATCCAATCATGATGTGTTGTGTCATCTTAAAGGTCTCGTCGAGTTGATTAATTTGTCACTTTGTTAAAGAAATTTGGTCCTCATTTGCCGAAGTTATCTAGTTTCAAAGTTTTAAAGGTCAAAAAAGATGTGAATTTGTGCCCATAATGTACCGTTTTTCTTGGAAATTGAACAAGATGCAATCATGATGTGTTGTGTCATCTTAAATGTCTCATCGAGTTGATTAATTTGTCACTTTGTTAAAGAAATTTGGTCCTCATTTGCCGAAGTTATCTAGTTTCAAAGTTTTAAAGGTCAAAAAAGATGTGAATTTGTGCCCATAATGTACCGTTTTTCTTGGAAATTGAACAAGATGCAATCATGATGTGTTGTGTCATCTTAAATGTCTCATCGAGTTGATTAATTTGTCACTTTGTTAAAGAAATTTGGTCCTCATTTGCCGAAGTTATCTAGTTTCAAAGTTTTAAAAGTCACAAAAGTTGTGAGTTTGTGCCCATAATGTACTGTTTTTCTTGGAAATTGAACAAGATGCAATCATGATGTGTTTTGTCATCTTATAGGTCTCGTCGAGTTGATTAATTTGTCACTTTGTTAAAGAAATTTGGTCCTCATTTGCCGAAGTTATCTAGTTTCAAAGTTTTAAAAGTCACAAAAGTTGGGAGTTTGTGCCCATAATGTACTGTTTTTCTTGGAAATTCAACAAGATGCAATCATAATGTGTTGTGTCATCTTAAATGTCTCATCGAGTTGATTAATTTGTCACTTTGCTAAAGAAATTTGGTCCTCATTTGCCAAAGTTATAGAGCTTCAAACATTAAAAAGTCAAGAAAGTTGTGAGTTTGTGAACATAATGTTCTGTTTTTCTTGGAAATTCAACAAGATGCAATCATAATGTGTTGTGTCATCTTAAATGTCTCATCGATTTGATTAATTTGTCACTTTGCTAAAGAAATTGGTCCTCATTTGCCGAAGTTAAAGAGCTTCAAACTTTAAAAAGTCAAGAAAGTTGTGAGTTTGTGAACATAATGTTCTGTTTTTCTTGGAAATTCAACAAGATCCAATCATGATGTGTTGTGTCATCTTAAAGGTCTCGTCGAGTTGATTAATTTGTCACTTTGTTAAAGAAATTTGGTCCTCATTTGCCGAAGTTATCTAGTTTCAAAGTTTTAAAGGTCAAAAAAGATGTGAATTTGTGCCCATAATGTACCGTTTTTCTTGGAAATTGAACAAGATGCAATCATGATGTGTTGTGTCATCTTAAAGGTCTCGTCGAGTTGATTAATTTGTCACTTTGTTAAAGAAATTTGGTCCTCATTTGCCGAAGTTATCTAGTTTCAAAGTTTTAAAGGCCAAAAAAGATGTGAATTTGTGCCCATAATGTACCGTTTTTCTTGGAAATTGAACAAGATGCAATCATGATGTGTTGTGTCATCTTAAATGTCTCATCGAGTTGATTAATTTGTCACTTTGTTAAAGAAATTTGGTCCTCATTTGCCGAAGTTATCTAGTTTCAAAGTTTTAAAAGTCACAAAAGTTGTGAGTTTGTGCCCATAATGTACTGTTTTTCTTGGAAATTGAACAAGATGCAATCATGATGTGTTTTGTCATCTTATAGGTCTCGTCGAGTTGATTAATTTGTCACTTTGTTAAACAAATTTGGTCCTCATTTGCCGAAGTTATCTAGTTTCAAAGTTTGAAAAGTCACAAAAGTTGGGAGTTTGTGCCCATAATGTACCGTTTTTCTTGGAAATTGAACAAGATGCAATGATGATGTGTTGTGTCATCTTAAAGGTCTCGTCGAGTTGATTAATTTGTCACTTTGTTAAAGAAATTTGGTCCTCATTTGCCGAAGTTATCTAGTTTCAAAGTTTTAAAAGTCACAAAAGTTGGGAGTTTGTGCCCATAATGTACTGTTTTTCTTGGAAATTCAACAAGATGCAATCATAATGTGTTGTGTCATCTTAAATGTCTCATCGAGTTGATTAATTTGTCACTTTGCTAAAGAAATTTGGTCCTCATTTGCCGAAGTTATAGAGCTTCAAACTTTAAAAAGTCAAGAAAGTTGTGAGTTTGTGAACATAATGTTCTGTTTTTCTTGGAAATTCAACAAGATCCAATCATGATGTGTTGTGTCATCTTAAAGGTCTCGTCGAGTTGATTAATTTGTCACTTTGTTAAAGAAATTTGGTCCTCATTTGCCGAAGTTATCTAGTTTCAAAGTTTTAAAGGTCAAAAAAGATGTGAATTTGTGCCCATAATGTACCGTTTTTCTTGGAAATTGAACAAGATGCAATCATGATGTGTTGTGTCATCTTAAATGTCTCATCGAGTTGATTAATTTGTCACTTTGTTAAAGAAATTTGGTCCTCATTTGCCGAAGTTATCTAGTTTCAAAGTTTTAAAGGTCAAAAAAGATGTGAATTTGTGCCCATAATGTACCGTTTTTCTTGGAAATTGAACAAGATGCAATCATGATGTGTTGTGTCATCTTAAATGTCTCATCGAGTTGATTAATTTGTCACTTTGTTAAAGAAATTTGGTCCTCATTTGCCGAAGTTATCTAGTTTCAAAGTTTTAAAAGTCACAAAAGTTGTGAGTTTGTGCCCATAATGTACTGTTTTTCTTGGAAATTGAACAAGATGCAATCATGATGTGTTGTGTCATCTTAAAGGTCTCGTCGAGTTGATTAATTTGTCACTTTGTTAAAGAAATTTGGTCCTCATTTGCCGAAGTTATCTAGTTTCAAAGTTTTAAAGGCCAAAAAAGATGTGAATTTGTGCCCATAATGTACCGTTTTTCTTGGAAATTGAACAAGATGCAATCATGATGTGTTGTGTCATCTTAAATGTCTCATCGAGTTGATTAATTTGTCACTTTGTTAAAGAAATTTGGTCCTCATTTGCCGAAGTTATCTAGTTTCAAAGTTTTAAAAGTCACAAAAGTTGTGAGTTTGTGCCCATAATGTACTGTTTTTCTTGGAAATTGAACAAGATGCAATCATGATGTGTTTTGTCATCTTATAGGTCTCGTCGAGTTGATTAATTTGTCACTTTGTTAAACAAATTTGGTCCTCATTTGCCGAAGTTATCTAGTTTCAAAGTTTGAAAAGTCACAAAAGTTGGGAGTTTGTGCCCATAATGTACCGTTTTTCTTGGAAATTGAACAAGATGCAATGATGATGTGTTGTGTCATCTTAAAGGTCTCGTCGAGTTGATTAATTTGTCACTTTGTTAAAGAAATTTGGTCCTCATTTGCCGAAGTTATCTAGTTTCAAAGTTTTAAAGGTCAAAAAAGATGTGAATTTGTGCCCATAATGTACCGTTTTTCTTGGAAATTGAACAAGATGCAATCATGATGTGTTGTGTCATCTTAAATGTCTCATCGAGTTGATTAATTTGTCACTTTGTTAAAGAAATTTGGTCCTCATTTGCCGAAGTTATCTAGTTTCAAAGTTTTAAAAGTCACAAAAGTTGTGAGTTTGTGCCCATAATGTACTGTTTTTCTTGGAAATTGAACAAGATGCAATCATGATGTGTTTTGTCATCTTATAGGTCTCGTCGAGTTGATTAATTTGTCACTTTGTTAAAGAAATTTGGTCCTCATTTGCCGAAGTTATCTAGTTTCAAAGTTTTAAAAGTCACAAAAGTTGTGAGTTTGTGCCCATAATGTACTGTTTTTCTTGGAAATTGAACAAGATGCAATCATAATGTGTTGTGTCATCTTAAATGTCTCATCGAGTTGATTAATTTGTCACTTTGCTAAAGAAATTTGGTCCTCATTTGCCGAAGTTATAGAGCTTCAAACTTTAAAAAGTCAAGAAAGTTGTGAGTTTGTGAACATAATGTTCTGTTTTTCTTGGAAATTGAACAAGATGCAATCATGATGTGTTTTGTCATCTTATAGGTCTCGTCGAGTTGATTAATTTGTCACTTTGTTAAAGAAATTTGGTCCTCATTTGCCGAAGTTATCTAGTTTCAAAGTTTTAAAAGTCACAAAAGTTGGAAGTTTGTGCCCATAATGTACTGTTTTACTTGGAAATTCAACAAGATGCAATCATAATGTGTTGTGTCATCTTAAATGTCTCATCGCGTTGATTAATTTGTCACTTTGTTAAAGAAATTTGGTCCTCATTTGCCGAAGTTATAGGGCTTCAAACTTTAAAAAGTCAAGAAAGTTGTGAGTTTGTGAACATAATGTTCTGTTTTTCTTGGAAATTGAACAAGATGCAATCATGATGTGTTTTGTCATCTTAAAGGTCTCGTCGAGTTGATTAATTTGTCACTTTGTTAAAGAAATTTGGTCCTCATTTGCCGAAGTTATCTAGTTTCAAAGTTTTAAAAGTCACAAAAGTTGTGAGTTTGTGAACATAATGTACTGTTTTTCTTGGAAATTCAACAAGATCCAATCATGATGTGTTGTGTCATCTTATAGGTCTCGTCGAGTTGATTAATTTGTCACTTTGTTAAAGAAATTTGGTCCTCATTTGCCGAAGTTATCTAGTTTCAAAGTTTTAAAAGTCACAAAAGTTGGAAGTTTGTGCCCATAATGTACTGTTTTTCTTGGAAATTCAACAAGATCCAATCATGATGTGTTGTGTCATCTTAGAGGTCTCATCGAGTTGATTAATTTGTCACTGTCAAAGAAATTTGGTCCTCATTTGCCGAAGTTATAGAGCTTCAAACTTTAAAAAGTCACAAAAGTTGTGAGTTTGTGAACATAATGTACTGTTTTTCTTGGAAATTCAACAAGATCCAATCATGATGTGTTGTGTCATCTTAAAGGTCTCGTCGAGTTGATTAATTTGTCACTTTGTTAAAGAAATTTGGTCCTCATTTGCCGAAGTTATCTGGTTTCAAAGTTTTAAAGGTCAAAAAAGATGTGAATTTGTGCCCATAATGTACCGTTTTTCTTGGAAATTGAACAAGATGCAATCATGATGTGTTGTGTCATCTTAAATGTCTCATCGATTTGATTAATTTGTCACTTTGCTAAAGAAATTTGGTCCTCATTTGCCGAAGTTATAGAGCTTCAAACTTTAAAAAGTCAAGAAAGTTGTGAGTTTGTGAACATAATGTTCTGTTTTTCTTGGAAATTCAACAAGATGCAATCATAATGTGTTGTGTCATCTTAAATGTCTCATCGATTTGATTAATTTGTCACTTTGCTAAAGAAATTTGGTCCTCATTTGTCGAAGTTATAGAGCTTCAAACTTTAAAAAGTCAAGAAAGTTGTGAGTTTGTGAACATAATGTTCTGTTTTTCTTGGAAATTCAACAAGATCCAATCATGATGTGTTGTGTCATCGTAAAGGTCTCGTCGAGTTGATTAATTTGTCACTTTGTTAAAGAAATTTGGTCCTCATTTGCCGAAGTTATCTAGTTTCAAAGTTTTAAAGGTCAAAAAAGATGTGAATTTGTGCCCATAATGTACCGTTTTTCTTGGAAATTGAACAAGATGCAATCCTGATGTGTTGTGTCATCTTAAATGTCTCATCGAGTTGATTAATTTGTCACTTTGTTAAAGAAATTTGGTCCTCATTTGCCGAAGTTATCTAGTTTCAAAGTTTGAAAAGTCACAAAATTTGTGAGTTTGTGAACATAATGTACTGTTTTTCTTGGAAATTCAACAAGATCCAATCATGATGTGTTGTGTCATCTTAAAGGTCTCGTCGAGTTGATTAATTTGTCACTTTGTTAAAGAAATTTGGTCCTCATTTGCCGAAGTTATCTAGTTTCAAAGTTTTAAAGGTCAAAAAAGATGTGAATTTGTGCCCATAATGTACCGTTTTTCTTGGAAATTGAACAAGATGCAATCATGATGTGTTGTGTCATCTTAAATGTCTCATCGAGTTGATTAATTTGTCACTTTGTTAAAGAAATTTGGTCCTCATTTGCCGAAGTTATCTAGTTTCAAAGTTTTAAAGGTCAAAAAAGATGTGAATTTGTGCCCATAATGTACCGTTTTTCTTGGAAATTGAACAAGATGCAATCATGATGTGTTGTGTCATCTTAAATGTCTCCTCGAGTTGATTAATTTGTCACTTTGTTAAAGAAATTTGGTCCTCATTTGCCGAAGTTATCTAGTTTCAAAGTTTTAAAAGTCACAAAAGTTGTGAGTTTGTGCCCATAATGTACTGTTTTTCTTGGAAATTGAACAAGATGCAATCATGATGTGTTTTGTCATCTTATAGGTCTCGTCGAGTTGATTAATTTGTCACTTTGTTAAAGAAATTTGGTCCTCATTTGCCGAAGTTATAGAGCTTCAAACTTTAAAAAGTCAAGAAAGTTGTGAGTTTGTGAACATAATGTTCTGTTTTTCTTGGAAATTCAACAAGATGCAATCATAATGTGTTGTGTCATCTTAAATGTCTCATCGATTTGATTAATTTGTCACTTTGCTAAAGAAATTTGGTCCTCATTTGCCGAAGTTATAGAGCTTCAAACTTTAAAAAGTCAAGAAAGTTGTGAGTTTGTGAACATAATGTTCTGTTTTTCTTGGAAATTCAACAAGATCCAATCATGATGTGTTGTGTCATCTTAAAGGTCTCGTCGAGTTGATTAATTTGTCACTTTGTTAAAGAAATTTGGTCCTCATTTGCCGAAGTTATCTAGTTTCAAAGTTTTAAAGGTCAAAAAAGATGTGAATTTGTGCCCATAATGTACCGTTTTTCTTGGAAATTGAACAAGATGCAATCATGATGTGTTGCGTCATCTTAAAGGTCTCGTCGAGTTGATTAATTTGTCACTTTGTTAAAGAAATTTGGTCCTCATTTGCCGAAGTTATCTAGTTTCAAAGTTTTAAAAGTCACAAAAGTTGGAAGTTTGTGCCCATAATGTACTGTTTTACTTGGAAATTCAACAAGATGCAATCATAATGTGTTGTGTCATCTTAAATGTCTCATCGCGTTGATTAATTTGTCACTTTGTTAAAGAAATTTGGTCCTCATTTGCCGAAGTTATAGGGCTTCAAACTTTAAAAAGTCAAGAAAGTTGTGAGTTTGTGAACATAATGTTCTGTTTTTCTTGGAAATTGAACAAGATGCAATCATGATGTGTTTTGTCATCTTAAAGGTCTCGTCGAGTTGATTAATTTGTCACTTTGTTAAAGAAATTTGGTCCTCATTTGCCGAAGTTATCTAGTTTCAAAGTTTTAAAAGTCACAAAAGTTGTGAGTTTGTGAACATAATGTACTGTTTTTCTTGGAAATTCAACAAGATCCAATCATGATGTGTTGTGTCATCTTAAAGGTCTCGTCGAGTTGATTAATTTGTCACTTTGTTAAACAAATTTGGTCCTCATTTGCCGAAGTTATCTAGTTTCAAAGTTTTAAAGGTCAAAAAAGATGTGAATTTGTGCCCATAATGTACCGTTTTTCTTGGAAATTGAACAAGATGCAATCATGATGTGTTGTGTCATCTTAAATGTCTCATCGAGTTGATTAATTTGTCACTTTGTTAAAGAAATTTGGTCCTCATTTGCCGAAGTTATCTAGTTTCAAAGTTTTAAAGGTCAAAAAAGATGTGAATTTGTGCCCATAATGTACCGTTTTTCTTGGAAATTGAACAAGATGCAATCATGATGTGTTGTGTCATCTTAAATGTCTCCTCGAGTTGATTAATTTGTCACTTTGTTAAAGAAATTTGGTCCTCATTTGCCGAAGTTATCTAGTTTCAAAGTTTTAAAAGTCACAAAAGTTGTGAGTTTGTGCCCATAATGTACTGTTTTTCTTGGAAATTGAACAAGATGCAATCATGATGTGTTTTGTCATCTTATAGGTCTCGTCGAGTTGATTAATTTGTCACTTTGTTAAAGAAATTTGGTCCTCATTTGCCGAAGTTATCTAGTTTCAAAGTTTTAAAAGTCACAAAAGTTGGGAGTTTGTGCCCATAATGTACTGTTTTTCTTGGAAATTCAACAAGATGCAATCATAATGTGTTGTGTCATCTTAAATGTCTCATCGATTTGATTAATTTGTCACTTTGCTAAAGAAATTTGGTCCTCATTTGCCGAAGTTATAGAGCTTCAAACTTTAAAAAGTCAAGAAAGTTGTGAGTTTGTGAACATAATGTTCTGTTTTTCTTGGAAATTCAACAAGATGCAATCATAATGTGTTGTGTCATCTTAAATGTCTCATCGATTTGATTAATTTGTCACTTTGCTAAAGAAATTTGGTCCTCATTTGCCGAAGTTATAGAGCTTCAAACTTTAAAAAGTCAAGAAAGTTGTGAGTTTGTGAACATAATGTTCTGTTTTTCTTGGAAATTCAACAAGATCCAATCATGATGTGTTGTGTCATCTTAAAGGTCTCGTCGAGTTGATTAATTTGTCACTTTGTTAAAGAAATTTGGTCCTCATTTGCCGAAGTTATCTAGTTTCAAAGTTTTAAAGGTCAAAAAAGATGTGAATTTGTGCCCATAATGTACCGTTTTTCTTGGAAATTGAACAAGATGCAATCATGATGTGTTGTGTCATCTTAAAGGTCTCGTCGAGTTGATTAATTTGTCACTTTGTTAAAGAAATTTGGTCCTCATTTGCCGAAGTTATCTAGTTTCAAAGTTTTAAAAGTCACAAAAGTTGGAAGTTTGTGCCCATAATGTACTGTTTTACTTGGAAATTCAACAAGATGCAATCATAATGTGTTGTGTCATCTTAAATGTCTCATCGCGTTGATTAATTTGTCACTTTGTTAAAGAAATTTGGTCCTCATTTGCCGAAGTTATAGGGCTTCAAACTTTAAAAAGTCAAGAAAGTTGTGAGTTTGTGAACATAATGTTCTGTTTTTCTTGGAAATTGAACAAGATGCAATCATGATGTGTTTTGTCATCTTAAAGGTCTCGTCGAGTTGATTAATTTGTCACTTTGTTAAAGAAATTTGGTCCTCATTTGCCGAAGTTATCTAGTTTCAAAGTTTTAAAAGTCACAAAAGTTGTGAGTTTGTGAACATAATGTACTGTTTTTCTTGGAAATTCAACAAGATCCAATCATGATGTGTTGTGTCATCTTAAAGGTCTCGTCGAGTTGATTAATTTGTCACTTTGTTAAACAAATTTGGTCCTCATTTGCCGAAGTTATCTAGTTTCAAAGTTTGAAAAGTCACAAAAGTTGTGAGTTTGTGAACATAATGTACTGTTTTTCTTGGAAATTCAACAAGATCCAATCATGATGTGTTGTGTCATCTTAGAGGTCTCATCGAGTTGATTAATTTGTCACTGTCAAAGAAATTTGGTCCTCATTTGCCGAAGTTATAGAGCTTCAAACTTTAAAAAGTCACAAAAGTTGTGAGTTTGTGAACATAATGTACTGTTTTTCTTGGTAATTCAACAAGATCCAATCATGATGTGTTGTGTCATCTTAAAGGTCTCGTCGAGTTGATTAATTTGTCACTTTGTTAAAGAAATTTGGTCCTCATTTGCCGAAGTTATCTAGTTTCAAAGTTTTAAAGGTCAAAAAAGATGTGAATTTGTGCCCATAATGTACCGTTTTTCTTGGAAATTGAACAAGATGCAATCATGATGTGTTGTGTCATCTTAAATGTCTCATCGATTTGATTAATTTGTCACTTTGCTAAAGAAATTTGGTCCTCATTTGCAGAAGTTATAGAGCTTCAAACTTTAAAAAGTCAAGAAAGTTGTGAGTTTGTGAACATAATGTTCTGTTTTTCTTGGAAATTCAACAAGATGCAATCATAATGTGTTGTGTCATCTTAAATGTCTCATCGATTTGATTAATTTGTCACTTTGCTAAAGAAATTTGGTCCTCATTTGCCGAAGTTATAGAGCTTCAAACTTTAAAAAGTCAAGAAAGTTGTGAGTTTGTGAACATAATGTTCTGTTTTTCTTGGAAATTCAACAAGATCCAATCATGATGTGTTGTGTCATCGTAAAGGTCTCGTCGAGTTGATTAATTTGTCACTTTGTTAAAGAAATTTGGTCCTCATTTGCCGAAGTTATCTAGTTTCAAAGTTTTAAAGGTCAAAAAAGATGTGAATTTGTGCCCATAATGTACCGTTTTTCTTGGAAATTGAACAAGATGCAATCCTGATGTGTTGTGTCATCTTAAATGTCTCATCGAGTTGATTAATTTGTCACTTTGTTAAAGAAATTTGGTCCTCATTTGCCGAAGTTATCTAGTTTCAAAGTTTGAAAAGTCACAAAATTTGTGAGTTTGTGAACATAATGTACTGTTTTTCTTGGAAATTCAACAAGATCCAATCATGATGTGTTGTGTCATCTTAAAGGTCTCGTCGAGTTGATTAATTTGTCACTTTGTTAAAGAAATTTGGTCCTCATTTGCCGAAGTTATCTAGTTTCAAAGTTTTAAAGGTCAAAAAAGATGTGAATTTGTGCCCATAATGTACCGTTTTTCTTGGAAATTGAACAAGATGCAATCATGATGTGTTGTGTCATCTTAAATGTCTCATCGAGTTGATTAATTTGTCACTTTGTTAAAGAAATTTGGTCCTCATTTGCCGAAGTTATCTAGTTTCAAAGTTTTAAAGGTCAAAAAAGATGTGAATTTGTGCCCATAATGTACCGTTTTTCTTGGAAATTGAACAAGATGCAATCATGATGTGTTGTGTCATCTTAAATGTCTCCTCGAGTTGATTAATTTGTCACTTTGTTAAAGAAATTTGGTCCTCATTTGCCGAAGTTATCTAGTTTCAAAGTTTTAAAAGTCACAAAAGTTGTGAGTTTGTGCCCATAATGTACTGTTTTTCTTGGAAATTGAACAAGATGCAATCATGATGTGTTTTGTCATCTTATAGGTCTCGTCGAGTTGATTAATTTGTCACTTTGTTAAAGAAATTTGGTCCTCATTTGCCGAAGTTATCTAGTTTCAAAGTTTTAAAAGTCACAAAAGTTGGGAGTTTGTGCCCATAATGTACTGTTTTTCTTGGAAATTCAACAAGATGCAATCATAATGTGTTGTGTCATCTTAAATGTCTCATCGATTTGATTAATTTGTCACTTTGCTAAAGAAATTTGGTCCTCATTTGCCGAAGTTATAGAGCTTCAAACTTTAAAAAGTCAAGAAAGTTGTGAGTTTGTGAACATAATGTTCTGTTTTTCTTGGAAATTCAACAAGATGCAATCATAATGTGTTGTGTCATCTTAAATGTCTCATCGATTTGATTAATTTGTCACTTTGCTAAAGAAATTTGGTCCTCATTTGCCGAAGTTATAGAGCTTCAAACTTTAAAAAGTCAAGAAAGTTGTGAGTTTGTGAACATAATGTTCTGTTTTTCTTGGAAATTCAACAAGATCCAATCATGATGTGTTGTGTCATCTTAAAGGTCTCGTCGAGTTGATTAATTTGTCACTTTGTTAAAGAAATTTGGTCCTCATTTGCCGAAGTTATCTAGTTTCAAAGTTTTAAAGGTCAAAAAAGATGTGAATTTGTGCCCATAATGTACCGTTTTTCTTGGAAATTGAACAAGATGCAATCATGATGTGTTGTGTCATCTTAAAGGTCTCGTCGAGTTGATTAATTTGTCACTTTGTTAAAGAAATTTGGTCCTCATTTGCCGAAGTTATCTAGTTTCAAAGTTTTAAAGGCCAAAAAAGATGTGAATTTGTGCCCATAATGTACCGTTTTTCTTGGAAATTGAACAAGATGCAATCATGATGTGTTGTGTCATCTTAAATGTCTCATCGAGTTGATTAATTTGTCACTTTGTTAAAGAAATTTGGTCCTCATTTGCCGAAGTTATCTAGTTTCAAAGTTTTAAAAGTCACAAAAGTTGTGAGTTTGTGCCCATAATGTACTGTTTTTCTTGGAAATTCAACAAGATCCAATTATGATGTGTTGTGTCATCTTAAAGGTCTCGTCGAGTTGATTAATTTGTCACTTTGTTAAACAAATTTGGTCCTCATTTGCCGAAGTTATCTAGTTTCAAAGTTTGAAAAGTCACAAAAGTTGGGAGTTTGTGCCCATAATGTACCGTTTTTCTTGGAAATTGAACAAGATGCAATGATGATGTGTTGTGTCATCTTAAAGGTCTCGTCGAGTTGATTAATTTGTCACTTTGTTAAAGAAATTTGGTCCTCATTTGCCGAAGTTATCTAGTTTCAAAGTTTTAAAAGTCACAAAAGTTGTGAGTTTGTGCCCATAATGTACTGTTTTTCTTGGAAATTGAACAAGATGCAATCATGATGTGTTGTGTCATCTTATAGGTCTCGTCGAGTTGATTAATTTGTCACTTTGTTAAAGAAATTTGGTCCTCATTTGCCGAAGTTATCTAGTTTCAAAGTTTTAAAAGTCACAAAAGTTGGGAGTTTGTGCCCATAATGTACTGTTTTTCTTGGAAATTCAACAAGATGCAATCATAATGTGTTGTGTCATCTTAAATGTCTCATCGAGTTGATTAATTTGTCACTTTGCTAAAGAAATTTGGTCCTCATTTGCCGAAGTTATAGAGCTTCAAACTTTAAAAAGTCAAGAAAGTTGTGAGTTTGTGAACATAATGTTCTGTTTTTCTTGGAAATTCAACAAGATCCAATCATGATGTGTTGTGTCATCTTAAAGGTCTCGTCGAGTTGATTAATTTGTCACTTTGTTAAACAAATTTGGTCCTCATTTGCCGAAGTTATCTAGTTTCAAAGTTTGAAAAGTCACAAAAGTTGTGAGTTTGTGAACATAATGTACTGTTTTTCTTGGAAATTCAACAAGATCCAATCATGATGTGTTGTGTCATCTTAAAGGTCTCGTCGAGTTGATTAATTTGTCACTTTGTTAAACAAATTTGGTCCTCATTTGCCGAAGTTATCTAGTTTCAAAGTTTGAAAAGTCACAAAAGTTGGGAGTTTGTGCCCATAATGTACCGTTTTTCTTGGAAATTGAACAAGATGCAATGATGATGTGTTGTGTCATCTTAACGGTCTCGTCGAGTTGATTAATTTGTCACTTTGTTAAAGAAATTTGGTCCTCATTTGCCGAAGTTATCTTATTTCAAAGTTTTAAAAGTCACAAAAGTTGTGAGTTTGTGCCCATAATGTACTGTTTTTCTTGGAAATTGAACAAGATGCAATGATGATGTGTTGTGTCATCTTAAAGTTCTCGTCGAGTTGATTAATTTGTCACTTTGTTAAAGAAATTTGGTCCTCATTTGCCGAAGTTATCTAGTTTCAAACTTTGAAAAGTCACAAAAGTTGTGAGTTTGTGAACATAATGTACTGTTTTTCTTGGAAATTCAACAAGATCCAATCATGATGTGTTGTGTCATCTTAGAGGTCTCATCGAGTTGATTAATTTGTCACTGTCAAAGAAATTTGGTCCTCATTTGCCGAAGTTATAGAGCTTCAAACTTTAAAAAGTCAAGAAAGTTGGGAGTTTGTGCCCATAATGTACCGTTTTTCTTGGAAATTGAACAAGATGCAATGATGATGTGTTGTGTCATCTTAACGGTCTCGTCGAGTTGATTAATTTGTCACTTTGTTAAAGAAATTTGGTCCTCATTTGCCGAAGTTATCTAGTTTCAAAGTTTTAAAGGTCAAAAAAGATGTGAATTTGTGCCCATAATGTACCGTTTTTCTTGGAAATTGAACAAGATGCAATCCTGATGTGTTGTGTCATCTTAAATGTCTCATCGAGTTGATTAATTTGTCACTTTGTTAAAGAAATTTGGTCCTCATTTGCCGAAGTTATCTAGTTTCAAAGTTTGAAAAGTCACAAAATTTGTGAGTTTGTGAACATAATGTACTGTTTTTCTTGGAAATTCAACAAGATCCAATCATGATGTGTTGTGTCATCTTAAAGGTCTCGTCGAGTTGATTAATTTGTCACTTTGTTAAAGAAATTTGGTCCTCATTTGCCGAAGTTATCTAGTTTCAAAGTTTTAAAGGTCAAAAAAGATGTGAATTTGTGCCCATAATGTACCGTTTTTCTTGGAAATTGAACAAGATGCAATCATGATGTGTTGTGTCATCTTAAATGTCTCATCGAGTTGATTAATTTGTCACTTTGTTAAAGAAATTTGGTCCTCATTTGCCGAAGTTATCTAGTTTCAAAGTTTTAAAGGTCAAAAAAGATGTGAATTTGTGCCCATAATGTACCGTTTTTCTTGGAAATTGAACAAGATGCAATCATGATGTGTTGTGTCATCTTAAATGTCTCCTCGAGTTGATTAATTTGTCACTTTGTTAAAGAAATTTGGTCCTCATTTGCCGAAGTTATCTAGTTTCAAAGTTTTAAAAGTCACAAAAGTTGTGAGTTTGTGCCCATAATGTACTGTTTTTCTTGGAAATTGAACAAGATGCAATCATGATGTGTTTTGTCATCTTATAGGTCTCGTCGAGTTGATTAATTTGTCACTTTGTTAAAGAAATTTGGTCCTCATTTGCCGAAGTTATCTAGTTTCAAAGTTTTAAAAGTCACAAAAGTTGGGAGTTTGTGCCCATAATGTACTGTTTTTCTTGGAAATTCAACAAGATGCAATCATAATGTGTTGTGTCATCTTAAATGTCTCATCGATTTGATTAATTTGTCACTTTGCTAAAGAAATTTGGTCCTCATTTGCCGAAGTTATAGAGCTTCAAACTTTAAAAAGTCAAGAAAGTTGTGAGTTTGTGAACATAATGTTCTGTTTTTCTTGGAAATTCAACAAGATGCAATCATAATGTGTTGTGTCATCTTAAATGTCTCATCGATTTGATTAATTTGTCACTTTGCTAAAGAAATTTGGTCCTCATTTGCCGAAGTTATAGAGCTTCAAACTTTAAAAAGTCAAGAAAGTTGTGAGTTTGTGAACATAATGTTCTGTTTTTCTTGGAAATTCAACAAGATCCAATCATGATGTGTTGTGTCATCTTAAAGGTCTCGTCGAGTTGATTAATTTGTCACTTTGTTAAAGAAATTTGGTCCTCATTTGCCGAAGTTATCTAGTTTCAAAGTTTTAAAGGTCAAAAAAGATGTGAATTTGTGCCCATAATGTACCGTTTTTCTTGGAAATTGAACAAGATGCAATCATGATGTGTTGTGTCATCTTAAAGGTCTCGTCGAGTTGATTAATTTGTCACTTTGTTAAAGAAATTTGGTCCTCATTTGCCGAAGTTATCTAGTTTCAAAGTTTTAAAGGCCAAAAAAGATGTGAATTTGTGCCCATAATGTACCGTTTTTCTTGGAAATTGAACAAGATGCAATCATGATGTGTTGTGTCATCTTAAATGTCTCATCGAGTTGATTAATTTGTCACTTTGTTAAAGAAATTTGGTCCTCATTTGCCGAAGTTATCTAGTTTCAAAGTTTTAAAAGTCACAAAAGTTGTGAGTTTGTGCCCATAATGTACTGTTTTTCTTGGAAATTCAACAAGATCCAATTATGATGTGTTGTGTCATCTTAAAGGTCTCGTCGAGTTGATTAATTTGTCACTTTGTTAAACAAATTTGGTCCTCATTTGCCGAAGTTATCTAGTTTCAAAGTTTGAAAAGTCACAAAAGTTGTGAGTTTGTGCCCATAATGTACTGTTTTTCTTGGAAATTCAACAAGATCCAATTATGATGTGTTGTGTCATCTTAAAGGTCTCGTCGAGTTGATTAATTTGTCACTTTGTTAAACAAATTTGGTCCTCATTTGCCGAAGTTATCTAGTTTCAAAGTTTGAAAAGTCACAAAAGTTGGGAGTTTGTGCCCATAATGTACCGTTTTTCTTGGAAATTGAACAAGATGCAATGATGATGTGTTGTGTCATCTTAAAGGTCTCGTCGAGTTGATTAATTTGTCACTTTGTTAAAGAAATTTGGTCCTCATTTGCCGAAGTTATCTAGTTTCAAAGTTTTAAAAGTCACAAAAGTTGTGAGTTTGTGCCCATAATGTACTGTTTTTCTTGGAAATTGAACAAGATGCAATCATGATGTGTTGTGTCATCTTATAGGTCTCGTCGAGTTGATTAATTTGTCACTTTGTTAAAGAAATTTGGTCCTCATTTGCCGAAGTTATCTAGTTTCAAAGTTTTAAAAGTCACAAAAGTTGGGAGTTTGTGCCCATAATGTACTGTTTTTCTTGGAAATTCAACAAGATGCAATCATAATGTGTTGTGTCATCTTAAATGTCTCATCGAGTTGATTAATTTGTCACTTTGCTAAAGAAATTTGGTCCTCATTTGCCGAAGTTATAGAGCTTCAAACTTTAAAAAGTCAAGAAAGTTGTGAGTTTGTGAACATAATGTTCTGTTTTTCTTGGAAATTCAACAAGATCCAATCATGATGTGTTGTGTCATCTTAAAGGTCTCGTCGAGTTGATTAATTTGTCACTTTGTTAAACAAATTTGGTCCTCATTTGCCGAAGTTATCTAGTTTCAAAGTTTGAAAAGTCACAAAAGTTGTGAGTTTGTGAACATAATGTACTGTTTTTCTTGGAAATTCAACAAGATCCAATCATGATGTGTTGTGTCATCTTAAAGGTCTCGTCGAGTTGATTAATTTGTCACTTTGTTAAACAAATTTGGTCCTCATTTGCCGAAGTTATCTAGTTTCAAAGTTTGAAAAGTCACAAAAGTTGGGAGTTTGTGCCCATAATGTACCGTTTTTCTTGGAAATTGAACAAGATGCAATGATGATGTGTTGTGTCATCTTAACGGTCTCGTCGAGTTGATTAATTTGTCACTTTGTTAAAGAAATTTGGTCCTCATTTGCCGAAGTTATCTTATTTCAAAGTTTTAAAAGTCACAAAAGTTGTGAGTTTGTGCCCATAATGTACTGTTTTTCTTGGAAATTGAACAAGATGCAATGATGATGTGTTGTGTCATCTTAAAGTTCTCGTCGAGTTGATTAATTTGTCACTTTGTTAAAGAAATTTGGTCCTCATTTGCCGAAGTTATCTAGTTTCAAACTTTGAAAAGTCACAAAAGTTGTGAGTTTGTGAACATAATGTACTGTTTTTCTTGGAAATTCAACAAGATCCAATCATGATGTGTTGTGTCATCTTAGAGGTCTCATCGAGTTGATTAATTTGTCACTGTCAAAGAAATTTGGTCCTCATTTGCCGAAGTTATAGAGCTTCAAACTTTAAAAAGTCAAGAAAGTTGGGAGTTTGTGCCCATAATGTACCGTTTTTCTTGGAAATTGAACAAGATGCAATGATGATGTGTTGTGTCATCTTAACGGTCTCGTCGAGTTGATTAATTTGTCACTTTGTTAAAGAAATTTGGTCCTCATTTGCCGAAGTTATCTAGTTTCAAAGTTTTAAAGGTCAAAAAAGATGTGAATTTGTGCCCATAATGTACCGTTTTTCTTGGAAATTGAACAAGATGCAATCCTGATGTGTTGTGTCATCTTAAATGTCTCATCGAGTTGATTAATTTGTCACTTTGTTAAAGAAATTTGGTCCTCATTTGCCGAAGTTATCTAGTTTCAAAGTTTGAAAAGTCACAAAATTTGTGAGTTTGTGAACATAATGTACTGTTTTTCTTGGAAATTCAACAAGATCCAATCATGATGTGTTGTGTCATCTTAAAGGTCTCGTCGAGTTGATTAATTTGTCACTTTGTTAAAGAAATTTGGTCCTCATTTGCCGAAGTTATCTAGTTTCAAAGTTTTAAAGGTCAAAAAAGATGTGAATTTGTGCCCATAATGTACCGTTTTTCTTGGAAATTGAACAAGATGCAATCATGATGTGTTGTGTCATCTTAAATGTCTCATCGAGTTGATTAATTTGTCACTTTGTTAAAGAAATTTGGTCCTCATTTGCCGAAGTTATCTAGTTTCAAAGTTTTAAAGGTCAAAAAAGATGTGAATTTGTGCCCATAATGTACCGTTTTTCTTGGAAATTGAACAAGATGCAATCATGATGTGTTGTGTCATCTTAAATGTCTCCTCGAGTTGATTAATTTGTCACTTTGTTAAAGAAATTTGGTCCTCATTTGCCGAAGTTATCTAGTTTCAAAGTTTTAAAAGTCACAAAAGTTGTGAGTTTGTGCCCATAATGTACTGTTTTTCTTGGAAATTGAACAAGATGCAATCATGATGTGTTTTGTCATCTTATAGGTCTCGTCGAGTTGATTAATTTGTCACTTTGTTAAAGAAATTTGGTCCTCATTTGCCGAAGTTATCTAGTTTCAAAGTTTTAAAAGTCACAAAAGTTGGGAGTTTGTGCCCATAATGTACTGTTTTTCTTGGAAATTCAACAAGATGCAATCATAATGTGTTGTGTCATCTTAAATGTCTCATCGATTTGATTAATTTGTCACTTTGCTAAAGAAATTTGGTCCTCATTTGCCGAAGTTATAGAGCTTCAAACTTTAAAAAGTCAAGAAAGTTGTGAGTTTGTGAACATAATGTTCTGTTTTTCTTGGAAATTCAACAAGATGCAATCATAATGTGTTGTGTCATCTTAAATGTCTCATCGATTTGATTAATTTGTCACTTTGCTAAAGAAATTTGGTCCTCATTTGCCGAAGTTATAGAGCTTCAAACTTTAAAAAGTCAAGAAAGTTGTGAGTTTGTGAACATAATGTTCTGTTTTTCTTGGAAATTCAACAAGATCCAATCATGATGTGTTGTGTCATCTTAAAGGTCTCGTCGAGTTGATTAATTTGTCACTTTGTTAAAGAAATTTGGTCCTCATTTGCCGAAGTTATCTAGTTTCAAAGTTTTAAAGGTCAAAAAAGATGTGAATTTGTGCCCATAATGTACCGTTTTTCTTGGAAATTGAACAAGATGCAATCATGATGTGTTGTGTCATCTTAAAGGTCTCGTCGAGTTGATTAATTTGTCACTTTGTTAAAGAAATTTGGTCCTCATTTGCCGAAGTTATCTAGTTTCAAAGTTTTAAAGGCCAAAAAAGATGTGAATTTGTGCCCATAATGTACCGTTTTTCTTGGAAATTGAACAAGATGCAATCATGATGTGTTGTGTCATCTTAAATGTCTCATCGAGTTGATTAATTTGTCACTTTGTTAAAGAAATTTGGTCCTCATTTGCCGAAGTTATCTAGTTTCAAAGTTTTAAAAGTCACAAAAGTTGTGAGTTTGTGCCCATAATGTACTGTTTTTCTTGGAAATTCAACAAGATCCAATTATGATGTGTTGTGTCATCTTAAAGGTCTCGTCGAGTTGATTAATTTGTCACTTTGTTAAACAAATTTGGTCCTCATTTGCCGAAGTTATCTAGTTTCAAAGTTTGAAAAGTCACAAAAGTTGGGAGTTTGTGCCCATAATGTACCGTTTTTCTTGGAAATTGAACAAGATGCAATGATGATGTGTTGTGTCATCTTAAAGGTCTCGTCGAGTTGATTAATTTGTCACTTTGTTAAAGAAATTTGGTCCTCATTTGCCGAAGTTATCTAGTTTCAAAGTTTTAAAAGTCACAAAAGTTGTGAGTTTGTGCCCATAATGTACTGTTTTTCTTGGAAATTGAACAAGATGCAATCATGATGTGTTGTGTCATCTTATAGGTCTCGTCGAGTTGATTAATTTGTCACTTTGTTAAAGAAATTTGGTCCTCATTTGCCGAAGTTATCTAGTTTCAAAGTTTTAAAAGTCACAAAAGTTGGGAGTTTGTGCCCATAATGTACTGTTTTTCTTGGAAATTCAACAAGATGCAATCATAATGTGTTGTGTCATCTTAAATGTCTCATCGAGTTGATTAATTTGTCACTTTGCTAAAGAAATTTGGTCCTCATTTGCCGAAGTTATAGAGCTTCAAACTTTAAAAAGTCAAGAAAGTTGTGAGTTTGTGAACATAATGTTCTGTTTTTCTTGGAAATTCAACAAGATCCAATCATGATGTGTTGTGTCATCTTAAAGGTCTCGTCGAGTTGATTAATTTGTCACTTTGTTAAACAAATTTGGTCCTCATTTGCCGAAGTTATCTAGTTTCAAAGTTTGAAAAGTCACAAAAGTTGTGAGTTTGTGAACATAATGTACTGTTTTTCTTGGAAATTCAACAAGATCCAATCATGATGTGTTGTGTCATCTTAAAGGTCTCGTCGAGTTGATTAATTTGTCACTTTGTTAAACAAATTTGGTCCTCATTTGCCGAAGTTATCTAGTTTCAAAGTTTGAAAAGTCACAAAAGTTGGGAGTTTGTGCCCATAATGTACCGTTTTTCTTGGAAATTGAACAAGATGCAATGATGATGTGTTGTGTCATCTTAACGGTCTCGTCGAGTTGATTAATTTGTCACTTTGTTAAAGAAATTTGGTCCTCATTTGCCGAAGTTATCTTATTTCAAAGTTTTAAAAGTCACAAAAGTTGTGAGTTTGTGCCCATAATGTACTGTTTTTCTTGGAAATTGAACAAGATGCAATGATGATGTGTTGTGTCATCTTAAAGTTCTCGTCGAGTTGATTAATTTGTCACTTTGTTAAAGAAATTTGGTCCTCATTTGCCGAAGTTATCTAGTTTCAAACTTTGAAAAGTCACAAAAGTTGTGAGTTTGTGAACATAATGTACTGTTTTTCTTGGAAATTCAACAAGATCCAATCATGATGTGTTGTGTCATCTTAGAGGTCTCATCGAGTTGATTAATTTGTCACTGTCAAAGAAATTTGGTCCTCATTTGCCGAAGTTATAGAGCTTCAAACTTTAAAAAGTCAAGAAAGTTGTGAGTTTGTGAACATAATGTTCTGTTTTTCTTGGAAATTCAACAAGATCCAATCATGATGTGTTGTGTCATCTTAAAGGTCTCGTCGAGTTGATTAATTTGTCACTTTGTTAAAGAAATTTGGTCCTCATTTGCCGAAGTTATCTAGTTTCAAAGTTTTAAAGGTCAAAAAAGATGTGAATTTGTGCCCATAATGTACCGTTTTTCTTGGAAATTGAACAAGATGCAATCCTGATGTGTTGTGTCATCTTAAATGTCTCATCGAGTTGATTAATTTGTCACTTTGTTAAAGAAATTTGGTCCTCATTTGCCGAAGTTATCTAGTTTCAAAGTTTGAAAAGTCACAAAATTTGTGAGTTTGTGAACATAATGTACTGTTTTTCTTGGAAATTCAACAAGATCCAATCATGATGTGTTGTGTCATCTTAAAGGTCTCGTCGAGTTGATTAATTTGTCACTTTGTTAAAGAAATTTGGTCCTCATTTGCCGAAGTTATCTAGTTTCAAAGTTTTAAAAGTCACAAAAGTTGTGAGTTTGTGCCCATAATGTACTGTTTTTCTTGGAAATTGAACAAGATGCAATCATGATGTGTTTTGTCATCTTATAGGTCTCGTCGAGTTGATTAATTTGTCACTTTGTTAAAGAAATTTGGTCCTCATTTGCCGAAGTTATCTAGTTTCAAAGTTTTAAAGGTCAAAAAAGATGTGAATTTGTGCCCATAATGTACCGTTTTTCTTGGAAATTGAACAAGATGCAATCATGATGTGTTGTGTCATCTTAAAGGTCTCGTCGAGTTGATTAATTTGTCACTTTGTTAAAGAAATTTGGTCCTCATTTGCCGAAGTTATCAAGTTTCAAAGTTTTAAAGGCCAAAAAAGATGTGAATTTGTGCCCATAATGTACCGTTTTTCTTGGAAATTGAACAAGATGCAATCATGATGTGTTGTGTCATCTTAAATGTCTCGTCGAGTTGATTAATTTGTCACTTTGTTAAAGAAATTTGGTCCTCATTTGCCGAAGTTATCTAGTTTCAAAGTTTTAAAAGTCACAAAAGTTGGGAGTTTGTGCCCATAATGTACTGTTTTTCTTGGAAATTCAACAAGATGCAATCATAATGTGTTGTGTCATCTTAAATGTCTCATCGATTTGATTAATTTGTCACTTTGCTAAAGAAATTTGGTCCTCATTTGCCGAAGTTATAGAGCTTCAAACTTTAAAAAGTCAAGAAAGTTGTGAGTTTGTGAACATAATGTTCTGTTTTTCTTGGAAATTCAACAAGATGCAATCATAATGTGTTGTGTCATCTTAAATGTCTCATCGATTTGATTAATTTGTCACTTTGCTAAAGAAATTTGGTCCTCATTTGCCGAAGTTATAGAGCTTCAAACTTTAAAAAGTCAAGAAAGTTGTGAGTTTGTGAACATAATGTTCTGTTTTTCTTGGAAATTCAACAAGATGCAATCATGATGTGTTGTGTCATCTTAAAGGTCTCGTCGAGTTGATTAATTTGTCACTTTGTTAAAGAAATTTGGTCCTCATTTGCCGAAGTTATCTAGTTTCAAAGTTTTAAAGGTCAAAAAAGATGTGAATTTGTGCCCATAATGTACCGTTTTTGTTGGAAATTGAACAAGATGCAATCCTGATGTGTTGTGTCATCTTAAATGTCTCATCGAGTTGATTAATTTGTCACTTTGTTAAACAAATTTGGTCCTCATTTGCCGAAGTTATCTAGTTTCAAAGTTTGAAAAGTCACAAAAGTTGGGAGTTTGTGCCCATAATGTACCGTTTTTCTTGGAAATTGAACAAGATGCAATGATGATGTGTTGTGTCATCTTAACGGTCTCGTCGAGTTGATTAATTTGTCACTTTGTTAAAGAAATTTGGTCCTCATTTGCCGAAGTTATCTTATTTCAAAGTTTTAAAAGTCACAAAAGTTGTGAGTTTGTGCCCATAATGTACTGTTTTTCTTGGAAATTGAACAAGATGCAATGATGATGTGTTGTGTCATCTTAAAGTTCTCGTCGAGTTGATTAATTTGTCACTTTGTTAAAGAAATTTGGTCCTCATTTGCCGAAGTTATCTAGTTTCAAACTTTGAAAAGTCACAAAAGTTGTGAGTTTGTGAACATAATGTACTGTTTTTCTTGGAAATTCAACAAGATCCAATCATGATGTGTTGTGTCATCTTAGAGGTCTCATCGAGATGATTAATTTGTCACTGTCAAAGAAATTTGGTCCTCATTTGCCGAAGTTATAGAGCTTCAAACTTTAAAAAGTCAAGAAAGTTGTGAGTTTGTGAACATAATGTTCTGTTTTTCTTGGAAATTCAACAAGATCCAATCATGATGTGTTGTGTCATCTTAAAGGTCTCGTCGAGTTGATTAATTTGTCACTTTGTTAAAGAAATTTGGTCCTCATTTGCCGAAGTTATCTAGTTTCAAAGTTTTAAAGGTCAAAAAAGATGTGAATTTGTGCCCATAATGTACCGTTTTTCTTGGAAATTGAACAAGATGCAATCATGATGTGTTGTGTCATCTTAAAGGTCTCGTCGAGTTGATTAATTTGTCACTTTGTTAAAGAAATTTGGTCCTCATTTGCCGAAGTTATCTAGTTTCAAAGTTTTAAAGGCCAAAAAAGATGTGAATTTGTGCCCATAATGTACCGTTTTTCTTGGAAATTGAACAAGATGCAATCATGATGTGTTGTGTCATCTTAAATGTCTCATCGAGTTGATTAATTTGTCACTTTGTTAAAGAAATTTGGTCCTCATTTGCCGAAGTTATCTAGTTTCAAAGTTTTAAAAGTCACAAAAGTTGTGAGTTTGTGCCCATAATGTACTGTTTTTCTTGGAAATTCAACAAGATCCAATTATGATGTGTTGTGTCATCTTAAAGGTCTCGTCGAGTTGATTAATTTGTCACTTTGTTAAACAAATTTGGTCCTCATTTGCCGAAGTTATCTAGTTTCAAAGTTTGAAAAGTCACAAAAGTTGGGAGTTTGTGCCCATAATGTACCGTTTTTCTTGGAAATTGAACAAGATGCAATGATGATGTGTTGTGTCATCTTAAAGGTCTCGTCGAGTTGATTAATTTGTCACTTTGTTAAAGAAATTTGGTCCTCATTTGCCGGAGTTATCTAGTTTCAAAGTTTTAAAAGTCACAAAAGTTGTGAGTTTGTGCCCATAATGTACTGTTTTTCTTGGAAATTGAACAAGATGCAATCATGATGTGTTGTGTCATCTTATAGGTCTCGTCGAGTTGATTAATTTGTCACTTTGTTAAAGAAATTTGGTCCTCATTTGCCGAAGTTATCTAGTTTCAAAGTTTTAAAAGTCACAAAAGTTGGGAGTTTGTGCCCATAATGTACTGTTTTTCTTGGAAATTCAACAAGATGCAATCATAATGTGTTGGGTCATCTTAAATGTCTCATCGAGTTGATTAATTTGTCACTTTGCTAAAGAAATTTGGTCCTCATTTGCCGAAGTTATAGAGCTTCAAACTTTAAAAAGTCAAGAAAGTTGTGAGTTTGTGAACATAATGTTCTGTTTTTCTTGGAAATTCAACAAGATCCAATCATGATGTGTTGTGTCATCTTAAAGGTCTCGTCGAGTTGATTAATTTGTCACTTTGTTAAACAAATTTGGTCCTCATTTGCCGAAGTTATCTAGTTTCAAAGTTTGAAAAGTCACAAAAGTTGTGAGTTTGTGAACATAATGTACTGTTTTTCTTGGAAATTCAACAAGATCCAATCATGATGTGTTGTGTCATCTTAAAGGTCTCGTCGAGTTGATTAATTTGTCACTTTGCTAAAGAAATTTGGTCCTCATTTGCCAAAGTTATAGAGCTTCAAACTTTAAAAAGTCAAGAAAGTTGTGAGTTTGTGAACATAATGTTCTGTTTTTCTTGGAAATTCAACAAGATGCAATCATAATGTGTTGTGTCATCTTAAATGTCTCATCGAGTTGATTAATTTGTCACTTTGCTAAAGAAATTGGTCCTCATTTGCCGAAGTTATAGAGCTTCAAACTTTAAAAAGTCAAGAAAGTTGTGAGTTTGTGAACATAATGTTCTGTTTTTCTTGGAAATTCAACAAGATCCAATCATGATGTGTTGTGTTATCTTAAAGGTCTCGTCGAATTGATTAATTTGTCACTTTGTTAAACAAATTTGGTCCTCATTTGCCGAAGTTATCTAGTTTCAAAGTTTGAAAAGTCACAAAAGTTGTGAGTTTGTGAACATAATGTACTGTTTTTCTTGGAAATTCAACAAGATCCAATCATGATGTGTTGTGTCATCTTAAATGTCTCATCGAGTTGATTAATTTGTCACTTTGCTAAAGAAATTTGGTCCTCATTTGCCAAAGTTATAGAGCTTCAAACTTTAAAAAGTCAAGAAAGTTGTGAGTTTGTGAACATAATGTTCTGTTTTTCTTGGAAATTCAACAAGATGCAATCATAATGTGTTGTGTCATCTTAAATGTCTCATCGAGTTGATTAATTTGTCACTTTGCTAAAGAAATTGGTCCTCATTTGCCGAAGTTATAGAGCTTCAAACTTTAAAAAGTCAAGAAAGTTGTGAGTTTGTGAACATAATGTTCTGTTTTTCTTGGAAATTCAACAAGATCCAATCATGATGTGTTGTGTCATCTTAAAGGTCTCGTCGAGTTGATTAATTTGTCACTTTGTTAAAGAAATTTGGTCCTCATTTGCCGAAGTTATCTAGTTTCAAAGTTTTAAATGTCACAAAATTTGGGAGTTTGTGCCCATAATGTACCGTTTTTCTTGGAAATTGAACAAGATGCAATCATGATGTGTTGTGTCATCTTAAATGTCTCATCGAGTTGATTAATTTGTCACTTTGTTAAAGAAATTTGGTCCTCATTTGCCGAAGTTATCTAGTTTCAAAGTTTTAAAGGTCAAAAAAGATGTGAATTTGTGCCCATAATGTACCGTTTTTCTTGGAAATTGAACAAGATGCAATCATGATGTGTTGTGTCATCTTAAATGTCTCCTCGAGTTGATTAATTTGTCACTTTGTTAAAGAAATTTGGTCCTCATTTGCCGAAGTTATCTAGTTTCAAAGTTTTAAAAGTCACAAAAGTTGTGAGTTTGTGCCCATAATGTACTGTTTTTCTTGGAAATTGAACAAGATGCAATCATGATGTGTTTTGTCATCTTATAGGTCTCGTCGAGTTGATTAATTTGTCACTTTGTTAAAGAAATTTGGTCCTCATTTGCCGAAGTTATCTAGTTTCAAAGTTTTAAAAGTCACAAAAGTTGTGAGTTTGTGCCCATAATGTACTGTTTTTCTTGGAAATTCAACAAGATGCAATCATAATGTGTTGTGTCATCTTAAATGTCTCATCGATTTGATTAATTTGTCACTTTGCTAAAGAAATTTGGTCCTCATTTGCCGAAGTTATAGAGCTTCAAACTTTAAAAAGTCAAGAAAGTTGTGAGTTTGTGAACATAATGTTCTGTTTTTCTTGGAAATTCAACAAGATGCAATCATAATGTGTTGTGTCATCTTAAATGTCTCATCGATTTGATTAATTTGTCACTTTGCTAAAGAAATTTGGTCCTCATTTGCCGAAGTTATAGAGCTTCAAACTTTAAAAAGTCAAGAAAGTTGTGAGTTTGTGAACATAATGTTCTGTTTTTCTTGGAAATTCAACAAGATCCAATCATGATGTGTTGTGTCATCTTAAAGGTCTCGTCGAGTTGATTAATTTGTCACTTTGTTAAAGAAATTTGGTCCTCATTTGCCGAAGTTATCTAGTTTCAAAGTTTTAAAGGCCAAAAAAGATGTGAATTTGTGCCCATAATGTACCGTTTTTCTTGGAAATTGAACAAGATGCAATCATGATGTGTTGTGTCATCTTAAATGTCTCATCGAGTTGATTAATTTGTCACTTTGTTAAAGAAATTTGGTCCTCATTTGCCGAAGTTATCTAGTTTCAAAGTTTTAAAAGTCACAAAAGTTGTGAGTTTGTGCCCATAATGTACTGTTTTTCTTGGAAATTCAACAAGATCCAATTATGATGTGTTGTGTCATCTTAAAGGTCTCGTCGAGTTGATTAATTTGTCACTTTGTTAAACAAATTTGGTCCTCATTTGCCGAAGTTATCTAGTTTCAAAGTTTGAAAAGTCACAAAAGTTGGGAGTTTGTGCCCATAATGTACCGTTTTTCTTGGAAATTGAACAAGATGCAATGATGATGTGTTGTGTCATCTTAAAGGTCTCGTCGAGTTGATTAATTTGTCACTTTGTTAAAGAAATTTGGTCCTCATTTGCCGAAGTTATCTAGTTTCAAAGTTTTAAAAGTCACAAAAGTTGTGAGTTTGTGCCCATAATGTACTGTTTTTCTTGGAAATTGAACAAGATGCAATCATGATGTGTTGTGTCATCTTATAGGTCTCGTCGAGTTGATTAATTTGTCACTTTGTTAAAGAAATTTGGTCCTCATTTGCCGAAGTTATCTAGTTTCAAAGTTTTAAAAGTCACAAAAGTTGGGAGTTTGTGCCCATAATGTACTGTTTTTCTTGGAAATTCAACAAGATGCAATCATAATGTGTTGTGTCATCTTAAATGTCTCATCGAGTTGATTAATTTGTCACTTTGCTAAAGAAATTTGGTCCTCATTTGCCGAAGTTATAGAGCTTCAAACTTTAAAAAGTCAAGAAAGTTGTGAGTTTGTGAACATAATGTTCTGTTTTTCTTGGAAATTCAACAAGATCCAATCATGATGTGTTGTGTCATCTTAAAGGTCTCGTCGAGTTGATTAATTTGTCACTTTGTTAAACAAATTTGGTCCTCATTTGCCGAAGTTATCTAGTTTCAAAGTTTGAAAAGTCACAAAAGTTGTGAGTTTGTGAACATAATGTACTGTTTTTCTTGGAAATTCAACAAGATCCAATCATGATGTGTTGTGTCATCTTAAAGGTCTCGTCGAGTTGATTAATTTGTCACTTTGTTAAACAAATTTGGTCCTCATTTGCCGAAGTTATCTAGTTTCAAAGTTTGAAAAGTCACAAAAGTTGGGAGTTTGTGCCCATAATGTACCGTTTTTCTTGGAAATTGAACAAGATGCAATGATGATGTGTTGTGTCATCTTAACGGTCTCGTCGAGTTGATTAATTTGTCACTTTGTTAAAGAAATTTGGTCCTCATTTGCCGAAGTTATCTTATTTCAAAGTTTTAAAAGTCACAAAAGTTGTGAGTTTGTGCCCATAATGTACTGTTTTTCTTGGAAATTGAACAAGATGCAATGATGATGTGTTGTGTCATCTTAAAGTTCTCGTCGAGTTGATTAATTTGTCACTTTGTTAAAGAAATTTGGTCCTCATTTGCCGAAGTTATCTAGTTTCAAAGTTTTAAAGGTCAAAAAAGATGTGAATTTGTGCCCATAATGTACCGTTTTTCTTGGAAATTGAACAAGATGCAATCCTGATGTGTTGTGTCATCTTAAATGTCTCATCGAGTTGATTAATTTGTCACTTTGTTAAAGAAATTTGGTCCTCATTTGCCGAAGTTATCTAGTTTCAAAGTTTGAAAAGTCACAAAATTTGTGAGTTTGTGAACATAATGTACTGTTTTTCTTGGAAATTCAACAAGATCCAATCATGATGTGTTGTGTCATCTTAAAGGTCTCGTCGAGTTGATTAATTTGTCACTTTGTTAAAGAAATTTGGTCCTCATTTGCCGAAGTTATCTAGTTTCAAAGTTTTAAAAGTCACAAAAGTTGTGAGTTTGTGCCCATAATGTACTGTTTTTCTTGGAAATTGAACAAGATGCAATCATGATGTGTTTTGTCATCTTATAGGTCTCGTCGAGTTGATTAATTTGTCACTTTGTTAAAGAAATTTGGTCCTCATTTGCCGAAGTTATCTAGTTTCAAAGTTTTAAAGGTCAAAAAAGATGTGAATTTGTGCCCATAATGTACCGTTTTTCTTGGAAATTGAACAAGATGCAATCATGATGTGTTGTGTCATCTTAAAGGTCTCGTCGAGTTGATTAATTTGTCACTTTGTTAAAGAAATTTTGTCCTCATTTGCCGAAGTTATCTAGTTTCAAAGTTTTAAAGGCCAAAAAAGATGTGAATTTGTGCCCATAATGTACCGTTTTTCTTGGAAATTGAACAAGATGCAATCATGATGTGTTGTGTCATCTTAAATGTCTCGTCGAGTTGATTAATTTGTCACTTTGTTAAAGAAATTTGGTCCTCATTTGCCGAAGTTATCTAGTTTCAAAGTTTTAAAAGTCACAAAAGTTGGGAGTTTGTGCCCATAATGTACTGTTTTTCTTGGAAATTCAACAAGATGCAATCATAATGTGTTGTGTCATCTTAAATGTCTCATCGATTTGATTAATTTGTCACTTTGCTAAAGAAATTTGGTCCTCATTTGCCGAAGTTATAGAGCTTCAAACTTTAAAAAGTCAAGAAAGTTGTGAGTTTGTGAACATAATGTTCTGTTTTTCTTGGAAATTCAACAAGATGCAATCATAATGTGTTGTGTCATCTTAAATGTCTCATCGATTTGATTAATTTGTCACTTTGCTAAAGAAATTTGGTCCTCATTTGCCGAAGTTATAGAGCTTCAAACTTTAAAAAGTCAAGAAAGTTGTGAGTTTGTGAACATAATGTTCTGTTTTTCTTGGAAATTCAACAAGATGCAATCATGATGTGTTGTGTCATCTTAAAGGTCTCGTCGAGTTGATTAATTTGTCACTTTGTTAAAGAAATTTGGTCCTCATTTGCCGAAGTTATCTAGTTTCAAAGTTTTAAAGGTCAAAAAAGATGTGAATTTGTGCCCATAATGTACCGTTTTTCTTGGAAATTGAACAAGATGCAATCCTGATGTGTTGTGTCATCTTAAATGTCTCATCGAGTTGATTAATTTGTCACTTTGTTAAAGAAATTTGGTCCTCATTTGCCGAAGTTATCTAGTTTCAAAGTTTGAAAAGTCACAAAATTTGTGAGTTTGTGAACATAATGTACTGTTTTTCTTGGAAATTCAACAAGATCCAATCATGATGTGTTGTGTCATCTTAAAGGTCTCGTCGAGTTGATTAATTTGTCACTTTGTTAAAGAAATTTGGTCCTCATTTGCCGAAGTTATCTAGTTTCAAAGTTTTAAAAGTCACAAAAGTTGTGAGTTTGTGCCCATAATGTACTGTTTTTCTTGGAAATTGAACAAGATGCAATCATGATGTGTTTTGTCATCTTATAGGTCTCGTCGAGTTGATTAATTTGTCACTTTGTTAAAGAAATTTGGTCCTCATTTGCCGAAGTTATCTAGTTTCAAAGTTTTAAAGGTCAAAAAAGATGTGAATTTGTGCCCATAATGTACCGTTTTTCTTGGAAATTGAACAAGATGCAATCATGATGTGTTGTGTCATCTTAAAGGTCTCGTCGAGTTGATTAATTTGTCACTTTGTTAAAAAAATTTGGTCCTCATTTGCCGAAGTTATCTAGTTTCAAAGTTTTAAAGGCCAAAAAAGATGTGAATTTGTGCCCATAATGTACCGTTTTTCTTGGAAATTGAACAAGATGCAATCATGATGTGTTGTGTCATCTTAAATGTCTCATCGAGTTGATTAATTTGTCACTTTGTTAAAGAAATTTGGTCCTCATTTGCCGAAGTTATCTAGTTTCAAAGTTTTAAAAGTCACAAAAGTTGTGAGTTTGTGCCCATAATGTACTGTTTTTCTTGGAAATTCAACAAGATCCAATTATGATGTGTTGTGTCATCTTAAAGGTCTCGTCGAGTTGATTAATTTGTCACTTTGTTAAACAAATTTGGTCCTCATTTGCCGAAGTTATCTAGTTTCAAAGTTTGAAAAGTCACAAAAGTTGGGAGTTTGTGCCCATAATGTACCGTTTTTCTTGGAAATTGAACAAGATGCAATCATGATGTGTTGTGTCATCTTATAGGTCTCGTCGAGTTGATTAATTTGTCACTTTGTTAAAGAAATTTGGTCCTCATTTGCCGAAGTTATCTAGTTTCAAAGTTTTAAAAGTCACAAAAGTTGGGAGTTTGTGCCCATAATGTACTGTTTTTCTTGGAAATTCAACAAGATGCAATCATAATGTGTTGGGTCATCTTATAGGTCTCGTCGAGTTGATTAATTTGTCACTTTGTTAAAGAAATTTGGTCCTCATTTGCCGAAGTTATCTAGTTTCAAAGTTTTAAAAGTCACAAAAGTTGGGAGTTTGTGCCCATAATGTACTGTTTTTCTTGGAAATTGAACAAGATGCAATCATGATGTGTTGTGTCATCTTATAGGTCTCGTCGAGTTGATTAATTTGTCACTTTGTTAAAGAAATTTGGTCCTCATTTGCCGAAGTTATCTAGTTTCAAAGTTTTAAAAGTCACAAAAGTTGGGAGTTTGTGCCCATAATGTACTGTTTTTCTTGGAAATTCAACAAGATGCAATCATAATGTGTTGGGTCATCTTAAATGTCTCATCGAGTTGATTAATTTGTCACTTTGCTAAAGAAATTTGGTCCTCATTTGCCGAAGTTATAGAGCTTCAAACTTTAAAAAGTCAAGAAAGTTGTGAGTTTGTGAACATAATGTTCTGTTTTTCTTGGAAATTCAACAAGATCCAATCATGATGTGTTGTGTCATCTTAAAGGTCTCGTCGAGTTGATTAATTTGTCACTTTGTTAAACAAATTTGGTCCTCATTTGCCGAAGTTATCTAGTTTCAAAGTTTGAAAAGTCACAAAAGTTGTGAGTTTGTGCCCATAATGTACTGTTTTTCTTGGAAATTCAACAAGATCCAATCATGATGTGTTGTGTCATCTTAAAGGTCTCGTCGAGTTGATTAATTTGTCACTTTGTTAAAGAAATTTGGTCCTCATTTGCCGAAGTTATCTAGTTTCAAAGTTTTAAAAGTCACAAAAGTTGGGAGTTTGTGCCCATAATGTACTGTTTTTCTTGGAAATTCAACAAGATGCAATCATAATGTGTTGTGTCATCTTAAATGTCTCATCGATTTGATTAATTTGTCACTTTGCTAAAGAAATTTGGTCCTCATTTGCCGAAGTTATAGAGCTTCAAACTTTAAAAAGTCAAGAAAGTTGTGAGTTTGTGAACATAATGTTCTGTTTTTCTTGGAAATTCAACAAGATGCAATCATAATGTGTTGTGTCATCTTAAATGTCTCATCGATTTGATTAATTTGTCACTTTGCTAAAGAAATTTGGTCCTCATTTGCCGAAGTTATAGAGCTTCAAACTTTAAAAAGTCAAGAAAGTTGTGAGTTTGTGAACATAATGTTCTGTTTTTCTTGGAAATTCAACAAGATCCAATCATGATGTGTTGTGTCATCTTAAAGGTCTCGTCGAGTTGATTAATTTGTCACTTTGTTAAAGAAATTTGGTCCTCATTTGCCGAAGTTATCTAGTTTCAAAGTTTTAAAGGTCAAAAAAGATGTGAATTTGTGCCCATAATGTACCGTTTTTCTTGGAAATTGAACAAGATGCAATCATGATGTGTTGTGTCATCTTAAAGGTCTCGTCGAGTTGATTAATTTGTCACTTTGTTAAAGAAATTTGGTCCTCATTTGCCGAAGTTATCTAGTTTCAAAGTTTTAAAGGCCAAAAAAGATGTGAATTTGTGCCCATAATGTACCGTTTTTCTTGGAAATTGAACAAGATGCAATCATGATGTGTTGTGTCATCTTAAATGTCTCATCGAGTTGATTAATTTGTCACTTTGTTAAAGAAATTTGGTCCTCATTTGCCGAAGTTATCTAGTTTCAAAGTTTTAAAAGTCACAAAAGTTGTGAGTTTGTGCCCATAATGTACTGTTTTTCTTGGAAATTCAACAAGATCCAATTATGATGTGTTGTGTCATCTTAAAGGTCTCGTCGAGTTGATTAATTTGTCACTTTGTTAAACAAATTTGGTCCTCATTTGCCGAAGTTATCTAGTTTCAAAGTTTGAAAAGTCACAAAAGTTGGGAGTTTGTGCCCATAATGTACCGTTTTTCTTGGAAATTGAACAAGATGCAATGATGATGTGTTGTGTCATCTTAAAGGTCTCGTCGAGTTGATTAATTTGTCACTTTGTTAAAGAAATTTGGTCCTCATTTGCCGGAGTTATCTAGTTTCAAAGTTTTAAAAGTCACAAAAGTTGTGAGTTTGTGCCCATATTGTACTGTTTTTCTTGGAAATTGAACAAGATGCAATCATGATGTGTTGTGTCATCTTATAGGTCTCGTCGAGTTGATTAATTTGTCACTTTGTTAAAGAAATTTGGTCCTCATTTGCCGAAGTTATCTAGTTTCAAAGTTTTAAAAGTCACAAAAGTTGGGAGTTTGTGCCCATAATGTACCGTTTTTCTTGGAAATTGAACAAGATGCAATCATGATGTGTTGTGTCATCTTATAGGTCTCGTCGAGTTGATTAATTTGTCACTTTGTTAAAGAAATTTGGTCCTCATTTGCCGAAGTTATCTAGTTTCAAAGTTTTAAAAGTCACAAAAGTTGGGAGTTTGTGCCCATAATGTACTGTTTTTCTTGGAAATTCAACAAGATGCAATCATAATGTGTTGGGTCATCTTATAGGTCTCGTCGAGTTGATTAATTTGTCACTTTGTTAAAGAAATTTGGTCCTCATTTGCCGAAGTTATCTAGTTTCAAAGTTTTAAAAGTCACAAAAGTTGGGAGTTTGTGCCCATAATGTACTGTTTTTCTTGGAAATTGAACAAGATGCAATCATGATGTGTTGTGTCATCTTATAGGTCTCGTCGAGTTGATTAATTTGTCACTTTGTTAAAGAAATTTGGTCCTCATTTGCCGAAGTTATCTAGTTTCAAAGTTTTAAAAGTCACAAAAGTTGGGAGTTTGTGCCCATAATGTACTGTTTTTCTTGGAAATTCAACAAGATGCAATCATAATGTGTTGGGTCATCTTAAATGTCTCATCGAGTTGATTAATTTGTCACTTTGCTAAAGAAATTTGGTCCTCATTTGCCGAAGTTATAGAGCTTCAAACTTTAAAAAGTCAAGAAAGTTGTGAGTTTGTGAACATAATGTTCTGTTTTTCTTGGAAATTCAACAAGATCCAATCATGATGTGTTGTGTCATCTTAAAGGTCTCGTCGAGTTGATTAATTTGTCACTTTGTTAAACAAATTTGGTCCTCATTTGCCGAAGTTATCTAGTTTCAAAGTTTGAAAAGTCACAAAAGTTGTGAGTTTGTGCCCATAATGTACTGTTTTTCTTGGAAATTCAACAAGATCCAATCATGATGTGTTGTGTCATCTTAAAGGTCTCGTCGAGTTGATTAATTTGTCACTTTGTTAAAGAAATTTGGTCCTCATTTGCCGAAGTTATCTAGTTTCAAAGTTTTAAAAGTCACAAAAGTTGGGAGTTTGTGCCCATAATGTACTGTTTTTCTTGGAAATTCAACAAGATGCAATCATAATGTGTTGTGTCATCTTAAATGTCTCATCGATTTGATTAATTTGTCACTTTGCTAAAGAAATTTGGTCCTCATTTGCCGAAGTTATAGAGCTTCAAACTTTAAAAAGTCAAGAAAGTTGTGAGTTTGTGAACATAATGTTCTGTTTTTCTTGGAAATTCAACAAGATGCAATCATAATGTGTTGTGTCATCTTAAATGTCTCATCGATTTGATTAATTTGTCACTTTGCTAAAGAAATTTGGTCCTCATTTGCCGAAGTTATAGAGCTTCAAACTTTAAAAAGTCAAGAAAGTTGTGAGTTTGTGAACATAATGTTCTGTTTTTCTTGGAAATTCAACAAGATCCAATCATGATGTGTTGTGTCATCTTAAAGGTCTCGTCGAGTTGATTAATTTGTCACTTTGTTAAACAAATTTGGTCCTCATTTGCCGAAGTTATCTAGTTTCAAAGTTTGAAAAGTCACAAAAGTTGTGAGTTTGTGCCCATAATGTACTGTTTTTCTTGGAAATTCAACAAGATCCAATCATGATGTGTTGTGTCATCTTAAAGGTCTCGTCGAGTTGATTAATTTGTCACTTTGTTAAAGAAATTTGGTCCTCATTTGCCGAAGTTATCTAGTTTCAAAGTTTTAAAAGTCACAAAAGTTGGGAGTTTGTGCCCATAATGTACTGTTTTTCTTGGAAATTCAACAAGATGCAATCATAATGTGTTGTGTCATCTTAAATGTCTCATCGATTTGATTAATTTGTCACTTTGCTAAAGAAATTTGGTCCTCATTTGCCGAAGTTATAGAGCTTCAAACTTTAAAAAGTCAAGAAAGTTGTGAGTTTGTGAACATAATGTTCTGTTTTTCTTGGAAATTCAACAAGATGCAATCATAATGTGTTGTGTCATCTTATAGGTCTCGTCGAGTTGATTAATTTGTCACTTTGTTAAAGAAATTTGGTCCTCATTTGCCGAAGTTATCTAGTTTCAAAGTTTTAAAAGTCACAAAAGTTGGGAGTTTGTGCCCATAATGTACCGTTTTTCTTGGAAATTGAACAAGATGCAATCATGATGTGTTGTGTCATCTTATAGGTCTCGTCGAGTTGATTAATTTGTCACTTTGTTAAAGAAATTTGGTCCTCATTTGCCGAAGTTATCTAGTTTCAAAGTTTTAAAAGTCACAAAAGTTGGGAGTTTGTGCCCATAATGTACTGTTTTTCTTGGAAATTCAACAAGATGCAATCATAATGTGTTGGGTCATCTTATAGGTCTCGTCGAGTTGATTAATTTGTCACTTTGTTAAAGAAATTTGGTCCTCATTTGCCGAAGTTATCTAGTTTCAAAGTTTTAAAAGTCACAAAAGTTGGGAGTTTGTGCCCATAATGTACTGTTTTTCTTGGAAATTGAACAAGATGCAATCATGATGTGTTGTGTCATCTTATAGGTCTCGTCGAGTTGATTAATTTGTCACTTTGTTAAAGAAATTTGGTCCTCATTTGCCGAAGTTATCTAGTTTCAAAGTTTTAAAAGTCACAAAAGTTGGGAGTTTGTGCCCATAATGTACTGTTTTTCTTGGAAATTCAACAAGATGCAATCATAATGTGTTGGGTCATCTTAAATGTCTCATCGAGTTGATTAATTTGTCACTTTGCTAAAGAAATTTGGTCCTCATTTGCCGAAGTTATAGAGCTTCAAACTTTAAAAAGTCAAGAAAGTTGTGAGTTTGTGAACATAATGTTCTGTTTTTCTTGGAAATTCAACAAGATCCAATCATGATGTGTTGTGTCATCTTAAAGGTCTCGTCGAGTTGATTAATTTGTCACTTTGTTAAACAAATTTGGTCCTCATTTGCCGAAGTTATCTAGTTTCAAAGTTTGAAAAGTCACAAAAGTTGTGAGTTTGTGAACATAATGTTCTGTTTTTCTTGGAAATTCAACAAGATCCAATCATGATGTGTTGTGTCATCTTAAAGGTCTCGTCGAGTTGATTAATTTGTCACTTTGTTAAACAAATTTGGTCCTCATTTGCCGAAGTTATCTAGTTTCAAAGTTTGAAAAGTCACAAAAGTTGTGAGTTTGTGCCCATAATGTACTGTTTTTCTTGGAAATTCAACAAGATCCAATCATGATGTGTTGTGTCATCTTAAAGGTCTCGTCGAGTTGATTAATTTGTCACTTTGTTAAAGAAATTTGGTCCTCATTTGCCGAAGTTATCTAGTTTCAAAGTTTTAAAAGTCACAAAAGTTGGGAGTTTGTGCCCATAATGTACTGTTTTTCTTGGAAATTCAACAAGATGCAATCATAATGTGTTGGGTCATCTTAAATGTCTCATCGAGTTGATTAATTTGTCACTTTGCTAAAGAAATTTGGTCCTCATTTGCCGAAGTTATAGAGCTTCAAACTTTAAAAAGTCAAGAAAGTTGTGAGTTTGTGAACATAATGTTCTGTTTTTCTTGGAAATTCAACAAGATCCAATCATGATGTGTTGTGTCATCTTAAAGGTCTCGTCGAGTTGATTAATTTGTCACTTTGTTAAACAAATTTGGTCCTCATTTGCCGAAGTTATCTAGTTTCAAAGTTTGAAAAGTCACAAAAGTTGTGAGTTTGTGCCCATAATGTACTGTTTTTCTTGGAAATTCAACAAGATCCAATCATGATGTGTTGTGTCATCTTAAAGGTCTCGTCGAGTTGATTAATTTGTCACTTTGTTAAAGAAATTTGGTCCTCATTTGCCGAAGTTATCTAGTTTCAAAGTTTTAAAAGTCACAAAAGTTGGGAGTTTGTGCCCATAATGTACTGTTTTTCTTGGAAATTCAACAAGATGCAATCATAATGTGTTGTGTCATCTTAAATGTCTCATCGATTTGATTAATTTGTCACTTTGCTAAAGAAATTTGGTCCTCATTTGCCGAAGTTATAGAGCTTCAAACTTTAAAAAGTCAAGAAAGTTGTGAGTTTGTGAACATAATGTTCTGTTTTTCTTGGAAATTCAACAAGATGCAATCATAATGTGTTGTGTCATCTTAAATGTCTCATCGATTTGATTAATTTGTCACTTTGCTAAAGAAATTTGGTCCTCATTTGCCGAAGTTATAGAGCTTCAAACTTTAAAAAGTCAAGAAAGTTGTGAGTTTGTGAACATAATGTTCTGTTTTTCTTGGAAATTCAACAAGATGCAATCATAATGTGTTGTGTCATCTTAAATGTCTCATCGATTTGATTAATTTGTCACTTTGCTAAAGAAATTTGGTCCTCATTTGCCGAAGTTATAGAGCTTCAAACTTTAAAAAGTCAAGAAAGTTGTGAGTTTGTGAACATAATGTTCTGTTTTTCTTGGAAATTCAACAAGATCCAATCATGATGTGTTGTGTCATCTTAAAGGTCTCGTCGAGTTGATTAATTTGTCACTTTGTTAAACAAATTTGGTCCTCATTTGCCGAAGTTATCTAGTTTCAAAGTTTGAAAAGTCACAAAAGTTGTGAGTTTGTGCCCATAATGTACTGTTTTTCTTGGAAATTCAACAAGATCCAATCATGATGTGTTGTGTCATCTTAAAGGTCTCGTCGAGTTGATTAATTTGTCACTTTGTTAAAGAAATTTGGTCCTCATTTGCCGAAGTTATCTAGTTTCAAAGTTTTAAAAGTCACAAAAGTTGGGAGTTTGTGCCCATAATGTACTGTTTTTCTTGGAAATTCAACAAGATGCAATCATAATGTGTTGTGTCATCTTAAATGTCTCATCGATTTGATTAATTTGTCACTTTGCTAAAGAAATTTGGTCCTCATTTGCCGAAGTTATAGAGCTTCAAACTTTAAAAAGTCAAGAAAGTTGTGAGTTTGTGAACATAATGTTCTGTTTTTCTTGGAAATTCAACAAGATGCAATCATAATGTGTTGTGTCATCTTAAATGTCTCATCGATTTGATTAATTTGTCACTTTGCTAAAGAAATTTGGTCCTCATTTGCCGAAGTTATAGAGCTTCAAACTTTAAAAAGTCAAGAAAGTTGTGAGTTTGTGAACATAATGTTCTGTTTTTCTTGGAAATTCAACAAGATCCAATCATGATGTGTTGTGTCATCTTAAAGGTCTCGTCGAGTTGATTAATTTGTCACTTTGTTAAAGAAATTTGGTCCTCATTTGCCGAAGTTATCTAGTTTCAAAGTTTTAAAGGCCAAAAAAGATGTGAATTTGTGCCCATAATGTACCGTTTTTCTTGGAAATTGAACAAGATGCAATCATGATGTGTTGTGTCATCTTAAATGTCTCATCGAGTTGATTAATTTGTCACTTTGTTAAAGAAATTTGGTCCTCATTTGCCGAAGTTATCTAGTTTCAAAGTTTTAAAAGTCACAAAAGTTGTGAGTTTGTGCCCATAATGTACTGTTTTTCTTGGAAATTCAACAAGATCCAATTATGATGTGTTGTGTCATCTTAAAGGTCTCGTCGAGTTGATTAATTTGTCACTTTGTTAAACAAATTTGGTCCTCATTTGCCGAAGTTATCTAGTTTCAAAGTTTGAAATGTCACAAAAGTTGGGAGTTTGTGCCCATAATGTACCGTTTTTCTTGGAAATTGAACAAGATGCAATGATGATGTGTTGTGTCATCTTAAAGGTCTCGTCGAGTTGATTAATTTGTCACTTTGTTAAAGAAATTTGGTCCTCATTTGCCGGAGTTATCTAGTTTCAAAGTTTTAAAAGTCACAAAAGTTGTGAGTTTGTGCCCATAATGTACTGTTTTTCTTGGAAATTGAACAAGATGCAATCATGATGTGTTGTGTCATCTTATAGGTCTCGTCGAGTTGATTAATTTGTCACTTTGTTAAAGAAATTTGGTCCTCATTTGCCGAAGTTATCTAGTTTCAAAGTTTTAAAAGTCACAAAAGTTGGGAGTTTGTGCCCATAATGTACTGTTTTTCTTGGAAATTCAACAAGATGCAATCATAATGTGTTGGGTCATCTTAAATGTCTCATCGAGTTGATTAATTTGTCACTTTGCTAAAGAAATTTGGTCCTCATTTGCCGAAGTTATAGAGCTTCAAACTTTAAAAAGTCAAGAAAGTTGTGAGTTTGTGAACATAATGTTCTGTTTTTCTTGGAAATTCAACAAGATCCAATCATGATGTGTTGTGTCATCTTAAAGGTCTCGTCGAGTTGATTAATTTGTCACTTTGTTAAACAAATTTGGTCCTCATTTGCCGAAGTTATCTAGTTTCAAAGTTTGAAAAGTCACAAAAGTTGTGAGTTTGTGAACATAATGTACTGTTTTTCTTGGAAATTCAACAAGATCCAATCATGATGTGTTGTGTCATCTTAAAGTTCTCGTCGAGTTGATTAATTTGTCACTTTGTTAAAGAAATTTGGTCCTCATTTGCCGAAGTTATCTAGTTTCAAACTTTGAAAAGTCACAAAAGTTGTGAGTTTGTGCCTATAATGTACTGTTTTTCTTGGAAATTCAACAAAATGCAATCATGATGTGTTGTGTCATCTTAAGGTCTCGTCAAGTTGATTAATTTGTCACTTTGTTTAAGAAATTTGGAGTTGATTTGGTGAAGTTATCGAGTCTCAAAGTTGGAAAAGTCGCAAAAGTTGCGTATTTGAGCACATACAGTACTATTTATCCTGGAAACTCTTCAAGATGCAATTAGGATGTGTCATGTCACCTTAAAGATCTCGTCGAGCTGATTAATTTAAATCTTTGTTTAAGAAGTTTGGAGTTGATTTGGTGAAGTTATCGAGTCTCAATGTTGGAAAAGTCGCATAAGTTGCGTATTTGAGCGCATACAGTACTATTTATCGTGGAAACTCTTCAAGATGCAATTAGGATGTGTCATGTCACCTTAAAGATCTCGTCGAGCTGATTAATTTGAATCTTTGTTTAAGAAGTTTGGAGTTGATTTGGTGAAGTTTTCGAGTCTCAAATTTGGAAAAGTCGCAAAAGTTGCGTATTTGAGCACATACAGTACTATTTATCGTGGAAACTCTTCAAGATGCAATTAGGATGTGTCATGTCACCTTAAAGATCTCGTCGAGCTGATTAATTTGAATCTTTGTTTAAGAAGTTTGGAGTTGATTTGGTGAAGTTATCGAGTCTCAAAGTTGGAAAAGTCGCAAAAGTTGCGTATTAGAGCACATACAGTACTATTTATCCTGGAAACTCTTCAAGATGCAATTAGGATGTGTCATGTCACCTTAAAGATCTCGTCGAGCTGATTAATTTGAATCTTTGATTAAGAAGTTTGGAGTTGATTTGGTGAAGTTATCGAGTCTCAAAGTTGGAAAAGTCGCAAAAGTTGCGCATTTGAGCACATACAGTACTATTTATCGTGGAAACTCTTCAAGATGCAATTAGGATGTGTCATGTCACCTTAAAGATCTCGTCGATCTGATTAATTTGAATCTTTGTTTAAAAAGTTTGGAGTTGATTTGGTGAAGTTATCGAGTCTCAATGTTGGAAAAGTCGCAAATGTTGCGTATTTGAGCACATACACTACTATGTATCGTGGAAACTCTTCAAGATGCAATTAGGATGTGTAATGTCACCTTAAAGATCTCGTCGAGCTGCTTAATTTGAATCTTCGGTTAAGAAGTTTGGAGTTGATTTGGTGAAGTTATCGAGTCTCAAAGTTGGAAAAGTCGCAAAAGTTGCGTGTTTAAGCACATAGACTACTATTTATCCTGGAAACTCTTCAAGATGCAATTAGGATGTGTCATGTCACCTTAAAGATCACGTCGAGCTGATTAATTTGAATCTTCGGTTAAGAAGTTTGGAGTTCATTTGGTGAAGTTATCGAGTCTCAAAGTAGGAAAAGTCTCACAAGAAGCGTGGTTAAGCACATAAAGTACTATTTATCGTGGAAACTCTACAAGATGCAATTAGGATGTGTCATGTCACCTTCAAAATCTCGTCGAGCTGAATAATTTGAATCTTTGATTAAGAAGTTTGGAGTTGATTTGGTGAAGTTATCGAGTCTCAAAGTTGGAAAAGTCGCAAAAGTTGCGCATTTGAGCACATACAGTACTATTTATCGTGGAAACTCTTCAAGATGCATTTAGGATGTGTAATGTCACCTTAAAGATCTCGTCGAGCTGATTAATTTGAATCTTTGATTAAGAAGTTTGGAGTTGATTTGGTGAAGTTATCGAGGCTCAAAGTTGGAAAAGTCGCAAAAGTTGCGTGTTTAAACACATAGACTACTATTTATCCTGGAAACTCTTCAAGATGCAATTAGGATGTGTCATGTCACCTTAAAGATCTCGTCGAGCTGATTAATTTGAATCTTTGATTAAGAAGTTTGGATTTGATTTGGTGAAGTTATCGAGTCTCAAAGTTGGAAAAGTCGCAAAAGTTGCGTATTTGAGCACATACAGTACTATTTATCGTGGAAACTCTTCAAGATGCGATTAGGATGTGTCATGTCACCTTAAAAATCTCGTCGAGCTGATTAATTTGAATCTTTGATTAAGAAGTTTGGATTTGATTTGGTGAAGTTATCGAGTCTCAAAGTTGGAAAAGTCGCAAAAGTTGCGTATTTGAGCACATACAGTACTATTTATCGTGGAAACTCTTCAAGATGCAATTAGGATGTGTCATGTCACCTTAAAGATCTCGTCGAGCTGATTAATTTGTCACTTTGTTTAAGAAATTTGGAGTTGATTTGGTGAAGTTATCGAGTCTCAAAGTTGGAAAAGTCGCAAAAGTTGCGTATTTGAGCACATACAGTACTATTTATCCTGGAAACTCTTCAAGATGCAATTAGGATGTGTCATGTCACCTTAAAGATCTCGTCGAGCTGATTAATTTAAATCTTTGTTTAAGAAGTTTGGAGTTGATTTGGTGAAGTTATCGAGTCTCAATGTTGGAAAAGTCGCATAAGTTGCGTATTTGAGCGCATACAGTACTATTTATCGTGGAAACTCTTCAAGATGCAATTAGGATGTGTCATGTCACCTTAAAGATCTCGTCGAGCTGATTAATTTGAATCTTTGTTTAAGAAGTTTGGAGTTGATTTGGTGAAGTTTTCGAGTCTCAAATTTGGAAAAGTCGCAAAAGTTGCGTATTTGAGCACATACAGTACTATTTATCGTGGAAACTCTTCAAGATGCAATTAGGATGTGTCATGTCACCTTAAAGATCTCGTCGAGCTGATTAATTTGAATCTTTGTTTAAGAAGTTTGGAGTTGATTTGGTGAAGTTATCGAGTCTCAAAGTTGGAAAAGTCGCAAAAGTTGCGTATTTGAGCACATACAGTACTATTTATCCTGGAAACTCTTCAAGATGCAATTAGGATGTGTCATGTCACCTTAAAGATCTCGTCGAGCTGATTAATTTAAATCTTTGTTTAAGAAGTTTGGAGTTGATTTGGTGAAGTTATCGAGTCTCAATGTTGGAAAAGTCGCATAAGTTGCGTATTTGAGCGCATACAGTACTATTTATCGTGGAAACTCTTCAAGATGCAATTAGGATGTGTTATGTCACCTTAAAGATCTCGTCGATCTGATTAATTTGAATCTTTGTTTAAAAAGTTTGGAGTTGATTTGGTGAAGTTATCGAGTCTCAAAGTTGGAAAAGTCGCAAAAGTTGCGTGTTTAAGCACATAGACTACTATTTATCCTGGAAACTCTTCAAGATGCAATTAGGATGTGTCATGTCACCTTAAAGATCACGTCGAGCTGATTAATTTGAATCTTCGGTTAAGAAGTTTGGAGTTCATTTGGTGAAGTTATCGAGTCTCAAAGTAGGAAAAGTCTCACAAGAAGCGTGGTTAAGCACATAAAGTACTATTTATCGTGGAAACTCTACAAGATGCAATTAGGATGTGTCATGTCACCTTCAAAATCTCGTCGAGCTGAATAATTTGAATCTTTGATTAAGAAGTTTGGAGTTGATTTGGTGAAGTTATCGAGTCTCAAAGTTGGAAAAGTCGCAAAAGTTGCGCATTTGAGCACATACAGTACTATTTATCGTGGAAACTCTTCAAGATGCATTTAGGATGTGTAATGTCACCTTAAAGATCTCGTCGAGCTGATTAATTTGAATCTTTGATTAAGAAGTTTGGAGTTGATTTGGTGAAGTTATCGAGGCTCAAAGTTGGAAAAGTCGCAAAAGTTGCGTGTTTAAACACATAGACTACTATTTATCCTGGAAACTCTTCAAGATGCAATTAGGATGTGTCATGTCACCTTAAAGATCTCGTCGATCTGATTAATTTGAATCTTTGTTTAAGAAGTTTGGAGTTGATTTGGTGAAGTTATCGAGTCTCAAAGTTGGAAAAGTCGCAAAAGTTGCGTATTTGAGCACATACAGTACTATTTATCGTGGAAACTCTTCAAGATGCAATTAGGATGTGTCATGTCACCTTAAAGATCTCGTCGAGCTGATTAATTTGAATATTTGTTTAAGAAGTTTGGAGTTGATTTGGTGAAGTTTTCGAGTCTCAAAGTAGGAAAAGTCGCAAAAGTTGCGTATTTGAGCACATACAGTACTATTTATCGTGGAAACTCTTCAAGATGCAATTAGGATGTGTCATGTCACCTTAAAGATCTCGTCGAGCTGATTAATTTGAATCTTTGTTTAAGAAGTTTGGAGTTGATTTGGTGAAGTTTTCGAGTCTCAAAGTTGGAAAAGTCGCAAAAGTTGCGTATTTGAGCGCATACAGTACTATTTATCGTGGAAACTCTTCAAGATGCAATTAGGATGTGTCATGTCACCTTAAAGATCTCGTCGAGCTGATTAATTTGAATCTTTGATTAAGAAGTTTGGAGTTGATTTGGTGAAGTTATCGAGTCTCAAAGTTTGGAAAAGTCGCAAAAGTTGCGCATTTGAGCACATACAGTACTATTTATCGTGAAAACTCTTCAAGATGCAATTAGGATGTGTCATGTCACCTTAAATATCTCGTCGAGCTGATTAATTTGAATCTTTGTTTAAGAAGTTTGGAGTTGATTTGGTGAAGTTATCGAGTCTCAATGTTGGAAAAGTCGCAAAAGTTGCGTATTTGAGCACATACACTACTATTTATCGTGGAAACTCTTCAAGATGCAATTAGGATGTGTCATGTCACCTTAAAGATCTCGTCGAGCTGATTAATTTGAATCTGTGATTAAGAAGTTTGGAGTTGACTTGGTGAAGTTATCGAGTCTCAAAGTTGGAAAAGTCGCAAAAGTTGCGCATTTGAGCCCATACAGTACTATTTATCGTGGAAACTCTTCAAGATGCAATTAGGATGTGTCATGTCACCTTAAAGATCTCGTCGAGCTGATTAATTTGAATCTTTGATTAAGAAGTTTGGAGTTGATTTGGTGAAGTTATCGAGTCTCAAAGTTTGGAAAAGTCGCAAAAGTTGCGCATTTGAGCACATACAGTACTATTTATCGTGAAAACTCTTCAAGATGCAATTAGGATGTGTCATGTCACCTTAAATATCTCGTCGAGCTGATTAATTTGAATCTTTGTTTAAGAAGTTTGGAGTTGATTTGGTGAAGTTTTCGAGTCTCAAAGTAGGAAAAGTCGCAAAAGTTGCGTATTTGAGCACATACACTACTATGTATCGTGGAAACTCTTCAAGATGCAATTAGGATGTGTAATGTCACCTTAAAGATCTCGTCGAGCTGATTAATTTGAATCTTTGATTAAGAAGTTTGGAGTTGATTTGGTGAAGTTTTCGAGTCTCAAAGTAGGAAAAGTCGCAAAAGTTGCGTATTTGAGCACATACAGTACTATTTATCGTGGAAACTCTTCAAGATGCAATTAGGATGTGTCATGTCACCTTAAAGATCTCGTCGAGCTGATTAATTTGAATCTTTGTTTAAGAAGTTTGGAGTTGATTTGGTGAAGTTATCGAGTCTCAAAGTTGGAAAAGTCGCAAAAGTTGCGTATTTGAGCGCATACAATACTATTTATCGTGGAAACTCTTCAAGATGCAATTAGGATGTGTCATGTCACCTTAAAGATCTCGTCGAGCTGATTAATTTGAATATTTGTTTAAGAAGTTTGGAGTTGATTTGGTGAAGTTTTCGAGTCTCAAAGTTGGAAAAGTCGCAAAAGTTGCGTATTTGAGCACATACAGTACTATTTATCGTGGAAACTCTTCAAGATGCAATTAGGATGTGTCATGTCACCTTAAAGATCTCGTCGAGCTGATTAATTTGAATCTTTGATTAAGAAGTTTGGAGTTGATTTGGTGAAGTTATCGAGTCTCAAAGTTGGAAAAGTCGCAAAAGTTGCGCATTTGAGCACATACAGTACTATTTATCCTGGGAACTCTTCAAGATGCAATTAGGATGTGTCATGTCACCTTAAAGATCTCGTCGATCTGATTAATTTGAATCTTTGTTTAAGAAGTTTGGAGTTGATTTGGTGAAGTTATCGAGTCTCAAAGTTGGAAAAGTCGCAAAAGTTGCGTATTTGAGCGCATACAGTACTATTTATCGTGGAAACTCTTCAAGATGCAATTAGGATGTGTCATGTCACCTTAAAGATCTCGTCGATCTGATTAATTTGAATCTTTGTTTAAGAAGTTTGGAGTTGATTTGGTTAAGTTATCGAGTCTCAAAGTTGGAAAAGTCGCAAAAGTTGCGTATTTGAGCGCATACAGTACTATTTATCGTGGAAACTCTTCAAGATGCAATTAGGATGTGTCATGTCACCTTAAAGATCTCGTCGAGCTGATTAATTTGAATCTTTGATTAAAAAGTTTGGAGTTGATTTGGTGAAGTTATCGAGTTTCAAATTTGGAAAAGTCGCAAAAGTTGCATGGTTAAGCACATAAAGTACTATTTATCCTCGAAACTCTTCAAGATGCAATTAGGATGTGTCGTGTCACCTTAAAGATCTCGTCGAGCTGATTAATTTGAATCTTTGTTGAAGAAGTTTGGAGTTGATTTGGTGAAGTTATCGAGTCTCAAAGATGGAAAAGTCTTAAAAGTTGCGTGTTTGAGCACATAAAGTAAAATTTATCCTGGAAACTCTTCAAGATGCAATTAGGATGTGTCATGTAACCTTAAAGATCTCGTCGAGCTGATTAATTTGAATCTTTGTTGAAGAAGTTTGGAGTTGATTTGATGAAGTTATCGAGTCTCAAATTTGGAAAAGTCGCAAAAGTTGCGTGGTTAAGCACATAAAGTAAAATTTATCCTGGAAACTCTTCAAGATGCAATTAGGATGTGTCATGTAACCTTAAAGATCTCGTCGAGCTGATTAATTTGAATCTTTGTTGAAGAAGTTTGGAGTTGATTTGGTGAAGTTATCGAGTCTCAAAGTTGGAAAAGTCTTAAAACTTGCGTGTTTGAGCACATAAAGTACTATTTATCCTGGAAACTCTTCAAGATGCAATTAGTATGTGTCATGTCACTTTAAAGATCTCGTCGAGCTGATGACTTTGAATCTTTGTTGAAGAAGTTTGGAGTTGATTTGGTGAAGTTATCGAGTCTCAAAGATGGAAAAGTCTTAAAAGTTGCGTGTTTGAGCACATAAAGTACTATTTATCCTGGAAACTCTTCAAGATGCAATTAGGATGTGTCGTGTCACCTTAAAGATCTCGTCGAGGTGATTAATTTGAATCTTTGTTTAAGAAGTTTGGAGTTGATTTGGTGAAGTTATCGAGTTTCAAATTTGGAAAAGTCGCAAAAGTTGCATGGTTAAGCACATAAAGTACTATTTATCCTCGAAACTCTTCAAGATGCAATTAGGATGTGTCGTGTCACCTTAAAGATCTCGTCGAGCTGATTAATTTCAATCTTTGTTGAAGAAGTTTGGAGTTGATTTGGTGAAGTTATCGAGTCTCAAAGTTGGAAAAGTCTTAAAACTTGCGTGTTTGAGCACATAAAGTACTATTTATCCTGGAAACTCTTCAAGATGCAATTAGTATGTGTCATGTCACTTTAAAGATCTCGTCGAGCTGATTAATTTGAATCTTTGTTGAAGAAGTTTGGAGTTGATTTGGTGAAGTTATCGAGTCTCAAAGATGGAAAAGTCTTAAAAGTTGCGTGTTTGAGCACATAAAGTACTATTTATCCTGGAAACTCTTCAAGATGCAATTAGGATGTGTCGTGTCACCTTAAAGATCTCGTCGAGCTGATTAATTTGAATCTTTGATTAAGAAGTTTGGAGTTGATTTGGTGAAGTTATCGAGTCTCAAAGTTTGGAAAAGTCGCAAAAGTTGCGCATTTGAGCACATACAGTACTATTTATCGTGAAAACTCTTCAAGATGCAATTAGGATGTGTCATGTCACCTTAAATATCTCGTCGAGCTGATTAATTTGAATCTTTGTTTAAGAAGTTTGGAGTTGATTTGGTGAAGTTATCGAGTCTCAATGTTGGAAAAGTCGCAAAAGTTGCGTATTTGAGCACATACACTACTATTTATCGTGGAAACTCTTCAAGATGCAATTAGGATGTGTCATGTCACCTTAAAGATCTCGTCGAGCTGATTAATTTGAATCTGTGATTAAGAAGTTTGGAGTTGACTTGGTGAAGTTATCGAGTCTCAAAGTTGGAAAAGTCGCAAAAGTTGCGCATTTGAGCCCATACAGTACTATTTATCGTGGAAACTCTTCAAGATGCAATTAGGATGTGTCATGTCACCTTAAAGATCTCGTCGAGCTGATTAATTTGAATCTTTGATTAAGAAGTTTGGAGTTGATTTGGTGAAGTTATCGAGTCTCAAAGTTTGGAAAAGTCGCAAAAGTTGCGCATTTGAGCACATACAGTACTATTTATCGTGAAAACTCTTCAAGATGCAATTAGGATGTGTCATGTCACCTTAAATATCTCGTCGAGCTGATTAATTTGAATCTTTGTTTAAGAAGTTTGGAGTTGATTTGGTGAAGTTATCGAGTCTCAATGTTGGAAAAGTCGCAAAAGTTGCGTATTTGAGCACATACACTACTATGTATCGTGGAAACTCTTCAAGATGCAATTAGGATGTGTAATGTCACCTTAAAGATCTCGTCGAGCTGATTAATTTGAATCTTTGATTAAGAAGTTTGGAGTTGATTTGGTGAAGTTTTCGAGTCTCAAAGTAGGAAAAGTCGCAAAAGTTGCGTATTTGAGCACATACAGTACTATTTATCGTGGAAACTCTTCAAGATGCAATTAGGATGTGTCATGTCACCTTAAAGATCTCGTCGAGCTGATTAATTTGAATCTTTGTTTAAGAAGTTTGGAGTTGATTTGGTAAAGTTATCGAGTCTCAAAGTTGGAAAAGTCGCAAAAGTTGCGTATTTGAGCGCATACAATACTATTTATCGTGGAAACTCTTCAAGATGCAATTAGGATGTGTCATGTCACCTTAAAGATCTCGTCGAGCTGATTAATTTGAATATTTGTTTAAGAAGTTTGGAGTTGATTTGGTGAAGTTTTCGAGTCTCAAAGTTGGAAAAGTCGCAAAAGTTGCGTATTTGAGCACATACAGTACTATTTATCGTGGAAACTCTTCAAGATGCAATTAGGATGTGTCATGTCACCTTAAAGATCTCGTCGAGCTGATTAATTTGAATCTTTGATTAAGAAGTTTGGAGTTGATTTGGTGAAGTTATCGAGTCTCAAAGTTGGAAAAGTCGCAAAAGTTGCGCATTTGAGCACATACAGTACTATTTATCCTGGGAACTCTTCAAGATGCAATTAGGATGTGTCATGTCACCTTAAAGATCTCGTCGATCTGATTAATTTGAATCTTTGTTTAAGAAGTTTGGAGTTGATTTGGTGAAGTTATCGAGTCTCAAAGTTGGAAAAGTCGCAAAAGTTGCGTATTTGAGCGCATACAGTACTATTTATCGTGGAAACTCTTCAAGATGCAATTAGGATGTGTCATGTCACCTTAAAGATCTCGTCGAGCTGATTAATTTGAATCTTTGATTAAGAAGTTTGGAGTTGATTTGGTGAAGTTATCGAGTCTCAAAGTTGGAAAAGTCGCAAAAGTTGCGCATTTGAGCACATACAGTACTATTTATCCTGGGAACTCTTCAAGATGCAATTAGGATGTGTCATGTCACCTTAAAGATCTCGTCGATCTGATTAATTTGAATCTTTGTTTAAGAAGTTTGGAGTTGATTTGGTGAAGTTATCGAGTCTCAAAGTTGGAAAAGTCGCAAAAGTTGCGTATTTGAGCGCATACAGTACTATTTATCCTGGGAACTCTTCAAGATGCAATTAGGATGTGTCATGTCACCTTAAAGATCTCGTCGAGGTGATTAATTTGAATCTTTGTTTAAGAAGTTTGGAGTTGATTTGGTGAAGTTATCGAGTTTCAAATTTGGAAAAGTCGCAAAAGTTGCATGGTTAAGCACATAAAGTACTATTTATCCTCGAAACTCTTCAAGATGCAATTAGGATGTGTCGTGTCACCTTAAAGATCTCGTCGAGCTGATTAATTTCAATCTTTGTTGAAGAAGTTTGGAGTTGATTTGGTGAAGTTATCGAGTCTCAAAGTTGGAAAAGTCTTAAAACTTGCGTGTTTGAGCACATAAAGTACTATTTATCCTGGAAACTCTTCAAGATGCAATTAGTATGTGTCATGTCACTTTAAAGATCTCGTCGAGCTGATTAATTTGAATCTTTGTTGAAGAAGTTTGGAGTTGATTTGGTGAAGTTATCGAGTCTCAAAGATGGAAAAGTCGCAAAAGTTGCGTATTTGAGCACATACACTACTATTTATCGTGGAAACTCTTCAAGATGCAATTAGGATGTGTCATGTCACCTTAAAGATCTCGTCGAGCTGATTAATTTGAATCTGTGATTAAGAAGTTTGGAGTTGACTTGGTGAAGTTATCGAGTCTCAAAGTTGGAAAAGTCGCAAAAGTTGCGCATTTGAGCCCATACAGTACTATTTATCGTGGAAACTCTTCAAGATGCAATTAGGATGTGTCATGTCACCTTAAAGATCTCGTCGAGCTGATTAATTTGAATCTTTGATTAAGAAGTTTGGAGTTGATTTGGTGAAGTTATCGAGTCTCAAAGTTTGGAAAAGTCGCAAAAGTTGCGCATTTGAGCACATACAGTACTATTTATCGTGGAAACTCTTCAAGATGCAATTAGGATGTGTCATGTCACCTTAAAGATCTCGTCGAGCTGATTAATTTGAATCTTTGTTTAAGAAGTTTGGAGTTGATTTGGTGAAGTTATCGAGTCTCAAAGTTGGAAAAGTCGCAAAAGTTGCGTATTTGAGCGCATACAATACTATTTATCGTGGAAACTCTTCAAGATGCAATTAGGATGTGTCATGTCACCTTAAAGATCTCGTCGAGCTGATTAATTTGAATATTTGTTTAAGAAGTTTGGAGTTGATTTGGTGAAGTTTTCGAGTCTCAAAGTTGGAAAAGTCGCAAAAGTTGCGTATTTGAGCACATACAGTACTATTTATCGTGGAAACTCTTCAAGATGCAATTAGGATGTGTCATGTCACCTTAAAGATCTCGTCGAGCTGATTAATTTGAATCTTTGATTAAGAAGTTTGGAGTTGATTTGGTGAAGTTATCGAGTCTCAAAGTTGGAAAAGTCGCAAAAGTTGCGCATTTGAGCACATACAGTACTATTTATCCTGGGAACTCTTCAAGATGCAATTAGGATGTGTCATGTCACCTTAAAGATCTCGTCGATCTGATTAATTTGAATCTTTGTTTAAGAAGTTTGGAGTTGATTTGGTGAAGTTATCGAGTCTCAAAGTTGGAAAAGTCGCAAAAGTTGCGTATTTGAGCGCATACAGTACTATTTATCGTGGAAACTCTTCAAGATGCAATTAGGATGTGTCATGTCACCTTAAAGATCTCGTCGATCTGATTAATTTGAATCTTTGTTTAAGAAGTTTGGAGTTGATTTGGTTAAGTTATCGAGTCTCAAAGTTGGAAAAGTCGCAAAAGTTGCGTATTTGAGCGCATACAGTACTATTTATCGTGGAAACTCTTCAAGATGCAATTAGGATGTGTCATGTCACCTTAAAGATCTCGTCGAGCTGATTAATTTGAATCTTTGATTAAAAAGTTTGGAGTTGATTTGGTGAAGTTATCGAGTTTCAAATTTGGAAAAGTCGCAAAAGTTGCATGGTTAAGCACATAAAGTACTATTTATCCTCGAAACTCTTCAAGATGCAATTAGGATGTGTCGTGTCACCTTAAAGATCTCGTCGAGCTGATTAATTTGAATCTTTGTTGAAGAAGTTTGGAGTTGATTTGGTGAAGTTATCGAGTCTCAAAGATGGAAAAGTCTTAAAAGTTGCGTGTTTGAGCACATAAAGTAAAATTTATCCTGGAAACTCTTCAAGATGCAATTAGGATGTGTCATGTAACCTTAAAGATCTCGTCGAGCTGATTAATTTGAATCTTTGTTGAAGAAGTTTGGAGTTGATTTGATGAAGTTATCGAGTCTCAAATTTGGAAAAGTCGCAAAAGTTGCGTGGTTAAGCACATAAAGTAAAATTTATCCTGGAAACTCTTCAAGATGCAATTAGGATGTGTCATGTAACCTTAAAGATCTCGTCGAGCTGATTAATTTGAATCTTTGTTGAAGAAGTTTGGAGTTGATTTGGTGAAGTTATCGAGTCTCAAAGTTGGAAAAGTCTTAAAACTTGCGTGTTTGAGCACATAAAGTACTATTTATCCTGGAAACTCTTCAAGATGCAATTAGTATGTGTCATGTCACTTTAAAGATCTCGTCGAGCTGATTAATTTGAATCTTTGTTGAAGAAGTTTGGAGTTGATTTGGTGAAGTTATCGAGTCTCAAAGATGGAAAAGTCTTAAAAGTTGCGTGTTTGAGCACATAAAGTACTATTTATCCTGGAAACTCTTCAAGATGCAATTAGGATGTGTCGTGTCACCTTAAAGATCTCGTCGAGGTGATTAATTTGAATCTTTGTTTAAGAAGTTTGGAGTTGATTTGGTGAAGTTATCGAGTTTCAAATTTGGAAAAGTCGCAAAAGTTGCATGGTTAAGCACATAAAGTACTATTTATCCTCGAAACTCTTCAAGATGCAATTAGGATGTGTCGTGTCACCTTAAAGATCTCGTCGAGCTGATTAATTTCAATCTTTGTTGAAGAAGTTTGGAGTTGATTTGGTGAAGTTATCGAGTCTCAAAGTTGGAAAAGTCTTAAAACTTGCGTGTTTGAGCACATAAAGTACTATTTATCCTGGAAACTCTTCAAGATGCAATTAGTATGTGTCATGTCACTTTAAAGATCTCGTCGAGCTGATTAATTTGAATCTTTGTTGAAGAAGTTTGGAGTTGATTTGGTGAAGTTATCGAGTCTCAAAGATGGAAAAGTCTTAAAAGTTGCGTGTTTGAGCACATAAAGTACTATTTATCCTGGAAACTCTTCAAGATGCAATTAGGATGTGTCGTGTCACCTTAAAGATCTCGTCGAGCTGATTAATTTGAATCTTTGATTAAGAAGTTTGGAGTTGATTTGGTGAAGTTATCGAGTCTCAAAGTTTGGAAAAGTCGCAAAAGTTGCGCATTTGAGCACATACAGTACTATTTATCGTGAAAACTCTTCAAGATGCAATTAGGATGTGTCATGTCACCTTAAATATCTCGTCGAGCTGATTAATTTGAATCTTTGTTTAAGAAGTTTGGAGTTGATTTGGTGAAGTTATCGAGTCTCAATGTTGGAAAAGTCGCAAAAGTTGCGTATTTGAGCACATACACTACTATTTATCGTGGAAACTCTTCAAGATGCAATTAGGATGTGTCATGTCACCTTAAAGATCTCGTCGAGCTGATTAATTTGAATCTGTGATTAAGAAGTTTGGAGTTGACTTGGTGAAGTTATCGAGTCTCAAAGTTGGAAAAGTCGCAAAAGTTGCGCATTTGAGCCCATACAGTACTATTTATCGTGGAAACTCTTCAAGATGCAATTAGGATGTGTCATGTCACCTTAAAGATCTCGTCGAGCTGATTAATTTGAATCTTTGATTAAGAAGTTTGGAGTTGATTTGGTGAAGTTATCGAGTCTCAAAGTTTGGAAAAGTCGCAAAAGTTGCGCATTTGAGCACATACAGTACTATTTATCGTGAAAACTCTTCAAGATGCAATTAGGATGTGTCATGTCACCTTAAATATCTCGTCGAGCTGATTAATTTGAATCTTTGTTTAAGAAGTTTGGAGTTGATTTGGTGAAGTTATCGAGTCTCAATGTTGGAAAAGTCGCAAAAGTTGCGTATTTGAGCACATACACTACTATGTATCGTGGAAACTCTTCAAGATGCAATTAGGATGTGTAATGTCACCTTAAAGATCTCGTCGAGCTGATTAATTTGAATCTTTGATTAAGAAGTTTGGAGTTGATTTGGTGAAGTTTTCGAGTCTCAAAGTAGGAAAAGTCGCAAAAGTTGCGTATTTGAGCACATACAGTACTATTTATCGTGGAAACTCTTCAAGATGCAATTAGGATGTGTCATGTCACCTTAAAGATCTCGTCGAGCTGATTAATTTGAATCTTTGTTTAAGAAGTTTGGAGTTGATTTGGTAAAGTTATCGAGTCTCAAAGTTGGAAAAGTCGCAAAAGTTGCGTATTTGAGCGCATACAATACTATTTATCGTGGAAACTCTTCAAGATGCAATTAGGATGTGTCATGTCACCTTAAAGATCTCGTCGAGCTGATTAATTTGAATATTTGTTTAAGAAGTTTGGAGTTGATTTGGTGAAGTTTTCGAGTCTCAAAGTTGGAAAAGTCGCAAAAGTTGCGTATTTGAGCACATACAGTACTATTTATCGTGGAAACTCTTCAAGATGCAATTAGGATGTGTCATGTCACCTTAAAGATCTCGTCGAGCTGATTAATTTGAATCTTTGATTAAGAAGTTTGGAGTTGATTTGGTGAAGTTATCGAGTCTCAAAGTTGGAAAAGTCGCAAAAGTTGCGCATTTGAGCACATACAGTACTATTTATCCTGGGAACTCTTCAAGATGCAATTAGGATGTGTCATGTCACCTTAAAGATCTCGTCGATCTGATTAATTTGAATCTTTGTTTAAGAAGTTTGGAGTTGATTTGGTGAAGTTATCGAGTCTCAAAGTTGGAAAAGTCGCAAAAGTTGCGTATTTGAGCGCATACAGTACTATTTATCGTGGAAACTCTTCAAGATGCAATTAGGATGTGTCATGTCACCTTAAAGATCTCGTCGAGCTGATTAATTTGAATCTTTGATTAAGAAGTTTGGAGTTGATTTGGTGAAGTTATCGAGTCTCAAAGTTGGAAAAGTCGCAAAAGTTGCGCATTTGAGCACATACAGTACTATTTATCCTGGGAACTCTTCAAGATGCAATTAGGATGTGTCATGTCACCTTAAAGATCTCGTCGATCTGATTAATTTGAATCTTTGTTTAAGAAGTTTGGAGTTGATTTGGTGAAGTTATCGAGTCTCAAAGTTGGAAAAGTCGCAAAAGTTGCGTATTTGAGCGCATACAGTACTATTTATCCTGGGAACTCTTCAAGATGCAATTAGGATGTGTCATGTCACCTTAAAGATCTCGTCGAGGTGATTAATTTGAATCTTTGTTTAAGAAGTTTGGAGTTGATTTGGTGAAGTTATCGAGTTTCAAATTTGGAAAAGTCGCAAAAGTTGCATGGTTAAGCACATAAAGTACTATTTATCCTCGAAACTCTTCAAGATGCAATTAGGATGTGTCGTGTCACCTTAAAGATCTCGTCGAGCTGATTAATTTCAATCTTTGTTGAAGAAGTTTGGAGTTGATTTGGTGAAGTTATCGAGTCTCAAAGTTGGAAAAGTCTTAAAACTTGCGTGTTTGAGCACATAAAGTACTATTTATCCTGGAAACTCTTCAAGATGCAATTAGTATGTGTCATGTCACTTTAAAGATCTCGTCGAGCTGATTAATTTGAATCTTTGTTGAAGAAGTTTGGAGTTGATTTGGTGAAGTTATCGAGTCTCAAAGATGGAAAAGTCTTAAAAGTTGCGTGTTTGAGCACATAAAGTACTATTTATCCTGGAAACTCTTCAAGATGCAATTAGGATGTGTCGTGTCACCTTAAAGATCTCGTCGAGCTGATTAATTTGAATCTTTGATTAAGAAGTTTGGAGTTGATTTGGTGAAGTTATCGAGTCTCAAAGTTTGGAAAAGTCGCAAAAGTTGCGCATTTGAGCACATACAGTACTATTTATCGTGAAAACTCTTCAAGATGCAATTAGGATGTGTCATGTCACCTTAAATATCTCGTCGAGCTGATTAATTTGAATCTTTGTTTAAGAAGTTTGGAGTTGATTTGGTGAAGTTATCGAGTCTCAATGTTGGAAAAGTCGCAAAAGTTGCGTATTTGAGCACATACACTACTATTTATCGTGGAAACTCTTCAAGATGCAATTAGGATGTGTCATGTCACCTTAAAGATCTCGTCGAGCTGATTAATTTGAATCTGTGATTAAGAAGTTTGGAGTTGACTTGGTGAAGTTATCGAGTCTCAAAGTTGGAAAAGTCGCAAAAGTTGCGCATTTGAGCCCATACAGTACTATTTATCGTGGAAACTCTTCAAGATGCAATTAGGATGTGTCATGTCACCTTAAAGATCTCGTCGAGCTGATTAATTTGAATCTTTGATTAAGAAGTTTGGAGTTGATTTGGTGAAGTTATCGAGTCTCAAAGTTTGGAAAAGTCGCAAAAGTTGCGCATTTGAGCACATACAGTACTATTTATCGTGAAAACTCTTCAAGATGCAATTAGGATGTGTCATGTCACCTTAAATATCTCGTCGAGCTGATTAATTTGAATCTTTGTTTAAGAAGTTTGGAGTTGATTTGGTGAAGTTATCGAGTCTCAATGTTGGAAAAGTCGCAAAAGTTGCGTATTTGAGCACATACACTACTATGTATCGTGGAAACTCTTCAAGATGCAATTAGGATGTGTAATGTCACCTTAAAGATCTCGTCGAGCTGATTAATTTGAATCTTTGATTAAGAAGTTTGGAGTTGATTTGGTGAAGTTTTCGAGTCTCAAAGTAGGAAAAGTCGCAAAAGTTGCGTATTTGAGCACATACAGTACTATTTATCGTGGAAACTCTTCAAGATGCAATTAGGATGTGTCATGTCACCTTAAAGATCTCGTCGAGCTGATTAATTTGAATCTTTGTTTAAGAAGTTTGGAGTTGATTTGGTGAAGTTATCGAGTCTCAAAGTTGGAAAAGTCGCAAAAGTTGCGTATTTGAGCGCATACAATACTATTTATCGTGGAAACTCTTCAAGATGCAATTAGGATGTGTCATGTCACCTTAAAGATCTCGTCGAGCTGATTAATTTGAATATTTGTTTAAGAAGTTTGGAGTTGATTTGGTGAAGTTTTCGAGTCTCAAAGTTGGAAAAGTCGCAAAAGTTGCGTATTTGAGCACATACAGTACTATTTATCGTGGAAACTCTTCAAGATGCAATTAGGATGTGTCATGTCACCTTAAAGATCTCGTCGAGCTGATTAATTTGAATCTTTGATTAAGAAGTTTGGAGTTGATTTGGTGAAGTTATCGAGTCTCAAAGTTGGAAAAGTCGCAAAAGTTGCGCATTTGAGCACATACAGTACTATTTATCCTGGGAACTCTTCAAGATGCAATTAGGATGTGTCATGTCACCTTAAAGATCTCGTCGATCTGATTAATTTGAATCTTTGTTTAAGAAGTTTGGAGTTGATTTGGTGAAGTTATCGAGTCTCAAAGTTGGAAAAGTCGCAAAAGTTGCGTATTTGAGCGCATACAGTACTATTTATCGTGGAAACTCTTCAAGATGCAATTAGGATGTGTCATGTCACCTTAAAGATCTCGTCGATCTGATTAATTTGAATCTTTGTTTAAGAAGTTTGGAGTTGATTTGGTGAAGTTATCGAGTCTCAAAGTTGGAAAAGTCGCAAAAGTTGCGTATTTGAGCGCATACAGTACTATTTATCGTGGAAACTCTTCAAGATGCAATTAGGATGTGTCATGTCACCTTAAAGATCTCGTCGAGCTGATTAATTTGAATCTTTGATTAAAAAGTTTGGAGTTGACTTGGTGAAGTTATCGAGTCTCAAAGTTGGAAAAGTCGCAAAAGTTGCGTATTTGAGCGCATACAGTACTATTTATCGTGGAAACTCTTCAAGATGCAATTAGGATGTGTCATGTCACCTTAAAGATCTCGTCGATCTGATTAATTTGAATCTTTGTTTAAGAAGTTTGGAGTTGATTTGGTGAAGTTATCGAGTCTCAAAGTTGGAAAAGTCGCAAAAGTTGCGTATTTGAGCGCATACAGTACTATTTATCGTGGAAACTCTTCAAGATGCAATTAGGATGTGTCATGTCACCTTAAAGATCTCGTCGAGCTGATTAATTTGAATCTTTGATTAAGAAGTTTGGAGTTGACTTGGTGAAGTTATCGAGTCTCAAAGTTGGAAAAGTCGCAAAAGTTGCGTATTTGAGCACATAAAGTACTATTTATCCTGGAAACTCTTCAAGATGCAATTAGGATGTGTCTTGTAACCTTAAAGATCTCGTCGAGGTGATTAATTTGAATCTTTGTTTAAGAAGTTTGGAGTTGATTTGGTGAAGTTATCGAGTTTCAAATTTGGAAAAGTCGCAAAAGTTGCATGGTTAAGCACATAAAGTACTATTTATCCTCGAAACTCTTCAAGATGCAATTAGGATGTGTCGTGTCACCTTAAAGATCTCGTCGAGCTGATTAATTTGAATCTTTGTTGAAGAAGTTTGGAGTTGATTTGGTGAAGTTATCGAGTCTCAAAGATGGAAAAGTCTTAAAAGTTGCGTGTTTGAGCACATAAAGTAAAATTTATCCTGGAAACTCTTCAAGATGCAATTAGGATGTGTCATGTAACCTTAAAGATCTCGTCGAGCTGATTAATTTGAATCTTTGTTGAAGAAGTTTGGAGTTGATTTGATGAAGTTATCGAGTCTCAAATTTGGAAAAGTCGCAAAAGTTGCGTGGTTAAGCACATAAAGTAAAATTTATCCTGGAAACTCTTCAAGATGCAATTAGGATGTGTCATGTAACCTTAAAGATCTCGTCGAGCTGATTAATTTGAATCTTTGTTGAAGAAGTTTGGAGTTGATTTGGTGAAGTTATCGAGTCTCAAAGTTGGAAAAGTCTTAAAACTTGCGTGTTTGAGCACATAAAGTACTATTTATCCTGGAAACTCTTCAAGATGCAATTAGTATGTGTCATGTCACTTTAAAGATCTCGTCGAGCTGATTAATTTGAATCTTTGTTGAAGAAGTTTGGAGTTGATTTGGTGAAGTTATCGAGTCTCAAAGATGGAAAAGTCTTAAAAGTTGCGTGTTTGAGCACATAAAGTACTATTTATCCTGGAAACTCTTCAAGATGCAATTAGGATGTGTCGTGTCACCTTAAAGATCTCGTCGAGGTGATTAATTTGAATCTTTGTTTAAGAAGTTTGGAGTTGATTTGGTGAAGTTATCGAGTTTCAAATTTGGAAAAGTCGCACAAGTTGCATGGTTAAGCACATAAAGTACTATTTATCCTCGAAACTCTTCAAGATGCAATTAGGATGTGTCGTGTCACCTTAAAGATCTCGTCGAGCTGATTAATTTCAATCTTTGTTGAAGAAGTTTGGAGTTGATTTGGTGAAGTTATCGAGTCTCAAAGTTGGAAAAGTCTTAAAACTTGCGTGTTTGAGCACATAAAGTACTATTTATCCTGGAAACTCTTCAAGATGCAATTAGTATGTGTCATGTCACTTTAAAGATCTCGTCGAGCTGATTAATTTGAATCTTTGTTGAAGAAGTTTGGAGTTGATTTGGTGAAGTAATCGAGTCTCAAAGATGGAAAAGTCTTAAAAGTTGCGTGTTTGAGCACATAAAGTACTATTTATCCTGGAAACTCTTCAAGATGCAATTAGGATGTGTCATGTAACCTTAAATATCTCGTCGAGCTGATTAATTTGAATCTTTGTTGAAGAAGTTTGGAGTTGATTTGGTGAAGTTATCGAGTCTCAAAGTTGGAAAAGTCTCAAAAGTTACGTGGTTAAGCACATAAAGTACTATTTATCGTGGAAACTCTTCAAGATGCAATTAGGATGTGTCATGTAACCTTAAATATCTCGTCGAGCTGATTAATTTGAATCTTTGTTTAAGAAGTTTGGAGTTGATTTGGTGAAGTTATCGAGTCTCAAAGTTGGAAAAGTCTCAAAAGTTGCGTGTTTGAGCCCATAAAGTACTATTTATCCTGGAAACTCTTCAAGATGCATTTAGGATGTGTCATGTAACCTTAAAGGTCTCGTCGAGCTGATTAATTTGAATCTTTGTTTAAGAAGTTTGGAGTTGATTTGGTGAAGTTATCGAGTCTCAAAGTTGGAAAAGTCTCAAAAGTTGCGTGTTTGAGCCCATAAAGTACTATTTATCGTGGAAACTCTTCAAGATGCAATTAGGATGCGTCGTGTCACCTTAAAGATCTCGTCGAGCTGATTAATTTGAATCTTTGATTAAGAAGTTTGGATTTGATTTGGTGAAGTTATCGAGTCTCAAAGTTGGAAAAGTCGCAAAAGTTGCGTATTTGAGCACATACAGTACTATTTATCGTGGAAACTCTTCAAGATGCAATTAGGATGTGTCATGTCACCTTAAAGATCTCGTCGAGCTGATTAATTTGAATCTTTGTTTAAGAAGTTTGGAGTTGATTTGGTGAAGTTTTCGAGTCTCAAATTTGGAAAAGTCGCAAAAGTTGCTTATTTGAGCGCATACAGTACTATTTATCGTGGAAACTCTTCAAGATGCAATTAGGATGTGTCATGTCACCTTAAAGATCTCGTCGAGCTGATTAATTTGAATCTTTGTTTAAGAAGTTTGGAGTTTATTTGGTGAAGTTATCGAGTCTCAAAGTTGGAAAAGTCGCAAAAGTTGCGTATTTGAGCGCATACAGTACTATTTATCGTTGAAACTCTTCAAGATGCAATTAGGATGTGTCATGTCACCTTAAAGATCTCGTCGAGCTGATTAATTTGAATCTTTGTTTAAAAAGTTTGGAGTTGATTTGGTGAAGTTATCGAGTCTCAAAGTTGGAAAAGTCGCAAAAGTTGCGTATTAGAGCACATACAGTACTATTTATCCTGGAAACTCTTCAAGATGCAATTAGGATGTGTCATGTCACCTTAAAGATCTCGTCGAGCTGATTAATTTGAATCTTTGATTAAGAAGTTTGGAGTTGATTTGGTGAAGTTATCGAGTCTCAAAGTTGGAAAAGTCGCAAAAGTTGCGCATTTGAGCACATACAGTACTATTTATCGTGGGAACTCTTCAAGATGCAATTAGGATGTGTCATGTCACCTTAAAGATCTCGTCGATCTGATTAATTTGAATCTTTGTTTAAGAAGTTTGGAGTTGATTTGGTGAAGTTATCGAGTCTCAAAGTTGGAAAAGTCGCAAAAGTTGCGTATTTGAGCGCATACAGTACTATTTATCGTGGAAACTCTTCAAGATGCAATTAGGATGTGTCATGTCACCTTAAAGATCTCGTCGAGCTGATTAATTTGAATATTTGTTTAAGAAGTTTGGAGTTGATTTGGTGAAGTTTTCGAGTCTCAAAGTAGGAAAAGTCGCAAAAGTTGCGTATTTGAGCACATACAGTACTATTTATCGTGGAAACTCTTCAAGATGCAATTAGGATGTGTCATGTCACCTTAAAGATCTCGTCGAGCTGATTAATTTGAATCTTTGTTTAAGAAGTTTGGAGTTGATTTGGTGAAGTTTTCGAGTCTCAAAGTTGGAAAAGTCGCAAAAGTTGCGTATTTGAGCGCATACAGTACTATTTATCGTGGAAACTCTTCAAGATGCAATTAGGATGTGTCATGTCACCTTAAAGATCTCGTCGAGCTGATTAATTTGAATCTTTGATTAAGAAGTTTGGAGTTGACTTGGTGAAGTTATCGAGTCTCAAAGTTGGAAAAGTCGCAAAAGTTGCGCATTTGAGCCCATACAGTACTATTTATCGTGGAAACTCTTCAAGATGCAATTAGGATGTGTCATGTCACCTTAAAGATCTCGTCGAGCTGATTAATTTGAATCTTTGATTAAGAAGTTTGGAGTTGATTTGGTGAAGTTATCGAGTCTCAAAGTTTGGAAAAGTCGCAAAAGTTGCGCATTTGAGCACATACAGTACTATTTATCGTGAAAACTCTTCAAGATGCAATTAGGATGTGTCATGTCACCTTAAATATCTCGTCGAGCTGATTAATTTGAATCTTTGTTTAAGAAGTTTGGAGTTGATTTGGTGAAGTTATCGAGTCTCAATGTTGGAAAAGTCGCAAAAGTTGCGTATTTGAGCACATACACTACTATGTATCGTGGAAACTCTTCAAGATGCAATTAGGATGTGTAATGTCACCTTAAAGATCTCGTCGAGCTGATTAATTTGAATCTTTGATTAAGAAGTTTGGAGTTGATTTGGTGAAGTTTTCGAGTCTCAAAGTTGGAAAAGTCGCAAAAGTTGCGTATTTGAGCGCATACAGTACTATTTATCGTGGAAACTCTTCAAGATGCAATTAGGATGTGTCATGTCACCTTAAAGATCTCGTCGAGCTGATTAATTTGAATCTTTGTTTAAGAAGTTTGGAGTTGATTTGGTGAAGTTTTCGAGTCTCAAAGTTGGAAAAGTCGCAAAAGTTGCGTATTTGAGCGCATACAGTACTATTTATCGTGGAAACTCTTCAAGATGCAATTAGGATGTGTCATGTCACCTTAAAGATCTCGTCGAGCTGATTAATTTGAATCTTTGATTAAGAAGTTTGGAGTTGATTTGGTGAAGTTATCGAGTCTCAAAGTTTGGAAAAGTCGCAAAAGTTGCGTATTTGAGCGCATACAGTACTATTTATCGTTGAAACTCTTCAAGATGCAATTAGGATGTGTCATGTCACCTTAAAGATCTCGTCGAGCTGATTAATTTGAATCTTTGATTAAGAAGTTTGGAGTTGACTTGGTGAAGTTATCGAGTCTCAAAGTTGGAAAAGTCGCAAAAGTTGCGTATTTGAGCCCATACAGTACTATTTATCGTGGAAACTCTTCAAGATGCAATTAGGATGTGTCATGTCACCTTAAAGATCTCGTCGAGCTGATTAATTTGAATCTTTGATTAAGAAGTTTGGAGTTGATTTGGTGAAGTTATCGAGTCTCAAAGTTTGGAAAAGTCGCAAAAGTTGCGCATTTGAGCACATACAGTACTATTTATCGTGAAAACTCTTCAAGATGCAATTAGGATGTGTCATGTCACCTTAAATATCTCGTCGAGCTGATTAATTTGAATCTTTGTTTAAGAAGTTTGGAGTTGATTTGGTGAAGTTATCGAGTCTCAAAGTTGGAAAAGTCGCAAAAGTTGCGTATTTGAGCGCATACAGTACTATTTATCGTGGAAACTCTTCAAGATGCAATTAGGATGTGTCATGTCACCTTAAAGATCTCGTCGATCTGATTAATTTGAATCTTTGTTTAAGAAGTTTGGAGTTGATTTGGTGAAGTTATCGAGTCTCAAAGTTGGAAAAGTCGCAAAAGTTGCGTATTTGAGCGCATACAGTACTATTTATCGTGGAAACTCTTCAAGATGCAATTAGGATGTGTCATGTCACTTTAAAGATCTCGTCGAGCTGATTAATTTGAATCTTTGTTTAAGAAGTTTGGAGTTGATTTGGTGAAGTTATCGAGTCTCAAAGTTGGAAAAGTCGCAAAAGTTGCGTATTTGAGCGCATACAGTACTATTTATCGTGGAAACTCTTCAAGATGCAATTAGGATGTGTCATGTCACCTTAAAGATCTCGTCGAGCTGATTAATTTGAATCTTTGATTAAGAAGTTTGGAGTTGACTTGGTGAAGTTATCGAGTCTCAAAGTTGGAAAAGTCGCAAAAGTTGCGCATTTGAGCCCATACAGTACTATTTATCGTGGAAACTCTTCAAGATGCAATTAGGATGTGTCATGTCACCTTAAAGATCTCGTCGAGCTGATTAATTTGAATCTTTGATTAAGAAGTTTGGAGTTGATTTGGTGAAGTTATCGAGTCTCAAAGTTTGGAAAAGTCGCAAAAGTTGCGCATTTGAGCACATACAGTACTATTTATCGTGAAAACTCTTCAAGATGCAATTAGGATGTGTCATGTCACCTTAAATATCTCGTCGAGCTGATTAATTTGAATCTTTGTTTAAGAAGTTTGGAGTTGATTTGGTGAAGTTATCGAGTCTCAATGTTGGAAAAGTCGCAAAAGTTGCGTATTTGAGCACATACACTACTATGTATCGTGGAAACTCTTCAAGATGCAATTAGGATGTGTAATGTCACCTTAAAGATCTCGTCGAGCTGATTAATTTGAATCTTTGATTAAGAAGTTTGGAGTTGATTTGGTGAAGTTTTCGAGTCTCAAAGTTGGAAAAGTCGCAAAAGTTGCGTATTTGAGCACATACAGTACTATTTATCGTGGAAACTCTTCAAGATGCAATTAGGATGTGTCATGTCACCTTAAAGATCTCGTCGAGCTGATTAATTTGAATCTTTGATTAAGAAGTTTGGAGTTGATTTGGTGAAGTTATCGAGTCTCAAAGTTGGAAAAGTCGCAAAAGTTGCGCATTTGAGCACATACAGTACTATTTATCGTGGGAACTCTTCAAGATGCAATTAGGATGTGTCATGTCACCTTAAAGATCTCGTCGATCTGATTAATTTGAATCTTTGTTTAAGAAGTTTGGAGTTGATTTGGTGAAGTTATCGAGTCTCAAAGTTGGAAAAGTCGCAAAAGTTGCGTATTTGAGCGCATACAGTACTATTTATCGTTGAAACTCTTCAAGATGCAATTAGGATGTGTCATGTCACCTTAAAGATCTCGTCGAGCTGATTAATTTGAATCTTTGTTTAAGAAGTTTGGAGTTGATTTGGTGAAGTTATCGAGTCTCAAAGTTTGGAAAAGTCGCAAAAGTTGCGCATTTGAGCACATACAGTACTATTTATCGTGAAAACTCTTCAAGATGCAATTAGGATGTGTCATGTCACCTTAAAGATCTCGTCGAGCTGATTAATTTGAATCTTTGATTAAGAAGTTTGGAGTTGATTTGGTGAAGTTATCGAGTCTCAAAGTTGGAAAAGTCGCAAAAGTTGCGTATTTGAGCGCATACAGTACTATTTATCGTGGAAACTCTTCAAGATGCAATTAGGATGTGTCATGTCACCTTAAAGATCTCGTCGATCTGATTAATTTGAATCTTTGTTTAAAAAGTTTGGAGTTGATTTGGTGAAGTTATCGAGTCTCAAAGTTGGAAAAGTCGCAAAAGTTGCGTATTTGAGCGCATACAGTACTATTTATCGTGGAAACTCTTCGAGATGCAATTAGGATGTGTCATGTCACCTTAAAGATCTTGTCGAGCTGAATAATTTGAATCTTTGTTTAAGAAGTTTGGAGTTGATTTGGTGAAGTTATCGAGTCTCAAAGTTTGGAAAAGTCGCAAAAGTTGCGCATTTGAGCACATACAGTACTATTTATCGTGAAAACTCTTCAAGATGCAATTAGGATGTGTCATGTCACCTTAAAGATCTCGTCGAGCTGATTAATTTGAATCTTTGATTAAGAAGTTTGGAGTTGATTTGGTGAAGTTATCGAGTCTCAAAGTTGGAAAAGTCGCAAAAGTTGCGTATTTGAGCGCATACAGTACTATTTATCGTGGAAACTCTTCAAGATGCAATTAGGATGTGTCATGTCACCTTAAAAATCTTGTCGAGCTGATTAATTTGAATCTTTGTTTAAGAAGTTTGGAGTTGATTTGGTGAAGTTATCGAGTCTCAAAGTTTGGAAAAGTCGCAAAAGTTGCGCATTTGAGCACATACAGTACTATTTATCGTGAAAACTCTTCAAGATGCAATTAGGATGTGTCATGTCACCTTAAATATCTCGTCGAGCTGATTAATTTGAATCTTTGTTTAAGAAGTTTGGAGTTGATTTGGTGAAGTTTTCGAGTCTCAAAGTTGGAAAAGTCGCAAAAGTTGCGTATTTGAGCACATACAGTACTATTTATCGTGGAAACTCTTCAAGATGCAATTAGGATGTGTCATGTCACCTTAAAGATCTCGTCGAGCTGATTAATTTGAATCTTTGATTAAGAAGTTTGGAGTTGATTTGGTGAAGTTATCGAGTCTCAAAGTTGGAAAAGTCGCAAAAGTTGCGCATTTGAGCACATACAGTACTATTTATCGTGGGAACTCTTCAAGATGCAATTAGGATGTGTCATGTCACCTTAAAGATCTCGTCGATCTGATTAATTTGAATCTTTGTTTAAGAAGTTTGGAGTTGATTTGGTGAAGTTATCGAGTCTCAAAGTTGGAAAAGTCGCAAAAGTTGCGTATTTGAGCGCATACAGTACTATTTATCGTGGAAACTCTTCAAGATGCAATTAGGATGTGTCATGTCACCTTAAAGATCTCGTCGATCTGATTAATTTGAATCTTTGTTTAAGAAGTTTGGAGTTGATTTGGTGAAGTTATCGAGTCTCAAAGTTGGAAAAGTCGCAAAAGTTGCGTATTTGAGCGCATACAGTACTATTTATCGTGGAAACTCTTCAAGATGCAATTAGGATGTGTCATGTCACTTTAAAGATCTCGTCGAGCTGATTAATTTGAATCTTTGTTTAAGAAGTTTGGAGTTGATTTGGTGAAGTTATCGAGTCTCAAAGTTGGAAAAGTCGCAAAAGTTGCGTATTTGAGCGCATACAGTACTATTTATCGTGGAAACTCTTCAAGATGCAATTAGGATGTGTCATGTCACCTTAAACATCTCGTCGAGCTGATTAATTTGAATCTTTGATTAAGAAGTTTGGAGTTGATTTGGTGAAGTTATCGAGTCTCAAAGTTGGAAAAGTCGCAAAAGTTGCGCATTTGAGCACATACAGTACTATTTATCGTGGAAACTCTTCAAGATGCAATTAGGATGTGTCATGTCACCTTAAAGATCTCGTCGATCTGATTAATTTGAATCTTTGTTTAAGAAGTTTGGAGTTGATTTGGTGAAGTTATCGAGTCTCAAAGTTGGAAAAGTCGCAAAAGTTGCGTATTTGAGCGCATACAGTACTATTTATCGTGGAAACTCTTCAAGATGCAATTAGGATGTGTCATGTCACCTTAAAGATCACGTCGAGCTGATTTATTTGAATCTTTGTTTAAGAAGTTTGGAGTTGATTTGGTGAAGTTATCGAGTCTCACAGTTGGAAAAGTCGCAAAAGTTGAGTGTTTAAGCACATAGACTACTATTTATCCCGGAAACTCTTCAAGATGCAATTATGATGTGTCATGTCACCTTAAAGATCTCGTCGAGCTGCTTAATTTGAATATTCGGTTAAGATGTTTGGAGTTGATTTGGTGAAGTTATCGAGTCTCAAAGTTGGAAAAGTCGCAAAAGTTGCGCATTTGAGCACATACAGTACTATTTATCGTGGAAACTCTTCAAGATGCAATTAGGATGTGTCATGTCACCTTAAAAATCTCGTCGAGCTGATTAATTTGAATCTTTGATTAAGAAGTTTGGAGTTGATTTGGTGAAGTTATCGAGTCTCAAAGTTGGAAAAGTCTCACAAGAAGCGTGGTTAAGCACATAAAGTACTATTTATCGTGGAAACTCTACAAGATGCAATTAGGATGTGTCATGTCACCTTCAAAATCTCGTCGAGCTAAATAATTTGAATCTTTGATTAAGAAGTTTGGAGTTGATTTGGTGAAGTTATCGAGTCTCAAAGTTGGAAAAGTAGCAAAAGTTGCGCATTTGAGCACATAAAGTACTATTTATCGTGGAAACTCTTCAAGATGCAATTAGGATGTGTCATGTCACTTTAAAGATCTCGTCGAGCTGATTAATTTGAATCTTTGTTTAAGAAGTTTGGAGTTGATTTGGTGAAGTTATCGAGTCTCAATGTTGGAAAAGTCGCAAAAGTTGCGTATTTGAGCACATACACTACTATGTATCGTGGAAACTCTTCAAGATGCAATTAGGATGTGTCACGTCACCTTAAAGATCTCGCCGAGCTGATTAATTTGAATCTACGGTTAAGAAGTTTGGAGTTGATTTGGTGAAGTTTTCGAGTCTCAAAGTTGGAAAAGTCGCAAAAGTTGCGTATTTAAGCACATACAGTACTATATATCATGGAAACTCTTCAAGATGCAATTAGCATGTGTCATGTCACCTTAAAAACCACGTCGAGCTGATTAATTTGAATCTTTGTTTAAGAAGTTTTGAGTTGATTTGGTGAAGTTATCGAGTCTCAAAGTTGGAAAAGTCGCAAAAGTTGAGTGTTTAAGCACATAGACTACTATTTATCCAGGAAACTCTTCAAGATGCAATTATGATGTGTCATGTCACCTTAAAGATCTCGTCGAGCTGCTTAATTTGAATCGTCGGTTAAGATGTTTGGAGTTGATTTGGTGAAGTTATCGAGTCTCAAAGTTGGAAAAGTCGCAAAAGTTGCGTATTTGAGCACATACAGTACTATTTATCGTGGAAACTCTTCAAGATGCAATTAGGATGTGTCATGTCACCTTAAAAATCTCGTCGAGCTGATTAATTTGAATCTTTGATTAAGAAGTTTGGAGTTGATTTGGTGAAGTTATCGAGTCTCAAAGTTGGAAAAGTCTCACTAGAAGCGTGGTAAAGCACATAAAGTACTATTTATCGTGGAAACTCTACAAGATGCAATTAGGATGTGTCATGTCACCTTCAAAATCTCGTCGAGCTGAATAATTTGAATCTTTGATTAAGAAGTTTGGAGTTGATTTGGTGAAGTTATCGAGTCTCAAAGTTGGAAAAGTAGCAAAAGTTGCGCATTTGAGCACATATAGTACTATTTATCGTGGAAACTCTTCAAGATGCAATTAGGATGTGTCATGTCACTTTAAAGATCTCGTCGAGCTGATTAATTTGAATCTTTGTTTAAGAAGTTTGGAGTTGATTTGGTGAAGTTATCGAGTCTCAATGTTGGAAAAGTCGCAAAAGTTGCGTATTTGAGCACATACAGTACTATATATCATGGAAACTCTTCAAGATGCAATTAGCATGTGTCATGTCACCTTAAAAACCACGTCGAGCTGATTAATTTGAATCTTTGTTTAAGAAGTTTGGAGTTGATTTGGTGAAGTTATCGAGTCTCAAAGTTGGAAAAGTCGCAAAAGTTGCGTGTTTAAGCACATAGACTACTATTTATCCTGGAAACTCTTCAAGATGCAATTATGATGTGTCCTGTCACCTTGAAGATCTCGTCGAGCTGATTAATTTGAATCTTTGTTTAAGAAGTTTGGAGTTGATTTGGTGAAGTTATCGAGTCTCAAAGTTGGAAAAGTCGCAAAAGTTGAGTGTTTAAGCACATAGACTACTATTTATCATGGAAACTCTTCAAGATGCAATTAGGATGTGTCATGTCACCTTAAAGATCTCGTCGAGCTGATTAATTTGAATCTTCGGTTAAGAAGTTTGGAGTTGATTTGGTGAAGTTTTCGAGTCTCAAAATTGGAAAAGTCGCACAAGTTGCGTATTTAAGCACATACAGTACTATTTATCATGGAAACTCTTCAAGATGCAATTAGCATGTGTCTTGTCACCTTAAAGATCACGTCGAGCTGATTAATTTGAATCTTTGTTTAAGAAGTTTGGAGTTGATTTGGTGAAGTTATCGAGTCTCAAAGTTGGAAAAGTCGCAAAAGTTGAGTGTTTAAGCACATAGACTACTATTTATCCCGGAAACTCTTCAAGATGCAATTATGATGTGTCATGTCACCTTAAAGATCTCGTCGAGCTGCTTAATTTGAATCTTCGGTTAAGATGTTTGGAGTTGATTTGGTGAAGTTATCGAGTCTCAAAGTTGGAAAAGTCGCAAAAGTTGCGTATTTGAGCACATACAGTACTATTTATCGTGGAAACTCTTCAAGATGCAATTAGGATGTGTCATGTCACCTTAAAAATCTCGTCGAGCTGATTAATTTGAATCTTTGATTAAGAAGTTTGGAGTTGATTTGGTGAAGTTATCGAGTCTCAAAGTTGGAAAAGTCTCACAAGAAGCGTGGTTAAGCACATAAAGTACTATTTATCGTGGAAAATCTACAAGATGCAATTAGGATGTGTCATGTCACCTTCAAAATCTCGTCGAGCTGAATAATTTGAATCTTTGATTAAGAAGTTTGGAGTTGATTTGGTGAAGTTATCGAGTCTCAAAGTTGGAAAAGTCGCAAAAGTTGCGCATTTGAGCACATACAGTACTATTTATCATGGAAACTCTTCAAGATGCAATTAGCATGTGTCTTGTCACCTTAAAGATCACGTCGAGCTGATTAATTTGAATCTTTGTTTAAGAAGTTTGGAGTTGATTTGGTGAAGTTATCGAGTCTCAAAGTTTGGAAAAGTCGCAAAAGTTGCGCATTTGAGCACATACAGTACTATTTATCGTGAAAACTCTTCAAGATGCAATTAGGATGTGTCATGTCACCTTAAATATCTCGTCGAGCTGATTAATTTGAATCTTTGATTAAGAAGTTTGGAGTTGATTTGGTGAAGTTATCGAGTCTCAAAGTTGGAAAAGTCGCAAAAGTTGCGCATTTGAGCACATACAGTACTATTTATCGTGGGAACTCTTCAAGATGCAATTAGGATGTGTCATGTCACCTTAAAGATCTCGTCGATCTGATTAATTTGAATCTTTGTTTAAGAAGTTTGGAGTTGATTTGGTGAAGTTATCGAGTCTCAAAGTTGGAAAAGTCGCAAAAGTTGCGTATTTGAGCGCATACAGTACTATTTATCGTGGAAACTCTTCAAGATGCAATTAGGATGTGTCATGTCACCTTAAAGATCTCGTCGAGCTGATTAATTTGAATCTTTGATTAAGAAGTTTGGAGTTGATTTGGTGAAGTTATCGAGTCTCAAAGTTGGAAAAGTCACAAAAGTTGCGTATTTGAGCACATACAGTACTATTTATCGTGGAAACTCTTCAAGATGCAATTAGGATGTGTCATGTCACCTTAAAGATCTCGTCGAGCTGATTAATTTGAATCTTTGATTAAGAAGTTTGGAGTTGATTTGGTGAAGTTATCGAGTCTCAAAGTTGGAAAAGTCACAAAAGTTGCGTATTTGAGCACATACAGTACTATTTATCGTGAAAACTCTTCAAGATGCAATTAGGATGTGTCATGTCACCTTAAATATCTCGTCGAGCTGATTAATTTGAATCTTTGATTAAGAAGTTTGGAGTTGATTTGGTGAAGTTATCGAGTCTCAAAGTTGGAAAAGTCGCAAAAGTTGCGTATTTGAGCACATACACTACTATTTATCGTGGAAACTCTTCAAGATGCAATTAGCATGTGTCTTGTCACCTTAAAGATCTCGTCGAGCTGATTAATTTGAATCTTTGTTTAAGAAGTTTGGAGTTGATTTGGTGAAGTTATCGAGTCTCAAAGTTGGAAAAGTCGCAAAAGTTGCGTGTTTAAGCACATAGACTACTATTTATCCTGGAAACTCTTCAAGATGCAATTATGATGTGTCCTGTCACCTTGAAGATCTCGTCGAGCTGATTAATTTGAATCTTTGATTAAGAAGTTTGAAGTTGATTTGGTGAAGTTATCGAGTCTCAAAGTTGGAAAAGTCGCAAAAGTTGCGTATTTGAGCACATACAGTACTATTTATCGTGGAAACTCTTCAAGATGCAATTAGGATGTGTCATGTCACCTTAAAGATCTCGTCGAGCTGATTAATTTGAATCTTTGTTTAAGAAGTTTGGATTTGATTTGGTGAAGTTATCGAGTCTCAAAGTTGGAAAAGTCGCAAAAGTTGCGTATTTGAGCACATACAGTACTATTTATCGTGGAAACTCTTCAAGATGCAATTAGGATGTGTCATGTCACCTTAAAGATCTCGTCGAGCTGATTAATTTGAATCTTTGATTAAGAAGTTTGAAGTTGATTTGGTGAAGTTATCGAGTCTCAAAGTTGGAAAAGTCGCAAAAGTTGCGTATTTGAGCGCATACAGTACTATTTATCGTGGAAACTCTTCAAGATGCAATTAGGATGTGTCATGTCACCTTAAAGATCTTGTCGAGCTGAATAATTTGAATCTTTGTTTAAGAAGTTTGGAGTTGATTTGGTGAAGTTATCGAGTCTCAAAGTTTGGAAAAGTCGCAAAAGTTGCGCATTTGAGCACATACAGTACTATTTATCGTGAAAACTCTTCAAGATGCAATTAGGATGTGTCATGTCACCTTAAAGATCTCGTCGAGCTGATTAATTTGAATCTTTGATTAAGAAGTTTGGAGTTGATTTGGTGAAGTTATCGAGTCTCAAAGTTGGAAAAGTCGCAAAAGTTGCGTATTTGAGCGCATACAGTACTATTTATCGTTGAAACTCTTCAAGATGCAATTAGGATGTGTCATGTCACCTTAAAGATCTCGTCGAGCTGATTAATTTGAATCTTTGTTTAAGAAGTTTGGAGTTGATTTGGTGAAGTTATCGAGTCTCAAAGTTGGAAAAGTCGCAAAAGTTGCGTATTTGAGCGCATACAGTACTATTTATCGTTGAAACTCTTCAAGATGCAATTAGGATGTGTCATGTCACCTTAAAGATCTCGTCGAGCTGATTAATTTGAATCTTTGATTAAGAAGTTTGGAGTTGACTTGGTGAAGTTATCGAGTCTCAAAGTTGGAAAAGTCGCAAAAGTTGCGCATTTGAGCACATACAGTACTATTTATCGTGGAAACTCTTCAAGATGCAATTAGGATGTGTCATGTCACCTTAAAGATCTTGTCGATCTGATTAATTTGAATCTTTGTTTAAAAAGTTTGGAGTTGATTTGGTGAAGTTATCGAGTCTCAAAGTTGGAAAAGTCGCAAAAGTTGCGTATTTGAGCGCATACAGTACTATTTATCGTGGAAACTCTTCAAGATGTAATTAGGATGTGTCATGTCACCTTAAAGATCTTGTCGAGCTGAATAATTTGAATCTTTGTTTAAGAAGTTTGGAGTTGATTTGGTGAAGTTATCGAGTCTCAAAGTTTGGAAAAGTCGCAAAAGTTGCGCATTTGAGCACATACAGTACTATTTATCGTGAAAACTCTTCAAGATGCAATTAGGATGTGTCATGTCACCTTAAAGATCTCGTCGAGCTGATTAATTTGAATTTTTGATTAAGAAGTTTGGAGTTGATTTGGTGAAGTTATCGAGTCTCAAAGTTGGAAAAGTCGCAAAAGTTGCGTATTTGAGCGCATACAGTACTATTTATCGTGGAAACTCTTCAAGATGCAATTAGGATGTGTCATGTCACCTTAAAAATCTTGTCGAGCTGATTAATTTGAATCTTTGTTTAAGAAGTTTGGAGTTGATTTGGTGAAGTTATCGAGTCTCAAAGTTTGGAAAAGTCGCAAAAGTTGCGCATTTGAGCACATACAGTTCTATTTATCGTGAAAACTCTTCAAGATGCAATTAGGATGTGTCATGTCACCTTAAATATCTCGTCGAGCTGATTAATTTGAATCTTTGTTTAAGAAGTTTGGAGTTGATTTGGTGAAGTTTTCGAGTCTCAAAGTTGGAAAAGTCGCAAAAGTTGCGTATTTGAGCACATACAGTACTATTTATCGTGGAAACTCTTCAAGATGCAATTAGGATGTGTCATGTCACCTTAAAGATCTCGTCGAGCTGATTAATTTGAATCTTTGTTTAAGAAGTTTGGAGTTGATTTGGTGAAGTTATCGAGTCTCAAAGTTGGAAAAGTCGCAAAAGTTGCGTATTTGAGCGCATACAGTACTATTTATCGTTGAAACTCTTCAAGATGCAATTAGGATGTGTCATGTCACCTTAAAGATCTCGTCGAGCTGATTAATTTGAATCTTTGATTAAGAAGTTTGGAGTTGACTTGGTGAAGTTATCGAGTCTCAAAGTTGGAAAAGTCGCAAAAGTTGCGCATTTGAGCACATACAGTACTATTTATCGTGGAAACTCTTCAAGATGCAATTAGGATGTGTCATGTCACCTTAAAGATCTTGTCGATCTGATTAATTTGAATCTTTGTTTAAAAAGTTTGGAGTTGATTTGGTGAAGTTATCGAGTCTCAAAGTTGGAAAAGTCGCAAAAGTTGCGTATTTGAGCGCATACAGTACTATTTATCGTGGAAACTCTTCAAGATGCAATTAGGATGTGTCATGTCACCTTAAAGATCTTGTCGAGCTGAATAATTTGAATCTTTGTTTAAGAAGTTTGGAGTTGATTTGGTGAAGTTATCGAGTCTCAAAGTTTGGAAAAGTCGCAAAAGTTGCGCATTTGAGCACATACAGTACTATTTATCGTGAAAACTCTTCAAGATGCAATTAGGATGTGTCATGTCACCTTAAAGATCTCGTCGAGCTGATTAATTTGAATCTTTGATTAAGAAGTTTGGAGTTGATTTGGTGAAGTTATCGAGTCTCAAAGTTGGAAAAGTCGCAAAAGTTGCGTATTTGAGCGCATACAGTACTATTTATCGTGGAAACTCTTCAAGATGCAATTAGGATGTGTCATGTCACCTTAAAAATCTTGTCGAGCTGATTAATTTGAATCTTTGTTTAAGAAGTTTGGAGTTGATTTGGTGAAGTTATCGAGTCTCAAAGTTTGGAAAAGTCGCAAAAGTTGCGCATTTGAGCACATACAGTACTATTTATCGTGAAAACTCTTCAAGATGCAATTAGGATGTGTCATGTCACCTTAAATATCTCGTCGAGCTGATTAATTTGAATCTTTGTTTAAGAAGTTTGGAGTTGATTTGGTGAAGTTTTCGAGTCTCAAAGTTGGAAAAGTCGCAAAAGTTGCGTATTTGAGCACATACAGTACTATTTATCGTGGAAACTCTTCAAGATGCAATTAGGATGTGTCATGTCACCTTAAAGATCTCGTCGAGCTGATTAATTTGAATCTTTGATTAAGAAGTTTGGAGTTGATTTGGTGAAGTTATCGAGTCTCAAAGTTGGAAAAGTCGCAAAAGTTGCGCATTTGAGCACATACAGTACTATTTATCGTGGGAACTCTTCAAGATGCAATTAGGATGTGTCATGTCACCTTAAAGATCTCGTCGATCTGATTAATTTGAATCTTTGTTTAAGAAGTTTGGAGTTGATTTGGTGAAGTTATCGAGTCTCAAAGTTGGAAAAGTCGCAAAAGTTGCGTATTTGAGCGCATACAGTACTATTTATCGTTGAAACTCTTCAAGATGCAATTAGGATGTGTCATGTCACCTTAAAGATCTCGTCGAGCTGATTAATTTGAATCTTTGTTTAAGAAGTTTGGAGTTGATTTGGTGAAGTTATCGAGTCTCAAAGTTGGAAAAGTCGCAAAAGTTGCGTATTTGAGCGCATACAGTACTATTTATCGTGGAAACTCTTCAAGATGCAATTAGGATGTGTCATGTCACCTTAAAGATCACGTCGAGCTGATTAATTTGAATCTTTGTTTAAGAAGTTTGGAGTTGATTTGGTGAAGTTATCGAGTCTCACAGTTGGAAAAGTCGCAAAAGTTGAGTGTTTAAGCACATAGACTACTATTTATCCCGGAAACTCTTCAAGATGCAATTATGATGTGTCATGTCACCTTAAAGATCTCGTCGAGCTGCTTAATTTGAATATTCGGTTAAGATGTTTGGAGTTGATTTGGTGAAGTTATCGAGTCTCAAAGTTGGAAAAGTCGCAAAAGTTGCGTATTTGAGCGCATACAGTACTATTTATCGTGGAAACTCTTCAAGATGCAATTAGGATGTGTCATGTCACCTTAAACATCTCGTCGAGCTGATTAATTTGAATCATTGATTAAGAAGTTTGGAGTTGATTTGGTGAAGTTTTCGAGTCTCAAAGTTGGAAAAGTCGCAAAAGTTGCGTATTTAAGCACATACAGTACTATATATCATGGAAACTCTTCAAGATGCAATTAGCATGTGTCATGTCACCTTAAAAACCACGTCGAGCTGATTAATTTGAATCTTTGTTTAAGAAGTTTTGAGTTGATTTGGTGAAGTTATCGAGTCTCAAAGTTGGAAAAGTCGCAAAAGTTGAGTGTTTAAGCACATAGACTACTATTTATCATGGAAACTCTTCAAGATGCAATTAGGATGTGTCATGTCACCTTAAAGATCTCGTCGAGCTGATTAATTTGAATCTTCGGTTAAGAAGTTTGGAGTTGATTTGGTGAAGTTTTCGAGTCTCAAAGTTGGAAAAGTCGCACAAGTTGCGTATTTAAGCACATACAGTACTATTTATCATGGAAACTCTTCAAGATGCAATTAGCATGTGTCTTGTCACCTTAAAGATCACGTCGAGCTGATTAATTTGAATCTTTGTTTAAGAAGTTTGGAGTTGATTTGGTGAAGTTATCGAGTCTCAAAGTTGGAAAAGTCGCAAAAGTTGAGTGTTTAAGCACATAGACTACTATTTATCCAGGAAACTCTTCAAGATGCAATTATGATGTGTCATGTCACCTTAAAGATCTCGTCGAGCTGCTTAATTTGAATCTTCGGTTAAGATGTTTGGAGTTGATTTGGTGAAGTTATCGAGTCTCAAAGTTGGAAAAGTCGCAAAAGTTGCGTATTTGAGCGCATACAGTACTATTTATCGTGGAAACTCTTCAAGATGCAATTAGGATGTGTCATGTCACCTTAAAGATCTTGTCGAGCTGAATAATTTGAATCTTTGTTTAAGAAGTTTGGAGTTGATTTGGTGAAGTTATCGAGTCTCAAAGTTTGGAAAAGTCGCAAAAGTTGCGCATTTGAGCACATACAGTACTATTTATCGTGAAAACTCTTCAAGATGCAATTAGGATGTGTCATGTCACCTTAAAGATCTCGTCGAGCTGATTAATTTGAATTTTTGATTAAGAAGTTTGGAGTTGATTTGGTGAAGTTATCGAGTCTCAAAGTTGGAAAAGTCGCAAAAGTTGCGTATTTGAGCGCATACAGTACTATTTATCGTGGAAACTCTTCAAGATGCAATTAGGATGTGTCATGTCACCTTAAAAATCTTGTCGAGCTGATTAATTTGAATCTTTGTTTAAGAAGTTTGGAGTTGATTTGGTGAAGTTATCGAGTCTCAAAGTTTGGAAAAGTCGCAAAAGTTGCGCATTTGAGCACATACAGTTCTATTTATCGTGAAAACTCTTCAAGATGCAATTAGGATGTGTCATGTCACCTTAAATATCTCGTCGAGCTGATTAATTTGAATCTTTGTTTAAGAAGTTTGGAGTTGATTTGGTGAAGTTTTCGAGTCTCAAAGTTGGAAAAGTCGCAAAAGTTGCGTATTTGAGCACATACAGTACTATTTATCGTGGAAACTCTTCAAGATGCAATTAGGATGTGTCATGTCACCTTAAAGATCTCGTCGAGCTGATTAATTTGAATCTTTGTTTAAGAAGTTTGGAGTTGATTTGGTGAAGTTATCGAGTCTCAAAGTTGGAAAAGTCGCAAAAGTTGCGTATTTGAGCGCATACAGTACTATTTATCGTTGAAACTCTTCAAGATGCAATTAGGATGTGTCATGTCACCTTAAAGATCTCGTCGAGCTGATTAATTTGAATCTTTGATTAAGAAGTTTGGAGTTGACTTGGTGAAGTTATCGAGTCTCAAAGTTGGAAAAGTCGCAAAAGTTGCGCATTTGAGCACATACAGTACTATTTATCGTGGAAACTCTTCAAGATGCAATTAGGATGTGTCATGTCACCTTAAAGATCTTGTCGATCTGATTAATTTGAATCTTTGTTTAAAAAGTTTGGAGTTGATTTGGTGAAGTTATCGAGTCTCAAAGTTGGAAAAGTCGCAAAAGTTGCGTATTTGAGCGCATACAGTACTATTTATCGTGGAAACTCTTCAAGATGCAATTAGGATGTGTCATGTCACCTTAAAGATCTTGTCGAGCTGAATAATTTGAATCTTTGTTTAAGAAGTTTGGAGTTGATTTGGTGAAGTTATCGAGTCTCAAAGTTTGGAAAAGTCGCAAAAGTTGCGCATTTGAGCACATACAGTACTATTTATCGTGAAAACTCTTCAAGATGCAATTAGGATGTGTCATGTCACCTTAAAGATCTCGTCGAGCTGATTAATTTGAATCTTTGATTAAGAAGTTTGGAGTTGATTTGGTGAAGTTATCGAGTCTCAAAGTTGGAAAAGTCGCAAAAGTTGCGTATTTGAGCGCATACAGTACTATTTATCGTGGAAACTCTTCAAGATGCAATTAGGATGTGTCATGTCACCTTAAAAATCTTGTCGAGCTGATTAATTTGAATCTTTGTTTAAGAAGTTTGGAGTTGATTTGGTGAAGTTATCGAGTCTCAAAGTTTGGAAAAGTCGCAAAAGTTGCGCATTTGAGCACATACAGTACTATTTATCGTGAAAACTCTTCAAGATGCAATTAGGATGTGTCATGTCACCTTAAATATCTCGTCGAGCTGATTAATTTGAATCTTTGTTTAAGAAGTTTGGAGTTGATTTGGTGAAGTTTTCGAGTCTCAAAGTTGGAAAAGTCGCAAAAGTTGCGTATTTGAGCACATACAGTACTATTTATCGTGGAAACTCTTCAAGATGCAATTAGGATGTGTCATGTCACCTTAAAGATCTCGTCGAGCTGATTAATTTGAATCTTTGATTAAGAAGTTTGGAGTTGATTTGGTGAAGTTATCGAGTCTCAAAGTTGGAAAAGTCGCAAAAGTTGCGCATTTGAGCACATACAGTACTATTTATCGTGGGAACTCTTCAAGATGCAATTAGGATGTGTCATGTCACCTTAAAGATCTCGTCGATCTGATTAATTTGAATCTTTGTTTAAGAAGTTTGGAGTTGATTTGGTGAAGTTATCGAGTCTCAAAGTTGGAAAAGTCGCAAAAGTTGCGTATTTGAGCGCATACAGTACTATTTATCGTTGAAACTCTTCAAGATGCAATTAGGATGTGTCATGTCACCTTAAAGATCTCGTCGAGCTGATTAATTTGAATCTTTGTTTAAGAAGTTTGGAGTTGATTTGGTGAAGTTATCGAGTCTCAAAGTTGGAAAAGTCGCAAAAGTTGCGTATTTGAGCGCATACAGTACTATTTATCGTGGAAACTCTTCAAGATGCAATTAGGATGTGTCATGTCACCTTAAAGATCACGTCGAGCTGATTAATTTGAATCTTTGTTTAAGAAGTTTGGAGTTGATTTGGTGAAGTTATCGAGTCTCACAGTTGGAAAAGTCGCAAAAGTTGAGTGTTTAAGCACATAGACTACTATTTATCCCGGAAACTCTTCAAGATGCAATTATGATGTGTCATGTCACCTTAAAGATCTCGTCGAGCTGCTTAATTTGAATATTCGGTTAAGATGTTTGGAGTTGATTTGGTGAAGTTATCGAGTCTCAAAGTTGGAAAAGTCGCAAAAGTTGCGTATTTGAGCGCATACAGTACTATTTATCGTGGAAACTCTTCAAGATGCAATTAGGATGTGTCATGTCACCTTAAACATCTCGTCGAGCTGATTAATTTGAATCTTTGATTAAGAAGTTTGGAGTTGATTTGGTGAAGTTTTCGAGTCTCAAAGTTGGAAAAGTCGCAAAAGTTGCGTATTTAAGCACATACAGTACTATATATCATGGAAACTCTTCAAGATGCAATTAGCATGTGTCATGTCACCTTAAAAACCACGTCGAGCTGATTAATTTGAATCTTTGTTTAAGAAGTTTTGAGTTGATTTGGTGAAGTTATCGAGTCTCAAAGTTGGAAAAGTCGCAAAAGTTGAGTGTTTAAGCACATAGACTACTATTTATCATGGAAACTCTTCAAGATGCAATTAGGATGTGTCATGTCACCTTAAAGATCTCGTCGAGCTGATTAATTTGAATCTTCGGTTAAGAAGTTTGGAGTTGATTTGGTGAAGTTTTCGAGTCTCAAAGTTGGAAAAGTCGCACAAGTTGCGTATTTAAGCACATACAGTACTATTTATCATGGAAACTCTTCAAGATGCAATTAGCATGTGTCTTGTCACCTTAAAGATCACGTCGAGCTGATTAATTTGAATCTTTGTTTAAGAAGTTTGGAGTTGATTTGGTGAAGTTATCGAGTCTCAAAGTTGGAAAAGTCGCAAAAGTTGAGTGTTTAAGCACATAGACTACTATTTATCCAGGAAACTCTTCAAGATGCAATTATGATGTGTCATGTCACCTTAAAGATCTCGTCGAGCTGCTTAATTTGAATCTTCGGTTAAGATGTTTGGAGTTGATTTGGTGAAGTTATCGAGTCTCAAAGTTGGAAAAGTCGCAAAAGTTGCGTATTTGAGCGCATACAGTACTATTTATCGTGGAAACTCTTCAAGATGCAATTAGGATGTGTCATGTCACCTTAAAGATCACGTCGAGCTGATTAATTTGAATCTTTGTTTAAGAAGTTTGGAGTTGATTTGGTGAAGTTATCGAGTCTCAAAGTTGGAAAAGTCGCAAAAGTTGCGTATTTGAGCGCATACAGTACTATTTATCGTGGAAACTCTTCAAGATGCAATTAGGATGTGTCATGTCACCTTAAAGATCTCGTCGAGCTGCTTAATTTGAATCTTCGGTTAAGATGTTTGGAGTTGATTTGGTGAAGTTATCGAGTCTCAAAGTTGGAAAAGTCGCACAAGTTGCGTATTTAAGCACATACAGTACTATTTATCATGGAAACTCTTCAAGATGCAATTAGCATGTGTCATGTCACCTTAAAGATCTCGTCGATCTGATTAATTAGAATCTTTGATTAAGAAGTTTGGAGTTGATTTGGTGAAGTTATCGAGTCTCAAAGTTGGAAAAGTCGCAAAAGTTGCGTGTTTAAGCACATAGACTACTATTTATCGTGGAAATTCTTCAAGATGCAATTAGGATGTGTCATGTCACCTTAAAGATCTCGTCGATCTGATTAATTTGAATCTTTGATTAAGAAGTTTGGAGTTGATTTGGTGAAGTTTTCGAGTCTCAAATTTGGAAAAGTCACAAAAGTTGCGTATTTGAGCACATACAGTACTATTTATCGTGGAAACTCTTCAAGATGCAATTAGGATGTGTCATGTCACCTTAAAGATCTCGTCGAGCTGATTAATTTGAATCTTCGGTTAAGAAGTTTGGAGTTGATTTGGTGAAGTTTTCGAGTCTCAAAGTTGGAAAAGTCGCAAAAGTTGCGTATTTGAGCACATACACTACTATTTATCGTGGAAACTCTTCAAGATGCAATTAGCATGTGTCTTGTCACCTTAAAGATCTCGTCGAGCTGATTAATTTGAATCTTTGTTTAAGAAGTTTGGAGTTGATTTGGTGAAGTTATCGAGTCTCAAATTTGGAAAAGTCGCAAAAGTTGCGTGTTTAAGCACATAGACTACTATTTATCCTGGAAACTCTTCAAGATGCAATTATGATGTGTCCTGTCACCTTGAAGATCTCGTCGAGCTGATTAATTTGAATCTTTGATTAAGAAGTTTGAAGTTGATTTGGTGAAGTTATCGAGTCTCAAAGTTGGAAAAGTCGCAAAAGTTGCGTATTTGAGCACATACAGTACTATTTATCGTGGAAACTCTTCAAGATGCAATTAGGATGTGTCATGTCACCTTAAAGATCTCGTCGAGCTGATTAATTTGAATCTTTGTTTAAGAAGTTTGGATTTGATTTGGTGAAGTTATCGAGTCTCAAAGTTGGAAAAGTCGCAAAAGTTGCGTATTTGAGCACATACAGTACTATTTATCGTGGAAACTCTTCAAGATGCAATTAGGATGTGTCATGTCACCTTAAAGATCTCGTCGAGCTGATTAATTTGAATCTTTGATTAAGAAGTTTGAAGTTGATTTGGTGAAGTTATCGAGTCTCAAAGTTGGAAAAGTCGCAAAAGTTGCGTATTTGAGCGCATACAGTACTATTTATCGTGGAAACTCTTCAAGATGCAATTAGGATGTGTCATGTCACCTTAAAGATCTTGTCGAGCTGAATAACTTGAATCTTTGTTTAAGAAGTTTGGAGTTGATTTGGTGAAGTTATCGAGTCTCAAAGTTTGGAAAAGTCGCAAAAGTTGCGCATTTGAGCACATACAGTACTATTTATCGTGAAAACTCTTCAAGATGCAATTAGGATGTGTCATGTCACCTTAAAGATCTCGTCGAGCTGATTAATTTGAATCTTTGATTAAGAAGTTTGGAGTTGATTTGGTGAAGTTATCGAGTCTCAAAGTTGGAAAAGTCGCAAAAGTTGCGTATTTGAGCGCATACAGTACTATTTATCGTTGAAACTCTTCAAGATGCAATTAGGATGTGTCATGTCACCTTAAAGATCTCGTCGAGCTGATTAATTTGAATCTTTGTTTAAGAAGTTTGGAGTTGATTTGGTGAAGTTATCGAGTCTCAAAGTTGGAAAAGTCGCAAAAGTTGCGTATTTGAGCGCATACAGTACTATTTATCGTTGAAACTCTTCAAGATGCAATTAGGATGTGTCATGTCACCTTAAAGATCTCGTCGAGCTGATTAATTTGAATCTTTGATTAAGAAGTTTGGAGTTGACTTGGTGAAGTTATCGAGTCTCAAAGTTGGAAAAGTCGCAAAAGTTGCGCATTTGAGCACATACAGTACTATTTATCGTGGAAACTCTTCAAGATGCAATTAGGATGTGTCATGTCACCTTAAAGATCTTGTCGATCTGATTAATTTGAATCTTTGTTTAAAAAGTTTGGAGTTGATTTGGTGAAGTTATCGAGTCTCAAAGTTGGAAAAGTCGCAAAAGTTGCGTATTTGAGCGCATACAGTACTATTTATCGTGGAAACTCTTCAAGATGCAATTAGGATGTGTCATGTCACCTTAAAGATCTTGTCGAGCTGAATAATTTGAATCTTTGTTTAAGAAGTTTGGAGTTGATTTGGTGAAGTTATCGAGTCTCAAAGTTTGGAAAAGTCGCAAAAGTTGCGCATTTGAGCACATACAGTACTATTTATCGTGAAAACTCTTCAAGATGCAATTAGGATGTGTCATGTCACCTTAAAGATCTCGTCGAGCTGATTAATTTGAATTTTTGATTAAGAAGTTTGGAGTTGATTTGGTGAAGTTATCGAGTCTCAAAGTTGGAAAAGTCGCAAAAGTTGCGTATTTGAGCGCATACAGTACTATTTATCGTGGAAACTCTTCAAGATGCAATTAGGATGTGTCATGTCACCTTAAAAATCTTGTCGAGCTGATTAATTTGAATCTTTGTTTAAGAAGTTTGGAGTTGATTTGGTGAAGTTATCGAGTCTCAAAGTTTGGAAAAGTCGCAAAAGTTGCGCATTTGAGCACATACAGTTCTATTTATCGTGAAAACTCTTCAAGATGCAATTAGGATGTGTCATGTCACCTTAAATATCTCGTCGAGCTGATTAATTTGAATCTTTGTTTAAGAAGTTTGGAGTTGATTTGGTGAAGTTTTCGAGTCTCAAAGTTGGAAAAGTCGCAAAAGTTGCGTATTTGAGCACATACAGTACTATTTATCGTGGAAACTCTTCAAGATGCAATTAGGATGTGTCATGTCACCTTAAAGATCTCGTCGAGCTGATTAATTTGAATCTTTGTTTAAGAAGTTTGGAGTTGATTTGGTGAAGTTATCGAGTCTCAAAGTTGGAAAAGTCGCAAAAGTTGCGTATTTGAGCGCATACAGTACTATTTATCGTTGAAACTCTTCAAGATGCAATTAGGATGTGTCATGTCACCTTAAAGATCTCGTCGAGCTGATTAATTTGAATCTTTGATTAAGAAGTTTGGAGTTGACTTGGTGAAGTTATCGAGTCTCAAAGTTGGAAAAGTCGCAAAAGTTGCGCATTTGAGCACATACAGTACTATTTATCGTGGAAACTCTTCAAGATGCAATTAGGATGTGTCATGTCACCTTAAAGATCTTGTCGATCTGATTAATTTGAATCTTTGTTTAAAAAGTTTGGAGTTGATTTGGTGAAGTTATCGAGTCTCAAAGTTGGAAAAGTCGCAAAAGTTGCGTATTTGAGCGCATACAGTACTATTTATCGTGGAAACTCTTCAAGATGCAATTAGGATGTGTCATGTCACCTTAAAGATCTTGTCGAGCTGAATAATTTGAATCTTTGTTTAAGAAGTTTGGAGTTGATTTGGTGAAGTTATCGAGTCTCAAAGTTTGGAAAAGTCGCAAAAGTTGCGCATTTGAGCACATACAGTACTATTTATCGTGAAAACTCTTCAAGATGCAATTAGGATGTGTCATGTCACCTTAAAGATCTCGTCGAGCTGATTAATTTGAATCTTTGATTAAGAAGTTTGGAGTTGATTTGGTGAAGTTATCGAGTCTCAAAGTTGGAAAAGTCGTAAAAGTTGCGTATTTGAGCGCATACAGTACTATTTATCGTGGAAACTCTTCAAGATGCAATTAGGATGTGTCATGTCACCTTAAAAATCTTGTCGAGCTGATTAATTTGAATCTTTGTTTAAGAAGTTTGGAGTTGATTTGGTGAAGTTATCGAGTCTCAAAGTTTGGAAAAGTCGCAAAAGTTGCGCATTTGAGCACATACAGTACTATTTATCGTGAAAACTCTTCAAGATGCAATTAGGATGTGTCATGTCACCTTAAATATCTCGTCGAGCTGATTAATTTGAATCTTTGTTTAAGAAGTTTGGAGTTGATTTGGTGAAGTTTTCGAGTCTCAAAGTTGAAAAAGTCGCAAAAGTTGCGTATTTGAGCACATACAGTACTATTTATCGTGGAAACTCTTCAAGATGCAATTAGGATGTGTCATGTCACCTTAAAGATCTCGTCGAGCTGATTAATTTGAATCTTTGATTAAGAAGTTTGGAGTTGATTTGGTGAAGTTATCGAGTCTCAAAGTTGGAAAAGTCGCAAAAGTTGCGCATTTGAGCACATACAGTACTATTTATCGTGGGAACTCTTCAAGATGCAATTAGGATGTGTCATGTCACCTTAAAGATCTCGTCGATCTGATTAATTTGAATCTTTGTTTAAGAAGTTTGGAGTTGATTTGGTGAAGTTATCGAGTCTCAAAGTTGGAAAAGTCGCAAAAGTTGCGTATTTGAGCGCATACAGTACTATTTATCGTTGAAACTCTTCAAGATGCAATTAGGATGTGTCATGTCACCTTAAAGATCTCGTCGAGCTGATTAATTTGAATCTTTGTTTAAGAAGTTTGGAGTTGATTTGGTGAAGTTATCGAGTCTCAAAGTTGGAAAAGTCGCAAAAGTTGCGTATTTGAGCGCATACAGTACTATTTATCGTGGAAACTCTTCAAGATGCAATTAGGATGTGTCATGTCACCTTAAAGATCACGTCGAGCTGATTAATTTGAATCTTTGTTTAAGAAGTTTGGAGTTGATTTGGTGAAGTTATCGAGTCTCACAGTTGGAAAAGTCGCAAAAGTTGAGTGTTTAAGCACATAGACTACTATTTATCCCGGAAACTCTTCAAGATGCAATTATGATGTGTCATGTCACCTTAAAGATCTCGTCGAGCTGCTTAATTTGAATATTCGGTTAAGATGTTTGGAGTTGATTTGGTGAAGTTATCGAGTCTCAAAGTTGGAAAAGTCGCAAAAGTTGCGTATTTGAGCGCATACAGTACTATTTATCGTGGAAACTCTTCAAGATGCAATTAGGATGTGTCATGTCACCTTAAACATCTCGTCGAGCTGATTAATTTGAATCTTTGATTAAGAAGTTTGGAGTTGATTTGGTGAAGTTTTCGAGTCTCAAAGTTGGAAAAGTCGCAAAAGTTGCGTATTTAAGCACATACAGTACTATATATCATGGAAACTCTTCAAGATGCAATTAGCATGTGTCATGTCACCTTAAAAATCTTGTCGAGCTGATTAATTTGAATCTTTGTTTAAGAAGTTTGGAGTTGATTTGGTGAAGTTATCGAGTCTCAAAGTTTGGAAAAGTCGCAAAAGTTGCGCATTTGAGCACATACAGTTCTATTTATCGTGAAAACTCTTCAAGATGCAATTAGGATGTGTCATGTCACCTTAAATATCTCGTCGAGCTGATTAATTTGAATCTTTGTTTAAGAAGTTTGGAGTTGATTTGGTGAAGTTTTCGAGTCTCAAAGTTGGAAAAGTCGCAAAAGTTGCGTATTTGAGCACATACAGTACTATTTATCGTGGAAACTCTTCAAGATGCAATTAGGATGTGTCATGTCACCTTAAAGATCTCGTCGAGCTGATTAATTTGAATCTTTGTTTAAGAAGTTTGGAGTTGATTTGGTGAAGTTATCGAGTCTCAAAGTTGGAAAAGTCGCAAAAGTTGCGTATTTGAGCGCATACAGTACTATTTATCGTTGAAACTCTTCAAGATGCAATTAGGATGTGTCATGTCACCTTAAAGATCTCGTCGAGCTGATTAATTTGAATCTTTGATTAAGAAGTTTGGAGTTGACTTGGTGAAGTTATCGAGTCTCAAAGTTGGAAAAGTCGCAAAAGTTGCGCATTTGAGCACATACAGTACTATTTATCGTGGAAACTCTTCAAGATGCAATTAGGATGTGTCATGTCACCTTAAAGATCTTGTCGATCTGATTAATTTGAATCTTTGTTTAAAAAGTTTGGAGTTGATTTGGTGAAGTTATCGAGTCTCAAAGTTGGAAAAGTCGCAAAAGTTGCGTATTTGAGCGCATACAGTACTATTTATCGTGGAAACTCTTCAAGATGCAATTAGGATGTGTCATGTCACCTTAAACATCTCGTCGAGCTGATTAATTTGAATCTTTGATTAAGAAGTTTGGAGTTGATTTGGTGAAGTTTTCGAGTCTCAAAGTTGGAAAAGTCGCAAAAGTTGCGTATTTAAGCACATACAGTACTATATATCATGGAAACTCTTCAAGATGCAATTAGCATGTGTCATGTCACCTTAAAAATCTTGTCGAGCTGATTAATTTGAATCTTTGTTTAAGAAGTTTGGAGTTGATTTGGTGAAGTTATCGAGTCTCAAAGTTTGGAAAAGTCGCAAAAGTTGCGCATTTGAGCACATACAGTTCTATTTATCGTGAAAACTCTTCAAGATGCAATTAGGATGTGTCATGTCACCTTAAATATCTCGTCGAGCTGATTAATTTGAATCTTTGTTTAAGAAGTTTGGAGTTGATTTGGTGAAGTTTTCGAGTCTCAAAGTTGGAAAAGTCGCAAAAGTTGCGTATTTGAGCACATACAGTACTATTTATCGTGGAAACTCTTCAAGATGCAATTAGGATGTGTCATGTCACCTTAAAGATCTCGTCGAGCTGATTAATTTGAATCTTTGTTTAAGAAGTTTGGAGTTGATTTGGTGAAGTTATCGAGTCTCAAAGTTGGAAAAGTCGCAAAAGTTGCGTATTTGAGCGCATACAGTACTATTTATCGTTGAAACTCTTCAAGATGCAATTAGGATGTGTCATGTCACCTTAAAGATCTCGTCGAGCTGATTAATTTGAATCTTTGATTAAGAAGTTTGGAGTTGACTTGGTGAAGTTATCGAGTCTCAAAGTTGGAAAAGTCGCAAAAGTTGCGCATTTGAGCACATACAGTACTATTTATCGTGGAAACTCTTCAAGATGCAATTAGGATGTGTCATGTCACCTTAAAGATCTTGTCGATCTGATTAATTTGAATCTTTGTTTAAAAAGTTTGGAGTTGATTTGGTGAAGTTATCGAGTCTCAAAGTTGGAAAAGTCGCAAAAGTTGCGTATTTGAGCGCATACAGTACTATTTATCGTGGAAACTCTTCAAGATGCAATTAGGATGTGTCATGTCACCTTAAAGATCTTGTCGAGCTGAATAATTTGAATCTTTGTTTAAGAAGTTTGGAGTTGATTTGGTGAAGTTATCGAGTCTCAAAGTTTGGAAAAGTCGCAAAAGTTGCGCATTTGAGCACATACAGTACTATTTATCGTGAAAACTCTTCAAGATGCAATTAGGATGTGTCATGTCACCTTAAAGATCTCGTCGAGCTGATTAATTTGAATCTTTGATTAAGAAGTTTGGAGTTGATTTGGTGAAGTTATCGAGTCTCAAAGTTGGAAAAGTCGCAAAAGTTGCGTATTTGAGCGCATACAGTACTATTTATCGTGGAAACTCTTCAAGATGCAATTAGGATGTGTCATGTCACCTTAAAAATCTTGTCGAGCTGATTAATTTGAATCTTTGTTTAAGAAGTTTGGAGTTGATTTGGTGAAGTTATCGAGTCTCAAAGTTTGGAAAAGTCGCAAAAGTTGCGCATTTGAGCACATACAGTACTATTTATCGTGAAAACTCTTCAAGATGCAATTAGGATGTGTCATGTCACCTTAAATATCTCGTCGAGCTGATTAATTTGAATCTTTGTTTAAGAAGTTTGGAGTTGATTTGGTGAAGTTTTCGAGTCTCAAAGTTGAAAAAGTCGCAAAAGTTGCGTATTTGAGCACATACAGTACTATTTATCGTGGAAACTCTTCAAGATGCAATTATGATGTGTCATGTCACCTTAAAGATCTCGTCGAGCTGCTTAATTTGAATATTCGGTTAAGATGTTTGGAGTTGATTTGGTGAAGTTATCGAGTCTCAAAGTTGGAAAAGTCGCAAAAGTTGCGTATTTGAGCGCATACAGTACTATTTATCGTTGAAACTCTTCAAGATGCAATTAGGATGTGTCATGTCACCTTAAAGATCTCGTCGAGCTGATTAATTTGAATCTTTGATTAAGAAGTTTGAAGTTGATTTGGTGAAGTTATCGAGTCTCAAAGTTGGAAAAGTCGCAAAAGTTGCGTATTTGAGCGCATACAGTACTATTTATCGTTGAAACTCTTCAAGATGCAATTAGGATGTGTCATGTCACCTTAAAGATCTCGTCGAGCTGATTAATTTGAATCTTTGATTAAGAAGTTTGGAGTTGACTTGGTGAAGTTATCGAGTCTCAAAGTTGGAAAAGTCGCAAAAGTTGCGCATTTGAGCACATACAGTACTATTTATCGTGGAAACTCTTCAAGATGCAATTAGGATGTGTCATGTCACCTTAAAGATCTTGTCGATCTGATTAATTTGAATCTTTGTTTAAAAAGTTTGGAGTTGATTTGGTGAAGTTATCGAGTCTCAAAGTTGGAAAAGTCGCAAAAGTTGCGTATTTGAGCGCATACAGTACTATTTATCGTGGAAACTCTTCAAGATGCAATTAGGATGTGTCATGTCACCTTAAAGATCTTGTCGAGCTGAATAATTTGAATCTTTGTTTAAGAAGTTTGGAGTTGATTTGGTGAAGTTATCGAGTCTCAAAGTTTGGAAAAGTCGCAAAAGTTGCGCATTTGAGCACATACAGTACTATTTATCGTGAAAACTCTTCAAGATGCAATTAGGATGTGTCATGTCACCTTAAAGATCTCGTCGAGCTGATTAATTTGAATTTTTGATTAAGAAGTTTGGAGTTGATTTGGTGAAGTTATCGAGTCTCAAAGTTGGAAAAGTCGCAAAAGTTGCGTATTTGAGCGCATACAGTACTATTTATCGTGGAAACTCTTCAAGATGCAATTAGGATGTGTCATGTCACCTTAAAAATCTTGTCGAGCTGATTAATTTGAATCTTTGTTTAAGAAGTTTGGAGTTGATTTGGTGAAGTTATCGAGTCTCAAAGTTTGGAAAAGTCGCAAAAGTTGCGCATTTGAGCACATACAGTTCTATTTATCGTGAAAACTCTTCAAGATGCAATTAGGATGTGTCATGTCACCTTAAATATCTCGTCGAGCTGATTAATTTGAATCTTTGTTTAAGAAGTTTGGAGTTGATTTGGTGAAGTTTTCGAGTCTCAAAGTTGGAAAAGTCGCAAAAGTTGCGTATTTGAGCACATACAGTACTATTTATCGTGGAAACTCTTCAAGATGCAATTAGGATGTGTCATGTCACCTTAAAGATCTCGTCGAGCTGATTAATTTGAATCTTTGTTTAAGAAGTTTGGAGTTGATTTGGTGAAGTTATCGAGTCTCAAAGTTGGAAAAGTCGCAAAAGTTGCGTATTTGAGCGCATACAGTACTATTTATCGTTGAAACTCTTCAAGATGCAATTAGGATGTGTCATGTCACCTTAAAGATCTCGTCGAGCTGATTAATTTGAATCTTTGATTAAGAAGTTTGGAGTTGACTTGGTGAAGTTATCGAGTCTCAAAGTTGGAAAAGTCGCAAAAGTTGCGCATTTGAGCACATACAGTACTATTTATCGTGGAAACTCTTCAAGATGCAATTAGGATGTGTCATGTCACCTTAAAGATCTTGTCGATCTGATTAATTTGAATCTTTGTTTAAAAAGTTTGGAGTTGATTTGGTGAAGTTATCGAGTCTCAAAGTTGGAAAAGTCGCAAAAGTTGCGTATTTGAGCGCATACAGTACTATTTATCGTGGAAACTCTTCAAGATGCAATTAGGATGTGTCATGTCACCTTAAACATCTCGTCGAGCTGATTAATTTGAATCTTTGATTAAGAAGTTTGGAGTTGATTTGGTGAAGTTTTCGAGTCTCAAAGTTGGAAAAGTCGCAAAAGTTGCGTATTTAAGCACATACAGTACTATATATCATGGAAACTCTTCAAGATGCAATTAGCATGTGTCATGTCACCTTAAAGATCTCGTCGAGCTGATTAATTTGAATCTTTGATTAAGAAGTTTGGAGTTGATTTGGTGAAGTTATCGAGTCTCAAAGTTGGAAAAGTCGCAAAAGTTGCGTATTTGAGCGCATACAGTACTATTTATCGTGGAAACTCTTCAAGATGCAATTAGGATGTGTCATGTCACCTTAAAAATCTTGTCGAGCTGATTAATTTGAATCTTTGTTTAAGAAGTTTGGAGTTGATTTGGTGAAGTTATCGAGTCTCAAAGTTTGGAAAAGTCGCAAAAGTTGCGCATTTGAGCACATACAGTACTATTTATCGTGAAAACTCTTCAAGATGCAATTAGGATGTGTCATGTCACCTTAAATATCTCGTCGAGCTGATTAATTTGAATCTTTGTTTAAGAAGTTTGGAGTTGATTTGGTGAAGTTTTCGAGTCTCAAAGTTGAAAAAGTCGCAAAAGTTGCGTATTTGAGCACATACAGTACTATTTATCGTGGAAACTCTTCAAGATGCAATTAGGATGTGTCATGTCACCTTAAAGATCTCGTCGAGCTGATTAATTTGAATCTTTGATTAAGAAGTTTGGAGTTGATTTGGTGAAGTTATCGAGTCTCAAAGTTGGAAAAGTCGCAAAAGTTGCGCATTTGAGCACATACAGTACTATTTATCGTGGGAACTCTTCAAGATGCAATTAGGATGTGTCATGTCACCTTAAAGATCTCGTCGATCTGATTAATTTGAATCTTTGTTTAAGAAGTTTGGAGTTGATTTGGTGAAGTTATCGAGTCTCAAAGTTGGAAAAGTCGCAAAAGTTGCGTATTTGAGCGCATACAGTACTATTTATCGTTGAAACTCTTCAAGATGCAATTAGGATGTGTCATGTCACCTTAAAGATCTCGTCGAGCTGATTAATTTGAATCTTTGTTTAAGAAGTTTGGAGTTGATTTGGTGAAGTTATCGAGTCTCAACGTTGGAAAAGTCGCAAAAGTTGCGTATTTGAGCGCATACAGTACTATTTATCGTGGAAACTCTTCAAGATGCAATTAGGATGTGTCATGTCACCTTAAAGATCACGTCGAGCTGATTAATTTGAATCTTTGTTTAAGAAGTTTGGAGTTGATTTGGTGAAGTTATCGAGTCTCACAGTTGGAAAAGTCGCAAAAGTTGAGTGTTTAAGCACATAGACTACTATTTATCCCGGAAACTCTTCAAGATGCAATTATGATGTGTCATGTCACCTTAAAGATCTCGTCGAGCTGCTTAATTTGAATATTCGGTTAAGATGTTTGGAGTTGATTTGGTGAAGTTATCGAGTCTCAAAGTTGGAAAAGTCGCAAAAGTTGCGTATTTGAGCGCATACAGTACTATTTATCGTGGAAACTCTTCAAGATGCAATTAGGATGTGTCATGTCACCTTAAAGATCTCGTCGAGCTGATTAATTTGAATCTTTGTTTAAGAAGTTTGGAGTTGATTTGGTGAAGTTATCGAGTCTCAAAGTTGGAAAAGTCGCAAAAGTTGCGTATTTGAGCGCATACAGTACTATTTATCGTTGAAACTCTTCAAGATGCAATTAGGATGTGTCATGTCACCTTAAAGATCTCGTCGAGCTGATTAATTTGAATCTTTGATTAAGAAGTTTGGAGTTGACTTGGTGAAGTTATCGAGTCTCAAAGTTGGAAAAGTCGCAAAAGTTGCGCATTTGAGCACATACAGTACTATTTATCGTGGAAACTCTTCAAGATGCAATTAGGATGTGTCATGTCACCTTAAAGATCTTGTCGATCTGATTAATTTGAATCTTTGTTTAAAAAGTTTGGAGTTGATTTGGTGAAGTTATCGAGTCTCAAAGTTGGAAAAGTCGCAAAAGTTGCGTATTTGAGCGCATACAGTACTATTTATCGTGGAAACTCTTCAAGATGCAATTAGGATGTGTCATGTCACCTTAAAGATCTTGTCGAGCTGAATAATTTGAATCTTTGTTTAAGAAGTTTGGAGTTGATTTGGTGAAGTTATCGAGTCTCAAAGTTTGGAAAAGTCGCAAAAGTTGCGCATTTGAGCACATACAGTACTATTTATCGTGAAAACTCTTCAAGATGCAATTAGGATGTGTCATGTCACCTTAAAGATCTCGTCGAGCTGATTAATTTGAATCTTTGATTAAGAAGTTTGGAGTTGATTTGGTGAAGTTATCGAGTCTCAAAGTTGGAAAAGTCGCAAAAGTTGCGTATTTGAGCGCATACAGTACTATTTATCGTGGAAACTCTTCAAGATGCAATTAGGATGTGTCATGTCACCTTAAAAATCTTGTCGAGCTGATTAATTTGAATCTTTGTTTAAGAAGTTTGGAGTTGATTTGGTGAAGTTATCGAGTCTCAAAGTTTGGAAAAGTCGCAAAAGTTGCGCATTTGAGCACATACAGTACTATTTATCGTGAAAACTCTTCAAGATGCAATTAGGATGTGTCATGTCACCTTAAATATCTCGTCGAGCTGATTAATTTGAATCTTTGTTTAAGAAGTTTGGAGTTGATTTGGTGAAGTTTTCGAGTCTCAAAGTTGAAAAAGTCGCAAAAGTTGCGTATTTGAGCACATACAGTACTATTTATCGTGGAAACTCTTCAAGATGCAATTATGATGTGTCATGTCACCTTAAAGATCTCGTCGAGCTGCTTAATTTGAATATTCGGTTAAGATGTTTGGAGTTGATTTGGTGAAGTTATCGAGTCTCAAAGTTGGAAAAGTCGCAAAAGTTGCGTATTTGAGCGCATACAGTACTATTTATCGTTGAAACTCTTCAAGATGCAATTAGGATGTGTCATGTCACCTTAAAGATCTCGTCGAGCTGATTAATTTGAATCTTTGTTTAAGAAGTTTGGAGTTGATTTGGTGAAGTTATCGAGTCTCAAAGTTGGAAAAGTCGCAAAAGTTGCGTATTTGAGCGCATACAGTACTATTTATCGTGGAAACTCTTCAAGATGCAATTAGGATGTGTCATGTCACCTTAAAGATCACGTCGAGCTGATTAATTTGAATCTTTGTTTAAGAAGTTTGGAGTTGATTTGGTGAAGTTATCGAGTCTCACAGTTGGAAAAGTCGCAAAAGTTGAGTGTTTAAGCACATAGACTACTATTTATCCCGGAAACTCTTCAAGATGCAATTATGATGTGTCATGTCACCTTAAAGATCTCGTCGAGCTGCTTAATTTGAATATTCGGTTAAGATGTTTGGAGTTGATTTCGTGAAGTTATCGAGTCTCAAAGTTGGAAAAGTCGCAAAAGTTGCGTATTTGAGCGCATACAGTACTATTTATCGTGGAAACTCTTCAAGATGCAATTAGGATGTGTCATGTCACCTTAAACATCTCGTCGAGCTGATTAATTTGAATCTTTGATTAAGAAGTTTGGAGTTGATTTGGTGAAGTTTTCGAGTCTCAAAGTTGGAAAAGTCGCAAAAGTTGCGTATTTAAGCACATACAGTACTATATATCATGGAAACTCTTCAAGATGCAATTAGCATGTGTCATGTCACCTTAAAAACCACGTCGAGCTGATTAATTTGAATCTTTGTTTAAGAAGTTTTGAGTTGATTTGGTGAAGTTATCGAGTCTCAAAGTTGGAAAAGTCGCAAAAGTTGAGTGTTTAAGCACATAGACTACTATTTATCATGGAAACTCTTCAAGATGCAATTAGGATGTGTCATGTCACCTTAAAGATCTCGTCGAGCTGATTAATTTGAATCTTCGGTTAAGAAGTTTGGAGTTGATTTGGTGAAGTTTTCGAGTCTCAAAGTTGGAAAAGTCGCACAAGTTGCGTATTTAAGCACATACAGTACTATTTATCATGGAAACTCTTCAAGATGCAATTAGCATGTGTCTTGTCACCTTAAAGATCACGTCGAGCTGATTAATTTGAATCTTTGTTTAAGAAGTTTGGAGTTGATTTGGTGAAGTTATCGAGTCTCAAAGTTGGAAAAGTCGCAAAAGTTGAGTGTTTAAGCACATAGACTACTATTTATCCAGGAAACTCTTCAAGATGCAATTATGATGTGTCATGTCACCTTAAAGATCTCGTCGAGCTGCTTAATTTGAATCTTCGGTTAAGATGTTTGGAGTTGATTTGGTGAAGTTATCGAGTCTCAAAGTTGGAAAAGTCGCAAAAGTTGCGTATTTGAGCGCATACAGTACTATTTATCGTGGAAACTCTTCAAGATGCAATTAGGATGTGTCATGTCACCTTAAACATCTCGTCGAGCTGATTAATTTGAATCTTTGATTAAGAAGTTTGGAGTTGATTTGGTGAAGTTATCGAGTCTCAAAGTTGGAAAAGTCGCAAAAGTTGCGCATTTGAGCACATACAGTACTATTTATCGTGGAAACTCTTCAAGATGCAATTAGGATGTGTCATGTCACCTTAAAGATCTCGTCGATCTGATTAATTTGAATCTTTGTTTAAGAAGTTTGGAGTTGATTTGGTGAAGTTATCGAGTCTCAAAGTTGGAAAAGTCGCAAAAGTTGCGTATTTGAGCGCATACAGTACTATTTATCGTGGAAACTCTTCAAGATGCAATTAGGATGTGTCATGTCACCTTAAAGATCTCGTCGATCTGATTAATTTGAATCTTTGTTTAAGAAGTTTGGAGTTGATTTGGTGAAGTTATCGAGTCTCAAAGTTGGAAAAGTCGCAAAAGTTGCGCATTTGAGCACATACAGTACTATTTATCGTGGAAACTCTTCAAGATGCAATTAGGATGTGTCATGTCACCTTAAAGATCTCGTCGATCTGATTAATTTGAATCTTTGTTTAAGAAGTTTGGAGTTGATTTGGTGAAGTTATCGAGTCTCACAGTTGGAAAAGTCGCAAAAGTTGAGTGTTTAAGCACATAGACTACTATTTATCCCGGAAACTCTTCAAGATGCAATTATGATGTGTCATGTCACTTTAAAGATCTCGTCGAGCTGATTAATTTGAATCTTTGTTTAAGAAGTTTGGAGTTGATTTGGTGAAGTTATCGAGTCTCAATGTTGGAAAAGTCGCAAAAGTTGCGTATTTGAGCACATACACTACTATGTATCGTGGAAACTCTTCAAGATGCAATTAGGATGTGTCACGTCACCTTAAAGATCTCGCCGAGCTGATTAATTTGAATCTACGGTTAAGAAGTTTGGAGTTGATTTGGTGAAGTTATCGAGTCTCAAAGTTGGAAAAGTCGCAAAAGTTGCGTATTTGAGCGCATACAGTACTATTTATCGTGGAAACTCTTCAAGATGCAATTAGGATGTGTCATGTCACCTTAAAGATCACGTCGAGCTGATTAATTTGAATCTTTGTTTAAGAAGTTTGGAGTTGATTTGGTGAAGTTATCGAGTCTCACAGTTGGAAAAGTCGCAAAAGTTGAGTGTTTAAGCACATAGACTACTATTTATCCCGGAAACTCTTCAAGATGCAATTATGATGTGTCATGTCACCTTAAAGATCTCGTCGAGCTGCTTAATTTGAATATTCGGTTAAGATGTTTGGAGTTGATTTGGTGAAGTTATCGAGTCTCAAAGTTGGAAAAGTCGCAAAAGTTGCGTATTTCAGCACATACAGTACTATTTATCGTGGAAACTCTTCAAGATGCAATTAGGATGTGTCATGTCACCTTAAAAATCTCGTCGAGCTGATTATTTTGAATCTTTGATTAAGAAGTTTGGAGTTGATTTGGTGAAGTTATCGAGTCTCAAAGTTGGAAAAGTCTCACAAGAAGCGTGGTTAAGCACATAAAGTACTATTTATCGTGGAAACTCTACAAGATGCAATTAGGATGTGTCATGTCACCTTCAAAATCTCGTCGAGCTAAATAATTTGAATCTTTGATTAAGAAGTTTGGAGTTGATTTGGTGAAGTTTTCGAGTCTCAAAGTTGGAAAAGTCGCAAAAGTTGCGTATTTAAGCACATACAGTACTATATATCATGGAAACTCTTCAAGATGCAATTAGCATGTGTCATGTCACCTTAAAAACCACGTCGAGCTGATTAATTTGAATCTTTGTTTAAGAAGTTTTGAGTTGATTTGGTGAAGTTATCGAGTCTCAAAGTTGGAAAAGTCGCAAAAGTTGAGTGTTTAAGCACATAGACTACTATTTATCCAGGAAACTCTTCAAGATGCAATTATGATGTGTCATGTCACCTTAAAGATCTCGTCGAGCTGCTTAATTTGAATCTTCGGTTAAGATGTTTGGAGTTGATTTGGTGAAGTTATCGAGTCTCAAAGTTGGAAAAGTCGCAAAAGTTGCGTATTTGAGCGCATACAGTACTATTTATCGTGGAAACTCTTCAAGATGCAATTAGGATGTGTCATGTCACCTTAAACATCTCGTCGAGCTGATTAATTTGAATCTTTGATTAAGAAGTTTGGAGTTGATTTGGTGAAGTTATCGAGTCTCAAAGTTGGAAAAGTCGCAAAAGTTGCGCATTTGAGCACATACAGTACTATTTATCGTGGAAACTCTTCAAGATGCAATTAGGATGTGTCATGTCACCTTAAAGATCTCGTCGATCTGATTAATTTGAATCTTTGTTTAAGAAGTTTGGAGTTGATTTGGTGAAGTTATCGAGTCTCAAAGTTGGAAAAGTCGCAAAAGTTGCGTATTTGAGCGCATACAGTACTATTTATCGTGGAAACTCTTCAAGATGCAATTAGGATGTGTCATGTCACCTTAAAGATCACGTCGAGCTGATTAATTTGAATCTTAGTTTAAGAAGTTTGGAGTTGATTTGGTGAAGTTATCGAGTCTCACAGTTGGAAAAGTCGCAAAAGTTGAGTGTTTAAGCACATAGACTACTATTTATCATGGAAACTCTTCAAGATGCAATTAGGATGTGTCATGTCACCTTAAAGATCTCGTCGAGCTGATTAATTTGAATCTTCGGTTAAGAAGTTTGGAGTTGATTTGGTGAAGTTTTCGAGTCTCAAAGTTGGAAAAGTCGCACAAGTTGCGTATTTAAGCACATACAGTACTATTTATCATGGAAACTCTTCAAGATGCAATTAGCATGTGTCTTGTCACCTTAAAGATCACGTCGAGCTGATTAATTTGAATCTTTGTTTAAGAAGTTTGGAGTTGATTTGGTGAAGTTATCGAGTCTCAAAGTTGGAAAAGTCGCAAAAGTTGCGTATTTCAGCACATACAGTACTATTTATCGTGGAAACTCTTCAAGATGCAATTAGGATGTGTCATGTCACCTTAAAAATCTCGTCGAGCTGATTATTTTGAATCTTTGATTAAGAAGTTTGGAGTTGATTTGGTGAAGTTATCGAGTCTCAAAGTTGGAAAAGTCTCACAAGAAGCGTGGTTAAGCACATAAAGTACTATTTATCGTGGAAACTCTACAAGATGCAATTAGGATGTGTCATGTCACCTTCAAAATCTCGTCGAGCTAAATAATTTGAATCTTTGATTAAGAAGTTTGGAGTTGATTTGGTGAAGTTTTCGAGTCTCAAAGTTGGAAAAGTCGCAAAAGTTGCGTATTTAAGCACATACAGTACTATATATCATGGAAACTCTTCAAGATGCAATTAGCATGTGTCATGTCACCTTAAAAACCACGTCGAGCTGATTAATTTGAATCTTTGTTTAAGAAGTTTTGAGTTGATTTGGTGAAGTTATCGAGTCTCAAAGTTGGAAAAGTAGCAAAAGTTGCGCATTTGAGCACATATAGTACTATTTATCGTGGAAACTCTTCAAGATGCAATTAGGATGTGTCATGTCACTTTAAAGATCTCGTCGAGCTGATTAATTTGACTCTTTGTTTAAGAAGTTTGGAGTTGATTTGGTGAAGTTATCGAGTCTCAAAGTTGGAAAAGTCTCACAAGAAGCGTGGTTAAGCACATAAAGTACTATTTATCGTGGAAACTCTACAAGATGCAATTAGGATGTGTCATGTCACCTTAAAGATCTCGTCGATCTGATTAATTTGAATCTTTGTTTAAGAAGTTTGGAGTTGATTTGGTGAAGTTATCGAGTCTCAATGTTGGAAAAGTCGCAAAAGTTGCGTATTTGAGCACATACAGTACTATATATCATGGAAACTCTTCAAGATGCAATTAGCATGTGTCATGTCACCTTAAAAACCACGTCGAGCTGATTAATTTGAATCTTTGATTAAGAAGTTTGGAGTTGATTTGGTGAAGTTATCGAGTCTCAAAGTTGGAAAAGTCTCACAAGAAGCGTGGTTAAGCACATAAAGTACTATTTATCGTGGAAACTCTACAAGATGCAATTAGGATGTGTCATGTCACCTTCAAAATCTCGTCGAGCTGAATAATTTGAATCTTTGATTAAGAAGTTTGGAGTAGATTTGGTGAAGTTATCGAGTCTCAAAGTTGGAAAAGTAGCAAAAGTTGCGCATTTGAGCACATATAGTACTATTTATCGTGGAAACTCTTCAAGATGCAATTAGGATGTGTCATGTCACTTTAAAGATCTCGTCGAGCTGATTAATTTGACTCTTTGTTTAAGAAGTTTGGAGTTGATTTGGTGAAGTTATCGAGTCTCAATGTTGGAAAAGTCGCAAAAGTTGCGTATTTGAGCACATACAGTACTATATATCATGGAAACTCTTCAAGATGCAATTAGCATGTGTCATGTCACCTTAAAAACCACGTCGAGCTGATTAATTTGAATCTTTGATTAAGAAGTTTGGAGTTGATTTGGTGAAGTTATCGAGTCTCAAAGTTGGAAAAGTCTCACAAGAAGCGTGGTTAAGCACATAAAGTACTATTTATCGTGGAAACTCTACAAGATGCAATTAGGATGTGTCATGTCACCTTCAAAATCTCGTCGAGCTGAATAATTTGAATCTTTGATTAAGAAGTTTGGAGTTGATTTGGTGAAGTTATCGAGTCTCAAAGTTGGAAAAGTAGCAAAAGTTGCGCATTTGAGCACATACAGTACTATTTATCGTGGAAACTCTTCAAGATGCAATTAGGATGTGTCATGTCACCTTAAAGATCTTGTCGAGCTGAATAATTTGAATCTTTGTTTAAGAAGTTTGGAGTTGATTTGGTGAAGTTATCGAGTCTCAATGTTGGAAAAGTCGCAAAAGTTGCGTATTTGAGCACATACACTACTATGTATCGTGGAAACTCTTCAAGATGCAATTAGGATGTGTCACGTCACCTTAAAGATCTCGCCGAGCTGATTAATTTGAATCTACGGTTAAGAAGTTTGGAGTTGATTTGGTGAAGTTTTCGAGTCTCAAAGTTGGAAAAGTCGCAAATGTTGCGTATTTAAGCACATACAGTACTATATATCATGGAAACTCTTCAAGATGCAATTAGCATGTGTCATGTCACCTTAAAAACCACGTTGAGCTGATTAATTTGAATCTTTGTTTAAGAAGTTTTGAGTTGATTTGGTGAAGTTATCGAGTCTCAAAGTTGGAAAAGTCGCGAAAGTTGAGTGTTTAAGCACATAGACTACTATTTATCATGGAAACTCTTCAAGATGCAATTAGGATGTGTCATGTCACCTTAAAGATCTCGTCGAGCTGATTAATTTGAATCTTCGGTTAAGAAGTTTGGAGTTGATTTGGTGAAGTTTTCGAGTCTCAAAGTTGGAAAAGTCGCACAAGTTGCGTATTTAAGCACATACAGTACTATTTATCGTGGAAACTCTTCAAGATGCAATTAGGATGTGTCATGTCACTTTAAAGATCTCGTCGAGCTGATTAATTTGAATCTTTGTTTAAGAAGTTTGGAGTTGATTTGGTGAAGTTATCGAGTCTCAATGTTGGAAAAGTCGCAAAAGTTGCGTATTTGAGCACATACACTACTATGTATCGTGGAAACTCTTCAAGATGCAATTAGGATGTGTCATGTCACCTTAAAGATCTCGTCGAGCTGATTATTTTGAATCTTCGGTTAAGAAGTTTGGAGTTGATTTGGTGAAGTTTTCGAGTCTCAAAGTTGGAAAAATCGCACAAGTTGCGTATTTAAGCACATACAGTACTATTTATCATGGAAACTCTTCAAGATGCAATTAGCATGTGTCTTGTCACCTTAAAGATCACGTCGAGCTGATTAATTTGAATCTTTGTTTAAGAAGTTTGGAGTTGATTTGGTGAAGTTATCGAGTCTCAAAGTTGGAAAAGTCGCAAAAGTTGAGTGTTTAAGCACATAGACTACTATTTATCCCGGAAACTCTTCAAGATGCAATTATGATGTGTCATGTCACCTTAAAGATCTCGTCGAGCTGCTTAATTTGAATCTTCGGTTAAGATGTTTGGAGTTGATTTGGTGAAGTTATCGAGTCTCAAAGTTGGAAAAGTCGCAAAAGTTGCGTATTTGAGCACATACAGTACTATTTATCGTGGAAACTCTTCAAGATGCAATTAGGATGTGTCATGTCACTTTAAAGATCTCGTCGAGCTGATTAATTTGAATCTTTGTTTAAGAAGTTTGGAGTTGATTTGGTGAAGTTATCGAGTCTCAATGTTGGAAAAGTCGCAAAAGTTGCGTATTTGAGCACATACACTACTATGTATCGTGGAAACTCTTCAAGATGCAATTAGGATGTGTCATGTCACCTTAAAGATTTCGTCGAGCTGATTATTTTGAATCTTCGGTTAAGAAGTTTGGAGTTGATTTGGTGAAGTTTTCGAGTCTCAAAGTTGGAAAAATCGCACAAGTTGCGTATTTAAGCACATACAGTACTATTTATCATGGAAACTCTTCAAGATGCAATTAGCATGTGTCTTGTCACCTTAAAGATCACGTCGAGCTGATTAATTTGAATCTTTGTTTAAGAAGTTTTGAGTTGATTTGGTGAAGTTATCGAGTCTCAAAGTTGGAAAAGTCGCGAAAGTTGAGTGTTTAAGCACATAGACTACTATTTATCATGGAAACTCTTCAAGATGCAATTAGGATGTGTCATGTCACCTTAAAGATCTCGTCGAGCTGATTAATTTGAATCTTCGGTTAAGAAGTTTGGAGTTGATTTGGTGAAGTTTTCGAGTCTCAAAGTTGGAAAAGTCGCACAAGTTGCGTATTTAAGCACATACAGTACTATTTATCGTGGAAACTCTTCAAGATGCAATTAGCATGTGTCTTGTCACCTTAAAGATCACGTCGAGCTGATTAATTTGAATCTTTGTTTAAGAAGTTTGGAGTTGATTTGGTGAAGTTATCGAGTCTCAAAGTTGGAAAAGTCGCGAAAGTTGAGTGTTTAAGCACATAGACTACTATTTATCATGGAAACTCTTCAAGATGCAATTAGGATGTGTCATGTCACCTTAAAGATCTCGTCGAGCTGATTAATTTGAATCTTCGGTTAAGAAGTTTGGAGTTGATTTGGTGAAGTTTTCGAGTCTCAAAGTTGGAAAAGTCGCACAAGTTGCGTATTTAAGCACATACAGTACTATTTATCGTGGAAACTCTTCAAGATGCAATTAGGATGTGTCATGTCACTTTAAAGATCTCGTCGAGCTGATTAATTTGAATCTTTGTTTAAGAAGTTTGGAGTTGATTTGGTGAAGTTATCGAGTCTCAATGTTGGAAAAGTCGCAAAAGTTGCGTATTTGAGCACATACACTACTATGTATCGTGGAAACTCTTCAAGATGCAATTAGGATGTGTCATGTCACCTTAAAGATCTCGTCGAGCTGATTATTTTGAATCTTCGGTTAAGAAGTTTGGAGTTGATTTGGTGAAGTTTTCGAGTCTCAAAGTTGGAAAAATCGCACAAGTTGCGTATTTAAGCACATACAGTACTATTTATCATGGAAACTCTTCAAGATGCAATTAGCATGTGTCTTGTCACCTTAAAGATCACGTCGAGCTGATTAATTTGAATCTTTGTTTAAGAAGTTTGGAATTGATTTGGTGAAGTTATCGAGTCTCAAAGTTGGAAAAGTCGCAAAAGTTGAGTGTTTAAGCACATAGACTACTATTTATCCCGGAAACTCTTCAAGATGCAATTATGATGTGTCATGTCACCTTAAAGATCTCGTCGAGCTGCTTAATTTGAATCTTCGGTTAAGATGTTTGGAGTTGATTTGGTGAAGTTATCGAGTCTCAAAGTTGGAAAAGTCGCAAAAGTTGCGTATTTGAGCACATACAGTACTATTTATCGTGGAAACTCTTCAAGATGCAATTAGGATGTGTCATGTCACCTTAAAAATCTCGTCGAGCTGATTAATTTGAATCTTTGATTAAGAAGTTTGGAGTTGATTTGGTGAAGTTATCGAGTCTCAAAGTTGGAAAAGTCTCACAAGAAGCGTGGTAAAGCACATAAAGTACTATTTATCGTGGAAACTCTACAAGATGCAATTAGGATGTGTCATGTCACCTTCAAAATCTCGTCGAGCTGAATAATTTGAATCTTTGATTAAGAAGTTTGGAGTTGATTTGGTGAAGTTATCGAGTCTCAAAGTTGGAAAAGTCGCAAAAGTTGCGCATTTGAGCACATACAGTACTATTTATCGTGGAAACTCTTCAAGATGCAATTAGGATGTGTCATGTCACTTTAAAGATCTCGTCGAGCTGATTAATTTGAATCTTTGTTTAAGAAGTTTGGAGTTGATTTGGTGAAGTTATCGAGTCTCAATGTTGGAAAAGTCGCAAAAGTTGCGTATTTGAGCACATACACTACTATGTATCGTGGAAACTCTTCAAGATGCAATTAGGATGTGTCATGTCACCTTAAAGATCTCGTCGAGCTGATTATTTTGAATCTTCGGTTAAGAAGTTTGGAGTTGATTTGGTGAAGTTTTCGAGTCTCAAAGTTGGAAAAATCGCACAAGTTGCGTATTTAAGCACATACAGTACTATTTATCATGGAAACTCTTCAAGATGCAATTAGCATGTGTCTTGTCACCTTAAAGATCACGTCGAGCTGATTAATTTGAATCTTTGTTTAAGAAGTTTGGAGTTGATTTGGTGAAGTTATCGAGTCTCAAAGTTGGAAAAGTCGCAAAAGTTGAGTGTTTAAGCACATAGACTACTATTTATCCCGGAAACTCTTCAAGATGCAATTATGATGTGTCATGTCACCTTAAAGATCTCGTCGAGCTGCTTAATTTGAATCTTCGGTTAAGATGTTTGGAGTTGATTTGGTGAAGTTATCGAGTCTCAAAGTTGGAAAAGTCGCAAAAGTTGCGTATTTGAGCACATACAGTACTATTTATCGTGGAAACTCTTCAAGATGCAATTAGGATGTGTCATGTCACCTTAAAGATCTCGTCGAGCTGATTATTTTGAATCTTCGGTTAAGAAGTTTGGAGTTGATTTGGTGAAGTTTTCGAGTCTCAAAGTTGGAAAAATCGCACAAGTTGCGTATTTAAGCACATACAGTACTATTTATCATGGAAACTCTTCAAGATGCAATTAGCATGTGTCTTGTCACCTTAAAGATCACGTCGAGCTGATTAATTTGAATCTTTGTTTAAGAAGTTTGGAGTTGATTTGGTGAAGTTATCGAGTCTCAAAGTTGGAAAAGTCTCACAAGAAGCGTGGTAAAGCACATAAAGTACTATTTATCGTGGAAACTCTACAAGATGCAATTAGGATGTGTCATGTCACCTTCAAAATCTCGTCGAGCTGAATAATTTGAATCTTTGATTAAGAAGTTTGGAGTTGATTTGGTGAAGTTATCGAGTCTCAAAGTTGGAAAAGTCGCAAAAGTTGCGCATTTGAGCACATACAGTACTATTTATCGTGGAAACTCTTCAAGATGCAATTAGGATGTGTCATGTCACTTTAAAGATCTCGTCGAGCTGATTAATTTGAATCTTTGTTTAAGAAGTTTGGAGTTGATTTGGTGAAGTTATCGAGTCTCAATGTTGGAAAAGTCGCAAAAGTTGCGTATTTGAGCACATACACTACTATGTATCGTGGAAACTCTTCAAGATGCAATTAGGATGTGTCATGTCACCTTAAAGATCTCGTCGAGCTGATTATTTTGAATCTTCGGTTAAGAAGTTTGGAGTTGATTTGGTGAAGTTTTCGAGTCTCAAAGTTGGAAAAATCGCACAAGTTGCGTATTTAAGCACATACAGTACTATTTATCATGGAAACTCTTCAAGATGCAATTAGCATGTGTCTTGTCACCTTAAAGATCACGTCGAGCTGATTAATTTGAATCTTTGTTTAAGAAGTTTGGAGTTGATTTGGTGAAGTTATCGAGTCTCAAAGTTGGAAAAGTCGCAAAAGTTGAGTGTTTAAGCACATAGACTACTATTTATCCCGGAAACTCTTCAAGATGCAATTATGATGTGTCATGTCACCTTAAAGATCTCGTCGAGCTGCTTAATTTGAATCTTCGGTTAAGATGTTTGGAGTTGATTTGGTGAAGTTATCGAGTCTCAAAGTTGGAAAAGTCGCAAAAGTTGCGTATTTGAGCACATACAGTACTATTTATCGTGGAAACTCTTCAAGATGCAATTAGGATGTGTCATGTCACCTTAAAAATCTCGTCGAGCTGATTAATTTGAATCTTTGATTAAGAAGTTTGGAGTTGATTTGGTGAAGTTATCGAGTCTCAAAGTTGGAAAAGTCTCACAAGAAGCGTGGTAAAGCACATAAAGTACTATTTATCGTGGAAACTCTACAAGATGCAATTAGGATGTGTCATGTCACCTTCAAAATCTCGTCGAGCTGAATAATTTGAATCTTTGATTAAGAAGTTTGGAGTTGATTTGGTGAAGTTATCGAGTCTCAAAGTTGGAAAAGTCGCAAAAGTTGCGCATTTGAGCACATACACTACTATGTATCGTGGAAACTCTTCAAGATGCAATTAGGATGTGTCATGTCACCTTAAAGATCTCGTCGAGCTGATTATTTTGAATCTTCGGTTAAGAAGTTTGGAGTTGATTTGGTGAAGTTTTCGAGTCTCAAAGTTGGAAAAATCGCACAAGTTGCGTATTTAAGCACATACAGTACTATTTATCATGGAAACTCTTCAAGATGCAATTAGCATGTGTCTTGTCACCTTAAAGATCACGTCGAGCTGATTAATTTGAATCTTTGTTTAAGAAGTTTGGAGTTGATTTGGTGAAGTTATCGAGTCTCAAAGTTGGAAAAGTCGCAAAAGTTGAGTGTTTAAGCACATAGACTACTATTTATCCCGGAAACTCTTCAAGATGCAATTATGATGTGTCATGTCACCTTAAAGATCTCGTCGAGCTGCTTAATTTGAATCTTCGGTTAAGATGTTTGGAGTTGATTTGGTGAAGTTATCGAGTCTCAAAGTTGGAAAAGTCGCAAAAGTTGCGTATTTGAGCACATACAGTACTATTTATCGTGGAAACTCTTCAAGATGCAATTAGGATGTGTCATGTCACCTTAAAGATCTCGTCGAGCTGATTATTTTGAATCTTCGGTTAAGAAGTTTGGAGTTGATTTGGTGAAGTTTTCGAGTCTCAAAGTTGGAAAAATCGCACAAGTTGCGTATTTAAGCACATACAGTACTATTTATCATGGAAACTCTTCAAGATGCAATTAGCATGTGTCTTGTCACCTTAAAGATCACGTCGAGCTGATTAATTTGAATCTTTGTTTAAGAAGTTTGGAGTTGATTTGGTGAAGTTATCGAGTCTCAAAGTTGGAAAAGTCTCACAAGAAGCGTGGTAAAGCACATAAAGTACTATTTATCGTGGAAACTCTACAAGATGCAATTAGGATGTGTCATGTCACCTTCAAAATCTCGTCGAGCTGAATAATTTGAATCTTTGATTAAGAAGTTTGGAGTTGATTTGGTGAAGTTATCGAGTCTCAAAGTTGGAAAAGTCGCAAAAGTTGCGCATTTGAGCACATACAGTACTATTTATCGTGGAAACTCTTCAAGATGCAATTAGGATGTGTCATGTCACTTTAAAGATCTCGTCGAGCTGATTAATTTGAATCTTTGTTTAAGAAGTTTGGAGTTGATTTGGTGAAGTTATCGAGTCTCAATGTTGGAAAAGTCGCAAAAGTTGCGTATTTGAGCACATACACTACTATGTATCGTGGAAACTCTTCAAGATGCAATTAGGATGTGTCATGTCACCTTAAAGATCTCGTCGAGCTGATTATTTTGAATCTTCGGTTAAGAAGTTTGGAGTTGATTTGGTGAAGTTTTCGAGTCTCAAAGTTGGAAAAATCGCACAAGTTGCGTATTTAAGCACATACAGTACTATTTATCATGGAAACTCTTCAAGATGCAATTAGCATGTGTCTTGTCACCTTAAAGATCACGTCGAGCTGATTAATTTGAATCTTTGTTTAAGAAGTTTGGAGTTGATTTGGTGAAGTTATCGAGTCTCAAAGTTGGAAAAGTCGCAAAAGTTGAGTGTTTAAGCACATAGACTACTATTTATCCCGGAAACTCTTCAAGATGCAATTATGATGTGTCATGTCACCTTAAAGATCTCGTCGAGCTGCTTAATTTGAATCTTCGGTTAAGATGTTTGGAGTTGATTTGGTGAAGTTATCGAGTCTCAAAGTTGGAAAAGTCGCAAAAGTTGCGTATTTGAGCACATACAGTACTATTTATCGTGGAAACTCTTCAAGATGCAATTAGGATGTGTCATGTCACCTTAAAAATCTCGTCGAGCTGATTAATTTGAATCTTTGATTAAGAAGTTTGGAGTTGATTTGGTGAAGTTATCGAGTCTCAAAGTTGGAAAAGTCTCACAAGAAGCGTGGTAAAGCACATAAAGTACTATTTATCGTGGAAACTCTACAAGATGCAATTAGGATGTGTCATGTCACCTTCAAAATCTCGTCGAGCTGAATAATTTGAATCTTTGATTAAGAAGTTTGGAGTTGATTTGGTGAAGTTATCGAGTCTCAAAGTTGGAAAAGTCGCAAAAGTTGCGCATTTGAGCACATACAGTACTATTTATCGTGGAAACTCTTCAAGATGCAATTAGGATGTGTCATGTCACTTTAAAGATCTCGTCGAGCTGATTAATTTGAATCTTTGTTTAAGAAGTTTGGAGTTGATTTGGTGAAGTTATCGAGTCTCAATGTTGGAAAAGTCGCAAAAGTTGCGTATTTGAGCACATACACTACTATGTATCGTGGAAACTCTTCAAAATGCAATTATGATGTGTCCTGTCACCTTGAAGATCTCGTCGAGCTGATTAATTTGAATCTTTGTTTAAGAAGTTTGGAGTTGATTTGGTGAAGTTATCGAGTCTCAAAGTTGGAAAAGTCGCAAAAGTTGAGTGTTTAAGCACATAGACTACTATTTATCATGGAAACTCTTCAAGATGCAATTAGGATGTGTCATGTCACCTTAAAGATCTCGTCGAGCTGATTAATTTGAATCTTCGGTTAAGAAGTTTGGAGTTGATTTGGTGAAGTTTTCGAGTCTCAAAGTTGGAAAAGTCGCACAAGTTGCGTATTTAAGCACATACAGTACTATTTATCATGGAAACTCTTCAAGATGCAATTAGCATGTGTCTTGTCACCTTAAAGATCACGTCGAGCTGATTAATTTGAATCTTTGTTTAAGAAGTTTGGAGTTGATTTGGTGAAGTTATCGAGTCTCAAAGTTGGAAAAGTCGCAAAAGTTGAGTGTTTAAGCACATAGACTACTATTTATCCCGGAAACTCTTCAAGATGCAATTATGATGTGTCATGTCACCTTAAAGATCTCGTCGAGCTGCTTAATTTGAATCTTCGGTTAAGAAGTTTGGAGTTGATTTGGTGAAGTTTTCGAGTCTCAATGTTGGAAAAGTCGCAAAAGTTGCGTATTTGAGCACATACAGTACTATTTATCGTGGAAACTCTTCAAGATGCAATTAGGATGTGTCATGTCACCTTAAAAATCTCGTCGAGCTGATTAATTTGAATCTTTCATTAAGAAGTTTGGAGTTGATTTGGTGAAGTTATCGAGTCTCAAAGTTGGAAAAGTCTCACAAGAAGCGTGGTTAAGCACATAAAGTACTATTTATCGTGGAAACTCTACAAGATGCAATTAGGATGTGTCATGTCACCTTCAAAATCTCGTCGAGCTGAATAATTTGAATCTTTGATTAAGAAGTTTGGAGTTGATTTGGTGAAGTTATCGAGTCTCAAAGTTGGAAAAGTAGCAAAAGTTGCGCATTTGAGCACATACAGTACTATTTATCGTGGAAACTCTTCAAGATGCAATTAGGATGTGTCATGTCACTTTAAAGATCTCGTCGAGCTGATTAATTTGAATCTTTGTTTAAGAAGTTTGGAGTTGATTTGGTGAAGTTATCGAGTCTCAATGTTGGAAAAGTCGCAAAAGTTGCGTATTTGAGCACATACACTACTATGTATCGTGGAAACTCTTCAAGATGCAATTAGCATGTGTCATGTCACCTTAAAAACCACGTCGAGCTGATTAATTTGAATCTTTGTTTAAGAAGTTTTGAGTTGATTTGGTGAAGTTATCGAGTCTCAAAGTTGGAAAAGTCGCGAAAGTTGAGTGTTTAAGCACATAGACTACTATTTATCATGGAAACTCTTCAAGATGCAATTAGGATGTGTCATGTCACCTTAAAGATCTCGTCGAGCTGATTAATTTGAATCTTCGGTTAAGAAGTTTGGAGTTGATTTGGTGAAGTTTTCGAGTCTCAAAGTTGGAAAAGTCGCACAAGTTGCGTATTTAAGCACATACAGTACTATTTATCGTGGAAACTCTTCAAGATGCAATTAGGATATGTCATGTCACTTTAAAGATCTCGTCGAGCTGATTAATTTGAATCTTCGGTTAAGATGTTTCGAGATGATTTGGTGAAGTTATCGAGTCTCAAAGTTGGAAAAGTCGCAAAAGTTGCGTATTTGAGCACATACAGTACTATTTATCGTGGAAACTCTTCAAGATGCAATTAGGATGTGTCATGTCACCTTAAAAATCTCGTCGAGCTGATTAATTTGAATCTTTGATTAAGAAGTTTGGAGTTGATTTGGTGAAGTTATCGAGTCTCAAAGTTGGAAAAGTCTCACAAGAAGCGTGGTAAAGCACATAAAGTACTATTTATCGTGGAAACTCTACAAGATGCAATTAGGATGTGTCATGTCACCTTCAAAATCTCGTCGAGCTGAATAATTTGAATCTTTGATTAAGAAGTTTGGAGTTGATTTGGTGAAGTTATCGAGTCTCAAAGTTGGAAAAGTCGCAAAAGTTGCGTGTTTAAGCACATAGACTACTATTTATCCTGGAAACTCTTCAAGATGCAATTATGATGTGTCCTGTCACCTTGAAGATCTCGTCGAGCTGATTAATTTGAATCTTTGTTTAAGAAGTTTGGAGTTGATTTGGTGAAGTTATCGAGTCTCAATGTTGGAAAAGTCGCAAAAGTTGCGTATTTGAGCACATACACTACTATGTATCGTGGAAACTCTTCAAGATGCAATTAGGATGTGTCACGTCACCTTAAAGATCTCGCCGAGCTGATTAATTTGAATCTACGGTTAAGAAGTTTGGAGTTGATTTGGTGAAGTTTTCGAGTCTCAAAGTTGGAAAAGTCTCACAAGAAGCGTGGTAAAGCACATAAAGTACTATTTATCGTGGAAACTCTACAAGATGCAATTAGGATGTGTCATGTCACCTTCAAAATCTCGTCGAGCTGAATAATTTGAATCTTTGATTAAGAAGTTTGGAGTTGATTTGGTGAAGTTATCGAGTCTCAAAGTTGGAAAAGTCGCAAAAGTTGCGTGTTTAAGCACATAGACTACTATTTATCCTGGAAACTCTTCAAGATGCAATTATGATGTGTCCTGTCACCTTGAAGATCTCGTCGAGCTGATTAATTTGAATCTTTGTTTAAGAAGTTTGGAGTTGATTTGGTGAAGTTATCGAGTCTCAATGTTGGAAAAGTCGCAAAAGTTGCGTATTTGAGCACATACACTACTATGTATCGTGGAAACTCTTCAAGATGCAATTAGGATGTGTCACGTCACCTTAAAGATCTCGCCGAGCTGATTAATTTGAATCTACGGTTAAGAAGTTTGGAGTTGATTTGGTGAAGTTTTCGAGTCTCAAAGTTGGAAAAGTCGCAAAAGTTGCGTATTTAAGCACATACAGTACTATATATCATGGAAACTCTTCAAGATGCAATTAGCATGTGTCATGTCACCTTAAAAACCACGTCGAGCTGATTAATTTGAATCTTTGTTTAAGAAGTTTGGAGTTGATTTGGTGAAGTTATCGAGTCTCAAAGTTGGAAAAGTCGCAAAAGTTGCGTGTTTAAGCACATAGACTACTATTTATCCTGGAAACTCTTCAAGATGCAATTATGATGTGTCCTGTCACCTTGAAGATCTCGTCGAGCTGATTAATTTGAATCTTTGATTAAGAAGTTTGGAGTTGATTTGGTGAAGTTTTCGAGTCTCAAAGTTGGAAAAGTCGCAAAAGTTGCGTATTTGAGCACATACACTACTATTTATCGTGGAAACTCTTCAAGATGCAATTAGCATGTGTCATGTCACCTTAAAGACCACGTCGAGCTGATTAATTTGAATCTTTGTTTAAGAAGTTTGGAGTTGATTTGGTGAAGTTATCGAGGCTCAAAGTTGGAAAAGTCGCAAAAGTTGCGTGTTTAAACACATAGACTACTATTTATCGTGGAAATTCTTCAAGATGCAGTTAGGATGTGTCATGTCACCTTAAAGATCTCGTCGATCTGATTAATTTGAATCTTTGATTAAGAAGTTTGGAGTTGATTTGGTGAAGTTATCGAGTCTCAAAGTTGGAAAAGTCACAAAAGTTGCGTATTTGAGCACATACAGTACTATTTATCGTGGAAACTCTTCAAGATGCAATTAGGATGTGTCATGTCACCTTAAAGATCTCGTCGAGCTGATTAATTTGAATCTTCGGTTAAGAAGTTTGGAGTTGATTTGGTGAAGTTTTCGAGTCTCAAAGTTGGAAAAGTCGCAAAAGTTGCGTATTTGAGCGCATACAGTACTATTTATCGTGGAAACTCTTCAAGATGCAATTAGGATGTGTCATGTCACCTTAAAGATCTTGTCGAGCTGAATAATTTGAATCTTTGTTTAAGAAGTTTGGAGTTGATTTGGTGAAGTTATCGAGTCTCAAAGTTGGAAAAGTCGCAAAAGTTGCGCATTTGAGCACATACAGTACTATTTATCGTGAAAACTCTTCAAGATGCAATTAGGATGTGTCATGTCACCTTAAAGATCTCGTCGATCTGATTAATTTGAATCTTTGTTTAAGAAGTTTGGAGTTGATTTGGTGAAGTTATCGAGTCTCACAGTTGGAAAAGTCGCAAAAGTTGAGTGTTTAAGCACATAGACTACTATTTATCCCGGAAACTCTTCAAGATGCAATTATGATGTGTCATGTCACCTTAAAGATCTCGTCGAGCTGCTTAATTTGAATATTCGGTTAAGATGTTTGGAGTTGATTTGGTGAAGTTATCGAGTCTCAAAGTTGGAAAAGTCGCAAAAGTTGCGTATTTCAGCACATACAGTACTATTTATCGTTGAAACTCTTCAAGATGCAATTAGGATGTGTCATGTCACCTTAAAGATCTCGTCGAGCTGATTAATTTGAATCTTTGTTTAAGAAGTTTGGAGTTGATTTGGTGAAGTTATCGAGTCTCAAAGTTGGAAAAGTCGCAAAAGTTGCGTATTTGAGCGCATACAGTACTATTTATCGTGGAAACTCTTCAAGATGCAATTAGGATGTGTCATGTCACCTTAAAAATCTCGTCGAGCTGATTATTTTGAATCTTTGATTAAGAAGTTTGGAGTTGATTTGGTGAAGTTATCGAGTCTCAAAGTTGGAAAAGTCTCACAAGAAGCGTGGTTAAGCACATAAAGTACTATTTATCGTGGAAACTCTACAAGATGCAATTAGGATGTGTCATGTCACCTTCAAAATCTCGTCGAGCTAAATAATTTGAATCTTTGATTAAGAAGTTTGGAGTTGATTTGGTGAAGTTTTCGAGTCTCAAAGTTGGAAAAGTCGCAAAAGTTGCGTATTTAAGCACATACAGTACTATATATCATGGAAACTCTTCAAGATGCAATTAGCATGTGTCATGTCACCTTAAAAACCACGTCGAGCTGATTAATTTGAATCTTTGTTTAAGAAGTTTTGAGTTGATTTGGTGAAGTTATCGAGTCTCAAAGTTGGAAAAGTCGCAAAAGTTGCGTATTTGAGCGCATACAGTACTATTTATCGTGGAAACTCTTCAAGATGCAATTAGGATGTGTCATGTCACCTTAAAGATCACGTCGAGCTGATTAATTTGAATCTTAGTTTAAGAAGTTTGGAGTTGATTTGGTGAAGTTATCGAGTCTCACAGTTGGAAAAGTCGCAAAAGTTGAGTGTTTAAGCACATAGACTACTATTTATCCCGGAAACTCTTCAAGATGCAATTATGATGTGTCATGTCACCTTAAAGATCTCGTCGAGCTGCTTAATTTGAATATTCGGTTAAGATGTTTGGAGTTGATTTGGTGAAGTTATCGAGTCTCAAAGTTTGAAAAGTCGCAAAAGTTGCGTATTTGAGCACATACAGTACTATTTATCGTGGAAACTCTTCAAGATGCAATTAGGATGTGTCATGTCACCTTAAAAATCTCGTCGAGCTGATTAATTTGAATCTTTGATTAAGAAGTTTGGAGTTGATTTGGTGAAGTTATCGAGTCTCAAAGTTGGAAAAGTCTCACAAGAAGCGTGGTTAAGCACATAAAGTACTATTTATCGTGGAAACTCTACAAGATGCAATTAGGATGTGTCATGTCACCTTAAAAATCTCGTCGAGCTAAATAATTTGAATCTTTGATTAAGAAGTTTGGAGTTGATTTGGTGAAGTTATCGAGTCTCAAAGTTGGAAAAGTAGCAAAAGTTGCGCATTTGAGCACATACAGTACTATTTATCGTGGAAACTCTTCAAGATGCAATTAGGATGTGTCATGTCACTTTAAAGATCTCGTCGAGCTGATTAATTTGAATCTTTGTTTAAGAAGTTTGGAGTTGATTTGGTGAAGTTATCGAGTCTCAATGTTGGAAAAGTCGCAAAAGTTGCGTATTTGAGCACATACACTACTATGTATCGTGGAAACTCTTCAAGATGCAATTAGGATGTGTCACGTCACCTTAAAGATCTCGCCGAGCTGATTAATTTGAATCTACGGTTAAGAAGTTTGGAGTTGATTTGGTGAAGTTTTCGAGTCTCAAAGTTGGAAAAGTCGCAAAAGTTGCGTATTTAAGCACATACAGTACTATATATCATGGAAACTCTTCAAGATGCAATTAGCATGTGTCATGTCACCTTAAAAACCACGTCGAGCTGATTAATTTGAATCTTTGTTTAAGAAGTTTTGAGTTGATTTGGTGAAGTTATCGAGTCTCAAAGTTGGAAAAGTCGCAAAAGTTGAGTGTTTAAGCACATAGACTACTATTTATCATGGAAACTCTTCAAGATGCAATTAGGATGTGTCATGTCACCTTAAAGATCTCGTCGAGCTGATTAATTTGAATCTTCGGTTAAGAAGTTTGGAGTTGATTTGGTGAAGTTTTCGAGTCTCAAAGTTGGAAAAGTCGCACAAGTTGCGTATTTAAGCACATACAGTACTATTTATCATGGAAACTCTTCAAGATGCAATTAGCATGTGTCTTGTCACCTTAAAGATCACGTCGAGCTGATTAATTTGAATCTTTGTTTAAGAAGTTTGGAGTTGATTTGGTGAAGTTATCGAGTCTCAAAGTTGGAAAAGTCTCACAAGAAGCGTGGTTAAGCACATAAAGTACTATTTATCGTGGAAACTCTACAAGATGCAATTAGGATGTGTCATGTCACCTTAAAAATCTCGTCGAGCTAAATAATTTGAATCTTTGATTAAGAAGTTTGGAGTTGATTTGGTGAAGTTATCGAGTCTCAAAGTTGGAAAAGTAGCAAAAGTTGCGCATTTGAGCACATACAGTACTATTTATCGTGGAAACTCTTCAAGATGCAATTAGGATGTGTCATGTCACTTTAAAGATCTCGTCGAGCTGATTAATTTGAATCTTTGTTTAAGAAGTTTGGAGTTGATTTGGTGAAGTTATCGAGTCTCAATGTTGGAAAAGTCGCAAAAGTTGCGTATTTGAGCACATACACTACTATGTATCGTGGAAACTCTTCAAGATGCAATTAGGATGTGTCACGTCACCTTAAAGATCTCGCCGAGCTGATTAATTTGAATCTACGGTTAAGAAGTTTGGAGTTGATTTGGTGAAGTTTTCGAGTCTCAAAGTTGGAAAAGTCGCAAAAGTTGCGTATTTAAGCACATACAGTACTATATATCATGGAAACTCTTCAAGATGCAATTAGCATGTGTCATGTCACCTTAAAAACCACGTCGAGCTGATTAATTTGAATCTTTGTTTAAGAAGTTTTGAGTTGATTTGGTGAAGTTATCGAGTCTCAAAGTTGGAAAAGTCGCAAAAGTTGAGTGTTTAAGCACATAGACTACTATTTATCATGGAAACTCTTCAAGATGCAATTAGGATGTGTCATGTCACCTTAAAGATCTCGTCGAGCTGATTAATTTGAATCTTCGGTTAAGAAGTTTGGAGTTGATTTGGTGAAGTTATCGAGTCTCAAAGTTGGAAAAGTCGCAAAAGTTGCGTGTTTAAGCACATAGACTACTATTTATCCTGGAAACTCTTCAAGATGCAATTATGATGTGTCCTGTCACCTTGAAGATCTCGTCGAGCTGATTAATTTGAATCTTTGATTAAGAAGTTTGGAGTTGATTTGGTGAAGTTTTCGAGTCTCAAAGTTGGAAAAGTCGCAAAAGTTGCGTATTTGAGCACATACACTACTATTTATCGTGGAAACTCTTCAAGATGCAATTAGCATGTGTCTTGTCACCTTAAAGATCTCGTCGAGCTGATTAATTTGAATCTTTGTTTAAGAAGTTTGGAGTTGATTTGGTGAAGTTATCGAGTCTCAAAGTTGGAAAAGTCGCAAAAGTTGCGTGTTTAAGCACATAGACTACTATTTATCCTGGAAACTCTTCAAGATGCAATTATGATGTGTCCTGTCACCTTGAAGATCTCGTCGAGCTGATTAATTTGAATCTTTGATTAAGAAGTTTGAAGTTGATTTGGTGAAGTTATCGAGTCTCAAAGTTGGAAAAGTCGCAAAAGTTGCGTATTTGAGCACATACAGTACTATTTATCGTGGAAACTCTTCAAGATGCAATTAGGATGTGTCATGTCACCTTAAAGATCTCGTCGAGCTGATTAATTTGAATCTTTGTTTAAGAAGTTTGGATTTGATTTGGTGAAGTTATCGAGTCTCAAAGTTGGAAAAGTCGCAAAAGTTGCGTATTTGAGCACATACAGTACTATTTATCGTGGAAACTCTTCAAGATGCAATTAGGATGTGTCATGTCACCTTAAAGATCTCTTCGAGCTGATTAATTTGAATCTTTGTTTAAGAAGTTTGGAGTTGATTTGGTGAAGTTTTCGAGTCTCAAATTTGGAAAAGTCGCAAAAGTTGCGTATTTGAGCACATACAGTACTATTTATCGTGGAAACTCTTCAAGATGCAATTAGGATGTGTCATGTCACCTTAAAGATCTCGTCGAGCTGATTAATTTGAATCTTTGATTAAGAAGTTTGGAGTTGATTTGGTGAAGTTATCGAGTCTCAAAGTTGGAAAAGTCACAAAAGTTGCGTATTTGAGCACATACAGTACTATTTATCGTGGAAACTCTTCAAGATGCAATTAGCATGTGTCATGTCACCTTAAAGACCACGTCGAGCTGATTAATTTGAATCTTTGTTTAAGAAGTTTGGAGTTGATTTGGTGAAGTTATCGAGGCTCAAAGTTGGAAAAGTCGCAAAAGTTGCGTGTTTAAACACATAGACTACTATTTATCCTGGAAACTCTTCAAGATGCAATTAGCATGTGTCATGTCGCTTTAAAGATCTCGTCGAGCTGATTAATTTGAATCTTTGTTTAAGAAGTTTGGAGTTGATTTGGTGAAGTTTTCGAGTCTCAAATTTGGAAAAGTTGCAAAAGTTGCGTATTTGAGCACATACAGTACTATTTATCGTGGAAACTCTTCAAGATGCAATTAGGATGTGTCATGTCACCTTAAACATCTCGCCGAGCTGATTAATTTGAATCTTTGATTAAGAAGTTTGGATTTGATTTGGTGAAGTTATCGAGTCTCAAAGTTGGAAAAGTCGCAAAAGTTGCGTATTTGAGCACATACAGTACTATTTATCGTGGAAACTCTTCAAGATGCAATTAGGATGTGTCATGTCACCTTAAAGATCTCGTCGAGCTGATTAATTTGAATCTTTGTTTAAGAAGTTTGGAGTTGATTTGGTGAAGTTTTCGAGTCTCAAATTTGGAAAAGTCGCAAAAGTTGCGTATTTGAGCACATACAGTACTATTTATCGTGGAAACTCTTCAAGATGCAATTAGGATGTGTCATGTCACCTTAAAGATCTCGTCGATCTGATTAATTTGATTCTTTGATTAAGAAGTTTGGAGTTGATTTGGTGAAGTTATCGAGTCTCAAAGTTGGAAAAGTCACAAAAGTTGCGTATTTGAGCACATACAGTACTATTTATCGTGGAAACTCTTCAAGATGCAATTAGGATGTGTCATGTCACCTTAAAGATCTCGTCGAGCTGATTAATTTGAATCTTCGGTTAAGAAGTTTGGAGTTGATTTGGTGAAGTTTTCGAGTCTCAAAGTTGGAAAAGTCGCAAAAGTTGCGTATTTGAGCGCATACAGTACTATTTATCGTGGAAACTCTTCAAGATGCAATTAGGATGTGTCATGTCACCTTAAAGATCTCGTCGATCTGATTAATTTGATTCTTTGATTAAGAAGTTTGGAGTTGATTTGGTGAAGTTATCGAGTCTCAAAGTTGGAAAAGTCACAAAAGTTGCGTATTTGAGCACATACAGTACTATTTATCGTGGAAACTCTTCAAGATGCAATTAGCATGTGTCATGTCACTTTAAAGATCTCGTCGAGCTGATTAATTTGAATCTTCGGTTAAGAAGTTTGGAGTTGATTTGGTGAAGTTATCGAGTCTCAATGTTGGAAAAGTCGCATAAGTTGCGTATTTGAGCGCATACAGTACTATTTATCGTGGAAACTCTTCAAGATGCAATTAGGATGTGTCATGTCACCTTAAAGATCTCGTCGAGCTGCTTAATTTGAATCTTCGGTTAAGAAGTTTGGAGTTGATTTGGTGAAGTTATCGAGGCTCAAAGTTGGAAAAGTCGCAAAAGTTGCGTGTTTAAACACATAGACTACTATTTATCCTGGAAACTCTTCAAGATGCAATTAGGATGTGTCATGTCACCTTAAAGATCTCGTCGAGCTGATTAATTTGAATCTTCGGTTAAGAAGTTTGGAGTTGATTTGGTGAAGTTATCGAGTCTCAATGTTGGAAAAGTCGCATAAGTTGCGTATTTGAGCGCATACAGTACTATTTATCGTGGAAACTCTTCAAGATGCAATTAGGATGTGTCATGTCACCTTAAAGATCTCGTCGAGCTGATTAATTTGAATCTTCGGTTAAGAAGTTTGGAGTTGATTTGGTGAAGTTTTCGAGTCTCAAAGTTGGAAAAGTCGCAAAAGTTGCGTGTTTAAACACATAGACTACTATTTATCCTGGAAACTCTTCAAGATGCAATTAGCATGTGTCATGTCGCTTTAAAGATCTCGTCGAGCTGATTAATTTGAATCTTTGTTTAAGAAGTTTGGAGTTGATTTGGTGAAGTTATCGAGTCTCAATGTTGAAAAAGTCGCAAAAGTTGCGTGTTTAAGCACATAGACTACTATTTATCCTGGAAACTCTTCAAGATGCAATTATGATGTGTCCTGTCACCTTGAAGATCTCGTCGAGCTGATTAATTTGAATCTTTGATTAAGAAGTTTGGAGTTGATTTGGTGAAGTTATCGAGTCTCAATGTTGGAAAAGTCGCAAAAGTTGCGCATTTGAGCACATACAGTACTAATTATCGTGGAAACTCTTCAAGATGCAATTAGGATGTGTCATGTCACCTTAAAGATCTCGTCGATCTGATTAATTTGAATCTTCGGTTAAGAAGTTTGGAGTTCATTTGGTGAAGTTATCGAGTCTCAAAGTAGGAAAAGTCTCACAAGAAGCGTGGTTAAGCACATAAAGTACTATTTATCGTGGAAACTCTACAAGATGCAATTAGGATGTGTCATGTCACCTTCAAAATCTCGTCGAGCTGAATAATTTGAATCTTTGATTAAGAAGTTTGGAGTTGATTTGGTGAAGTTATCGAATCTCAAAGTTGGAAAAGTCGCAAAAGTTGCGCATTTGAGCACATACAGTACTATTTATCGTGGAAACTCTTCAAGATGCAATTAGGATGTGTAATGTCACCTTAAAGATCTCGTCGAGCTGCTTAATTTGAATCTTCGGTTAAGAAGTTTGGAGTTGATTTGGTGAAGTTTTCGAGTCTCAAAGTTGGAAAAGTCGCACAAGTTGCGTATTTAAGCACATACAGTACTATTTATCATGGAAACTCTTCAAGATGCAATTAGGATGTGTCATGTCACCTTAAAGATCTCGTCGAGCTGATTAATTTGAATCTTCGGTTAAGAAGTTTGGAGTTGATTTGGTGAAGTTTTCGAGTCTCAAAGTTGGAAAAGTCTCACAAGAAGCGTGGTTAAGCACATAAAGTACTATTTATCGTGGAAACTCTACAAGATGCAATTAGGATGTGTCATGTCACCTTCAAAATCTCGTCGAGCTGAATAATTTGAATCTTTGATTAAGAAGTTTGGAGTTGATTTGGTGAAGTTATCGAGTCTCAAAGTTGGAAAAGTCGCAAAAGTTGCGTGTTTAAACACATAGACTACTATTTATCGTGGAAATTCTTCAAGATGCAATTAGGATGTGTCATGTCACCTTAAAGATCTCGTCGAGCTGATTAATTTGAATCTTCGGTTAAGAAGTTTGGAGTTGATTTGGTGAAGTTATCGAGTCTCAAAGTTGGAAAAGTCACAAAAGTTGCGTATTTGAGCACATACAGTACTATTTATCGTGGAAACTCTTCAAGATGCAATTAGGATGTGTCATGTCACCTTAAAGATCTCGTCGAGCTGATTAATTTGAATCTTCGGTTAAGAAGTTTGGAGTTGATTTGGTGAAGTTTTCGAGTCTCAAAGTTGGAAAAGTCGCAAAAGTTGCGTATTTGAGCACATACACTACTATTTATCGTGGAAACTCTTCAAGATGCAATTAGCATGTGTCATGTCACCTTAAAGATCTCGTCGATCTGATTAATTTGAATCTTTGATTAAGAAGTTTGGAGTTGATTTGGTGAAGTTATCGAGTCTCAAAGTTGGAAAAGTCACAAAAGTTGCGTATTTGAGCACATACAGTACTATTTATCGTGGAAACTCTTCAAGATGCAATTAGGATGTGTCATGTCACCTTAAAGATCTCGTCGAGCTGATTAATTTGAATCTTCGGTTAAGAAGTTTGGAGTTGATTTGGTGAAGTTTTCGAGTCTCAAAGTTGGAAAAGTCACAAAAGTTGCGTATTTGAGCACATACAGTACTATTTATCGTGGAAACTCTTCAAGATGCAATTAGGATGTGTCATGTCACCTTAAAGATCTCGTCGAGCTGATTAATTTGAATCTTCGGTTAAGAAGTTTGGAGTTGATTTGGTGAAGTTTTCGAGTCTCAAAGTTGGAAAAGTCGCAAAAGTTGCGTATTTGAGCACATACACTACTATTTATCGTGGAAACTCTTCAAGATGCAATTAGCATGTGTCTTGTCACCTTAAAGATCTCGTCGAGCTGATTAATTTGAATCTTTGTTTAAGAAGTTTGGAGTTGATTTGGTGAAGTTATCGAGTCTCAAAGTTGGAAAAGTCGCAAAAGTTGCGTGTTTAAGCACATAGACTACTATTTATCCTGGAAACTCTTCAAGATGCAATTATGATGTGTCCTGTCACCTTGAAGATCTCGTCGAGCTGATTAATTTGAATCTTTGATTAAGAAGTTTGAAGTTGATTTGGTGAAGTTATCGAGTCTCAAAGTTGGAAAAGTCGCAAAAGTTGCGTATTTGAGCACATACAGTACTATTTATCGTGGAAACTCTTCAAGATGCAATTAGGATGTGTCATGTCACCTTGAAGATCTCGTCGAGCTGATTAATTTGAATCTTTGATTAAGAAGTTTGAAGTTGATTTGGTGAAGTTATCGAGTCTCAAAGTTGGAAAAGTCGCAAAAGTTGCGTATTTGAGCACATACAGTACTATTTATCGTGGAAACTCTTCAAGATGCAATTAGGATGTGTCATGTCACCTTAAAGATCTCGTCGAGCTGATTAATTTGAATCTTTGTTTAAGAAGTTTGGAGTTGATTTGGTGAAGTTTTCGAGTCTCAAATTTGGAAAAGTCGCAAAAGTTGCGTATTTGAGCACATACAGTACTATTTATCGTGGAAACTCTTCAAGATGCAATTAGGATGTGTCATGTCACCTTAAAGATCTCGTCGATCTGATTAATTTGATTCTTTGATTAAGAAGTTTGGAGTTGATTTGGTGAAGTTATCGAGTCTCAAAGTTGGAAAAGTCACAAAAGTTGCGTATTTGAGCACATACAGTACTATTTATCGTGGAAACTCTTCAAGATGCAATTAGGATGTGTCATGTCACCTTAAAGATCTCGTCGAGCTGATTAATTTGAATCTTCGGTTAAGAAGTTTGGAGTTGATTTGGTGAAGTTTTCGAGTCTCAAAGTTGGAAAAGTCGCAAAAGTTGCGTATTTGAGCACATACACTACTATTTATCGTGGAAACTCTTCAAGATGCAATTAGCATGTGTCATGTCACCTTAAAGACCACGTCGAGCTGATTAATTTGAATCTTTGTTTAAGAAGTTTGGAGTTGATTTGGTGAAGTTATCGAGGCTCAAAGTTGGAAAAGTCGCAAAAGTTGCGTGTTTAAACACATAGACTACTATTTATCGTGGAAATTCTTCAAGATGCAATTAGGATGTGTCATGTCACCTTAAAGATCTCGTCGATCTGATTAATTTGAATCTTTGATTAAGAAGTTTGGAGTTGATTTGGTGAAGTTATCGAGTCTCAAAGTTGGAAAAGTCACAAAAGTTGCGTATTTGAGCACATACAGTACTATTTATCGTGGAAACTCTTCAAGATGCAATTAGGATGTGTCATGTCACCTTAAAGATCTCGTCGAGCTGATTAATTTGAATCTTCGGTTAAGAAGTTTGGAGTTGATTTGGTGAAGTTTTCGAGTCTCAAAGTTGGAAAAGTCGCAAAAGTTGCGTATTTGAGCACATACACTACTATTTATCGTGGAAACTCTTCAAGATGCAATTAGCATGTGTCTTGTCACCTTAAAGATCTCGTCGAGCTGATTAATTTGAATCTTTGTTTAAGAAGTTTGGAGTTGATTTGGTGAAGTTATCGAGTCTCAAAGTTGGAAAAGTCGCAAAAGTTGCGTGTTTAAGCACATAGACTACTATTTATCCTGGAAACTCTTCAAGATGCAATTATGATGTGTCCTGTCACCTTGAAGATCTCGTCGAGCTGATTAATTTGAATCTTCGGTTAAGAAGTTTGGAGTTGATTTGGTGAAGTTATCGAGTCTCAATGTTGGAAAAGTCGCATAAGTTGCGTATTTGAGCGCATACAGTACTATTTATCGTGGAAACTCTTCAAGATGCAATTAGGATGTGTCATGTCACCTTAAAGATCTCGTCGAGCTGATTAATTTGAATCTTCGGTTAAGAAGTTTGGAGTTGATTTGGTGAAGTTTTCGAGTCTCAAAGTTGGAAAAGTCGCAAAAGTTGCGTGTTTAAGCACATAGACTACTATTTATCCTGGAAACTCTTCAAGATGCAATTATGATGTGTCCTGTCACCTTGAAGATCTCGTCGAGCTGATTAATTTGAATCTTTGATTAAGAAGTTTGGAGTTGATTTGGTGAAGTTATCGAGTCTCAATGTTGAAAAAGTCGCAAAAGTTGCGTGTTTAAGCACATAGACTACTATTTATTCTGGAAACTCTTCAAGATGCAATTATGATGTGTCCTGTCACCTTGAAGATCTCGTCGAGCTGATTAATTTGAATCTTTGATTAAGAAGTTTGGAGTTGATTTGGTGAAGTTATCGAGTCTCAATGTTGGAAAAGTCGCAAAAGTTGCACATTTGAGCACATACAGTACTATTTATCGTGGAAACTCTTCAAGATGCAATTAGGATGTGTCATGTCACCTTAAAGATCTCGTCGATCTGATTAATTTGAATCTTCGGTTAAGAAGTTTGGAGTTCATTTGGTGAAGTTATCGAGTCTCAAAGTAGGAAAAGTCTCACAAGAAGCGTGGTTAAGCACATAAAGTACTATTTATCGTGGAAACTCTACAAGATGCAATTAGGATGTGTCATGTCACCTTCAAAATCTCGTCGAGCTGAATAATTTGAATCTTTGATTAAGAAGTTTGGAGTTGATTTGGTGAAGTTATCGAGTCTCAAAGTTGGAAAAGTCGCAAAAGTTGCGTGTTTAAACACATAGACTACTATTTATCGTGGAAATTCTTCAAGATGCAATTAGGATGTGTCATGTCACCTTAAAGATCTCGTCGAGCTGATTAATTTGAATCTTCGGTTAAGAAGTTTGGAGTTGATTTGGTGAAGTTATCGAGTCTCAAAGTTGGAAAAGTCACAAAAGTTGCGTATTTGAGCACATACAGTACTATTTATCGTGGAAACTCTTCAAGATGCAATTAGGATGTGTCATGTCACCTTAAAGATCTCGTCGAGCTGATTAATTTGAATCTTCGGTTAAGAAGTTTGGAGTTGATTTGGTGAAGTTTTCGAGTCTCAAAGTTGGAAAAGTCGCAAAAGTTGCGTATTTGAGCACATACACTACTATTTATCGTGGAAACTCTTCAAGATGCAATTAGCATGTGTCATGTCACCTTAAAGATCTCGTCGATCTGATTAATTTGAATCTTTGATTAAGAAGTTTGGAGTTGATTTGGTGAAGTTATCGAGTCTCAAAGTTGGAAAAGTCACAAAAGTTGCGTATTTGAGCACATACAGTACTATTTATCGTGGAAACTCTTCAAGATGCAATTAGGATGTGTCATGTCACCTTAAAGATCTCGTCGAGCTGATTAATTTGAATCTTCGGTTAAGAAGTTTGGAGTTGATTTGGTGAAGTTTTCGAGTCTCAAAGTTGGAAAAGTCGCAAAAGTTGCGTATTTGAGCACATACACTACTATTTATCGTGGAAACTCTTCAAGATGCAATTAGCATGTGTCTTGTCACCTTAAAGATCTCGTCGAGCTGATTAATTTGAATCTTTGTTTAAGAAGTTTGGAGTTGATTTGGTGAAGTTATCGAGTCTCAAAGTTGGAAAAGTCGCAAAAGTTGCGTGTTTAAGCACATAGACTACTATTTATCCTAGAAACTCTTCAAGATGCAATTATGATGTGTCCTGTCACCTTGAAGACCTCGTCGAGCTGATTAATTTGAATCTTTGATTAAGAAGTTTGAAGTTGATTTGGTGAAGTTATCGAGTCTCAATGTTGGAAAAGTCCCAAAAGTTGCGTATTTGAGCACATACAGTACTATTTATCGTGGAAACTCTTCAAGATGCAATTAGGATGTGTCATGTCACCTTAAAGATCTCGTCGAGCTGATTAATTTGAATCTTTGATTAAGAAGTTTGGAGTTGATTTGGTGAAGTTATCGAGTCTCAAAGTTGGAAAAGTCACAAAAGTTGCGTATTTGAGCACATACAGTACTATTTATCGTGGAAACTCTTCAAGATGCAATTAGCATGTGTCATGTCACCTTAAAGACCACGTCGAGCTGATTAATTTGAATCTTTGTTTAAGAAGTTTGGAGTTGATTTGGTGAAGTTATCGAGGCTCAAAGTTGGAAAAGTCGCAAAAGTTGCGTGTTTAAACACATAGACTACTATTTATCCTGGAAACTCTTCAAGATGCAATTAGCATGTGTCATGTCGCTTTAAAGATCTCGTCGAGCTGATTAATTTGAATCTTTGTTTAAGAAGTTTGGAGTTGATTTGGTGAAGTTTTCGAGTCTCAAATTTGGAAAAGTTGCAAAAGTTGCGTATTTGAGCACATACAGTACTATTTATCGTGGAAACTCTTCAAGATGCAATTAGGATGTGTCATGTCACCTTAAACATCTCGCCGAGCTGATTAATTTGAATCTTTGATTAAGAAGTTTGGATTTGATTTGGTGAAGTTATCGAGTCTCAAAGTTGGAAAAGTCGCAAAAGTTGCGTATTTGAGCACATACAGTACTATTTATCGTGGAAACTCTTCAAGATGCAATTAGGATGTGTCATGTCACCTTAAAGATCTCGTCGAGCTGATTAATTTGAATCTTTGTTTAAGAAGTTTGGATTTGATTTGGTGAAGTTATCGAGTCTCAAAGTTGGAAAAGTCGCAAAAGTTGCGTATTTGAGCACATACAGTACTATTTATCGTGGAAACTCTTCAAGATGCAATTAGGATGTGTCATGTCACCTTAAAGATCTCGTCGAGCTGATTAATTTGAATCTTTGTTTAAGAAGTTTGGAGTTGATTTGGTGAAGTTTTCGAGTCTCAAATTTGGAAAAGTCGCAAAAGTTGCGTATTTGAGCACATACAGTACTATTTATCGTGGAAACTCTTCAAGATGCAATTAGGATGTGTCATGTCACCTTAAAGATCTCGTCGATCTGATTAATTTGATTCTTTGATTAAGAAGTTTGGAGTTGATTTGGTGAAGTTATCGAGTCTCAAAGTTGGAAAAGTCACAAAAGTTGCGTATTTGAGCACATACAGTACTATTTATCGTGGAAACTCTTCAAGATGCAATTAGGATGTGTCATGTCACCTTAAAGATCTCGTCGAGCTGATTAATTTGAATCTTCGGTTAAGAAGTTTGGAGTTGATTTGGTGAAGTTTTCGAGTCTCAAAGTTGGAAAAGTCGCAAAAGTTGCGTATTTGAGCGCATACAGTACTATTTATCGTGGAAACTCTTCAAGATGCAATTAGGATGTGTCATGTCACCTTAAAGATCTCGTCGAGCTGATTAATTTGAATCTTTGTTTAAGAAGTTTGGAGTTGATTTGGTGAAGTTTTCGAGTCTCAAAGTTGGAAAAGTCGCAAAAGTTGCGTATTTGAGCACATACTGTACTATTTATCGTGGAAACTCTTCAAGATGCAATTAGCATGTGTCATGTCACCTTAAAGATCTCGTCGAGCTGATTAATTTGAATCTTCGGTTAAGAAGTTTGGAGTTGATTTGGTGAAGTTTTCGAGTCTCAAAGTTGGAAAAGTCGCAAAAGTTGCGTGTTTAAACACATAGACTACTATTTATCCTGGAAACTCTTCAAGATGCAATTAGCATGTGTCATGTCGCTTTAAAGATCTCGTCGAGCTGATTAATTTGAATCTTTGTTTAAGAAGTTTGGAGTTGATTTGGTGAAGTTATCGAGTCTCAATGTTGAAAAAGTCGCAAAAGTTGCGTGTTTAAGCACATAGACTACTATTTATCCTGGAAACTCTTCAAGATGCAATTATGATGTGTCCTGTCACCTTGAAGATCTCGTCGAGCTGATTAATTTGAATCTTTGATTAAGAAGTTTGGAGTTGATTTGGTGAAGTTATCGAGTCTCAATGTTGGAAAAGTCGCAAAAGTTGCGCATTTGAGCACATACAGTACTATTTATCGTGGAAACTCTTCAAGATGCAATTAGGATGTGTCATGTCACCTTAAAGATCTCGTCGATCTGATTAATTTGAATCTTCGGTTAAGAAGTTTGGAGTTCATTTGGTGAAGTTATCGAGTCTCAAAGTAGGAAAAGTCTCACAAGAAGCGTGGTTAAGCACATAAAGTACTATTTATCGTGGAAACTCTACAAGATGCAATTAGGATGTGTCATGTCACCTTCAAAATCTCGTCGAGCTGAATAATTTGAATCTTTGATTAAGAAGTTTGGAGTTGATTTGGAGAAGTTATCGAGTCTCAAAGTTGGAAAAGTCGCAAAAGTTGCGCATTTGAGCACATACAGTACTATTTATCGTGGAAACTCTTCAAGATGCAATTAGGATGTGTAATGTCACCTTAAAGATCTCGTCGAGCTGCTTAATTTGAATCTTCGGTTAAGAAGTTTGGAGTTGATTTGGTGAAGTTATCGAGTCTCAAAGTAGGAAAAGTCTCACAAGAAGCGTGGTTAAGCACATAAAGTACTATTTATCGTGGAAACTCTACAAGATGCAATTAGGATGTGTCATGTCACCTTCAAAATCTCGTCGAGCTGAATAATTTGAATCTTTGATTAAGAAGTTTGGAGTTGATTTGGTGAAGTTATCGAGTCTCAATGTTGGAAAAGTCGCAAAAGTTGCGTATTTGAGCACATACTGTACTATTTATCGTGGAAACTCTTCAAGATGCAATTAGCATGTGTCATGTCACTTTAAAGATCTCGTCGAGCTGATTAATTTGAATCTTCGGTTAAGAAGTTTGGAGTTGATTTGGTGAAGTTATCGAGTCTCAATGTTGGAAAAGTCGCAAAAGTTGCGTATTTGAGCACATACTGTACTATTTATCGTGGAAACTCTTCAAGATGCAATTAGCATGTGTCATGTCACTTTAAAGATCTCGTCGAGCTGATTAATTTGAATCTTCGGTTAAGAAGTTTGGAGTTGATTTGGTGAAGTTATCGAGTCTCAATGTTGGAAAAGTCGCAAAAGTTGCGTATTTAAGCACATACAGTACTATTTATCATGGAAACTCTTCAAGATGCAATTAGCATGTGTCATGTCACCTTAAAGACCACGTCGAGCTGATTAATTTGAATCTTTGTTTAAGAAGTTTGGAGTTGATTTGGTGAAGTTATCGAGTCTCAAAGTTGGAAAAGTCGCAAAAGTTGCGTGTTTAAGCACATAGACTACTATTTATCCTGGAAACTCTTCAAGATGCAATTATGATGTGTCTTGTCACCTTGAAGATCTCGTCGAGCTGATTAATTTGAATCTTTGATTAAGAAGTTTGGAGTTGATTTGGTGAAGTTATCGAGTCTCAATGTTGGAAAAGTCGCAAAAGTTGCGTATTTGAGCACATACTGTACTATTTATCGTGGAAACTCTTCAAGATGCAATTAGCATGTGTCATGTCACTTTAAAGATCTCGTCGAGCTGATTAATTTGAATCTTCGGTTAAGAAGTTTGGAGTTGATTTGGTGAAGTTATCGAGTCTCAATGTTGGAAAAGTCGCATAAGTTGCGTATTTGAGCGCATACAGTACTATTTATCGTGGAAACTCTTCAAGATGCAATTAGGATGTGTCATGTCACCTTAAAGATCTCGTCGAGCTGATTAATTTGAATCTTTGATTAAGAAGTTTGGAGTTGATTTGGTGAAGTTATCGAGTCTCAAAGTTGGAAAAGTCACAAAAGTTGCGTATTTGAGCACATACAGTACTATTTATCGTGGAAACTCTTCAAGATGCAATTAGGATGTGTCATGTCACCTTAAAGATCTCGTCGAGCTGATTAATTTGAATCTTCGGTTAAGAAGTTTGGAGTTGATTTGGTGAAGTTATCGAGTCTGAAAGTTGTAAAAATCGCAAAAGTTGCGTATTTGAGCACATAGACTACTATTTATCCTGGAAACTCTTCAAGATGCAATTAGGATGTGTCATGTCACCTTAAAGACCACGTCGAGCTGATTAATTTGAATCTTTGATTGAGAAGTTTGGAGTTGATTTGGTGAAGTTATCGAGTCTCAAAGTTGGAAAAGTCGCAAAAGTTGCGTGTTTAAGCACATAGACTACTATTTATCGTGGAAATTCTTCAAGATGCAATTAGGATGTGTCATGTCACCTTAAAGATCTCGTCGATCTGATTAATTTGAATCTTTGATTAAGAAGTTTGGAGTTGATTTGGTGAAGTTTTCGAGTCTCAAATTTGGAAAAGTCACAAAAGTTGCGTATTTGAGCACATACAGTACTATTTATCGTGGAAACTCTTCAAGATGCAATTAGGATGTGTCATGTCACCTTAAAGATCTCGTCGAGCTGATTAATTTGAATCTTCGGTTAAGAAGATTGGAGTTGATTTGGTGAAGTTTTCGAGTCTCAAAGTTGGAAAAGTCGCAAAAGTTGCGTATTTGAGCACATACACTACTATTTATCGTGGAAACTCTTCAAGATGCAATTAGCATGTGTCTTGTCACCTTAAAGATCTCGTCGAGCTGCTTAATTTGAATCTTCGGTTAAGAAGTTTGGAGTTGATTTGGTGAAGTTATCGAGGCTCAAAGTTGGAAAAGTCGCAAAAGTTGCGTGTTTAAACACATAGACTACTATTTATCCTGGAAACTCTTCAAGATGCAATTAGCATGTGTCATGTCACTTTAAAGATCTCGTCGAGCTGATTAATTTGAATCTTCGGTTAAGAAGTTTGAAGTTGATTTGGTGAAGTTATCGAGTCTCAAAGTTGGAAAAGTCGCAAAAGTTGCGTATTTGAGCACATACAGTACTATTTATCGTGGAAACTCTTCAAGATGCAATTAGGATGTGTCATGTCACCTTAAAGATCTCGTCGAGCTGATTAATTTGAATCTTTGTTTAAGAAGTTTGGATTTGATTTGGTGAAGTTATCGAGTCTCAAAGTTGGAAAAGTCGCAAAAGTTGCGTATTTGAGCACATACAGTACTATTTATCGTGGAAACTCTTCAAGATGCAATTAGGATGTGTCATGTCACCTTAAAGATCTCGTCGAGCTGATTAATTTGAATCTTTGTTTAAGAAGTTTGGAGTTGATTTGGTGAAGTTTTCGAGTCTCAAATTTGGAAAAGTCGCAAAAGTTGCGTATTTGAGCACATACAGTACTATTTATCGTGGAAACTCTTCAAGATGCAATTAGGATGTGTCATGTCACCTTAAAGATCTCGTCGATCTGATTAATTTGATTCTTTGATTAAGAAGTTTGGAGTTGATTTGGTGAAGTTATCGAGTCTCAAAGTTGGAAAAGTCACAAAAGTTGCGTATTTGAGCACATACAGTACTATTTATCGTGGAAACTCTTCAAGATGCAATTAGGATGTGTCATGTCACCTTAAAGATCTCGTCGAGCTGATTAATTTGAATCTTCGGTTAAGAAGTTTGGAGTTGATTTGGTGAAGTTTTCGAGTCTCAAAGTTGGAAAAGTCGCAAAAGTTGCGTATTTGAGCACATACACTACTATTTATCGTGGAAACTCTTCAAGATGCAATTAGCATGTGTCATGTCACCTTAAAGACCACGTCGAGCTGATTAATTTGAATCTTTGTTTAAGAAGTTTGGAGTTGATTTGGTGAAGTTATCGAGGCTCAAAGTTGGAAAAGTCGCAAAAGTTGCGTGTTTAAACACATAGACTACTATTTATCGTGGAAATTCTTCAAGATGCAATTAGGATGTGTCATGTCACCTTAAAGATCTCGTCGATCTGATTAATTTGAATCTTTGATTAAGAAGTTTGGAGTTGATTTGGTGAAGTTATCGAGTCTCAAAGTTGGAAAAGTCACAAAAGTTGCGTATTTGAGCACATACAGTACTATTTATCGTGGAAACTCTTCAAGATGCAATTAGGATGTGTCATGTCACCTTAAAGATCTCGTCGAGCTGATTAATTTGAATCTTTGATTAAGAAGTTTGGAGTTGATTTGGTGAAGTTATCGAGTCTCAAAGTTGGAAAAGTCACAAAAGTTGCGTATTTGAGCACATACAGTACTATTTATCGTGGAAACTCTTCAAGATGCAATTAGCATGTGTCATGTCACCTTAAAGACCACGTCGAGCTGATTAATTTGAATCTTTGTTTAAGAAGTTTGGAGTTGATTTGGTGAAGTTATCGAGGCTCAAAGTTGGAAAAGTCGCAAAAGTTGCGTATTTGAGCACATACAGTACTATTTATCGTGGAAACTCTTCAAGATGCAATTAGGATGTGTCATGTCACCTTAAACATCTCGCCGAGCTGATTAATTTGAATCTTTGATTAAGAAGTTTGGATTTGATTTGGTGAAGTTATCGAGTCTCAAAGTTGGAAAAGTCGCAAAAGTTGCGTATTTGAGCACATACAGTACTATTTATCGTGGAAACTCTTCAAGATGCAATTAGGATGTGTCATGTCACCTTAAAGATCTCGTCGAGCTGATTAATTTGAATCTTTGTTTAAGAAGTTTGGATTTGATTTGGTGAAGTTATCGAGTCTCAAAGTTGGAAAAGTCGCAAAAGTTGCGTGTTTAAACACATAGACTACTATTTATCCTGGAAACTCTTCAAGATGCAATTAGCATGTGTCATGTCGCTTTAAAGATCTCGTCGAGCTGATTAATTTGAATCTTTGTTTAAGAAGTTTGGAGTTGATTTGGTGAAGTTTTCGAGTCTCAAATTTGGAAAAGTCGCAAAAGTTGCGTATTTGAGCACATACAGTACTATTTATCGTGGAAACTCTTCAAGATGCAATTAGGATGTGTCATGTCACCTTAAAGACCACGTCGAGCTGATTAATTTGAATCTTTGATTGAGAAGTTTGGAGTTGATTTGGTGAAGTTATCGAGTCTCAAAGTTGGAAAAGTCACAAAAGTTGCGTATTTGAGCACATACAGTACTATTTATCGTGGAAACTCTTCAAGATGCAATTAGGATGTGTCATGTCACCTTAAAGATCTCGTCGAGCTGATTAATTTGAATCTTCGGTTAAGAAGTTTGGAGTTGATTTGGTGAAGTTTTCGAGTCTCAAAGTTGGAAAAGTCGCAAAAGTTGCGTATTTGAGCGCATACAGTACTATTTATCGTGGAAACTCTTCAAGATGCAATTAGGATGTGTCATGTCACCTTAAAGATCTCGTCGAGCTGATTAATTTGAATCTTTGTTTAAGAAGTTTGGAGTTGATTTGGTGAAGTTTTCGAGTCTCAAAGTTGGAAAAGTCGCAAAAGTTGCGTATTTGAGCACATACTGTACTATTTATCGTGGAAACTCTTCAAGATGCAATTAGCATGTGTCATGTCACTTTAAAGATCTCGTCGAGCTGATTAATTTGAATCTTCGGTTAAGAAGTTTGGAGTTGATTTGGTGAAGTTATCGAGTCTCAATGTTGGAAAAGTCGCATAAGTTGCGTATTTGAGCGCATACAGTACTATTTATCGTGGAAACTCTTCAAGATGCAATTAGGATGTGTCATGTCACCTTAAAGATCTCGTCGAGCTGCTTAATTTGAATCTTCGGTTAAGAAGTTTGGAGTTGATTTGGTGAAGTTATCGAGGCTCAAAGTTGGAAAAGTCGCAAAAGTTGCGTGTTTAAACACATAGACTACTATTTATCCTGGAAACTCTTCAAGATGCAATTAGCATGTGTCATGTCACTTTAAAGATCTCGTCGAGCTGATTAATTTGAATCTTCGGTTAAGAAGTTTGGAGTTGATTTGGTGAAGTTATCGAGTCTCAATGTTGGAAAAGTCGCATAAGTTGCGTATTTGAGCGCATACAGTACTATTTATCGTGGAAACTCTTCAAGATGCAATTAGGATGTGTCATGTCACCTTAAAGATCTCGTCGAGCTGATTAATTTGAATCTTCGGTTAAGAAGTTTGGAGGTGATTTGGTGAAGTTTTCGAGTCTCAAAGTTGGAAAAGTCGCAAAAGTTGCGTGTTTAAACACATAGACTACTATTTATCCTGGAAACTCTTCAAGATGCAATTAGCATGTGTCATGTCGCTTTAAAGATCTCGTCGAGCTGATTAATTTGAATCTTTGTTTAAGAAGTTTGGAGTTGATTTGGTGAAGTTATCGAGTCTCAATGTTGAAAAAGTCGCAAAAGTTGCGTGTTTAAGCACATAGACTACTATTTATCCTGGAAACTCTTCAAGATGCAATTATGATGTGTCCTGTCACCTTGAAGATCTCGTCGAGCTGATTAATTTGAATCTTTGATTAAGAAGTTTGGAGTTGATTTGGTGAAGTTATCGAGTCTCAATGTTGGAAAAGTCGCAAAAGTTGCGCATTTGAGCACATACAGTACTATTTATCGTGGAAACTCTTCAAGATGCAATTAGGATGTGTCATGTCACCTTAAAGATCTCGTCGATCTGATTAATTTGAATCTTCGGTTAAGAAGTTTGGAGTTCATTTGGTGAAGTTATCGAGTCTCAAAGTAGGAAAAGTCTCACAAGAAGCGTGGTTAAGCACATAAAGTACTATTTGTCGTGGAAACTCTACAAGATGCAATTAGGATGTGTCATGTCACCTTCAAAATCTCGTCGAGCTGAATAATTTGAATCTTTGATTAAGAAGTTTGGAGTTGATTTGGTGAAGTTATCGAGTCTCAAAGTTGGAAAAGTCGCAAAAGTTGCGCATTTGAGCACATACAGTACTATTTATCGTGGAAACTCTTCAAGATGCAATTAGGATGTGTAATGTCACCTTAAAGATCTCGTCGAGCTGCTTAATTTGAATCTTCGGTTAAGAAGTTTGGAGTTGATTTGGTGAAGTTATCGAGGCTCAAAGTTGGAAAAGTCGCAAAAGTTGCGTGTTTAAACACATAGACTACTATTTATCCTGGAAACTCTTCAAGATGCAATTAGCATGTGTCATGTCGCTTTAAAGATCTCGTCGAGCTGATTAATTTGAATCTTTGTTTAAGAAGTTTGGAGTTGATTTGGTGAAGTTATCGAGTCTCAATGTTGGAAAAGTCGCAAAAGTTGCGTATTTGAGCACATACTGTACTATTTATCGTGGAAACTCTTCAAGATGCAATTAGCATGTGTCATGTCACTTTAAAGATCTCGTCGAGCTGATTAATTTGAATCTTCGGTTAAGAAGTTTGGAGTTGATTTGGTGAAGTTATCGAGTCTCAATGTTGGAAAAGTCGCAAAAGTTGCGTATTTGAGCACATACTGTACTATTTATCGTGGAAACTCTTCAAGATGCAATTAGCATGTGTCATGTCACTTTAAAGATCTCGTCGAGCTGATTAATTTGAATCTTCGGTTAAGAAGTTTGGAGTTGATTTGGTGAAGTTATCGAGTCTCAATGTTGGAAAAGTCGCAAAAGTTGCGTATTTAAGCACATACAGTACTATTTATCATGGAAACTCTTCAAGATGCAATTAGCATGTGTCATGTCACCTTAAAGACCACGTCGAGCTGATTAATTTGAATCTTTGTTTAAGAAGTTTGGAGTTGATTTGGTGAAGTTATCGAGTCTCAAAGTTGGAAAAGTCGCAAAAGTTGCGTGTTTAAGCACATAGACTACTATTTATCCTGGAAACTCTTCAAGATGCAATTATGATGTGTCTTGTCACCTTGAAGATCTCGTCGAGCTGATTAATTTGAATCTTTGATTAAGAAGTTTGGAGTTGATTTGGTGAAGTTATCGAGTCTCAATGTTGGAAAAGTCGCAAAAGTTGCGTATTTGAGCACATACTGTACTATTTATCGTGGAAACTCTTCAAGATGCAATTAGCATGTGTCATGTCACTTTAAAGATCTCGTCGAGCTGATTAATTTGAATCTTCGGTTAAGAAGTTTGGAGTTGATTTGGTGAAGTTATCGAGTCTCAATGTTGGAAAAGTCGCAAAAGTTGCGTATTTGAGCACATACAGTACTATTTATCGTGGAAACTCTTCAAGATGCAATTAGGATGTGTCATGTCACCTTAAAGATCTCGCCGAGCTGATTAATTTGAATCTTCGGTTAAGAAGTTTGGAGTTGATTTGGTGAAGTTTTCGAGTCTCAAAGTTGGAAAAGTCGCAAAAGTTGCGTATTTAAGCACATACAGTACTATTTATCATGGAAACTCTTCAAGATGCAATTAGGATGTGTAATGTCACCTTAAAGATCTCGTCGAGCTGCTTAATTTGAATCTTCGGTTAAGAAGTTTGGAGTTGATTTGGTGAAGTTATCGAGGCTCAAAGTTGGAAAAGTCGCAAAAGTTGCGTGTTTAAACACATAGACTACTATTTATCCTGGAAACTCTTCAAGATGCAATTAGCATGTGTAATGTCACTTTAAAGATCTCGTCGATCTGATTAATTTGAATCTTCGGTTAAGAAGTTTGGAGTTCATTTGGTGAAGTTATCGAGTCTCAAAGTAGGAAAAGTCTCACAAGAATCGTGGTTAAGCACATAAAGTACTATTTATCGTGGAAACTCTACAAGATGCAATTAGGATGTGTCATGTCACCTTCAAAATCTCGTCGAGCTGAATAATTTGAATCTTTGATTAAGAAGTTTGGAGTTGATTTGGTGAAGTTATCGAGTCTCAAAGTAGGAAAAGTCTCACAAGAAGCGTGGTTAAGCACATAAAGTACTATTTATCGTGGAAACTCTACAAGATGCAATTAGGATGTGTCATGTCACTTTAAAGATCTCGTCGAGCTGATTAATTTGAATCTTTGTTTAAGAAGTTTGGAGTTGATTTGGTGAAGTTATCGAGTCTCAATGTTGGAAAAGTCGCAAAAGTTGCGTATTTAAGCACATACAGTACTATTTATCATGGAAACTCTTCAAGATGCAATTAGCATGTGTCATGTCACCTTAAAGATCTCGTCGAGCTGATTAATTTGAATCTTCGGTTAAGAAGTTTGGAGTTGATTTGGTGAAGTTTTCGAGTCTCAAAGTTGGAAAAGTCGCAAAAGTTGCGTATTTAAGCACATACAGTACTATTTATCATGGAAACTCTTCAAGATGCAATTAGCATGTGTCATGTCACCTTAAAGACCACGTCGAGCTGATTAATTTGAATCTTTGTTTAAGAAGTTTGGAGTTGATTTGGTGAAGTTATCGAGTCTCAATGTTGGAAAAGTCGCAAAAGTTGAGTGTTTAAGCACATAGACTACTATTTATCCCGGAAACTCTTCAAGATGCAATTATGATGTGTCAAGTCACCTTAAAGATCTCGTCGAGCTGCTTAATTTGAATCTTCGGTTAAGAAGTTTGGAGTTGATTTGGTGAAGTTTTCGAGTCTCAAAGTTGGAAAAGTCGCAAAAGTTGCGTATTTGAGCACATACACTACTATTTATCGTGGAAACTCTTCAAGATGCAATTAGGATGTGTCATGTCACCTTAAAGATCTCGTCGAGCTGATTAATTTGAATCTTCGGTTAAGAAGTTTGGAGTTGATTTGGTGAAGTTTTCGAGTCTCAAAGTTGGAAAAGTCGCAAAAGTTGCGTATTTAAGCACATACAGTACTATTTATCATGGAAACTCTTCAAGATGCAATTAGGATGTGTCATGTCACCTTCAAAATCTCGTCGAGCTGAATAATTTGAATCTTTGATTAAGAAGTTTGGAGTTGATTTGGTGAAGTTATCGAGTCTCAATGTTGGAAAAGTCGCAAAAGTTGCGTATTTGAGCACATACTGTACTATTTATCGTGGAAACTCTTCAAGATGCAATTAGCATGTGTCATGTCACTTTAAAGATCTCGTCGAGCTGATTAATTTGAATCTTCGGTTAAGAAGTTTGGAGTTGATTTGGTGAAGTTATCGAGTCTCAATGTTGGAAAAGTCGCAAAAGTTGCGTATTTGAGCACATACAGTACTATTTATCGTGGAAACTCTTCAAGATGCAATTAGGATGTGTCATGTCACCTTAAAGATCTCGTCGAGCTGATTAATTTGAATCTTTGATTAAGAAGTTTGGAGTTGATTTGGTGAAGTTATTGAGTCTCAAAGTTGGAAAAGTCACAAAAGTTGCGCATTTGAGCACATACAGTACTATTTATCCTGGAAACTCTTCAAGATGCAATTAGGATGTGTCATGTCACTTTAAATATCTCGTCGAGCTGATTAATTTGAATCTTTGTTTAAGAAGTTTGGAGTTAATTTGGTGAAGTTATCGAGTCTCAAAGTTGGAAAAGTCGCAAAGGTTGTGTATTTGAGCACATACAGTACTGTTTATCGTGGAAACTCTTCAAGATGCAATTAGGATGTGTCATGTCACCTTAAAGATCTCGTCGAGCTGATTAATTTGAATCTTTGATTAAGAAGTTTGGAGTTGATTTGGTGAAGTTATCGAGTCTCAAAGTTGGAAAAGTCGCAAAAGTTGTGTATTTGAGCACATACAGTACTATTTATCGTGGAAACTCTACAAGATGCAATTAGGATGTGTCATGTCACTTTAAAGTTCTCGTCGAGCTGAATAATTTGAATCTTTGTTTAAGAAGTTTGGAGTTGATTTGGTGAAGTTATCGAGTCTGAAAGTTGTAAAAATCGCAAAAGTTGCGTATTTGAGCACATAGACTACTATTTATCCTGGAAACTCTTCAAGATGCAATTAGGATGTGTCATGTCACCTTAAAGATCTCGTCGAGCTGATTAATTTGGATCTTCGATTAAGAAATTTCGAGTTTGTTTGGTGAAGTTTTTGAATCTCAAAGTTGGAAAAGTCTCAAAAGTTACGTGGTTAAGCACATAAAGTACTATTTATCGTGGAAACTCTTCAAGATGCAATTAGGATGTGTCATGTCACCTTCAAATCTCGTCGAGCTGAATAATTTGAATCTTTGATTAAGAAGTTTGGAGTTGATTTGGTGAAGTTATCGGGTCTCAAAGTTGGAAAAGTCGCAAAAGTTGCGTATTTGAGCACATAAAGTACTATTTATCCTGGAAACTCTTCAAGATGAAATTATGATGTGTCGTGTCACCTTAAAGATCTCGTCGAACTGATTAATTTGAATCTTTGATTAAGAAGTTTGGAGTTGATTTGGTGAAGTTATCGAGTCTCAACGTTGGAAAAGTCGCAAAAGTTGCGCATTTGAGCACATACAGTACTATTTATCGTGGAAACTCTTCAAGATGCAATTAGGATGTGTCCTGTCACTTTAAAGATCTCGTCGAGCTGATTAATTTGAATCTGCGATTAAGAAGTTTGGAGTTGATTTGGTGAAGTTATTGAGTCTCAAAGTTGGAAAAGTCGCAAAAGTTGCGCATTTGAGCACATACAGTACTATTTATCGTGGAAACTCTACAAGATGCAATTAGGATGTGTCGTGTCACCTTAAAGATCTCGTCGAGCTGATTAATTTGAATCTTTGATTAAGAAGTTTGGAGTTGATTTGGTGAAGTTATCGAGTCTCAAATTTGGAAAAGTCGCAAAAGTTGTGTATTTGAGCACATACAGTACTATTTATCGTGGAAACTCTACAAGATGCAATTAGGATGTGTCGTGTCACCTTAAAGATCTCGTCGAGCTGATTAATTTGAATCTTCGGTTAAGAAGTTTGGAGTTGATTTGGTGAAGTTATTGAGTCTCAAAGTTGGAAAAGTCACAAAAGTTGCGCATTTGAGCACATACAGTACTATTTATCGTGGAAACTCTACAAGATGCAATTAGGATGTGTCGTGTCACCTTAAAGATCTCGTCGAGCTCATTAATTTGAATCTGCGATTAAGAAGTTTGGAGTTGATTTGGTGAAGTTATTGAGTCTCAAAGTAGGAAAAGTCTCACAAGATGCGTGGTTAAGCACATAAAGTACTATTTATCGTTGAAACTCTTCAAGATGCAATTAGGATGTGTCATGTCACCTTAAAGATCTCGTCGAGCTGCTTAATTTGAATCTTCGGTTAAGAAGTTTGGAGTTGATTTGGTGAAGTTTTCGAGTCTCAAATTTGGAAAAGTCGCAAAAGTTGCGTATTTGAGCACATAGACTACTATTTATCCTGGAAACTCTTCAAGATGCAATTATGATGTGTCATGTCACCTTAAAGATCTCGTCGAGCTGATTAATTTGAATCTTTGTTTAAGAAGTTTGGAGTTGATTTGGTGAAGTTATCGAGTCTCAAAGTTGGAAAAGTCGCAAAAGTTGCGTGTTTAAGCACATAGACTACTATTTATCCTGGAAACTCTTCAAGATGCAATTATGATGTGTCCTGTCACCTTGAAGATCTCGTCGAGCTGATTAAATTGAATCTTTGATTAAGAAGTTTGGAGTTGATTTGGTGAAGTTATCGAGTCTCAATGTTGGAAAAGTCGCAAAAGTTGCGCATTTGAGCACATACAGTACTATTTATCGTGGAAACTCTACAAGATGCAATTAGGATGTGTCATGTCACCTTCAAAATCTCGTCGAGCTGAATAATTTGAATCTTTGATTAAGAAGTTTGGAGTTGATTTGGTGAAGTTATTGAGTCTCAAAGTTGGAAAAGTCACAAAAGTTGCGCATTTGAGCACATACAGTACTATTTATCCTGGAAACTCTTCAAGATGCAATTAGCATGTGTCATGTCACTTTAAATATCTCGTCGAGCTGATTAATTTGAATCTTTGTTTAAGAAGTTTGGAGTTAATTTGGTGAAGTTATCGAGTCTCAAAGTTGGAAAAGTCGCAAAAGTTGTGTATTTGAGCACATACAGTACTATTTATCGTGGAAACTCTTCAAGATGCAATTAGGATGTGTCATGTCACCTTAAAGATCTCGTCGAGCTGATTAATTTGAATCTTTGATTAAGAAGTTTGGAGTTGATTTGGTGAAGTTATCGAGTCTCAAAGTTGGAAAAGTCGCAAAAGTTGTGTATTTGAGCACATACAGTACTATTTATCGTGGAAACTCTACAAGATGCAATTAGGATGTGTCATGTCACTTTAAAGTTCTCGTCGAGCTGAATAATTTGAATCTTTGTTTAAGAAGTTTGGAGTTGATTTGGTGAAGTTATCGAGTCTGAAAGTTGTAAAAATCGCAAAAGTTGCGTATTTGAGCACATAGACTACTATTTATCCTGGAAACTCTTCAAGATGCAATTAGGATGTGTCATGTCACCTTAAAGATCTCGTCGAGCTGATTAATTTGGATCTTCGATTAAGAAATTTCGAGTTTGTTTGGTGAAGTTTTTGAATCTCAAAGTTGGAAAAGTCTCAAAAGTTACGTGGTTAAGCACATAAAGTACTATTTATCGTGGAAACTCTTCAAGATGCAATTAGGATGTGTCATGTCACCTTCAAATCTCGTCGAGCTGAATAATTTGAATCTTTGATTAAGAAGTTTGGAGTTGATTTGGTGAAGTTATCGGGTCTCAAAGTTGGAAAAGTCGCAAAAGTTGCGTATTTGAGCACATAAAGTACTATTTATCCTGGAAACTGTTCAAGATGAAATTATGATGTGTCGTGTCACCTTAAAGATCTCGTCGAACTGATTAATTTGAATCTTTGATTAAGAAGTTTGGAGTTGATTTGGTGAAGTTATCGAGTCTCAACGTTGGAAAAGTCGCAAAAGTTGCACATTTGAGCACATACAGTACTATTTATCGTGGAAACTCTTCAAGATGCAATTAGGATGTGTCCTGTCACTTTAAAGATCTCGTCGAGCTGATTAATTTGAATCTGCGATTAAGAAGTTTGGAGTTGATTTGGTGAAGTTATTGAGTCTCAAAGTTGGAAAAGTCGCAAAAGTTGCGCATTTGAGCACATACAGTACTATTTATCCTGGAAACTCTTCAAGATGAAATTATGATGTGTCGTGTCACCTTAAAGATCTCGTCGAGCTGATTAATTTGAATCTGCGATTAAGAAGTTTGGAGTTGATTTGGTGAAGTTATCGAGTCTCAACGTTGGAAAAGTCGCAAAAGTTGCACATTTGAGCACATACAGTACTATTTATCGTGGAAACTCTTCAAGATGCAATTAGGATGTGTCATGTCACCTTCAAAATCTCGTCGAGCTGAATAATTTGAATCTTTGATTAAGAAGTTTGGAGTTGATTTGGTGAAGTTTTCGAGTCTCAAAGTAGGAAAAGTCTCACAAGAAGCGTGGTTAAGCACATAAAGTACTATTTATCGTGGAAACTCTACAAGATGCAATTAGGATGTGTCATGTCACTTTAAAGATCTCGTCGAGCTGATTAATTTGAATCTTTGTTTAAGAAGTTTGGAGTTGATTTGGTGAAGTTATCGAGTCTCAATGTTGGAAAAGTCGCAAAAGTTGCGTATTTAAGCACATACAGTACTATTTATCATGGAAACTCTTCAAGATGCAATTAGCATGTGTCATGTCACCTTAAAGATCTCGTCGAGCTGATTAATTTGAATCTTCGGTTAAGAAGTTTGGAGTTGATTTGGTGAAGTTTTCGAGTCTCAAAGTTGGAAAAGTCGCAAAAGTTGCGTATTTAAGCACATACAGTACTATTTATCATGGAAACTCTTCAAGATGCAATTAGCATGTGTCATGTCACCTTAAAGACCACGTCGAGCTGATTAATTTGAATCTTTGTTTAAGAAGTTTGGAGTTGATTTGGTGAAGTTATCGAGTCTCAATGTTGGAAAAGTCGCAAAAGTTGAGTGTTTAAGCACATAGACTACTATTTATCCCGGAAACTCTTCAAGATGCAATTATGATGTGTCAAGTCACCTTAAAGATCTCGTCGAGCTGCTTAATTTGAATCTTCGGTTAAGAAGTTTGGAGTTGATTTGGTGAAGTTTTCGAGTCTCAAAGTTGGAAAAGTCGCAAAAGTTGCGTATTTGAGCACATACACTACTATTTATCGTGGAAACTCTTCAAGATGCAATTAGGATGTGTCATGTCACCTTAAAGATCTCGTCGAGCTGATTAATTTGAATCTTCGGTTAAGAAGTTTGGAGTTGATTTGGTGAAGTTTTCGAGTCTCAAAGTTGGAAAAGTCGCAAAAGTTGCGTATTTAAGCACATACAGTACTATTTATCATGGAAACTCTTCAAGATGCAATTAGGATGTGTCATGTCACCTTCAAAATCTCGTCGAGCTGAATAATTTGAATCTTTGATTAAGAAGTTTGGAGTTGATTTGGTGAAGTTATTGAGTCTTAAAGTTGGAAAAGTCACAAAAGTTGCGCATTTGAGCACATACAGTACTATTTATCCTGGAAACTCTTCAAGATGCAATTAGGATGTGTCATGTCACTTTAAATATCTCGACGAGCTGATTAATTTGAATCTTTGTTTAAGAAGTTTGGAGTTAATTTGGTGAAGTTATCGAGTCTCAAAGTTGGAAAAGTCGCAAAAGTTGTGTATTTGAGCACATACAGTACTGTTTATCGTGGAAACTCTTCAAGATGCAATTAGGATGTGTCATGTCACTTTAAAGATCTCGTCGAGCTGATTAATTTGAATCTTTGTTTAAGAAGTTTGGAGTTGATTTGGTGAAGTTATCGAGTCTCAATGTTGGAAAAGTCGCAAAAGTTGCGTATTTGAGCACATACACTACTATGTATCGTGGAAACTCTTCAAGATGCAATTAGGATGTGTCACGTCACCTTAAAGATCTCGCCGAGCTGATTAATTTGAATCTACGGTTAAGAAGTTTGGAGTTGATTTGGTGAAGTTTTCGAGTCTCAAAGTTGGAAAAGTCGCAAAAGTTGCGTATTTAAGCACATACAGTACTATTTATCGTGGAAACTCTTCAAGATGCAATTAGGATGTGTCATGTCACCTTCAAAATCTCGTCGAGCTGAATAATTTGAATCTTTGATTAAGAAGTTTGGAGTTGATTTGGTGAAGTTTTCGAGTCTCAAAGTAGGAAAAGTCTCACAAGAAGCGTGGTTAAGCACATAAAGTACTATTTATCGTGGAAACTCTACAAGATGCAATTAGGATGTGTCATGTCACCTTAAAGATCTCGTCGAGCTGATTAATTTGAATCTTTGTTTAAGAAGTTTGGAGTTGATTTGGTGAAGTTATCGAGTCTCAAAGTTGGAAAAGTCGCAAAAGTTGCGTGTTTAAGCACATAGACTACTATTTATCCTGGAAACTCTTCAAGATGCAATTATGATGTGTCCTGTCACCTTGAAGATCTCGTCGAGCTGATTAAATTGAATCTTTGATTAAGAAGTTTGGAGTTGATTTGGTGAAGTTATCGAGTCTCAATGTTGGAAAAGTCGCAAAAGTTGCGCATTTGAGCACATACAGTACTATTTATCGTGGAAACTCTACAAGATGCAATTAGGATGTGTCATGTCACCTTCAAAATCTCGTCGAGCTGAATAATTTGAATCTTTGATTAAGAAGTTTGGAGTTGATTTGGTGAAGTTATTGAGTCTCAAAGTTGGAAAAGTCACAAAAGTTGCGCATTTGAGCACATACAGTACTATTTATCCTGGAAACTCTTCAAGATGCAATTAGCATGTGTCATGTCACTTTAAATATCTCGTCGAGCTGATTAATTTGAATCTTTGTTTAAGAAGTTTGGAGTTAATTTGGTGAAGTTATCGAGTCTCAAAGTTGGAAAAGTCGCAAAAGTTGTGTATTTGAGCACATACAGTACTATTTATCGTGGAAACTCTTCAAGATGCAATTAGGATGTGTCATGTCACCTTAAAGATCTCGTCGAGCTGATTAATTTGAATCTTTGATTAAGAAGTTTGGAGTTGATTTGGTGAAGTTATCGAGTCTCAAAGTTGGAAAAGTCGCAAAAGTTGTGTATTTGAGCACATACAGTACTATTTATCGTGGAAACTCTACAAGATGCAATTAGGATGTGTCATGTCACTTTAAAGTTCTCGTCGAGCTGAATAATTTGAATCTTTGTTTAAGAAGTTTGGAGTTGATTTGGTGAAGTTATCGAGTCTGAAAGTTGTAAAAATCGCAAAAGTTGCGTATTTGAGCACATAGACTACTATTTATCCTGGAAACTCTTCAAGATGCAATTAGGATGTGTCATGTCACCTTAAAGATCTCGTCGAGCTGATTAATTTGGATCTTCGATTAAGAAATTTCGAGTTTGTTTGGTGAAGTTTTTGAATCTCAAAGTTGGAAAAGTCTCAAAAGTTACGTGGTTAAGCACATAAAGTACTATTTATCGTGGAAACTCTTCAAGATGCAATTAGGATGTGTCATGTCACCTTCAAATCTCGTCGAGCTGAATAATTTGAATCTTTGATTAAGAAGTTTGGAGTTGATTTGGTGAAGTTATCGGGTCTCAAAGTTGGAAAAGTCGCAAAAGTTGCGTATTTGAGCACATAAAGTACTATTTATCCTGGAAACTGTTCAAGATGAAATTATGATGTGTCGTGTCACCTTAAAGATCTCGTCGAACTGATTAATTTGAATCTTTGATTAAGAAGTTTGGAGTTGATTTGGTGAAGTTATCGAGTCTCAACGTTGGAAAAGTCGCAAAAGTTGCACATTTGAGCACATACAGTACTATTTATCCTGGAAACTCTTCAAGATGCAATTAGCATGTGTCATGTCACTTTAAATATCTCGTCGAGCTGATTAATTTGAATCTTTGTTTAAGAAGTTTGGAGTTAATTTGGTGAAGTTATCGAGTCTCAAAGTTGGAAAAGTCGCAAAAGTTGTGTATTTGAGCACATACAGTACTATTTATCGTGGAAACTCTTCAAGATGCAATTAGGATGTGTCATGTCACCTTAAAGATCTCGTCGAGCTGATTAATTTGAATCTTTGATTAAGAAGTTTGGAGTTGATTTGGTGAAGTTATCGAGTCTCAAAGTTGGAAAAGTCGCAAAAGTTGTGTATTTGAGCACATACAGTACTATTTATCGTGGAAACTCTACAAGATGCAATTAGGATGTGTCATGTCACTTTAAAGTTCTCGTCGAGCTGAATAATTTGAATCTTTGTTTAAGAAGTTTGGAGTTGATTTGGTGAAGTTATCGAGTCTGAAAGTTGTAAAAATCGCAAAAGTTGCGTATTTGAGCACATAGACTACTATTTATCCTGGAAACTCTTCAAGATGCAATTAGGATGTGTCATGTCACCTTAAAGATCTCGTCGAGCTGATTAATTTGGATCTTCGATTAAGAAATTTCGAGTTTGTTTGGTGAAGTTTTTGAATCTCAAAGTTGGAAAAGTCTCAAAAGTTACGTGGTTAAGCACATAAAGTACTATTTATCGTGGAAACTCTTCAAGATGCAATTAGGATGTGTCATGTCACCTTCAAATCTCGTCGAGCTGAATAATTTGAATCTTTGATTAAGAAGTTTGGAGTTGATTTGGTGAAGTTATCGGGTCTCAAAGTTGGAAAAGTCGCAAAAGTTGCGTATTTGAGCACATAAAGTACTATTTATCCTGGAAACTGTTCAAGATGAAATTATGATGTGTCGTGTCACCTTAAAGATCTCGTCGAACTGATTAATTTGAATCTTTGATTAAGAAGTTTGGAGTTGATTTGGTGAAGTTATCGAGTCTCAACGTTGGAAAAGTCGCAAAAGTTGCACATTTGAGCACATACAGTACTATTTATCGTGGAAACTCTTCAAGATGCAATTAGGATGTGTCCTGTCACTTTAAAGATCTCGTCGAGCTGATTAATTTGAATCTGCGATTAAGAAGTTTGGAGTTGATTTGGTGAAGTTATTGAGTCTCAAAGTTGGAAAAGTCGCAAAAGTTGCGCATTTGAGCACATACAGTACTATTTATCCTGGAAACTCTTCAAGATGAAATTATGATGTGTCGTGTCACCTTAAAGATCTCGTCGAGCTGATTAATTTGAATCTGCGATTAAGAAGTTTGGAGTTGATTTGGTGAAGTTATCGAGTCTCAACGTTGGAAAAGTCGCAAAAGTTGCACATTTGAGCACATACAGTACTATTTATCGTGGAAACTCTTCAAGATGCAATTAGGATGTGTCATGTCACCTTCAAAATCTCGTCGAGCTGAATAATTTGAATCTTTGATTAAGAAGTTTGGAGTTGATTTGGTGAAGTTTTCGAGTCTCAAAGTAGGAAAAGTCTCACAAGAAGCGTGGTTAAGCACATAAAGTACTATTTATCGTGGAAACTCTACAAGATGCAATTAGGATGTGTCATGTCACTTTAAAGATCTCGTCGAGCTGATTAATTTGAATCTTTGTTTAAGAAGTTTGGAGTTGATTTGGTGAAGTTATCGAGTCTCAATGTTGGAAAAGTCGCAAAAGTTGCGTATTTAAGCACATACAGTACTATTTATCATGGAAACTCTTCAAGATGCAATTAGCATGTGTCATGTCACCTTAAAGATCTCGTCGAGCTGATTAATTTGAATCTTCGGTTAAGAAGTTTGGAGTTGATTTGGTGAAGTTTTCGAGTCTCAAAGTTGGAAAAGTCGCAAAAGTTGCGTATTTAAGCACATACAGTACTATTTATCATGGAAACTCTTCAAGATGCAATTAGCATGTGTCATGTCACCTTAAAGACCACGTCGAGCTGATTAATTTGAATCTTTGTTTAAGAAGTTTGGAGTTGATTTGGTGAAGTTATCGAGTCTCAATGTTGGAAAAGTCGCAAAAGTTGAGTGTTTAAGCACATAGACTACTATTTATCCCGGAAACTCTTCAAGATGCAATTATGATGTGTCAAGTCACCTTAAAGATCTCGTCGAGCTGCTTAATTTGAATCTTCGGTTAAGAAGTTTGGAGTTGATTTGGTGAAGTTTTCGAGTCTCAAAGTTGGAAAAGTCGCAAAAGTTGCGTATTTGAGCACATACACTACTATTTATCGTGGAAACTCTTCAAGATGCAATTAGGATGTGTCATGTCACCTTAAAGATCTCGTCGAGCTGATTAATTTGAATCTTCGGTTAAGAAGTTTGGAGTTGATTTGGTGAAGTTTTCGAGTCTCAAAGTTGGAAAAGTCGCAAAAGTTGCGTATTTAAGCACATACAGTACTATTTATCATGGAAACTCTTCAAGATGCAATTAGGATGTGTCATGTCACCTTCAAAATCTCGTCGAGCTGAATAATTTGAATCTTTGATTAAGAAGTTTGGAGTTGATTTGGTGAAGTTATTGAGTCTTAAAGTTGGAAAAGTCACAAAAGTTGCGCATTTGAGCACATACAGTACTATTTATCCTGGAAACTCTTCAAGATGCAATTAGGATGTGTCATGTCACTTTAAATATCTCGACGAGCTGATTAATTTGAATCTTTGTTTAAGAAGTTTGGAGTTAATTTGGTGAAGTTATCGAGTCTCAAAGTTGGAAAAGTCGCAAAAGTTGTGTATTTGAGCACATACAGTACTGTTTATCGTGGAAACTCTTCAAGATGCAATTAGGATGTGTCATGTCACTTTAAAGATCTCGTCGAGCTGATTAATTTGAATCTTTGTTTAAGAAGTTTGGAGTTGATTTGGTGAAGTTATCGAGTCTCAATGTTGGAAAAGTCGCAAAAGTTGCGTATTTGAGCACATACACTACTATGTATCGTGGAAACTCTTCAAGATGCAATTAGGATGTGTCACGTCACCTTAAAGATCTCGCCGAGCTGATTAATTTGAATCTACGGTTAAGAAGTTTGGAGTTGATTTGGTGAAGTTTTCGAGTCTCAAAGTTGGAAAAGTCGCAAAAGTTGCGTATTTAAGCACATACAGTACTATTTATCGTGGAAACTCTTCAAGATGCAATTAGGATGTGTCATGTCACCTTCAAAATCTCGTCGAGCTGAATAATTTGAATCTTTGATTAAGAAGTTTGGAGTTGATTTGGTGAAGTTTTCGAGTCTCAAAGTAGGAAAAGTCTCACAAGAAGCGTGGTTAAGCACATAAAGTACTATTTATCGTGGAAACTCTACAAGATGCAATTAGGATGTGTCATGTCACCTTAAAGATCTCGTCGAGCTGATTAATTTGAATCTTTGTTTAAGAAGTTTGGAGTTGATTTGGTGAAGTTATCGAGTCTCAAAGTTGGAAAAGTCGCAAAAGTTGCGTGTTTAAGCACATAGACTACTATTTATCCTGGAAACTCTTCAAGATGCAATTATGATGTGTCCTGTCACCTTGAAGATCTCGTCGAGCTGATTAAATTGAATCTTTGATTAAGAAGTTTGGAGTTGATTTGGTGAAGTTATCGAGTCTCAATGTTGGAAAAGTCGCAAAAGTTGCGCATTTGAGCACATACAGTACTATTTATCGTGGAAACTCTACAAGATGCAATTAGGATGTGTCATGTCACCTTCAAAATCTCGTCGAGCTGAATAATTTGAATCTTTGATTAAGAAGTTTGGAGTTGATTTGGTGAAGTTATTGAGTCTCAAAGTTGGAAAAGTCACAAAAGTTGCGCATTTGAGCACATACAGTACTATTTATCCTGGAAACTCTTCAAGATGCAATTAGCATGTGTCATGTCACTTTAAATATCTCGTCGAGCTGATTAATTTGAATCTTTGTTTAAGAAGTTTGGAGTTAATTTGGTGAAGTTATCGAGTCTCAAAGTTGGAAAAGTCGCAAAAGTTGTGTATTTGAGCACATACAGTACTATTTATCGTGGAAACTCTTCAAGATGCAATTAGGATGTGTCATGTCACCTTAAAGATCTCGTCGAGCTGATTAATTTGAATCTTTGATTAAGAAGTTTGGAGTTGATTTGGTGAAGTTATCGAGTCTCAAAGTTGGAAAAGTCGCAAAAGTTGTGTATTTGAGCACATACAGTACTATTTATCGTGGAAACTCTACAAGATGCAATTAGGATGTGTCATGTCACTTTAAAGTTCTCGTCGAGCTGAATAATTTGAATCTTTGTTTAAGAAGTTTGGAGTTGATTTGGTGAAGTTATCGAGTCTGAAAGTTGTAAAAATCGCAAAAGTTGCGTATTTGAGCACATAGACTACTATTTATCCTGGAAACTCTTCAAGATGCAATTAGGATGTGTCATGTCACCTTAAAGATCTCGTCGAGCTGATTAATTTGGATCTTCGATTAAGAAATTTCGAGTTTGTTTGGTGAAGTTTTTGAATCTCAAAGTTGGAAAAGTCTCAAAAGTTACGTGGTTAAGCACATAAAGTACTATTTATCGTGGAAACTCTTCAAGATGCAATTAGGATGTGTCATGTCACCTTCAAATCTCGTCGAGCTGAATAATTTGAATCTTTGATTAAGAAGTTTGGAGTTGATTTGGTGAAGTTATCGGGTCTCAAAGTTGGAAAAGTCGCAAAAGTTGCGTATTTGAGCACATAAAGTACTATTTATCCTGGAAACTGTTCAAGATGAAATTATGATGTGTCGTGTCACCTTAAAGATCTCGTCGAACTGATTAATTTGAATCTTTGATTAAGAAGTTTGGAGTTGATTTGGTGAAGTTATCGAGTCTCAACGTTGGAAAAGTCGCAAAAGTTGCACATTTGAGCACATACAGTACTATTTATCGTGGAAACTCTTCAAGATGCAATTAGGATGTGTCCTGTCACTTTAAAGATCTCGTCGAGCTGATTAATTTGAATCTGCGATTAAGAAGTTTGGAGTTGATTTGGTGAAGTTATTGAGTCTCAAAGTTGGAAAAGTCGCAAAAGTTGCGCATTTGAGCACATACAGTACTATTTATCCTGGAAACTCTTCAAGATGAAATTATGATGTGTCGTGTCACCTTAAAGATCTCGTCGAGCTGATTAATTTGAATCTGCGATTAAGAAGTTTGGAGTTGATTTGGTGAAGTTATCGAGTCTCAACGTTGGAAAAGTCGCAAAAGTTGCACATTTGAGCACATACAGTACTATTTATCGTGGAAACTCTTCAAGATGCAATTAGGATGTGTCATGTCACCTTCAAAATCTCGTCGAGCTGAATAATTTGAATCTTTGATTAAGAAGTTTGGAGTTGATTTGGTGAAGTTTTCGAGTCTCAAAGTAGGAAAAGTCTCACAAGAAGCGTGGTTAAGCACATAAAGTACTATTTATCGTGGAAACTCTACAAGATGCAATTAGGATGTGTCATGTCACTTTAAAGATCTCGTCGAGCTGATTAATTTGAATCTTTGTTTAAGAAGTTTGGAGTTGATTTGGTGAAGTTATCGAGTCTCAATGTTGGAAAAGTCGCAAAAGTTGCGTATTTAAGCACATACAGTACTATTTATCATGGAAACTCTTCAAGATGCAATTAGCATGTGTCATGTCACCTTAAAGATCTCGTCGAGCTGATTAATTTGAATCTTCGGTTAAGAAGTTTGGAGTTGATTTGGTGAAGTTTTCGAGTCTCAAAGTTGGAAAAGTCGCAAAAGTTGCGTATTTAAGCACATACAGTACTATTTATCATGGAAACTCTTCAAGATGCAATTAGCATGTGTCATGTCACCTTAAAGACCACGTCGAGCTGATTAATTTGAATCTTTGTTTAAGAAGTTTGGAGTTGATTTGGTGAAGTTATCGAGTCTCAATGTTGGAAAAGTCGCAAAAGTTGAGTGTTTAAGCACATAGACTACTATTTATCCCGGAAACTCTTCAAGATGCAATTATGATGTGTCAAGTCACCTTAAAGATCTCGTCGAGCTGCTTAATTTGAATCTTCGGTTAAGAAGTTTGGAGTTGATTTGGTGAAGTTTTCGAGTCTCAAAGTTGGAAAAGTCGCAAAAGTTGCGTATTTGAGCACATACACTACTATTTATCGTGGAAACTCTTCAAGATGCAATTAGGATGTGTCATGTCACCTTAAAGATCTCGTCGAGCTGATTAATTTGAATCTTCGGTTAAGAAGTTTGGAGTTGATTTGGTGAAGTTTTCGAGTCTCAAAGTTGGAAAAGTCGCAAAAGTTGCGTATTTAAGCACATACAGTACTATTTATCATGGAAACTCTTCAAGATGCAATTAGGATGTGTCATGTCACCTTCAAAATCTCGTCGAGCTGAATAATTTGAATCTTTGATTAAGAAGTTTGGAGTTGATTTGGTGAAGTTATTGAGTCTTAAAGTTGGAAAAGTCACAAAAGTTGCGCATTTGAGCACATACAGTACTATTTATCCTGGAAACTCTTCAAGATGCAATTAGGATGTGTCATGTCACTTTAAATATCTCGACGAGCTGATTAATTTGAATCTTTGTTTAAGAAGTTTGGAGTTAATTTGGTGAAGTTATCGAGTCTCAAAGTTGGAAAAGTCGCAAAAGTTGTGTATTTGAGCACATACAGTACTGTTTATCGTGGAAACTCTTCAAGATGCAATTAGGATGTGTCATGTCACCTTAAAGATCTCGTCGAGCTGATTAATTTGAATCTTTGATTAAGAAGTTTGGAGTTGATTTGGTGAAGTTATCGAGTCTCAAAGTTGGAAAAGTCGCAAAAGTTGTGTATTTGAGCACATACAGTACTATTTATCGTGGAAACTCTACAAGATGCAATTAGGATGTGTCATGTCACTTTAAAGTTCTCGTCGAGCTGAATAATTTGAATCTTTGTTTAAGAAGTTTGGAGTTGATTTGGTGAAGTTATCGAGTCTGAAAGTTGTAAAAATCGCAAAAGTTGCGTATTTGAGCACATAGACTACTATTTATCCTGGAAACTCTTCAAGATGCAATTAGGATGTGTCATGTCACCTTAAAGATCTCGTCGAGCTGATTAATTTGGATCTTCGATTAAGAAATTTCGAGTTTGTTTGGTGAAGTTTTTGAATCTCAAAGTTGGAAAAGTCTCAAAAGTTACGTGGTTAAGCACATAAAGTACTATTTATCGTGGAAACTCTTCAAGATGCAATTAGGATGTGTCATGTCACCTTCAAATCTCGTCGAGCTGAATAATTTGAATCTTTGATTAAGAAGTTTGGAGTTGATTTGGTGAAGTTATCGGGTCTCAAAGTTGGAAAAGTCGCAAAAGTTGCGTATTTGAGCACATAAAGTACTATTTATCCTGGAAACTCTTCAAGATGAAATTATGATGTGTCGTGTCACCTTAAAGATCTCGTCGAACTGATTAATTTGAATCTTTGATTAAGAAGTTTGGAGTTGATTTGGTGAAGTTATCGAGTCTCAACGTTGGAAAAGTCGCAAAAGTTGCGCATTTGAGCACATACAGTACTATTTATCGTGGAAACTCTTCAAGATGCAATTAGGATGTGTCCTGTCACTTTAAAGATCTCGTCGAGCTGATTAATTTGAATCTGCGATTAAGAAGTTTGGAGTTGATTTGGTGAAGTTATTGAGTCTCAAAGTTGGAAAAGTCGCAAAAGTTGCGCATTTGAGCACATACAGTACTATTTATCGTGGAAACTCTACAAGATGCAATTAGGATGTGTCGTGTCACCTTAAAGATCTCGTCGAGCTGATTAATTTGAATCTTTGATTAAGAAGTTTGGAGTTGATTTGGTGAAGTTATCGAGTCTCAAATTTGGAAAAGTCGCAAAAGTTGTGTATTTGAGCACATACAGTACTATTTATCGTGGAAACTCTACAAGATGCAATTAGGATGTGTCGTGTCACCTTAAAGATCTCGTCGAGCTGATTAATTTGAATCTTCGGTTAAGAAGTTTGGAGTTGATTTGGTGAAGTTATTGAGTCTCAAAGTTGGAAAAGTCACAAAAGTTGCGCATTTGAGCACATACAGTACTATTTATCGTGGAAACTCTACAAGATGCAATTAGGATGTGTCGTGTCACCTTAAAGATCTCGTCGAGCTCATTAATTTGAATCTGCGATTAAGAAGTTTGGAGTTGATTTGGTGAAGTTATTGAGTCTCAAAGTAGGAAAAGTCTCACAAGATGCGTGGTTAAGCACATAAAGTACTATTTATCGTTGAAACTCTTCAAGATGCAATTAGGATGTGTCATGTCACCTTAAAGATCTCGTCGAGCTGCTTAATTTGAATCTTCGGTTAAGAAGTTTGGAGTTGATTTGGTGAAGTTTTCGAGTCTCAAATTTGGAAAAGTCGCAAAAGTTGCGTGTTTAAGCACATAGACTACTATTTATCCTGGAAACTCTTCAAGATGCAATTATGATGTGTCCTGTCACCTTGAAGATCTCGTCGAGCTGATTAAATTGAATCTTTGATTAAGAAGTTTGGAGTTGATTTGGTGAAGTTATCGAGTCTCAATGTTGGAAAAGTCGCAAAAGTTGCGCATTTGAGCACATACAGTACTATTTATCGTGGAAACTCTACAAGATGCAATTAGGATGTGTCATGTCACCTTCAAAATCTCGTCGAGCTGAATAATTTGAATCTTTGATTAAGAAGTTTGGAGTTGATTTGGTGAAGTTATTGAGTCTCAAAGTTGGAAAAGTCACAAAAGTTGCGCATTTGAGCACATACAGTACTATTTATCCTGGAAACTCTTCAAGATGCAATTAGCATGTGTCATGTCACTTTAAATATCTCGTCGAGCTGATTAATTTGAATCTTTGTTTAAGAAGTTTGGAGTTAATTTGGTGAAGTTATCGAGTCTCAAAGTTGGAAAAGTCGCAAAAGTTGTGTATTTGAGCACATACAGTACTATTTATCGTGGAAACTCTTCAAGATGCAATTAGGATGTGTCATGTCACCTTAAAGATCTCGTCGAGCTGATTAATTTGAATCTTTGATTAAGAAGTTTGGAGTTGATTTGGTGAAGTTATCGAGTCTCAAAGTTGGAAAAGTCGCAAAAGTTGTGTATTTGAGCACATACAGTACTATTTATCGTGGAAACTCTACAAGATGCAATTAGGATGTGTCATGTCACTTTAAAGTTCTCGTCGAGCTGAATAATTTGAATCTTTGTTTAAGAAGTTTGGAGTTGATTTGGTGAAGTTATCGAGTCTGAAAGTTATAAAAATCGCAAAAGTTGCGTATTTGAGCACATAGACTACTATTTATCCTGGAAACTCTTCAAGATGCAATTAGGATGTGTCATGTCACCTTAAAGATCTCGTCGAGCTGATTAATTTGGATCTTCGATTAAGAAATTTCGAGTTTGTTTGGTGAAGTTTTTGAATCTCAAAGTTGGAAAAGTCTCAAAAGTTACGTGGTTAAGCACATAAAGTACTATTTATCGTGGAAACTCTTCAAGATGCAATTAGGATGTGTCATGTCACCTTCAAATCTCGTCGAGCTGAATAATTTGAATCTTTGATTAAGAAGTTTGGAGTTGATTTGGTGAAGTTATCGGGTCTCAAAGTTGGAAAAGTCGCAAAAGTTGCGTATTTGAGCACATAAAGTACTATTTATCCTGGAAACTCTTCAAGATGAAATTATGATGTGTCGTGTCACCTTAAAGATCTCGTCGAACTGATTAATTTGAATCTTTGATTAAGAAGTTTGGAGTTGATTTGGTGAAGTTATCGAGTCTCAACGTTGGAAAAGTCGCAAAAGTTGCACATTTGAGCACATACAGTACTATTTATCGTGGAAACTCTTCAAGATGCAATTAGGATGTGTCCTGTCACTTTAAAGATCTCGTCGAGCTGATTAATTTGAATCTGCGATTAAGAAGTTTGGAGTTGATTTGGTGAAGTTATTGAGTCTCAAAGTTGGAAAAATCGCAAAAGTTGCGCATTTGAGCACATACAGTACTATTTATCCTGGAAACTCTTCAAGATGAAATTATGATGTGTCGTGTCACCTTAAAGATCTCGTCGAACTGATTAATTTGAATCTTTGATTAAGAAGTTTGGAGTTGATTTGGTGAAGTTATCGAGTCTCAACGTTGGAAAAGTCGCAAAAGTTGCACATTTGAGCACATACAGTACTATTTATCGTGGAAACTCTTCAAGATGCAATTAGGATGTGTCCTGTCACTTTAAAGATCTCGTCGAGCTGATTAATTTGAATCTGCGATTAAGAAGTTTGGAGTTGATTTGGTGAAGTTATTGAGTCTCAAAGTTGGAAAAGTCGCAAAAGTTGCGCATTTGAGCACATACAGTACTATTTATCGTGGAAACTCTACAAGATGCAATTAGGATGTGTCGTGTCACCTTAAAGATCTCGTCGAGCTGATTAATTTGAATCTTTGATTAAGAAGTTTGGAGTTGATTTGGTGAAGTTATCGAGTCTCAAATTTGGAAAAGTCGCAAAAGTTGTGTATTTGAGCACATACAGTACAATTTATCGTGGAAACTCTACAAGATGCAATTAGGATGTGTCGTGTCACCTTAAAGATCTCGTCGAGCTGATTAATTTGAATCTTCGGTTAAGAAGTTTGGAGTTGATTTGGTGAAGTTATTGAGTCTCAAAGTTGGAAAAGTCACAAAAGTTGCGCATTTGAGCACATACAGTACTATTTATCGTGGAAACTCTACAAGATGCAATTAGGATGTGTCGTGTCACCTTAAAGATCTCGTCGAGCTCATTAATTTGAATCTGCGATTAAGAAGTTTGGAGTTGATTTGGTGAAGTTATCGAGTCTCAAAGTTGGAAAAGTCACAAAAGTTGCGTATTTGAGCACATACAGTACTATTTATCGTGGAAACTCTTCAAGATGCAATTAGGATGTGTCATGTCACCTTAAAGATCTCGTCGAGCTGATTAATTTGAATCTTCGGTTAAGAAGTTTGGAGTTGATTTGGTGAAGTTATCGAGTCTGAAAGTTGTAAAAATCGCAAAAGTTGCGTATTTGAGCACATAGACTACTATTTATCCTGGAAACTCTTCAAGATGCAATTAGGATGTGTCATGTCACCTTAAAGACCACGTCGAGCTGATTAATTTGAATCTTTGATTGAGAAGTTTGGAGTTGATTTGGTGAAGTTATCGAGTCTCAAAGTTGGAAAAGTCGCAAAAGTTGCGTGTTTAAGCACATAGACTACTATTTATCGTGGAAATTCTTCAAGATGCAATTAGGATGTGTCATGTCACCTTAAAGATCTCGTCGATCTGATTAATTTGAATCTTTGATTAAGAAGTTTGGAGTTGATTTGGTGAAGTTTTCGAGTCTCAAATTTGGAAAAGTCACAAAAGTTGCGTATTTGAGCACATACAGTACTATTTATCGTGGAAACTCTTCAAGATGCAATTAGGATGTGTCATGTCACCTTAAAGATCTCGTCGAGCTGATTAATTTGAATCTTCGGTTAAGAAGATTGGAGTTGATTTGGTGAAGTTTTCGAGTCTCAAAGTTGGAAAAGTCGCAAAAGTTGCGTATTTGAGCACATACACTACTATTTATCGTGGAAACTCTTCAAGATGCAATTAGCATGTGTCTTGTCACCTTAAAGATCTCGTCGAGCTGCTTAATTTGAATCTTCGGTTAAGAAGTTTGGAGTTGATTTGGTGAAGTTATCGAGGCTCAAAGTTGGAAAAGTCGCAAAAGTTGCGTGTTTAAACACATAGACTACTATTTATCCTGGAAACTCTTCAAGATGCAATTAGCATGTGTCATGTCACTTTAAAGATCTCGTCGAGCTGATTAATTTGAATCTTCGGTTAAGAAGTTTGAAGTTGATTTGGTGAAGTTATCGAGTCTCAAAGTTGGAAAAGTCGCAAAAGTTGCGTATTTGAGCACATACAGTACTATTTATCGTGGAAACTCTTCAAGATGCAATTAGGATGTGTCATGTCACCTTAAAGATCTCGTCGAGCTGATTAATTTGAATCTTTGTTTAAGAAGTTTGGATTTGATTTGGTGAAGTTATCGAGTCTCAAAGTTGGAAAAGTCGCAAAAGTTGCGTATTTGAGCACATACAGTACTATTTATCGTGGAAACTCTTCAAGATGCAATTAGGATGTGTCATGTCACCTTAAAGATCTCGTCGAGCTGATTAATTTGAATCTTTGTTTAAGAAGTTTGGAGTTGATTTGGTGAAGTTTTCGAGTCTCAAATTTGGAAAAGTCGCAAAAGTTGCGTATTTGAGCACATACAGTACTATTTATCGTGGAAACTCTTCAAGATGCAATTAGGATGTGTCATGTCACCTTAAAGATCTCGTCGAGCTGCTTAATTTGAATCTTCGGTTAAGAAGTTTGGAGTTGATTTGGTGAAGTTATCGAGTCTCAAAGTAGGAAAAGTCTCACAAGAAGCGTGGTTAAGCACATAAAGTACTATTTATCGTGGAAACTCTTCAAGATGCAATTAGGATGTGTCATGTCACCTTAAAGATCTCGTCGAGCTGCTTAATTTGAATCTTCGGTTAAGAAGTTTGGAGTTGATTTGGTGAAGTTTTCGAGTCTCAAATTTGGAAAAGTCGCAAAAGTTGCGTATTTGAGCACATAGACTACTATTTATCCTGGAAACTCTTCAAGATGCAATTATGATGTGTCCTGTCACTTTAAAGATCTCGTCGAGCTGATTAATTTGAATCTGCGATTAAGAAGTTTGGAGTTGATTTGGTGAAGTTATTGAGTCTCAAAGTTGGAAAAATCGCAAAAGTTGCGCATTTGAGCACATACAGTACTATTTATCCTGGAAACTCTTCAAGATGAAATTATGATGTGTCGTGTCACCTTAAAGATCTCGTCGAACTGATTAATTTGAATCTTTGATTAAGAAGTTTGGAGTTGATTTGGTGAAGTTATCGAGTCTCAACGTTGGAAAAGTCGCAAAAGTTGCACATTTGAGCACATACAGTACTATTTATCGTGGAAACTCTTCAAGATGCAATTAGGATGTGTCCTGTCACTTTAAAGATCTCGTCGAGCTGATTAATTTGAATCTGCGATTAAGAAGTTTGGAGTTGATTTGGTGAAGTTATTGAGTCTCAAAGTTGGAAAAGTCGCAAAAGTTGCGCATTTGAGCACATACAGTACTATTTATCGTGGAAACTCTACAAGATGCAATTAGGATGTGTCGTGTCACCTTAAAGATCTCGTCGAGCTGATTAATTTGAATCTTTGATTAAGAAGTTTGGAGTTGATTTGGTGAAGTTATCGAGTCTCAACGTTGGAAAAGTCGCAAAAGTTGCACATTTGAGCACATACAGTACTATTTATCGTGGAAACTCTTCAAGATGCAATTAGGATGTGTCCTGTCACTTTAAAGATCTCGTCGAGCTGATTAATTTGAATCTGCGATTAAGAAGTTTGGAGTTGATTTGGTGAAGTTATTGAGTCTCAAAGTTGGAAAAGTCGCAAAAGTTGCGCATTTGAGCACATACAGTACTATTTATCGTGGAAACTCTACAAGATGCAATTAGGATGTGTCGTGTCACCTTAAAGATCTCGTCGAGCTGATTAATTTGAATCTTTGATTAAGAAGTTTGGAGTTGATTTGGTGAAGTTATCGAGTCTCAAATTTGGAAAAGTCGCAAAAGTTGTGTATTTGAGCACATACAGTACAATTTATCGTGGAAACTCTACAAGATGCAATTAGGATGTGTCGTGTCACCTTAAAGATCTCGTCGAGCTGATTAATTTGAATCTTCGGTTAAGAAGTTTGGAGTTGATTTGGTGAAGTTATTGAGTCTCAAAGTTGGAAAAGTCACAAAAGTTGCGCATTTGAGCACATACAGTACTATTTATCGTGGAAACTCTACAAGATGCAATTAGGATGTGTCGTGTCACCTTAAAGATCTCGTCGAGCTCATTAATTTGAATCTGCGATTAAGAAGTTTGGAGTTGATTTGGTGAAGTTATCGAGTCTCAAAGTTGGAAAAGTCACAAAAGTTGCGTATTTGAGCACATACAGTACTATTTATCGTGGAAACTCTTCAAGATGCAATTAGGATGTGTCATGTCACCTTAAAGATCTCGTCGAGCTGATTAATTTGAATCTTCGGTTAAGAAGTTTGGAGTTGATTTGGTGAAGTTATCGAGTCTGAAAGTTGTAAAAATCGCAAAAGTTGCGTATTTGAGCACATAGACTACTATTTATCCTGGAAACTCTTCAAGATGCAATTAGGATGTGTCATGTCACCTTAAAGACCACGTCGAGCTGATTAATTTGAATCTTTGATTGAGAAGTTTGGAGTTGATTTGGTGAAGTTATCGAGTCTCAAAGTTGGAAAAGTCGCAAAAGTTGCGTGTTTAAGCACATAGACTACTATTTATCGTGGAAATTCTTCAAGATGCAATTAGGATGTGTCATGTCACCTTAAAGATCTCGTCGATCTGATTAATTTGAATCTTTGATTAAGAAGTTTGGAGTTGATTTGGTGAAGTTTTCGAGTCTCAAATTTGGAAAAGTCACAAAAGTTGCGTATTTGAGCACATACAGTACTATTTATCGTGGAAACTCTTCAAGATGCAATTAGGATGTGTCATGTCACCTTAAAGATCTCGTCGAGCTGATTAATTTGAATCTTCGGTTAAGAAGATTGGAGTTGATTTGGTGAAGTTTTCGAGTCTCAAAGTTGGAAAAGTCGCAAAAGTTGCGTATTTGAGCACATACACTACTATTTATCGTGGAAACTCTTCAAGATGCAATTAGCATGTGTCTTGTCACCTTAAAGATCTCGTCGAGCTGCTTAATTTGAATCTTCGGTTAAGAAGTTTGGAGTTGATTTGGTGAAGTTATCGAGGCTCAAAGTTGGAAAAGTCGCAAAAGTTGCGTGTTTAAACACATAGACTACTATTTATCCTGGAAACTCTTCAAGATGCAATTAGCATGTGTCATGTCACTTTAAAGATCTCGTCGAGCTGATTAATTTGAATCTTCGGTTAAGAAGTTTGAAGTTGATTTGGTGAAGTTATCGAGTCTCAAAGTTGGAAAAGTCGCAAAAGTTGCGTATTTGAGCACATACAGTACTATTTATCGTGGAAACTCTTCAAGATGCAATTAGGATGTGTCATGTCACCTTAAAGATCTCGTCGAGCTGATTAATTTGAATCTTTGTTTAAGAAGTTTGGATTTGATTTGGTGAAGTTATCGAGTCTCAAAGTTGGAAAAGTCGCAAAAGTTGCGTATTTGAGCACATACAGTACTATTTATCGTGGAAACTCTTCAAGATGCAATTAGGATGTGTCATGTCACCTTAAAGATCTCGTCGAGCTGATTAATTTGAATCTTTGTTTAAGAAGTTTGGAGTTGATTTGGTGAAGTTTTCGAGTCTCAAATTTGGAAAAGTCGCAAAAGTTGCGTATTTGAGCACATACAGTACTATTTATCGTGGAAACTCTTCAAGATGCAATTAGGATGTGTCATGTCACCTTAAAGATCTCGTCGAGCTGCTTAATTTGAATCTTCGGTTAAGAAGTTTGGAGTTGATTTGGTGAAGTTATCGAGTCTCAAAGTAGGAAAAGTCTCACAAGAAGCGTGGTTAAGCACATAAAGTACTATTTATCGTGGAAACTCTTCAAGATGCAATTAGGATGTGTCATGTCACCTTAAAGATCTCGTCGAGCTGCTTAATTTGAATCTTCGGTTAAGAAGTTTGGAGTTGATTTGGTGAAGTTTTCGAGTCTCAAATTTGGAAAAGTCGCAAAAGTTGCGTATTTGAGCACATAGACTACTATTTATCCTGGAAACTCTTCAAGATGCAATTATGATGTGTCATGTCACCTTAAAGATCTCGTCGAGCTGATTAATTTGAATCTTTGTTTAAGAAGTTTGGAGTTGATTTGGTGAAGTTATCGAGTCTCAAAGTTGGAAAAGTCGCAAAAGTTGCGTGTTTAAGCACATAGACTACTATTTATCCTGGAAACTCTTCAAGATGCAATTATGATGTGTCCTGTCACCTTGAAGATCTCGTCGAGCTGATTAAATTGAATCTTTGATTAAGAAGTTTGGAGTTGATTTGGTGAAGTTATCGAGTCTCAATGTTGGAAAAGTCGCAAAAGTTGCGCATTTGAGCACATACAGTACTATTTATCGTGGAAACTCTACAAGATGCAATTAGGATGTGTCATGTCACCTTCAAAATCTCGTCGAGCTGAATAATTTGAATCTTTGATTAAGAAGTTTGGAGTTGATTTGGTGAAGTTATTGAGTCTCAAAGTTGGAAAAGTCACAAAAGTTGCGCATTTGAGCACATACAGTACTATTTATCCTGGAAACTCTTCAAGATGCAATTAGCATGTGTCATGTCACTTTAAATATCTCGTCGAGCTGATTAATTTGAATCTTTGTTTAAGAAGTTTGGAGTTAATTTGGTGAAGTTATCGAGTCTCAAAGTTGGAAAAGTCGCAAAAGTTGTGTATTTGAGCACATACAGTACTATTTATCGTGGAAACTCTTCAAGATGCAATTAGGATGTGTCATGTCACCTTAAAGATCTCGTCGAGCTGATTAATTTGAATCTTTGATTAAGAAGTTTGGAGTTGATTTGGTGAAGTTATCGAGTCTCAAAGTTGGAAAAGTCGCAAAAGTTGTGTATTTGAGCACATACAGTACTATTTATCGTGGAAACTCTACAAGATGCAATTAGGATGTGTCGTGTCACCTTAAAGATCTCGTCGAGCTGATTAATTTGAATCTTCGGTTAAGAAGTTTGGAGTTGATTTGGTGAAGTTATTGAGTCTCAAAGTTGGAAAAGTCACAAAAGTTGCGCATTTGAGCACATACAGTACTATTTATCGTGGAAACTCTACAAGATGCAATTAGGATGTGTCGTGTCACCTTAAAGATCTCGTCGAGCTGATTAATTTGAATCTTTGTTTAAGAAGTTTGGAGTTAATTTGGTGAAGTTATCGAGTCTCAAAGTTGGAAAAGTCGCAAAAGTTGTGTATTTGAGCACATACAGTACTATTTATCGTGGAAACTCTTCAAGATGCAATTAGGATGTGTCATGTCACCTTAAAGATCTCGTCGAGCTGATTAATTTGAATCTTTGATTAAGAAGTTTGGAGTTGATTTGGTGAAGTTATCGAGTCTCAAAGTTGGAAAAGTCGCAAAAGTTGTGTATTTGAGCACATACAGTACTATTTATCGTGGAAACTCTACAAGATGCAATTAGGATGTGTCATGTCACTTTAAAGTTCTCGTCGAGCTGAATAATTTGAATCTTTGTTTAAGAAGTTTGGAGTTGATTTGGTGAAGTTATCGAGTCTCAAAGTTGGAAAAGTCGCAAAAGTTGCGTGTTTAAGCACATAGACTACTATTTATCCTGGAAACTCTTCAAGATGCAATTATGATGTGTCCTGTCACCTTGAAGATCTCGTCGAGCTGATTAAATTGAATCTTTGATTAAGAAGTTTGGAGTTGATTTGGTGAAGTTATCGAGTCTCAATGTTGGAAAAGTCGCAAAAGTTGCGCATTTGAGCACATACAGTACTATTTATCGTGGAAACTCTACAAGATGCAATTAGGATGTGTCATGTCACCTTCAAAATCTCGTCGAGCTGAATAATTTGAATCTTTGATTAAGAAGTTTGGAGTTGATTTGGTGAAGTTATTGAGTCTCAAAGTTGGAAAAGTCACAAAAGTTGCGCATTTGAGCACATACAGTACTATTTATCCTGGAAACTCTTCAAGATGCAATTAGCATGTGTCATGTCACTTTAAATATCTCGTCGAGCTGATTAATTTGAATCTTTGTTTAAGAAGTTTGGAGTTAATTTGGTGAAGTTATCGAGTCTCAAAGTTGGAAAAGTCGCAAAAGTTGTGTATTTGAGCACATACAGTACTATTTATCGTGGAAACTCTTCAAGATGCAATTAGGATGTGTCATGTCACCTTAAAGATCTCGTCGAGCTGATTAATTTGAATCTTTGATTAAGAAGTTTGGAGTTGATTTGGTGAAGTTATCGAGTCTCAAAGTTGGAAAAGTCGCAAAAGTTGTGTATTTGAGCACATACAGTACTATTTATCGTGGAAACTCTACAAGATGCAATTAGGATGTGTCGTGTCACCTTAAAGATCTCGTCGAGCTGATTAATTTGAATCTTCGGTTAAGAAGTTTGGAGTTGATTTGGTGAAGTTATTGAGTCTCAAAGTTGGAAAAGTCGCAAAAGTTGTGTATTTGAGCACATACAGTACTATTTATCGTGGAAACTCTTCAAGATGCAATTAGGATGTGTCATGTCACCTTAAAGATCTCGTCGAGCTGATTAATTTGAATCTTTGATTAAGAAGTTTGGAGTTGATTTGGTGAAGTTATCGAGTCTCAAAGTTGGAAAAGTCGCAAAAGTTGTGTATTTGAGCACATACAGTACTATTTATCGTGGAAACTCTACAAGATGCAATTAGGATGTGTCATGTCACTTTAAAGTTCTCGTCGAGCTGAATAATTTGAATCTTTGTTTAAGAAGTTTGGAGTTGATTTGGTGAAGTTATCGAGTCTCAAAGTTGGAAAAGTCGCAAAAGTTGCGTGTTTAAGCACATAGACTACTATTTATCCTGGAAACTCTTCAAGATGCAATTATGATGTGTCCTGTCACCTTGAAGATCTCGTCGAGCTGATTAAATTGAATCTTTGATTAAGAAGTTTGGAGTTGATTTGGTGAAGTTATCGAGTCTCAATGTTGGAAAAGTCGCAAAAGTTGCGCATTTGAGCACATACAGTACTATTTATCGTGGAAACTCTACAAGATGCAATTAGGATGTGTCATGTCACCTTCAAAATCTCGTCGAGCTGAATAATTTGAATCTTTGATTAAGAAGTTTGGAGTTGATTTGGTGAAGTTATTGAGTCTCAAAGTTGGAAAAGTCACAAAAGTTGCGCATTTGAGCACATACAGTACTATTTATCCTGGAAACTCTTCAAGATGCAATTAGCATGTGTCATGTCACTTTAAATATCTCGTCGAGCTGATTAATTTGAATCTTTGTTTAAGAAGTTTGGAGTTAATTTGGTGAAGTTATCGAGTCTCAAAGTTGGAAAAGTCGCAAAAGTTGTGTATTTGAGCACATACAGTACTATTTATCGTGGAAACTCTTCAAGATGCAATTAGGATGTGTCATGTCACCTTAAAGATCTCGTCGAGCTGATTAATTTGAATCTTTGATTAAGAAGTTTGGAGTTGATTTGGTGAAGTTATCGAGTCTCAAAGTTGGAAAAGTCGCAAAAGTTGTGTATTTGAGCACATACAGTACTATTTATCGTGGAAACTCTACAAGATGCAATTAGGATGTGTCGTGTCACCTTAAAGATCTCGTCGAGCTGATTAATTTGAATCTTCGGTTAAGAAGTTTGGAGTTGATTTGGTGAAGTTATTGAGTCTCAAAGTTGGAAAAGTCACAAAAGTTGCGCATTTGAGCACATACAGTACTATTTATCGTGGAAACTCTACAAGATGCAATTAGGATGTGTCGTGTCACCTTAAAGATCTCGTCGAGCTGATTAATTTGAATCTTTGTTTAAGAAGTTTGGAGTTAATTTGGTGAAGTTATCGAGTCTCAAAGTTGGAAAAGTCGCAAAAGTTGTGTATTTGAGCACATACAGTACTATTTATCGTGGAAACTCTTCAAGATGCAATTAGGATGTGTCATGTCACCTTAAAGATCTCGTCGAGCTGATTAATTTGAATCTTTGATTAAGAAGTTTGGAGTTGATTTGGTGAAGTTATCGAGTCTCAAAGTTGGAAAAGTCGCAAAAGTTGTGTATTTGAGCACATACAGTACTATTTATCGTGGAAACTCTACAAGATGCAATTAGGATGTGTCATGTCACTTTAAAGTTCTCGTCGAGCTGAATAATTTGAATCTTTGTTTAAGAAGTTTGGAGTTGATTTGGTGAAGTTATCGAGTCTCAAAGTTGGAAAAGTCGCAAAAGTTGCGTGTTTAAGCACATAGACTACTATTTATCCTGGAAACTCTTCAAGATGCAATTATGATGTGTCCTGTCACCTTGAAGATCTCGTCGAGCTGATTAAATTGAATCTTTGATTAAGAAGTTTGGAGTTGATTTGGTGAAGTTATCGAGTCTCAATGTTGGAAAAGTCGCAAAAGTTGCGCATTTGAGCACATACAGTACTATTTATCGTGGAAACTCTACAAGATGCAATTAGGATGTGTCATGTCACCTTCAAAATCTCGTCGAGCTGAATAATTTGAATCTTTGATTAAGAAGTTTGGAGTTGATTTGGTGAAGTTATTGAGTCTCAAAGTTGGAAAAGTCACAAAAGTTGCGCATTTGAGCACATACAGTACTATTTATCCTGGAAACTCTTCAAGATGCAATTAGCATGTGTCATGTCACTTTAAATATCTCGTCGAGCTGATTAATTTGAATCTTTGTTTAAGAAGTTTGGAGTTAATTTGGTGAAGTTATCGAGTCTCAAAGTTGGAAAAGTCGCAAAAGTTGTGTATTTGAGCACATACAGTACTATTTATCGTGGAAACTCTTCAAGATGCAATTAGGATGTGTCATGTCACCTTAAAGATCTCGTCGAGCTGATTAATTTGAATCTTTGATTAAGAAGTTTGGAGTTGATTTGGTGAAGTTATCGAGTCTCAAAGTTGGAAAAGTCGCAAAAGTTGTGTATTTGAGCACATACAGTACTATTTATCGTGGAAACTCTACAAGATGCAATTAGGATGTGTCATGTCACTTTAAAGTTCTCGTCGAGCTGAATAATTTGAATCTTTGTTTAAGAAGTTTGGAGTTGATTTGGTGAAGTTATCGAGTCTGAAAGTTGTAAAAATCGCAAAAGTTGCGTATTTGAGCACATAGACTACTATTTATCCTGGAAACTCTTCAAGATGCAATTAGGATGTGTCATGTCACCTTAAAGATCTCGTCGAGCTGATTAATTTGGATCTTCGATTAAGAAATTTCGAGTTTGTTTGGTGAAGTTTTTGAATCTCAAAGTTGGAAAAGTCTCAAAAGTTACGTGGTTAAGCACATAAAGTACTATTTATCGTGGAAACTCTTCAAGATGCAATTAGGATGTGTCATGTCACCTTCAAATCTCGTCGAGCTGAATAATTTGAATCTTTGATTAAGAAGTTTGGAGTTGATTTGGTGAAGTTATCGGGTCTCAAAGTTGGAAAAGTCGCAAAAGTTGCGTATTTGAGCACATAAAGTACTATTTATCCTGGAAACTCTTCAAGATGAAATTATGATGTGTCGTGTCACCTTAAAGATCTCGTCGAACTGATTAATTTGAATCTTTGATTAAGAAGTTTGGAGTTGATTTGGTGAAGTTATCGAGTCTCAACGTTGGAAAAGTCGCAAAAGTTGCACATTTGAGCACATACAGTACTATTTATCGTGGAAACTCTTCAAGATGCAATTAGGATGTGTCCTGTCACTTTAAAGATCTCGTCGAGCTGATTAATTTGAATCTGCGATTAAGAAGTTTGGAGTTGATTTGGTGAAGTTATTGAGTCTCAAAGTTGGAAAAGTCGCAAAAGTTGCGCATTTGAGCACATACAGTACTATTTATCGTGGAAACTCTACAAGATGCAATTAGGATGTGTCGTGTCACCTTAAAGATCTCGTCGAGCTGATTAATTTGAATCTTTGATTAAGAAGTTTGGAGTTGATTTGGTGAAGTTATCGAGTCTCAAATTTGGAAAAGTCGCAAAAGTTGTGTATTTGAGCACATACAGTACAATTTATCGTGGAAACTTTACAAGATGCAATTAGGATGTGTCGTGTCACCTTAAAGATCTCGTCGAGCTGATTAATTTGAATCTTCGGTTAAGAAGTTTGGAGTTGATTTGGTGAAGTTATTGAGTCTCAAAGTTGGAAAAGTCACAAAAGTTGCGCATTTGAGCACATACAGTACTATTTATCGTAGAAACTCTACAAGATGCAATTAGGATGTGTCGTGTCACCTTAAAGATCTCGTCGAGCTCATTAATTTGAATCTGCGATTAAGAAGTTTGGAGTTGATTTGGTGAAGTTATTGAGTCTCAAAGTAGGAAAAGTCTCACAAGATGCGTGGTTAAGCACATAAAGTACTATTTATCGTTGAAACTCTTCAAGATGCAATTAGGATGTGTCATGTCACCTTAAAGATCTCGTCGAGCTGCTTAATTTGAATCTTCGGTTAAGAAGTTTGGAGTTGATTTGGTGAAGTTTTCGAGTCTCAAATTTGGAAAAGTCGCAAAAGTTGCGTATTTGAGCACATAGACTACTATTTATCCTGGAAACTCTTCAAGATGCAATTATGATGTGTCATGTCACCTTAAAGATCTCGTCGAGCTGATTAATTTGAATCTTTGTTTAAGAAGTTTGGAGTTGATTTGGTGAAGTTATCGAGTCTCAAAGTTGGAAAAGTCGCAAAAGTTGCGTGTTTAAGCACATAGACTACTATTTATCCTGGAAACTCTTCAAGATGCAATTATGATGTGTCCTGTCACCTTGAAGATCTCGTCGAGCTGATTAATTTGAATCTTTGTTTAAGAAGTTTGGAGTTAATTTGGTGAAGTTATCGAGTCTCAAAGTTGGAAAAGTCGCAAAAGTTGTGTATTTGAGCACATACAGTACTATTTATCGTGGAAACTCTTCAAGATGCAATTAGGATGTGTCATGTCACCTTAAAGATCTCGTCGAGCTGATTAATTTGAATCTTTGATTAAGAAGTTTGGAGTTGATTTGGTGAAGTTATCGAGTCTCAAAGTTGGAAAAGTCGCAAAAGTTGTGTATTTGAGCACATACAGTACTATTTATCGTGGAAACTCTACAAGATGCAATTAGGATGTGTCATGTCACTTTAAAGTTCTCGTCGAGCTGAATAATTTGAATCTTTGTTTAAGAAGTTTGGAGTTGATTTGGTGAAGTTATCGAGTCTGAAAGTTGTAAAAATCGCAAAAGTTGCGTATTTGAGCACATAGACTACTATTTATCCTGGAAACTCTTCAAGATGCAATTAGGATGTGTCATGTCACCTTAAAGATCTCGTCGAGCTGATTAATTTGGATCTTCGATTAAGAAATTTCGAGTTTGTTTGGTGAAGTTTTTGAATCTCAAAGTTGGAAAAGTCTCAAAAGTTACGTGGTTAAGCACATAAAGTACTATTTATCGTGGAAACTCTTCAAGATGCAATTAGGATGTGTCATGTCACCTTCAAATCTCGTCGAGCTGAATAATTTGAATCTTTGATTAAGAAGTTTGGAGTTGAATTGGTGAAGTTATCGGGTCTCAAAGTTGGAAAAGTCGCAAAAGTTGCGTATTTGAGCACATAAAGTACTATTTATCCTGGAAACTCTTCAAGATGAAATTATGATGTGTCGTGTCACCTTAAAGATCTCGTCGAACTGATTAATTTGAATCTTTGATTAAGAAGTTTGGAGTTGATTTGGTGAAGTTATCGAGTCTCAACGTTGGAAAAGTCGCAAAAGTTGCACATTTGAGCACATACAGTACTATTTATCGTGGAAACTCTTCAAGATGCAATTAGGATGTGTCCTGTCACTTTAAAGATCTCGACGAGCTGATTAATTTGAATCTGCGATTAAGAAGTTTGGAGTTGATTTGGTGAAGTTATTGAGTCTCAAAGTTGGAAAAGTCGCAAAAGTTGCGCATTTGAGCACATACAGTACTATTTATCCTGGAAACTCTTCAAGATGAAATTATGATGTGTCGTGTCACCTTAAAGATCTCGTCGAACTGATTAATTTGAATCTTTGATTAAGAAGTTTGGAGTTGATTTGGTGAAGTTATCGAGTCTCAAATTTGGAAAAGTCGCAAAAGTTGTGTATTTGAGCACATACAGTACAATTTATCGTGGAAACTCTACAAGATGCAATTAGGATGTGTCGTGTCACCTTAAAGATCTCGTCGAGCTGATTAATTTGAATCTTCGGTTAAGAAGTTTGGAGTTGATTTGGTGAAGTTATTGAGTCTCAAAGTTGGAAAAGTCACAAAAGTTGCGCATTTGAGCACATACAGTACTATTTATCGTGGAAACTCTACAAGATGCAATTAGGATGTGTCGTGTCACCTTAAAGATCTCGTCGAGCTCATTAATTTGAATCTGCGATTAAGAAGTTTGGAGTTGATTTGGTGAAGTTATTGAGTCTCAAAGTAGGAAAAGTCTCACAAGATACGTGGTTAAGCACATAAAGTACTATTTATCGTTGAAACTCTTCAAGATGCAATTAGGATGTGTCATGTCACCTTAAAGATCTCGTCGAGCTGCTTAATTTGAATCTTCGGTTAAGAAGTTTGGAGTTGATTTGGTGAAGTTTTCGAGTCTCAAATTTGGAAAAGTCGCAAAAGTTGTGTATTTGAGCACATACAGTACAATTTATCGTGGAAACTCTACAAGATGCAATTAGGATGTGTCGTGTCACCTTAAAGATCTCGTCGAGCTGATTAATTTGAATCTTTGTTTAAGAAGTTTGGAGTTGATTTGGTGAAGTTATCGAGTCTCAAAGTTGGAAAAGTCGCAAAAGTTGCGTGTTTAAGCACATAGACTACTATTTATCCTGGAAACTCTTCAAGATGCAATTATGATGTGTCCTGTCACCTTGAAGATCTCGTCGAGCTGATTAAATTGAATCTTTGATTAAGAAGTTTGGAGTTGATTTGGTGAAGTTATCGAGTCTCAATGTTGGAAAAGTCGCAAAAGTTGCGCATTTGAGCACATACAGTACTATTTATCGTGGAAACTCTACAAGATGCAATTAGGATGTGTCATGTCACCTTCAAAATCTCGTCGAGCTGAATAATTTGAATCTTTGATTAAGAAGTTTGGAGTTGATTTGGTGAAGTTATTGAGTCTCAAAGTTGGAAAAGTCACAAAAGTTGCGCATTTGAGCACATACAGTACTATTTATCCTGGAAACTCTTCAAGATGCAATTAGCATGTGTCATGTCACTTTAAATATCTCGTCGAGCTGATTAATTTGAATCTTTGTTTAAGAAGTTTGGAGTTAATTTGGTGAAGTTATCGAGTCTCAAAGTTGGAAAAGTCGCAAAAGTTGTGTATTTGAGCACATACAGTACTATTTATCGTGGAAACTCTTCAAGATGCAATTAGGATGTGTCATGTCACCTTAAAGATCTCGTCGAGCTGATTAATTTGAATCTTTGATTAAGAAGTTTGGAGTTGATTTGGTGAAGTTATCGAGTCTCAAAGTTGGAAAAGTCGCAAAAGTTGTGTATTTGAGCACATACAGTACTATTTATCGTGGAAACTCTACAAGATGCAATTAGGATGTGTCATGTCACTTTAGAGTTCTCGTCGAGCTGAATAATTTGAATCTTTGTTTAAGAAGTTTGGAGTTGATTTGGTGAAGTTATCGAGTCTGAAAGTTGTAAAAATCGCAAAAGTTGCGTATTTGAGCACATAGACTACTATTTATCCTGGAAACTCTTCAAGATGGAATTAGGATGTGTCATGTCACCTTAAAGATCTCGTCGAGCTGATTAATTTGGATCTTCGATTAAGAAATTTCGAGTTTGTTTGGTGAAGTTTTTGAATCTCAAAGTTGGAAAAGTCTCAAAAGTTACGTGGTTAAGCACATAAAGTACTATTTATCGTGGAAACTCTTCAAGATGCAATTAGGATGTGTCATGTCACCTTCAAATCTCGTCGAGCTGAATAATTTGAATCTTTGATTAAGAAGTTTGGAGTTGATTTGGTGAAGTTATCGGGTCTCAAAGTTGGAAAAGTCGCAAAAGTTGCGTATTTGAGCACATAAAGTACTATTTATCCTGGAAACTCTTCAAGATGAAATTATGATGTGTCGTGTCACCTTAAAGATCTCGTCGAACTGATTAATTTGAATCTTTGATTAAGAAGTTTGGAGTTGATTTGGTGAAGTTATCGAGTCTCAACGTTGGAAAAGTCGCAAAAGTTGCACATTTGAGCACATACAGTACTATTTATCGTGGAAACTCTTCAAGATGCAATTATGATGTGTCCTGTCACTTTAAAGATCTCGTCGAACTGATTAATTTGAATCTTTGTTTAAGAAGTTTGGAGTTGATTTGGTGAAGTTATCGAGTCTCAAAGTTGGAAAAGTCGCAAAAGTTGCGTGTTTAAGCACATAGACTACTGTTTATCCTGGAAACTCTTCAAGATGCAATTATGATGTGTCCTGTCACCTTAAAGATCTCGTCGAGCTGATTAATTTGAATCAGCGATTAAGAAGTTTGGAGTTGATTTGGTGAAGTTATTGAGTCTCAAAATTGGAAAAGTCGCAAAAGTTGCGTATTTGAGCACATAGACTACTATTTATCCTGGAAACTCTTCAAGATGCAATTATGATGTGTCATGTCACCTTAAAGATCTCGTCGAGCTGATTAATTTGAATCTTTGATTAAGAAGTTTGGAGTTGATTTGGTGAAGTTTTCGAGTCTCAAAGTTGGAAAAGTCGCAAAAGTTGCGTATTTGAGCACATAGACTACTATTTATCCTGGAAACTCTTCAAGATGCAATTAGCATGTGTCACGTCACTTTAAAGATCTCGTCGAGCTGATAAATTTGAATCTTTGATTAAGAAATTTGGAGTTGATTTGGTGAAGTTTTCGAGTCTCAAAGTTGGAAAAGTCGCAAAAGTTGCGTATTTGAGCACATAGACTACTATTTATCCTGGAAACTCTTCAAGATGCAATTAGGATGTGTCGTGTCACCTTAAAGATCTCGTCGAGCTGATTAATTTGAATCTTCGGTTAAGAAGTTTGGAGTTGATTTGGTGAAGTTATTGAGTCTCAAAGTTGGAAAAGTCACAAAAGTTGCGCATTTGAGCACATACAGTACTATTTATCGTGGAAACTCTACAAGATGCAATTAGGATGTGTCGTGTCACCTTAAAGATCTCGTCGAGCTCATTAATTTGAATCTGCGATTAAGAAGTTTGGAGTTGATTTGGTGAAGTTATTGAGTCTCAAAGTAGGAAAAGTCTCACAAGATACGTGGTTAAGCACATAAAGTACTATTTATCGTTGAAACTCTTCAAGATGCAATTAGGATGTGTCATGTCACCTTAAAGATCTCGTCGAGCTGCTTAATTTGAATCTTCGGTTAAGAAGTTTGGAGTTGATTTGGTGAAGTTTTCGAGTCTCAAATTTGGAAAAGTCGCAAAAGTTGTGTATTTGAGCACATACAGTACAATTTATCGTGGAAACTCTACAAGATGCAATTAGGATGTGTCGTGTCACCTTAAAGATCTCGTCGAGCTGATTAATTTGAATCTTTGTTTAAGAAGTTTGGAGTTGATTTGGTGAAGTTATCGAGTCTCAAAGTTGGAAAAGTCGCAAAAGTTGCGTGTTTAAGCACATAGACTACTATTTATCCTGGAAACTCTTCAAGATGCAATTATGATGTGTCCTGTCACCTTGAAGATCTCGTCGAGCTGATTAAATTGAATCTTTGATTAAGAAGTTTGGAGTTGATTTGGTGAAGTTATCGAGTCTCAATGTTGGAAAAGTCGCAAAAGTTGCGCATTTGAGCACATACAGTACTATTTATCGTGGAAACTCTACAAGATGCAATTAGGATGTGTCATGTCACCTTCAAAATCTCGTCGAGCTGAATAATTTGAATCTTTGATTAAGAAGTTTGGAGTTGATTTGGTGAAGTTATTGAGTCTCAAAGTTGGAAAAGTCACAAAAGTTGCGCATTTGAGCACATACAGTACTATTTATCCTGGAAACTCTTCAAGATGCAATTAGCATGTGTCATGTCACTTTAAATATCTCGTCGAGCTGATTAATTTGAATCTTTGTTTAAGAAGTTTGGAGTTAATTTGGTGAAGTTATCGAGTCTCAAAGTTGGAAAAGTCGCAAAAGTTGTGTATTTGAGCACATACAGTACTATTTATCGTGGAAACTCTTCAAGATGCAATTAGGATGTGTCATGTCACCTTAAAGATCTCGTCGAGCTGATTAATTTGAATCTTTGATTAAGAAGTTTGGAGTTGATTTGGTGAAGTTATCGAGTCTCAAAGTTGGAAAAGTCGCAAAAGTTGTGTATTTGAGCACATACAGTACTATTTATCGTGGAAACTCTACAAGATGCAATTAGGATGTGTCATGTCACTTTAGAGTTCTCGTCGAGCTGAATAATTTGAATCTTTGTTTAAGAAGTTTGGAGTTGATTTGGTGAAGTTATCGAGTCTGAAAGTTGTAAAAATCGCAAAAGTTGCGTATTTGAGCACATAGACTACTATTTATCCTGGAAACTCTTCAAGATGGAATTAGGATGTGTCATGTCACCTTAAAGATCTCGTCGAGCTGATTAATTTGGATCTTCGATTAAGAAATTTCGAGTTTGTTTGGTGAAGTTTTTGAATCTCAAAGTTGGAAAAGTCTCAAAAGTTACGTGGTTAAGCACATAAAGTACTATTTATCGTGGAAACTCTTCAAGATGCAATTAGGATGTGTCATGTCACCTTCAAATCTCGTCGAGCTGAATAATTTGAATCTTTGATTAAGAAGTTTGGAGTTGATTTGGTGAAGTTATCGGGTCTCAAAGTTGGAAAAGTCGCAAAAGTTGCGTATTTGAGCACATAAAGTACTATTTATCCTGGAAACTCTTCAAGATGAAATTATGATGTGTCGTGTCACCTTAAAGATCTCGTCGAACTGATTAATTTGAATCTTTGATTAAGAAGTTTGGAGTTGATTTGGTGAAGTTATCGAGTCTCAACGTTGGAAAAGTCGCAAAAGTTGCACATTTGAGCACATACAGTACTATTTATCGTGGAAACTCTTCAAGATGCAATTATGATGTGTCCTGTCACTTTAAAGATCTCGTCGAACTGATTAATTTGAATCTTTGTTTAAGAAGTTTGGAGTTGATTTGGTGAAGTTATCGAGTCTCAAAGTTGGAAAAGTCGCAAAAGTTGCGTGTTTAAGCACATAGACTACTGTTTATCCTGGAAACTCTTCAAGATGCAATTATGATGTGTCCTGTCACCTTAAAGATCTCGTCGAGCTGATTAATTTGAATCAGCGATTAAGAAGTTTGGAGTTGATTTGGTGAAGTTATTGAGTCTCAAAATTGGAAAAGTCGCAAAAGTTGCGTATTTGAGCACATAGACTACTATTTATCCTGGAAACTCTTCAAGATGCAATTATGATGTGTCATGTCACCTTAAAGATCTCGTCGAGCTGATTAATTTGAATCTTTGATTAAGAAGTTTGGAGTTGATTTGGTGAAGTTTTCGAGTCTCAAAGTTGGAAAAGTCGCAAAAGTTGCGTATTTGAGCACATAGACTACTATTTATCCTGGAAACTCTTCAAGATGCAATTAGCATGTGTCATGTCACTTTAAAGATCTCGTCGAGCTGATAAATTTGAATCTTTGATTAAGAAATTTGGAGTTGATTTGGTGAAGTTTTCGAGTCTCAAAGTTGGAAAAGTCGCAAAAGTTGCGTATTTGAGCACATAGACTACTATTTATCCTGGAAACTCTTCAAGATGCAATTAGGATGTGTCGTGTCACCTTAAAGATCTCGTCGAGCTGATTAATTTGAATCTTCGGTTAAGAAGTTTGGAGTTGATTTGGTGAAGTTATTGAGTCTCAAAGTTGGAAAAGTCACAAAAGTTGCGCATTTGAGCACATACAGTACTATTTATCGTGGAAACTCTACAAGATGCAATTAGGATGTGTCGTGTCACCTTAAAGATCTCGTCGAGCTCATTAATTTGAATCTGCGATTAAGAAGTTTGGAGTTGATTTGGTGAAGTTATTGAGTCTCAAAGTTGGAAAAGTCACAAAAGTTGCGCATTTGAGCACATACAGTACTATTTATCGTGGAAACTCTACAAGATGCAATTAGGATGTGTCGTGTCACCTTAAAGATCTCGTCGAGCTCATTAATTTGAATCTGCGATTAAGAAGTTTGGAGTTGATTTGGTGAAGTTATCGAGTCTCAACGTTGGAAAAGTCGCAAAAGTTGCACATTTGAGCACATACAGTACTATTTATCGTGGAAACTCTTCAAGATGCAATTATGATGTGTCCTGTCACTTTAAAGATCTCGTCGAACTGATTAATTTGAATCTTTGTTTAAGAAGTTTGGAGTTGATTTGGTGAAGTTATCGAGTCTCAAAGTTGGAAAAGTCGCAAAAGTTGCGTGTTTAAGCACATAGACTACTGTTTATCCTGGAAACTCTTCAAGATGCAATTATGATGTGTCCTGTCACCTTAAAGATCTCGTCGAGCTGATTAATTTGAATCAGCGATTAAGAAGTTTGGAGTTGATTTGGTGAAGTTATTGAGTCTCAAAATTGGAAAAGTCGCAAAAGTTGCGTATTTGAGCACATAGACTACTATTTATCCTGGAAACTCTTCAAGATGCAATTATGATGTGTCATGTCACCTTAAAGATCTCGTCGAGCTGATTAATTTGAATCTTTGATTAAGAAGTTTGGAGTTGATTTGGTGAAGTTTTCGAGTCTCAAAGTTGGAAAAGTCGCAAAAGTTGCGTATTTGAGCACATAGACTACTATTTATCCTGGAAACTCTTCAAGATGCAATTAGCATGTGTCATGTCACTTTAAAGATCTCGTCGAGCTGATTAATTTGAATCTTTGATTAAGAAGTTTGGAGTTGATTTGGTGAAGTTTTCGAGTCTCAAAGTTGGAAAAGTCGCAAAAGTTGCGTATTTGAGCACATAGACTACTATTTATCCTGGAAACTCTTCAAGATGCAATTATGATGTGTCCTGTCACCTTAAAGATCTCGTCGAGCTGATTAATTTGAATCAGCGATTAAGAAGTTTGGAGTTGATTTGGTGAAGTTATTGAGTCTCAAAATTGGAAAAGTCGCAAAAGTTGCGTATTTGAGCACATAGACTACTATTTATCCTGGAAACTCTTCAAGATGCAATTATGATGTGTCATGTCACCTTAAAGATCTCGTCGAGCTGATAAATTTGAATCTTTGATTAAGAAATTTGGAGTTGATTTGGTGAAGTTTTCGAGTCTCAAAGTTGGAAAAGTCGCAAAATTTGCGTATTTGAGCACATAGACTACTATTTATCCTGGAAACTCTTCAAGATGCAATTAGGATGTGTCGTGTCACCTTAAAGATCTCGTCGAGCTCATTAATTTGAATCTGCGATTAAGAAGTTTGGAGTTGATTTGGTGAAGTTATTGAGTCTCAAAGTTGGAAAAGTCACAAAAGTTGCGCATTTGAGCACATACAGTACTATTTATCGTGGAAACTCTACAAGATGCAATTAGGATGTGTCGTGTCACCTTAAAGATCTCGTCGAGCTCATTAATTTGAATCTGCGATTAAGAAGTTTGGAGTTGATTTGGTGAAGTTATCGAGTCTCAACGTTGGAAAAGTCGCAAAAGTTGCACATTTGAGCACATACAGTACTATTTATCGTGGAAACTCTTCAAGATGCAATTATGATGTGTCCTGTCACTTTAAAGATCTCGTCGAACTGATTAATTTGAATCTTTGTTTAAGAAGTTTGGAGTTGATTTGGTGAAGTTATCGAGTCTCAAAGTTGGAAAAGTCGCAAAAGTTGCGTGTTTAAGCACATAGACTACTGTTTATCCTGGAAACTCTTCAAGATGCAATTATGATGTGTCCTGTCACCTTAAAGATCTCGTCGAGCTGATTAATTTGAATCAGCGATTAAGAAGTTTGGAGTTGATTTGGTGAAGTTATTGAGTCTCAAAATTGGAAAAGTCGCAAAAGTTGCGTATTTGAGCACATAGACTACTATTTATCCTGGAAACTCTTCAAGATGCAATTATGATGTGTCATGTCACCTTAAAGATCTCGTCGAGCTGATTAATTTGAATCTTTGATTAAGAAGTTTGGAGTTGATTTGGTGAAGTTTTCGAGTCTCAAAGTTGGAAAAGTCGCAAAAGTTGCGTATTTGAGCACATAGACTACTATTTATCCTGGAAACTCTTCAAGATGCAATTAGCATGTGTCATGTCACTTTAAAGATCTCGTCGAGCTGATAAATTTGAATCTTTGATTAAGAAATTTGGAGTTGATTTGGTGAAGTTTTCGAGTCTCAAAGTTGGAAAAGTCGCAAAAGTTGCGTATTTGAGCACATAGACTACTATTTATCCTGGAAACTCTTCAAGATGCAATTAGGATGTGTCGTGTCACCTTAAAGATCTCGTCGAGCTGATTAATTTGAATCTTCGGTTAAGAAGTTTGGAGTTGATTTGGTGAAGTTATTGAGTCTCAAAGTTGGAAAAGTCACAAAAGTTGCGCATTTGAGCACATACAGTACTATTTATCGTGGAAACTCTACAAGATGCAATTAGGATGTGTCGTGTCACCTTAAAGATCTCGTCGAGCTCATTAATTTGAATCTGCGATTAAGAAGTTTGGAGTTGATTTGGTGAAGTTATTGAGTCTCAAAGTAGGAAAAGTCTCACAAGATACGTGGTTAAGCACATAAAGTACTATTTATCGTTGAAACTCTTCAAGATGCAATTAGGATGTGTCATGTCACCTTAAAGATCTCGTCGAGCTGCTTAATTTGAATCTTCGGTTAAGAAGTTTGGAGTTGATTTGGTGAAGTTTTCGAGTCTCAAATTTGGAAAAGTCGCAAAAGTTGTGTATTTGAGCACATACAGTACAATTTATCGTGGAAACTCTACAAGATGCAATTAGGATGTGTCGTGTCACCTTAAAGATCTCGTCGAGCTGATTAATTTGAATCTTTGTTTAAGAAGTTTGGAGTTGATTTGGTGAAGTTATCGAGTCTCAAAGTTGGAAAAGTCGCAAAAGTTGCGTGTTTAAGCACATAGACTACTATTTATCCTGGAAACTCTTCAAGATGCAATTATGATGTGTCCTGTCACCTTGAAGATCTCGTCGAGCTGATTAAATTGAATCTTTGATTAAGAAGTTTGGAGTTGATTTGGTGAAGTTATCGAGTCTCAATGTTGGAAAAGTCGCAAAAGTTGCGCATTTGAGCACATACAGTACTATTTATCGTGGAAACTCTACAAGATGCAATTAGGATGTGTCATGTCACCTTCAAAATCTCGTCGAGCTGAATAATTTGAATCTTTGATTAAGAAGTTTGGAGTTGATTTGGTGAAGTTATTGAGTCTCAAAGTTGGAAAAGTCACAAAAGTTGCGCATTTGAGCACATACAGTACTATTTATCCTGGAAACTCTTCAAGATGCAATTAGCATGTGTCATGTCACTTTAAATATCTCGTCGAGCTGATTAATTTGAATCTTTGTTTAAGAAGTTTGGAGTTAATTTGGTGAAGTTATCGAGTCTCAAAGTTGGAAAAGTCGCAAAAGTTGTGTATTTGAGCACATACAGTACTATTTATCGTGGAAACTCTTCAAGATGCAATTAGGATGTGTCATGTCACCTTAAAGATCTCGTCGAGCTGATTAATTTGAATCTTTGATTAAGAAGTTTGGAGTTGATTTGGTGAAGTTATCGAGTCTGAAAGTTGTAAAAATCGCAAAAGTTGCGTATTTGAGCACATAGACTACTATTTATCCTGGAAACTCTTCAAGATGCAATTAGGATGTGTCATGTCACCTTAAAGATCTCGTCGAGCTGATTAATTTGGATCTTCGATTAAGAAATTTCGAGTTTGTTTGGTGAAGTTTTTGAATCTCAAAGTTGGAAAAGTCTCAAAAGTTACGTGGTTAAGCACATAAAGTACTATTTATCGTGGAAACTCTTCAAGATGCAATTAGGATGTGTCATGTCACCTTCAAATCTCGTCGAGCTGAATAATTTGAATCTTTGATTAAGAAGTTTGGAGTTGATTTGGTGAAGTTATCGGGTCTCAAAGTTGGAAAAGTCGCAAAAGTTGCGTATTTGAGCACATAAAGTACTATTTATCCTGGAAACTCTTCAAGATGAAATTATGATGTGTCGTGTCACCTTAAAGATCTCGTCGAACTGATTAATTTGAATCTTTGATTAAGAAGTTTGGAGTTGATTTGGTGAAGTTATCGAGTCTCAACGTTGGAAAAGTCGCAAAAGTTGCACATTTGAGCACATACAGTACTATTTATCGTGGAAACTCTTCAAGATGCAATTATGATGTGTCCTGTCACCTTAAAGATCTCGTCGAACTGATTAATTTGAATCTTTGTTTAAGAAGTTTGGAGTTGATTTGGTGAAGTTATCGAGTCTCAACGTTGGAAAAGTCGCAAAAGTTGCACATTTGAGCACATACAGTACTATTTATCGTGGAAACTCTTCAAGATGCAATTATGATGTGTCCTGTCACCTTAAAGATCTCGTCGAGCTGATTAATTTGAATCAGCGATTAAGAAGTTTGGAGTTGATTTGGTGAAGTTATTGAGTCTCAAAATTGGAAAAGTCGCAAAAGTTGCGTATTTGAGCACATAGACTACTATTTATCCTGGAAACTCTTCAAGATGCAATTAGCATGTGTCATGTCACTTTAAAGATCTCGTCGAGCTGATTAATTTGAATCTTTGATTAAGAAATTTGGAGTTGATTTGGTGAAGTTTTCGAGTCTCAAAGTTGGAAAAGTCGCAAAAGTTGCGTATTTGAGCACATAGACTACTATTTATCCTGGAAACTCTTCAAGATGCAATTATGATGTGTCCTGTCACTTTAAAGATCTCGTCGAGCTGATTAATTTGAATCTGCGATTAAGAAGTTTGGAGTTGATTTTGTGAAGTTATCGAGTCTCAATGTTGGAAAAGTCGCTGAGGTTGCGTATTTGAGCACATACTGTACTATTTATCGTGGAAACTCTTCAAGATGCAATTAGGATATATCATGTCACCTTAAAGATCTCGTCGAGCTGATTAATTTGAATCTTCGATTAAGAAGTTTGGAGTTGATTTGATGAAGTTATCGAGTCTCATATTTGGAAAAGTCGCAAAAGTTGCATGGTTAAGCACATAAAGTACTATTTATCCTGGAAACTCTTCAAGATGCAATTAGGATGTGTCATGTAACCTTAAAGATCTCGTCGAACTGATTAATTTGAATCTTTGTTTAAGAAGTTTGGAGTTGATTTGGTGAAGTTATCGAGTTTCAAATTTGGAAAAGTCGCAAAAGTTGCATGGTTAAGCACATAAAGTACTATTTATCCTGGAAACTCTTCAAGATGCAATTAGGATGTGTCCTGTCACCTTGAAGATCTCGTCGAGCTGATTAAATTGAATCTTTGATTAAGAAGTTTGGAGTTGATTTGGTGAAGTTATCGAGTCTCAATGTTGGAAAAGTCGCAAAAGTTGCGCATTTGAGCACATACAGTACTATTTATCGTGGAAACTCTTCAAGATGCAATTAGGATGTGTCATGTCACCTTAAAGATCTCGTCGATCTGATTAATTTGAATCTTCGGTTAAGAAGTTTGGAGTTGATTTGGTGAAGTTTTCGAGTCTCAAATTTGGAAAAGTCGCAAAAGTTGCGTATTTGAGCACATAGACTACTATTTATCCTGGAAACTCTTCAAGATGCAATTATGATGTGTCCTGTCACCTTGAAGATCTCGTCGAGCTGATTAAATTGAATCTTTGATTAAGAAGTTTGGAGTTGATTTGGTGAAGTTATCGAGTCTCAATGTTGGAAAAGTCGCAAAAGTTGCGCATTTGAGCACATACAGTACTATTTATCGTGGAAACTCTTCAAGATGCAATTAGGATGTGTCATGTCACCTTAAAGATCTCGTCGATCTGATTAATTTGAATCTTCGGTTAAGAAGTTTGGAGTTCATTTGGTGAAGTTATCGAGTCTCAAAGTAGGAAAAGTCTCACAAGAAGCGTGGTTAAGCACATAAAGTACTATTTATCGTGGAAACTCTACAAGATGCAATTAGGATGTGTCATGTCACCTTAAAGATCTCGTCGAGCTGATTAATTTGAATCTTTGTTTAAGAAGTTTGGAGTTGATTTGGTGAAGTTATCGAGTCTCAAAGTTGTAAAAATCGCAAAAGTTGCGTATTTGAGCACATAGACTACTATTTATCCTGGAAACTCTTCAAGATGCAATTAGGATGTGTCATGTCACCTTAAAGATCTCGTCGAGCTGATTAATTTGGATCTTCGATTAAGAAATTTCGAGTTTGTTTGGTGAAGTTTTTGAATCTCAAAGTTGGAAAAGTCTCAAAAGTTACGTGGTTAAGCACATAAAGTACTATTTATCGTGGAAACTCTTCAAGATGCAATTAGGATGTGTCATGTCACCTTCAAAATCTCGTCGAGCTGAATAATTTGAATCTTTGATTAAGAAGTTTGGAGTTGATTTGGTGAAGTTATCGGGTCTCAAAGTTGGAAAAGTCGCAAAAGTTGCGTATTTGAGCACATAAAGTACTATTTATCCTGGAAACTCTTCAAGATGAAATTATGATGTGTCGTGTCACCTTAAAGATCTCGTCGAACTGATTAATTTGAATCTTTGATTAAGAAGTTTGGAGTTGATTTGGTGAAGTTATCGAGTCTCAACGTTGGAAAAGTCGCAAAAGTTGCGCATTTGAGCACATACAGTACTATTTATCGTGGAAACTCTTCAAGATGCAATTAGGATGTGTCCTGTCACTTTAAAGATCTCGTCGAGCTGATTAATTTGAATCTGCGATTAAGAAGTTTGGAGTTGATTTGGTGAAGTTATTGAGTCTCAAAGTTGGGAAAGTCGCAAAAGTTGCGCATTTGAGCACATACAGTACTATTTATCGTGGAAACTCTTCAAGATGCAATTAGGATGTGTCCTGTCACTTTAAAGATCTCGTCGAGCTGATTAATTTGAATCTGCGATTAAGAAGTTTGGAGTTGATTTGGTGAAGTTATTGAGTCTCAAAGTTGGAAAAGTCGCAAAAGTTGCGCATTTGAGCACATACAGTACTATTTATCGTGGAAACTCTACAAGATGCAATTAGGATGTGTCGTGTCACCTTAAAGATCTCGTCGAGCTGATTAATTTGAATCTTTGATTAAGAAGTTTGGAGTTGATTTGGTGAAGTTATCGAGTCTCAAATTTGGAAAAGTCGCAAAAGTTGTGTATTTGAGCACATACAGTACTATTTATCCTGGAAACTCTTCAAGATGAAATTATGATGTGTCGTGTCACCTTAAAGATCTCGTCGAACTGATTAATTTGAATCTTTGATTAAGAAGTTTGGAGTTGATTTGGTGAAGTTATCGAGTCTCAACGTTGGAAAAGTCGCAAAAGTTGCGCATTTGAGCACATACAGTACTATTTATCGTGGAAACTCTTCAAGATGCAATTAGGATGTGTCCTGTCACTTTAAAGATCTCGTCGAGCTGATTAATTTGAATCTGCGATTAAGAAGTTTGGAGTTGATTTGGTGAAGTTATTGAGTCTCAAAGTTGGGAAAGTCGCAAAAGTTGCGCATTTGAGCACATACAGTACTATTTCTCGTGGAAACTCTTCAAGATGCAATTAGGATGTGTCCTGTCACTTTAAAGATCTCGTCGAGCTGATTAATTTGAATCTGCGATTAAGAAGTTTGGAGTTGATTTGGTGAAGTTATTGAGTCTCAAAGTTGGAAAAGTCGCAAAAGTTGCGCATTTGAGCACATACAGTACTATTTATCGTGGAAACTCTACAAGATGCAATTAGGATGTGTCGTGTCACCTTAAAGATCTCGTCGAGCTGATTAATTTGAATCTTCGGTTAAGAAGTTTGGAGTTGATTTGGTGAAGTTATTGAGTCTCAAAGTTGGAAAAGTCACAAAAGTTGCGCATTTGAGCACATACAGTACTATTTATCGTGGAAACTCTACAAGATGCAATTATGATGTGTCCTGTCACTTTAAAGATCTCGTCGAGCTGATTAATTTGAATCTGCGATTAAGAAGTTTGGAGTTGATTTGGTGAAGTTATCGAGTCTCAATGTTGGAAAAGTCGCAGAGGTTGCGTATTTGAGCACATGCAGTACTATTTATCCTGTAAACTCTTCAAGATGCAATTAGCATGTGTCATGTCACTTTAAAGATCTCGTCGAGCTGATTAATTTGAATCTGCGATTAAGAAGTTTGGAGTTGATTTGGTGAAGTTATCGAGTCTCAAAGTTGGAAAAGTCGCAAAAGTTGCGTATTTGAGCACATACTGTACTATTTGTCCTGGAAACTCTTCAAGATGCAATTATGATGTGTCCTGTCACTTTAAAGATCTCGTCGAGCTGATTAATTTGAATCTTCGGTTAAGAAGTTTGGAGTTGATTTGGTGAAGTTTTCGAGTCTCAAAGTTCGAAAAGTCGCAAAAGTTGCGTATTTGAGCACATGCAGTACTATTTATCGTGGAAACTCTTCAAGATGCAATTATGATGTGTCGTGTCACCTTAAAGATCTCGTCGAGCTGATTAATTTGAATCTGCGATTAAGAAGTTTGGAGTTGATTTGATGAAGTTATCGAGTCTCAAATTTGGAAAAGTCGCAAAAGTTGCATGGTTAAGCACATAGACTACTATTTATCCTGGAAACTCTTCAAGATGCAATTAGCATGTGTCATGTCACTTTAAAGATCTCGTCGAGCTGATTAATTTGAATCTTTGTTTAAGAAGTTTGGAGTTGATTTGGTGAAGTTATCGAGTCTCAAAGTTGGAAAAGTCGCAAAAGTTGCGTGTTTAAGCACATAGACTACTATTTATCCTGGAAACTCTTCAAGATGCAATTAGCATGTGTCATGTCACTTTAAAGATCTCGTCGAGCTGATTAATTTGAATCTTTGTTGAAGAAGTTTGTAGTTGATTTGGTGAAGTTATCGAGTCTCAAAGTTGGAAAAGTCGCAAAAGTTGTGTATTTGAGCACATACAGTACTATTTATCGTGGAAACTCTACAAGATGCAATTAGGATGTGTCATGTCACTTTAAAGTTCTCGTCGAGCTGAATAATTTGAATCTTTGTTTAAGAAGTTTGGAGTTGATTTGGTGAAGTTATCGAGTCTCAAAGTTGTAAAAATCGCAAAAGTTGCGTATTTGAGCACATAGACTACTATTTATCCTGGAAACTCTTCAAGATGCAATTAGGATGTGTCATGTCACCTTAAAGATCTCGTCGAGCTGATTAATTTGGATCTTCGATTAAGAAATTTCGAGTTTGTTTGGTGAAGTTTTTGAATCTCAAAGTTGGAAAAGTCTCAAAAGTTACGTGGTTAAGCACATAAAGTACTATTTATCGTGGAAACTCTTCAAGATGCAATTAGGATGTGTCATGTCACCTTCAAAATCTCGTCGAGCTGAATAATTTGAATCTTTGATTAAGAAGTTTGGAGTTGATTTGGTGAAGTTTTCGAGTCTCAAAGTTGGAAAAGTCGCAAAAGTTGCGTATTTGAGCACATAGACTACTATTTATCCTGGAAACTCTTCAAGATGCAATTAGCATGTGTCATGTCACTTTAAAGATCTCGTCGAGCTGATTAATTTGAATCTGCGATTAAGAAGTTTGGAGTTGATTTGGTGAAGTTTTCGAGTCTCAAAGTTGGAAAAGTCGCAAAAGTTGCGTATTTGAGCACATGCAGTACTATTTATCCTGTAAACTCTTCAAGATGCAATTAGCATGTGTCATGTCACTTTAAAGATCTCGTCGAACTGATTAATTTGAATCTTTGTTTAAGAAGTTTGGAGTTGATTTGGTGAAGTTATCGAGTCTCAAAGTTGGAAAAGTCGCAAAAGTTGCGTGTTTAAGCACATAGACTACTGTTTATCCTGGAAACTCTTCAAGATGCAATTATGATGTGTCCTGTCACTTTAAAGATCTCGTCGAGCTGATTAAGTTGAATCTGCGATTAAGAAGTTTGGAGTTGATTTGGTGAAGTTATTGAGTCTCAAAATTGGAAAAGTCGCAAAAGTTGCGTATTTGAGCACATACAGTACTATTTATCGTGGAAACTCTTCAAGATGCAATTAGGATGTGTCCTGTCACTTTAGAGATCTCGTCGAACTGATTAATTTGAATCTTTGTTTAAGAAGTTTGGAGTTGATTTGGTGAAGTTATCGAGTCTCAAAGTTGGAAAAGTCGCAAAAGTTGCGTGTTTAAGCACATAGACTACTGTTTATCCTGGAAACTCTTCAAGATGCAATTATGATGTGTCCTGTCACCTTAAAGATCTCGTCGAGCTGATTAACTTGAATCTGCGATTAAGAAGTTTGGAGTTGATTTGGTGAAGTTATCGAGTCTCAAAGTTGGAAAAGTCGCAAAAGTTGCGTATTTGAGCACATACAGTACTATTTATCGTGGAAACTCTTCAAGATGCAATTATGATGTGTCCTTTCACTTTAAAGATCTCGTCGAGCTGATTAATTTGAATCTGCGATTAAGAAGTTTGGAGTTGATTTGGTGAAGTTATTGAGTCTCAAAGTAGGAAAAGTCTCACAAGATGCGTGGTTAAGCACATAAAGTACTATTTATCGTGGAAACTCTTCAAGATGCAATTATGATGTGTCCTGTCACCTTAAAGATCTCGTCGAGCTGATTAATTTGAATCTGCGATTAAGAAGTTTGGAGTTGATTTGGTGAAGTTATCGAGTCTCAAAGTTGGAAAAGTCTTAAAACTTGCGTGTTTGAGCACATAAAGTACTATTTATCCTGGAAACTCTTCAAGATGCAATTATTATGTGTCCTGTCACCTTAAAGATCTCGTCGAGCTGATTAATTTGAATCTTTGATTAAGAAGTTTGGAGTTGATTTGGTGAAGTTATTGAGTCTCAAAGTTGGAAAAGTCACAAAAGTTGCGCATTTGAGCACATACAGTACTATTTATCGTGGAAACTCTACAAGATGCAATTATGATGTGTCCTGTCACTTTAAAGATCTCGTCGAGCTGATTAATTTGAATCTGCGATTAAGAAGTTTGGAGTTGATTTGGTGAAGTTATCGAGTCTCAATGTTGGAAAAGTCGCAGAGGTTGCGTATTTGAGCACATGCAGTACTATTTATCCTGTAAACTCTTCAAGATGCAATTAGCATGTGTCATGTCACTTTAAAGATCTCGTCGAGCTGATTAATTTGAATCTGCGATTAAGAAGTTTGGAGTTGATTTGGTGAAGTTATCGAGTCTCAAAGTTGGAAAAGTCGCAAAAGTTGCGTATTTGAGCACATACTGTACTATTTGTCCTGGAAACTCTTCAAGATGCAATTATGATGTGTCCTGTCACTTTAAAGATCTCGTCGAGCTGATTAATTTGAATCTTCGGTTAAGAAGTTTGGAGTTGATTTGGTGAAGTTTTCGAGTCTCAAAGTTCGAAAAGTCGCAAAAGTTGCGTATTTGAGCACATGCAGTACTATTTATCGTGGAAACTCTTCAAGATGCAATTATGATGTGTCGTGTCACCTTAAAGATCTCGTCGAGCTGATTAATTTGAATCTGCGATTAAGAAGTTTGGAGTTGATTTGATGAAGTTATCGAGTCTCAAATTTGGAAAAGTCGCAAAAGTTGCATGGTTAAGCACATAGACTACTATTTATCCTGGAAACTCTTCAAGATGCAATTAGCATGTGTCATGTCACTTTAAAGATCTCGTCGAGCTGATTAATTTGAATCTTTGTTTAAGAAGTTTGGAGTTGATTTGGTGAAGTTATCGAGTCTCAAAGTTGGAAAAGTCGCAAAAGTTGCGTGTTTAAGCACATAGACTACTATTTATCCTGGAAACTCTTCAAGATGCAATTAGCATGTGTCATGTCACTTTAAAGATCTCGTCGAGCTGATTAATTTGAATCTTTGATTAAGAAGTTTGGAGTTGATTTGGTGAAGTTTTCGAGTCTCAAAGTTGGAAAAGTCGCAAAAGTTGCGTATTTGAGCACATACAGTACTATTTATCGTGGAAACTCTTCAAGATGCAATTAGGATGTGTCATGTCACCTTAAAGATCTCGTCGAGCTGATTAATTTGAATCTTTGATTAAGAAGTTTGGAGTTGATTTGGTGAAGTTATCGAGTCTCAAAGTTGGAAAAGTCGCAAAAGTTGCGTGTTTAAGCACATAGACTACTATTTATCCTGGAAACTCTTCAAGATGCAATTAGGATGTGTCATGTCACCTTAAAGATCACGTCGAGCTGATTAATTTGAATCTTCGGTTAAGAAGTTTGGAGTTCATTTGGTGAAGTTATCGAGTCTCAAAGTAGGAAAAGTCTCACAAGAAGCGTGGTTAAGCACATAAAGTACTATTTATCGTGGAAACTCTACAAGATGCAATTAGGATGTGTCATGTCACCTTCAAAATCTCGTCGAGCTGAATAATTTGAATCTTTGATTAAGAAGTTTGGAGTTGATTTGGTGAAGTTATCGAGTCTCAAAGTTGGAAAAGTCGCAAAAGTTGCGCATTTGAGCACATACAGTACTATTTATCGTGGAAACTCTTCAAGATGCATTTAGGATGTGTAATGTCACCTTAAAGATCTCGTCGAGCTGATTAATTTGAATCTTTGATTAAGAAGTTTGGAGTTGATTTGGTGAAGTTATCGAGGCTCAAAGTTGGAAAAGTCGCAAAAGTTGCGTGTTTAAACACATAGACTACTATTTATCCTGGAAACTCTTCAAGATGCAATTAGCATGTGTCATGTCGCTTTAAAGATCTCGTCGAGCTGATTAATTTGAATCTTTGTTTAAGAAGTTTGGAGTTGATTTGGTGAAGTTATCGAGTCTCAATGTTGGAAAAGTCGCAAAAGTTGCGTATTTGAGCACATACAGTACTATTTATCGTGGAAACTCTTCAAGATGCAATTAGGATGTGTAATGTCACCTTAAAGATCTCGTCGAGCTGCTTAAATTGAATCTTCGGTTAAGAAGTTTGGAGTTGATTTGGTGAAGTTATCGAGTCTCAAAGTTGGAAAAGTCGCAAAAGTTGCGTGTTTAAGCACATAGACTACTATTTATCCTGGAAACTCTTCAAGATGCAATTAGGATGTGTCATGTCACCTTAAAGATCACGTCGAGCTGATTAATTTGAATCTTTGTTTAAGAAGTTTGGAGTTGATTTGGTGAAGTTATCGAATCTCAAAGTAGGAAAAGTCTCACAAGAAGCGTGGTTAAGCACATAAAGTACTATTTATCGTGGAAACTCTACAAGATGCAATTAGGATGTGTCATGTCACCTTCAAAATCTCGTCGAGCTGATTAATTTGAATCTTTGATTAAGAAGTTTGGAGTTGATTTGGTGAAGTTATCGAGGCTCAATGTTGGAAAAGTCGCAAAAGTTGCGTATTTGAGCACATACACTACTATGTATCGTGGAAACTCTTCAAGATGCAATTAGGATGTGTCACGTCACCTTAAAGATCTCGCCGAGCTGATTAATTTGAATCTTCGGTTAAGAAGTTTGGAGTTCATTTGGTGAAGTTATCGAGTCTCAAAGTAGGAAAAGTCTCACAAGAAGCGTGGTTAAGCACATAAAGTACTATTTATCGTGGAAACTCTACAAGATGCAATTAGCATGTGTCATGTCACTTTAAAGATCTCGTCGAGCTGATTAATTTGAATCTTTGTTGAAGAAGTTTGTAGTTGATTTGGTGAAGTTATCGAGTCTCAAAGTTGGAAAAGTCGCAAAAGTTGCGTGTTTAAGCACATAGACTACTATTTATCCTGGAAACTCTTCAAGATGCAATTAGCATGTGTCATGTCACTTTAAAGATCTCGTCGAGCTGATTAATTTGAATCTTTGTTTAAGAAGTTTGGAGTTGATTTGGTGAAGTTATCGAGTCTCAAAGTTGGAAAAGTCGCAAAAGTTGCGTGTTTAAGCACATAGACTACTATTTATCCTGGAAACTCTTCAAGATGCAATTAGCATGTGTCATGTCACTTTAAAGATCTCGTCGAGCTGATTAATTTGAATCTTTGTTTAAGAAGTTTGGAGTTGATTTGGTGAAGTTATCGAGTCTCAAAGTTGGAAAAGTCGCAAAAGTTGCGTGTTTAAGCACATAGACTACTATTTATCCTGGAAACTCTTCAAGATGCAATTAGCATGTGTCATGTCACTTTAAAGATCTCGTCGAGCTGATTAATTTGAATCTTTGTTTAAGAAGTTTGGAGTTGATTTGGTGAAGTTATCGAGTCTCAAAGTTGGAAAAGTCGCAAAAGTTGCGTGTTTAAGCACATAGACTACTATTTATCCTGGAAACTCTTCAAGATGCAATTAGCATGTGTCATGTCACTTTAAAGATCTCGTCGAGCTGATTAATTTGAATCTTTGTTTAAGAAGTTTGGAGTTGATTTGGTGAAGTTATCGAGTCTCAAAGTTGGAAAAGTCGCAAAAGTTGCGTGTTTAAGCACATAGACTACTATTTATCCTGGAAACTCTTCAAGATGCAATTAGCATGTGTCATGTCACTTTAAAGATCTCGTCGAGCTGATTAATTTGAATCTTTGTTTAAGAAGTTTGGAGTTGATTTGGTGAAGTTATCGAGTCTCAAAGTTGGAAAAGTCGCAAAAGTTGCGTGTTTAAGCACATAGACTACTATTTATCCTGGAAACTCTTCACGATGCAATTAGGATGTGTCATGTCACTTTAAAGATCTCGTCGAGCTGATAAATTTGAATCTTTGATTAAGAAATTTGGAGTTGATTTGGTGAAGTTTTCGAGTCTCAAAGTTGGAAAAGTCGCAAAAGTTGCGTATTTGAGCACATAGACTACTATTTATCCTGGAAACTCTTCAAGATGCAATTATGATGTGTCCTGTCACTTTAAAGATCTCGTCGAGCTGATTAATTTGAATCTGCGATTAAGAAGTTTGGAGTTGATTTGGTGAAGTTATCGAGTCTCAATGTTGGAAAAGTCGCAGAGGTTGCGTATTTGAGCACATACTGTACTATTTATCGTGGAAACTCTTCAAGATGCAATTAGGATATGTCATGTCACCTTAAAGATCTCGTCGAGCTGATTAATTTGAATCTGCGATTAAGATGTTTGGAGTTGATTTGGTGAAGTTATTGAGTCTCAAAGTTGGAAAAGTCGCAAAAGTTGCGTATATGAGCACATAGACTACTATTTATCGTGGAAACTCTTCAAGATGCAATTAGGATATATCATGTCACCTTAAAGATCTCGTCGAGCTGATTAATTTGAATCTGCGATTAAGAAGTTTGGAGTTGAGTTGGTGAAGTTATTAAGTCTCAAAGTTGGAAAAGTCGCAAAAGTTGCGCATTTGAGCACATACAGTACTATTTATCGTGGAAACTCTTCAAGATGCAATTAGGATGTGTCGTGTCACCTTAAAGATCTCGTCGAGCTGATTAATTTGAATCTGCGATTAAGAAGTTTGGAGTTGATTTGATGAAGTTATCGAGTCTCAAATTTGGAAAAGTCGCAAAAGTTGCATGGTTAAGCACATAAAGTACTATTTATCCTGGAAACTCTTCAAGATGCAATTAGGATGTGTCATGTAACCTTAAAGATCTCGTCGAACTGATTAATTTGAATCTTTGTTTAAGAAGTTTGGAGTTGATTTGGTGAAGTTATCAAGTTTCAAATTTGGAAAAGTCGCAAAAGTTGCATGGTTAAGCACATAAAGTACTATTTATCCTGGAAACTCTTCAAGATGCAATTAGGATGTGTCATGTAACCTTAAAGATCTCGTCGAGCTGATTAATTTGAATCTTTGTTTAAGAAGTTTGGAGTTGATTTGGTGAAGTTATCGAGTCTCAAAGTTGGAAAAGTCTCAAAAGTTGCGTATTTGAGCACATACAGTACTATTTATCGTGGAAACTCTACAAGATGCAATTAAGATGTGTCATGTCACCTTAAAGATCTCGTCGAGCTGATTAATTTGAATCTGCGATTAAGAAGTTTGGAGTTGATTTGGTGAAGTTATTGAGTCTCAAAGTTGGAAAAGTCGCAAAAGTTGCGTATATGAGCACATAGACTACTATTTATCGTGGAAACTCTTCAAGATGCAATTAGGATATGTCATGTCACCTTAAAGATCTCGTCGAGCTGATTAATTTGAATCTGCGATTAAGAAGTTTGGAGTTGAGTTGGTGAAGTTATTAAGTCTCAAAGTTGGAAAAGTCGCAAAAGTTGCGTATTTGAGCACTTACAGAAGTATATATCGTGGAAACTCTACAAGATGCAATTAGGATGTGTCATGTCACCTTAAAGATCTCGTCGAGCTGATTAATTTGAATCTTTGATTAAGAAGTTTGGAGTTGATTTGGTGAAGTTTTCGAGTCTCAAAGTTGGAAAAGTCGCAAAAGTTGCGTATTTGAGCACATAAAGTACTATTTATCCTGGAAACTCTTCAAGATGCAATTATGATGTGTCCTGTCACTTTAAAGATCTCGTCGAGCTGATTACTTTGAATTTTTGATTAAGAAGATTGGAGTTGATTTGGTGAAGTTGTCGAGTCTCAATGTCGGAAAAGTCGCAAAAGTTGCGTATTTGAGCACATGCAGTACTATTTATCCTGTAAACTCTTCAAGATGCAATTAGCATGTGTCATGTCACTTTAAAGATCTCGTCGAGCTGATTAATTTGAATCTGCGATTAAGAAGTTTGGAGTTGATTTGGTGAAGTTATTGAGTCTCAAAGTAGGAAAAGTCTCACAAGATGCGTGGTTAAGCACATAAAGTACTATTTATCGTGGAAACTCTTCAAGATGCAATTAGCATGTGTCATGTCACTTTAAAGATCTCGTCGAGCTGATTAATTTGAATCTGCGATTAAGAAGTTTGGAGTTGATTTGGTGAAGTTATCGAGTCTCAAAGTTGGAAAAGTCGCAAAAGTTGCGTATTTGAGCACTTACAGAAGTATATATCGTGGAAACTCTACAAGATGCAATTAGGATGTGTAATGTCACCTTAAAGATCTCGTCGAGCTGATTAATTTGAATCTTGGATTAAGAAATTTGGAGTTTGTTTGGTGAAGTTTTTGAATCTCAAAATTGGAAAAGTCTCAAAAGTTACGTGGTTAAGCACATAAAGTACTATTTATCGTGGAAACTCTTCAAGATGCAATTATGATGTGTCCTGTCACTTTAAAGATCTCGTCGAGCTCATTAATTTGAATCTGCGATTAAGAAGTTTGGAGTTGATTTGGTGAAGTTATCGAGTCTCAAAGTTGGAAAAGTCGCAAAAGTTGCGTGTTTAAGCAGATAGACTACTATTTATCCTGGAAACTCTTCAAGATGCAATTAGGATGTGTCATGTAACCTTAAAGATCTCGTCGAGCTGATTAATTTGAATCTTTGTTTAAGAAGTTTGGAGTTGATTTGGTGAAGTTATCGAGTCTCAAAGTTGGAAAAGTCGCAAAAGTTGCGTATTTGAGCACATACTGTACTATTTATCGTGGAAACTCTTCAAGATGCAATTAGCATGTGTCATGTCACTTTAAAGATCTCGTCGAGCTGATTAATTTGAATCTTCGGTTAAGAAGTTTGGAGTTGATTTGGTGAAGTTATCGAGTCTCAATGTTGGAAAAGTCGCAAAAGTTGCGTATTTGAGCACATACTGTACTATTTATCGTGGAAACTCTTCAAGATGCAATTAGCATGTCTCATGTCACTTTAAAGATCTCGTCGAGCTGCTTAATTTGAATCTTCGGTTAAGAAGTTTGGATTTGATTTGGTGAAGTTTTCGAGTCTCAAAGTTGGAAAAGTCGCAAAAGTTGCGCATTTGAGCACATACAGTACTATTTATCGTGGAAACTCTTCAAGATGCAATTAGGATGTGTCATGTCACCTTCAAAATCTCGTCGAGCTGAATAATTTGAATCTTTGTTTTAGAAGTTTGGAGTTGATTTGGTGAAGTTATCGAGTCTCAAATTTGGAAAAGTCTCAAAAGTTACGTGGTTAAGCACATAAAGTACTATTTATCGTGGAAACTCTACAAAATGCAATTAGGATGTGTCGTGTCACCTTAAAGATCTCGTCGAGCTGATTAATTTGAATCTTTGATTAAGAAGTTTGGAGTTGATTTGGTGAAGTTATCGAGTCTCAAAGTTGGAAAAGTCGCAAAAGTTGCGTGTTTAAACACATAGACTACTATTTATCCTGGAAACTCTTCAAGATGCAATTAGCATGTGTCATGTCGCTTTAAAGATCTCGTCGAGCTGATTAATTTGAATCTTTGTTTAAGAAGTTTGGAGTTGATTTGGTGAAGTTATCGAGTCTCAAAGTTGGAAAAGTCGCAAAAGTTGCGTATTTGAGCACATACTGTACTATTTATCGTGGAAACTCTTCAAGATGCAATTAGCATGTGTCATGTCACTTTAAAGATCTCGTCGAGCTGATTAATTTGAATCTGCGATTAAGAAGTTTGGAGTTGATTTGGTGAAGTTATCGAGTCTCAAAGTTGGAAAAGTCGCAAAAGTTGCGTATTTGAGCACATACTGTACTATTTATCGTGGAAACTCTTCAAGATGCAATTAGCATGTGTCCTGTCACCTTGAAGATCTCGTCGAGCTGATTAATTTGAATCTTTGATTAAGAAGTTTGGAGTTGATTTGGTGAAGTTATCGAGTCTCAAAGTTGGAAAAGTCGCAAAAGTTGCGTATTTGAGCACATACTGTACTATTTATCGTGGAAACTCTTCAAGATGCAATTAGCATGTGTCATGTCACTTTAAAGATCTCGTCGAGCTGATTAATTTGAATCTGCGATTAAGAAGTTTGGAGTTGATTTGGTGAAGTTATTGAGTCTCAAAGTTGGAAAAGTCGCAAAAGTTGCGTATATGAGCACATAGACTACTATTTATCGTGGAAACTCTTCAAGATGCAATTAGGATATGTCATGTCACCTTAAAGATCTCGTCGAGCTGATTAATTTGAATCTGCGATTAAGAAGTTTGGAGTTGAGTTGGTGAAGTTATTAAGTCTCAAAGTTGGAAAAGTCGCAAAAGTTGCGTATTTGAGCACTTACAGAAGTATATATCGTGGAAACTCTACAAGATGCAATTAGGATGTGTCATGTCACCTTAAAGATCTCGTCGAGCTGATTAATTTGAATCTTTGATTAAGAAGTTTGGAGTTGATTTGGTGAAGTTTTCGAGTCTCAAAGTTGGAAAAGTCGCAAAAGTTGCGTATTTGAGCACATAAAGTATATTTATAGTGGAAACTCTTCAAGATGCAATTAGCATGTCTCATGTCACTTTAAAGATCTCGTCGAGCTGATTAATTTGAATCTTTGTTTAAGAAGTTTGGAGTTGATTTGGTGAAGTTTTCGAGTCTCAAAGTTGGAAAAGTCGCAAAAGTTGCGTATTTGAGCACATAAAGTACTATGTATCCTGGAAACTCTTCAAGATGCAATTAGGATGTGTCATGTCACCTTAAAGATCTCGTCGAGCTGATTAATTTGAATCTTGGATTAAGAAATTTGGAGTTTGTTTGGTGAAGTTTTTGAATCTCAAAATTGGAAAAGTCTCAAAAGTTACGTGGTTAAGCACATAAAGTACTATTTATCGTGGAAACTCTTCAAGATGCAATTATGATGTGTCCTGTCACTTTAAAGATCTCGTCGAGCTCATTAATTTGAATCTGCGATTAAGAAGTTTGGAGTTGATTTGGTGAAGTTATCGAGTCTCAAAGTTGGAAAAGTCGCAAAAGTTGCGTGTTTAAGCAGATAGACTACTATTTATCGTGGAAACTCTTCAAGATGCAATTAGCATGTGTCCTGTCACCTTGAAGATCTCGTCGAGCTGATTAATTTGAATCTTTGATTAAGAAGTTTGGAGTTGATTTGGTGAAGTTATCGAGTCTCAAAGTTGGAAAAGTCACAAAAGTTGCGTATTTGAGCACATACTGTACTATTTATCGTGGAAACTCTTCAAGATGCAATTAGCATGTGTCATGTCACTTTAAAGATCTCGTCGAGCTGATTAATTTGAATCTGCGATTAAGAAGTTTGGAGTTGATTTGGTGAAGTTATTGAGTCTCAAAGTTGGAAAAGTCGCAAAAGTTGCGTATATGAGCACATAGACTACTATTTATCGTGGAAACTCTTCAAGATGCAATTAGGATATGTCATGTCACCTTAAAGATCTCGTCGAGCTGATTAATTTGAATCTGCGATTAAGAAGTTTGGAGTTGAGTTGGTGAAGTTATTAAGTCTCAAAGTTGGAAAAGTCGCAAAAGTTGCTTATTTGAGCACTTACAGAAGTATATATCGTGGAAACTCTACAAGATGCAATTAGGATGTGTCATGTCACCTTAAAGATCTCGTCGAGCTGATTAATTTGAATCTTTGATTAAGAAGTTTGGAGTTGATTTGGTGAAGTTTTCGAGTCTCAAAGTTGGAAAAGTCGCAAAAGTTGCGTATTTGAGCACATAAAGTACTATGTATCCTGGAAACTCTTCAAGATGCAATTAGGATGTGTCATGTCACCTTAAAGATCTCGTCGAGCTGATTAATTTGAATCTTGGATTAAGAAGTTTGGAGTTCATTTGGTGAAGTTATCGAGTCTCAAAGTACGAAAAGTCTCACAAGAGGCGTGGTTAAGCACATAAAGTACTATTTATCGTGGAAACTCTTCAAGATGCAATTAGGATGTGTCATGTAACCTTAAAGATCTCGTCGAGCTGATTAATTTGAATCTTTATTTAAGAAGTTTGGAGTTGATTTGGTGAAGTTTTCGAGTCTCAAAGTTGGAAAAGTCGCAAAAGTTGCGTATTTGAGCACATACAGTACTATTTATCGTGGAAACTCTTCAAGATGCAATTAGGATGTGTAATGTCACCTTAAAGATCTCGTCGAGCTGCTTAATTTGAATCTTCGGTTAAGAAGTTTGCAGTTGATTTGGTGAAGTTATCGAGTCTCAAAGTTGGAAAAGTCGCAAAAGTTGCGTGTTTAAGCACATAGACTACTATTTATCCTGGAAACTCTTCAAGATGCAATTATGATGTGTCCTGTCACCTTGAAGATCTCGTCGAGCTGATTAATTTGAATCTTTGATTAAGAAGTTTGGAGTTGACTTGGTGAAGTTATCGAGTCTCAAAGTTGGAAAAGTCGCAAAAGTTGCGCATTTGAGCACATACAGTACTATTTATCGTGGAAACTCTTCAAGATGCAATTAGGATGTGTCATGTCACCTTAAAGATCTCGTCGATCTGATTAATTTGAATCTTCGGTTAAGAAGTTTGGAGTTCATTTGGTGAAGTTATCGAGTCTCAAAGTAGGAAAAGTCTCACAAGAAGCGTGGTTAAGCACATAAAGTACTATTTATCGTGGAAACTCTACAAGATGCAATTAGGATGTGTCATGTCACCTTCAAAATCTCGTCGAGCTGAATAATTTGAATCTTTGATTAAGAAGTTTGGAGTTGATTTGGTGAAGTTATCGAGTCTCAAAGTTGGAAAAGTCGCAAAAGTTGCGCATTTGAGCACATACAGTACTATTTATCGTGGAAACTCTTCAAGATGCATTTAGGATGTGTAATGTCACCTTAAAGATCTCGTCGAGCTGATTAATTTGAATCTTTGTTTAAGAAGTTTGGAGTTGATTTGGTGAAGTTATCGAGTCTCAAAGTTGGAAAAGTCGCAAAAGTTGCGCATTTGAGCACATACAGTACTATTTATCGTGGAAACTCTTCAAGATGCAATTAGGATGTGTCATGTCACCTTAAAGATCTCGTCGATCTGATTAATTTGAATCTTCGGTTAAGAAGTTTGGAGTTCATTTGGTGAAGTTATCGAGTCTCAAAGTTGGAAAAGTCGCAAAAGCTGCGCATTTGAGCACATACAGTGCTATTTATCGTGGAAACTCTTCAAGATGCAATTAGGATGTGTCATGTCACCTTAAAGATCTCGTCGATCTGATTAATTTGAATCTTCGGTTAAGAAGTTTGGAGTTCATTTGGTGAAGTTATCGAGTCTCAAAGTACGAAAAGTCTCACAAGAAGCGTGGTTAAGCACATAAAGTACTATTTATCGTGGAAACTCTTCAAGATGCAATTAGGATGTGTCATGTAACCTTAAAGATCTCGTCGAGCTGATTAATTTGAATCTTTGTTTAAGAAGTTTGGAGTTGATTTGGTGAAGTTATCGAGTCTCAAAGTTGGAAAAGTCGCAAAAGTTGCGTATTTGAGCACATACTGTACTATTTATCGTGGAAACTCTTCAAGATGCAATTAGGATGTGTAATGTCACCTTAAAGATCTCGTCGAGCTGCTTAATTTGAATCTTCGGTTAAGAAGTTTGCAGTTGATTTGGTGAAGTTATCGAGTCTCAAAGTTGGAAAAGTCGCAAAAGTTGCGTATTTGAGCACATACTGTACTATTTATCGTGGAAACTCTTCAAGATGCAATTAGCATGTGTCCTGTCACCTTGAAGATCTCGTCGAGCTGATTAATTTGAATCTTTGATTAAGAAGTTTGGAGTTGATTTGGTGAAGTTATCGAGTCTCAAAGTTGGAAAAGTCGCAAAAGTTGCGTATTTGAGCACATACTGTACTATTTATCGTGGAAACTCTTCAAGATGCAATTAGCATGTGTCATGTCACTTTAAAGATCTCGTCGAGCTGATTAATTTGAATCTGCGATTAAGAAGTTTGGAGTTGATTTGGTGAAGTTATCGAGTCTCAAAGTTGGAAAAGTCGCAAAAGTTGCGTATATGAGCACATAGACTACTATTTATCGTGGAAACTCTTCAAGATGCAATTAGGATGTGTCGTGTCACCTTAAAGATCTCGTCGAGCTGATTAATTTGAATCTTTGTTTAAGAAGTTTGGAGTTGATTTGGTGAAGTTATCGAGTCTCAAAGTAGGAAAAGTCTCACAAGAAGCGTGGTTAAGCACATAAAGTACTATTTATCGTGGAAACTCTACAAGATGCAATTAGGATGTGTCATGTCACCTTCAAAATCTCGTCGAGCTGAATAATTTGAATCTTTGATTAAGAAGTTTGGAGTTGATTTGGTGAAGTTATCGAGTCTCAAAGTTGGAAAAGTCGCAAAAGTTGCGCATTTGAGCACATACAGTACTATTTATCGTGGAAACTCTTCAAGATGCATTTAGGATGTGTAATGTCACCTTAAAGATCTCGTCGAGCTGATTAATTTGAATCTTTGTTTAAGAAGTTTGGAGTTGATTTGGTGAAGTTATCGAGTCTCAAAGTTGGAAAAGTCGCAAAAGTTGCGCATTTGAGCACATACAGTACTATTTATCGTGGAAACTCTTCAAGATGCAATTAGGATGTGTCATGTCACCTTAAAGATCTCGTCGATCTGATTAATTTGAATCTTCGGTTAAGAAGTTTGGAGTTCATTTGGTGAAGTTATCGAGTCTCAAAGTTGGAAAAGTCGCAAAAGTTGCGCATTTGAGCACATACAGTACTATTTATCGTGGAAACTCTTCAAGATGCAATTAGGATGTGTCATGTCACCTTAAAGATCTCGTCGATCTGATTAATTTGAATCTTCGGTTAAGAAGTTTGGAGTTCATTTGGTGAAGTTATCGAGTCTCAAAGTAGGAAAAGTCTCACAAGAAGCGTGGTTAAGCACATAAAGTACTATTTATCGTGGAAACTCTACAAGATGCAATTAGTATGTGTCATGTCACCTTAAAGATCTCGTCGATCTGATTAATTTGAATCTTCGGTTAAGAAGTTTGGAGTTCATTTGGTGAAGTTATCGAGTCTCAAAGTACGAAAAGTCTCACAAGAAGCGTGGTTAAGCACATAAAGTACTATTTATCGTGGAAACTCTTCAAGATGCAATTAGGATGTGTCATGTCACCTTAAAGATCTCGTCGAGCTGATTAATTTGAATCTTTGTTTAAGAAGTTTGGAGTTGATTTGGTGAAGTTATCGAGTCTCAAAGTTGGAAAAGTCGCAAAAGTTGCGTGTTTAAGCACATAGACTACTATTTATCCTGGAAACTCTTCAAGATGCAACTATGATGTGTCCTGTCACCTTGAAGATCTCGTCGAGCTGATTAATTTGAATCTTGGATTAAGAAATTTGGAGTTTGTTTGGTGAAGTTTTTGAATCTCAAAGTTGGAAAAGTCTCAAAAGTTACGTGGTTAAGCACATAAAGTACTATTTATCGTGGAAACTCTACAAGATGTAATTAGGATGTGTCATGTAACCTTAAAGATCTCGTCGAGCTGATTAATTTGAATCTTTGTTTAAGAAGTTTGGAGTTGATTTGGTGAAGTTATCGAGTCTCAATGTTGGAAAAGTCGCAAAAGTTGCGTATTTGAGCACATAGAGTACTATTTATCGTGGAAACTCTTCAAGATGCAATTAGGATGTGTAATGTCACCTTAAAGATCTCGTCGAGCTGATTAATTTGAATCTTTGTTTAAGAAGTTTGGAGTTGATTTGGTGAAGTTATCGAGTCTCAAAGTTGGAAAAGTCGCAAAAGTTGCGTGTTTAAGCACATAGACTACTATTTATCCTGGAAACTCTTCAAGATGCAATTATGATGTGTCCTGTCACCTTGAAGATCTCGTCGAGCTGATTAATTTGAATCTTTGATTAAGAAGTTTGGAGTTGATTTGGTGAAGTTATCGAGTCTCAAAGTTGGAAAAGTCGCAAAAGTTGCGTATTTGAGCACATACTGTACTATTTATCGTGGAAACTCTTCAAGATGCAATTAGCATGTCTCATGTCACTTTAAAGATCTCGTCGAGCTGCTTAATTTGAATCTTCGGTTAAGAAGTTTGGATTTGATTTGGTGAAGTTTTCGAGTCTCAAAGTTGGAAAAGTCGCAAAAGTTGCGCATTTGAGCACATACACTACTATTTATCGTGGAAACTCTTCAAGATGCAATTAGGATGTGTCATGTCACCTTAAAGATCTCGTCGAGCTGATTAATTTGAATCTTTATTTAAGAAGTTTGGAGTTGATTTGGTGAAGTTTTCGAGTCTCAAAGTTGGAAAAGTCGCAAAAGTTGCGTATTTGAGCACATACAGTACTATTTATAGTGGAAACTCTTCAAGATGCAATTAGCATGTCTCATGTCACTTTAAAGATCTCGTCGAGCTGCTTAATTTGAATCTTCGGTTAAGAAGTTTGGATTTGATTTGGTGAAGTTTTCGAGTCTCAAAGTTGGAAAAGTCGCAAAAGTTGCGCATTTGAGCACATACACTACTATTTATCGTGGAAACTCTTCAAGATGCAATTAGGATGTGTCATGTCACCTTAAAGATCTCGTCGAGCTGATTAATTTGAATCTTTATTTAAGAAGTTTGGAGTTGATTTGGTGAAGTTATCGAGTCTCAACGTTGGAAAAGTCGCAAAAGTTGCACATTTGAGCACATACAGTACTATTTATCGTGGAAACCCTTCAAGATGCAATTAGGATGTGTCCTGTCACTTTAAAGATCTCGTCGAGCTGATTAATTTGAATCTTTGTTTAAGAAGTTTGGAGTTGATTTGGTGAAGTTATCGAGTCTCAAAGTTGGAAAAGTCGCAAAAGTTGCGTGTTTAAGCACATAGACTTCTATTTATCCTGGAAACTCTTCAAGATGCAATTATGATGTGTCCTGTCACCTTGAAGATCTCGTCGAGCTGATTAATTTGAATCTTTGATTAAGAAGTTTGGAGTTGATTTGGTGAAGTTATCGAGTCTCAAAGTTGGAAAAGTCGCAAAAGTTGCGTATTTGAGCACATACTGTACTATTTATCGTGGAAACTCTTCAAGATGCAATTAGCATGTCTCATGTCACTTTAAAGATCTCGTCGAGCTGCTTAATTTGAATCTTCGGTTAAGAAGTTTGGATTTGATTTGGTGAAGTTTTCGAGTCTCAAAGTTGGAAAAGTCGCAAAAGTTGCGCATTTGAGCACATACACTACTATTTATCGTGGAAACTCTTCAAGATGCAATTAGGATGTGTCATGTCACCTTAAAGATCTCGTCGAGCTGATTAATTTGAATCTTTATTTAAGAAGTTTGGAGTTGATTTGGTGAAGTTTTCGAGTCTCAAAGTTGGAAAAGTCGCAAAAGTTGCGTATTTGAGCACATACAGTACTATTTATAGTGGAAACTCTTCAAGATGCAATTAGCATGTCTCATGTCACTTTAAAGATCTCGTCGAGCTGCTTAATTTGAATCTTCGGTTAAGAAGTTTGGATTTGATTTGGTGAAGTTTTCGAGTCTCAAAGTTGGAAAAGTCGCAAAAGTTGCGCATTTGAGCACATACACTACTATTTATCGTGGAAACTCTTCAAGATGCAATTAGGATGTGTCATGTCACCTTAAAGATCTCGTCGAGCTGATTAATTTGAATCTTTATTTAAGAAGTTTGGAGTTGATTTGGTGAAGTTTTCGAGTCTCAAAGTTGGAAAAGTCGCAAAAGTTGCGTATTTGAGCACATACAGTACTATTTATAGTGGAAACTCTTCAAGATGCAATTAGCATGTCTCATGTCACTTTAAAGATCTCGTCGAGCTGATTAATTTGAATCTTTGTTTAAGAAGTTTGGAGTTGATTTGGTGAAGTTTTCGAGTCTCAAAGTTGGAAAAGTCGCAAAAGTTGCGTATTTGAGCACATACAGTATATTTATAGTGGAAACTCTTCAAGATGCAATTAGCATGTCTCATGTCACTTTAAAGATCTCGTCGAGCTGATTAATTTGAATCTTTGTTTAAGAAGTTTGGAGTTGATTTGGTGAAGTTTTCGAGTCTCAAAGTTGGAAAAGTCGCAAAAGTTGCGTATTTGAGCACATACAGTACTATTTATCGTGGAAACTCTTCAAGATGCAATTAGGATGTGTAATGTCACCTTAAAGATCTCGTCGAGCTGCTTAATTTGAATCTTTGTTTAAGAAGTTTGGAGTTGATTTGGTGAAGTTTTCGAGTCTCAAAGTTGGAAAAGTCGCAAAAGTTGCGTATTTGAGCACATACAGTACTATTTATCGTGGAAACTCTTCAAGATGCAATTAGGATGTGTAATGTCACCTTAAAGATCTCGTCGAGCTGCTTAATTTGAATCTTCGGTTAAGAAGTTTGCAGTTGATTTGGTGAAGTTATCGAGTCTCAAAGTTGGAAAAGTCGCAAAAGTTGCGTGTTTAAGCACATAGACTACTATTTATCCTGGAAACTCTTCAAGATGCAATTATGATGTGTCCTGTCACCTTGAAGATCTCGTCGAGCTGATTAATTTGAACCTTTGATTAAGAAGTTTGGAGTTGACTTGGTGAAGTTATCGAGTCTCAAAGTTGGAAAAGTCGCAAAAGTTGCGCATTTGAGCACATACAGTACTATTTATCGTGGAAACTCTTCAAGATGCATTTAGGATGTGTAATGTCACCTTAAAGATCTCGTCGAGCTGATTAATTTGAATCTTTGTTTAAGAAGTTTGGAGTTGATTTGGTGAAGTTATCGAGTCTCAACGTTGGAAAAGTCGCAAAAGTTGCACATTTGAGCACATACAGTACTATTTATCGTGGAAACCCTTCAAGATGCAATTAGGATGTGTCCTGTCACTTTAAAGATCTCGTCGAGCTGATTAATTTGAATCTTTGTTTAAGAAGTTTGGAGTTGATTTGGTGAAGTTATCGAGTCTCAAAGTTGGAAAAGTCGCAAAAGTTGCGTGTTTAAGCACATAGACTACTATTTATCCTGGAAACTCTTCAAGATGCAATTATGATGTGTCCTGTCACCTTGAAGATCTCGTCGAGCTGATTAATTTGAATCTTTGATTAAGAAGTTTGGAGTTGATTTGGTGAAGTTATCGAGTCTCAAAGTTGGAAAAGTCGCAAAAGTTGCGTATTTGAGCACATACTGTACTATTTATCGTGGAAACTCTTCAAGATGCAATTAGCATGTCTCATGTCACTTTAAAGATCTCGTCGAGCTGCTTAATTTGAATCTTCGGTTAAGAAGTTTGGATTTGATTTGGTGAAGTTTTCGAGTCTCAAAGTTGGAAAAGTCGCAAAAGTTGCGCATTTGAGCACATACACTACTATTTATCGTGGAAACTCTTCAAGATGCAATTAGGATGTGTCATGTCACCTTAAAGATCTCGTCGAGCTGATTAATTTGAATCTTTATTTAAGAAGTTTGGAGTTGATTTGGTGAAGTTTTCGAGTCTCAAAGTTGGAAAAGTCGCAAAAGTTGCGTATTTGAGCACATACAGTACTATTTATAGTGGAAACTCTTCAAGATGCAATTAGCATGTCTCATGTCACTTTAAAGATCTCGTCGAGCTGCTTAATTTGAATCTTCGGTTAAGAAGTTTGGATTTGATTTGGTGAAGTTTTCGAGTCTCAAAGTTGGAAAAGTCGCAAAAGTTGCGCATTTGAGCACATACACTACTATTTATCGTGGAAACTCTTCAAGATGCAATTAGGATGTGTCATGTCACCTTAAAGATCTCGTCGAGCTGATTAATTTGAATCTTTATTTAAGAAGTTTGGAGTTGATTTGGTGAAGTTTTCGAGTCTCAAAGTTGGAAAAGTCGCAAAAGTTGCGTATTTGAGCACATACAGTACTATTTATAGTGGAAACTCTTCAAGATGCAATTAGCATGTCTCATGTCACTTTAAAGATCTCGTCGAGCTGATTAATTTGAATCTTTGTTTAAGAAGTTTGGAGTTGATTTGGTGAAGTTTTCGAGTCTCAAAGTTGGAAAAGTCGCAAAAGTTGCGTATTTGAGCACATACAGTATATTTATAGTGGAAACTCTTCAAGATGCAATTAGCATGTCTCATGTCACTTTAAAGATCTCGTCGAGCTGATTAATTTGAATCTTTGTTTAAGAAGTTTGGAGTTGATTTGGTGAAGTTTTCGAGTCTCAAAGTTGGAAAAGTCGCAAAAGTTGCGTATTTGAGCACATACAGTACTATTTATCGTGGAAACTCTTCAAGATGCAATTAGGATGTGTAATGTCACCTTAAAGATCTCGTCGAGCTGCTTAATTTGAATCTTCGGTTAAGAAGTTTGCAGTTGATTTGGTGAAGTTATCGAGTCTCAAAGTTGGAAAAGTCGCAAAAGTTGCGTGTTTAAGCACATAGACTACTATTTATCCTGGAAACTCTTCAAGATGCAATTATGATGTGTCCTGTCACCTTGAAGATCTCGTCGAGCTGATTAATTTGAACCTTTGATTAAGAAGTTTGGAGTTGACTTGGTGAAGTTATCGAGTCTCAAAGTTGGAAAAGTCGCAAAAGTTGCGCATTTGAGCACATACAGTACTATTTATCGTGGAAACTCTTCAAGATGCATTTAGGATGTGTAATGTCACCTTAAAGATCTCGTCGAGCTGATTAATTTGAATCTTTGTTTAAGAAGTTTGGAGTTGATTTGGTGAAGTTATCGAGTCTCAAAGTTGGAAAAGTCGCAAAAGTTGCGCATTTGAGCACATACAGTACTATTTATCGTGGAAACTCTTCAAGATGCAATTAGGATGTGTCATGTCACCTTAAAGATCTCGTCGATCTGATTAATTTGAATCTTCGGTTAAGAAGTTTGGAGTTCATTTGGTGAAGTTATCGAGTCTCAAAGTTGGAAAAGTCGCAAAAGTTGCGCATTTGAGCACATACAGTACTATTTATCGTGGAAACTCTTCAAGATGCAATTAGGATGTGTCATGTCACCTTAAAGATCTCGTCGATCTGATTAATTTGAATCTTCGGTTAAGAAGTTTGGAGTTCATTTGGTGAAGTTATCGAGTCTCAAAGTAGGAAAAGTCTCACAAGAAGCGTGGTTAAGCACATAAAGTACTATTTATCGTGGAAACTCTACAAGATGCAATTAGGATGTGTCATGTCACCTTAAAGATCTCGTCGATCTGATTAATTTGAATCTTCGGTTAAGAAGTTTGGAGTTGATTTGGTGAAGTTATCGAGTCTCAAAGTTGGAAAAGTCGCAAAAGTTGCGTATTTGAGCACATACTGTACTATTTATCGTGGAAACTCTTCAAGATGCAATTAGCATGTGTCATGTCACTTTAAAGATCTCGTCGAGCTGCTTAATTTGAATCTTCGGTTAATAAGTTTGGATTTGATTTGGTGAAGTTATCGAGTCTCAAAGTTGGAAAAGTCGCAAAAGTTGCGTGTTTAAGCACATAGACTACTATTTATCCTGGAAACTCTTCAAGATGCAATTATGATGTGTCCTGTCACCTTGAAGATCTCGTCGAGCTGATTAATTTGAATCTTTGATTAAGAAGTTTGGAGTTGACTTGGTGAAGTTATCGAGTCTCAACGTTGGAAAAGTCGCAAAAGTTGCGCATTTGAGCACATACAGTACTATTTATCGTGGAAACTCTTCAAGATGCAATTACGATGTGTCATGTCACCTTAAAGATCTCGTCGATCTGATTAATTTGAATCTTCGGTTAAGAAGTTTGGAGTTCATTTGGTGAAGTTATCGAGTCTCAAAGTAGGAAAAGTCTCACAAGAAGCGTGGTTAAGCACATAAAGTACTATTTATCGTGGAAACTCTACAAGATGCAATTAGGATGTGTCATGTCACCTTCAAAATCTCGTCGAGCTGAATAATTTGAATCTTTGATTAAGAAGTTTGGAGTTGATTTGGTGAAGTTATCGAGTCTCAATGTTGGAAAAGTCGCAAAAGTTGCGCATTTGAGCACATACAGTACTATTTATCGTGGAAACTCTTCAAGATGCAATTAGCATGTGTCATGTCACTTTAAAGATCTCGTCGAGCTGATTAATTTGAATCTGCGATTAAGAAGTTTGGAGTTGATTTGGTGAAGTTATTGAGTCTCAAAGTTGGAAAAGTCGCAAAAGTTGCGTATATGAGCACATAGACTACTATTTATCGTGGAAACTCTTCAAGATGCAATTAGGATATGTCATGTCACCTTAAAGATCTCGTCGAGCTGATTAATTTGAATCTGCGATTAAGAAGTTTGGAGTTGAGTTGGTGAAGTTATTAAGTCTCAAAGTTGGAAAAGTCGCAAAAGTTGCGTATTTGAGCACTTACAGAAGTATATATCGTGGAAACTCTACAAGATGCAATTAGGATGTGTCATGTCACCTTAAAGATCTCGTCGAGCTGATTAATTTGAATCTTTGATTAAGAAGTTTGGAGTTGATTTGGTGAAGTTTTCGAGTCTCAAAGTTGGAAAAGTCGCAAAAGTTGCGTATTTGAGCACATAAAGTACTATGTATCCTGGAAACTCTTCAAGATGCAATTAGGATGTGTCATGTCACCTTAAAGATCTCGTCGAGCTGATTAATTTGAATCTTGGATTAAGAAATTTGGAGTTTGTTTGGTGAAGTTTTTGAATCTCAAAGTTGGAAAAGTCTCAAAAGTTACGTGGTTAAGCACATAAAGTACTATTTATCGTGGAAACTCTACAAAATGCAATTAGGATGTGTCGTGTCACCTTAAAGATCTCGTCGAGCTGATTAATTTGAATCTTTGATTAAGAAGTTTGGAGTTGATTTGGTGAAGATATCGAGTCTCAAAGTTGGAAAAGTCGCAAAAGTTGCGTGTTTAAGCACATAGACTACTATTTATCCTGGAAACTCTTCAAGATGCAATTATGATGTGTCCTGTCACTTTAAAGATCTCGTCGAGCTGATTAATTTGAATCTTTGATTAAAAAGTTTGGAGTTGATTTGGTGAAGATATCGAGTCTCAAAGTTGGAAAAGTCGCAAAAGTTGCGTGTTTAAACACATAGACTACTATTTATCCTGGAAACTCTTCAAGATGCAATTATGATGTGTCATGTCGCTTTAAAGATCTCGTCGAGCTGATTAATTTGAATCTTTGTTTAAGAAGTTTGGAGTTGATTTGGTGAAGTTATCGAGTCTCAAAGTTGGAAAAGTCGCAAAAGTTGCGCATTTGAGCACATACAGTACTATTTATCGTGGAAACTCTTCAAGATGCAATTAGGATGTGTCATGTCACCTTAAAGATCTCGTCGATCTGATTAATTTGAATCTTCGGTTAAGAAGTTTGGAGTTCATTTGGTGAAGTTATCGAGTCTCAAAGTAGGAAAAGTCTCACAAGAAGCGTGGTTAAGCACATAAAGTACTATTTATCGTGGAAACTCTACAAGATGCAATTAGGATGTGTCATGTCACCTTCAAAATCTCGTCGAGCTGAATAATTTGAATCTTTGATTAAGAAGTTTGGAGTTGATTTGGTGAAGTTATCGAGTCTCAAAGTTGGAAAAGTCGCAAAAGTTGCGCATTTGAGCACATACAGTACTATTTATCGTGGAAACTCTTCAAGATGCATTTAGGATGTGTAATGTCACCTTAAAGATCTCGTCGAGCTGATTAATGTGAATCTTTGTTTAAGAAGTTTGGAGTTGATTTGGTGAAGTTATCGAGTCTCAAAGTTGGAAAAGTCGCAAAAGTTGCGCATTTGAGCACATACAGTACTATTTATCGTGGAAACTCTTCAAGATGCAATTAGGATGTGTCATGTCACCTTAAAGATCTCGTCGATCTGATTAATTTGAATCTTCGGTTAAGAAGTTTGGAGTTCATTTGGTGAAGTTATCGAGTCTCAAAGTTGGAAAAGTCGCAAAAGTTGCGCATTTGAGCACATACAGTACTATTTATCGTGGAAACTCTTCAAGATGCAATTAGGATGTGTCATGTCACCTTAAAGATCTCGTCGAGCTGATTAATTTGAATCTTGGATTAAGAAGTTTGGAGTTCATTTGGTGAAGTTATCGAGTCTCAAAGTAGGAAAAGTCTCACAAGAAGCGTGGTTAAGCACATAAAGTACTATTTATCGTGGAAACTCTACAAGATGCAATTAGTATGTGTCATGTCACCTTAAAGATCTCGTCGATCTGATTAATTTGAATCTTCGGTTAAGAAGTTTGGAGTTCATTTGGTGAAGTTATCGAGTCTCAAAGTACGAAAAGTCTCACAAGAAGCGTGGTTAAGCACATAAAGTACTATTTATCGTGGAAACTCTTCAAGATGCAATTAGGATGTGTCATGTCACCTTAAAGATCTCGTCGAGCTGATTAATTTGAATCTTTGTTTAAGAAGTTTGGAGTTGATTTGGTGAAGTTATCGAGTCTCAAAGTTGGAAAAGTCGCAAAAGTTGCGTGTTTAAGCACATAGACTACTATTTATCCTGGAAACTCTTCAAGATGCAACTATGATGTGTCCTGTCACCTTGAAGATCTCGTCGAGCTGATTAATTTGAATCTTGGATTAAGAAATTTGGAGTTTGTTTGGTGAAGTTTTTGAATCTCAAAGTTGGAAAAGTCTCAAAAGTTACGTGGTTAAGCACATAAAGTACTATTTATCGTGGAAACTCTACAAGATGCAATTAGTATGTGTCATGTCACCTTAAAGATCTCGTCGATCTGATTAATTTGAATCTTCGGTTAAGAAGTTTGGAGTTCATTTGGTGAAGTTATCGAGTCTCAAAGTACGAAAAGTCTCACAAGAAGCGTGGTTAAGCACATAAAGTACTATTTATCGTGGAAACTCTTCAAGATGCAATTAGGATGTGTCATGTCACCTTAAAGATCTCGTCGAGCTGATTAATTTGAATCTTTGTTTAAGAAGTTTGGAGTTGATTTGGTGAAGTTATCGAGTCTCAAAGTTGGAAAAGTCGCAAAAGTTGCGTGTTTAAGCACATAGACTACTATTTATCCTGGAAACTCTTCAAGATGCAACTATGATGTGTCCTGTCACCTTGAAGATCTCGTCGAGCTGATTAATTTGAATCTTTGATTAAGAAGTTTGGAGTTGATTTGGTGAAGTTATTGAGTCTCAAAGTTGGAAAAGTCGCAAAAGTTGCGTATATGAGCACATAGACTACTATTTATCGTGGAAACTCTTCAAGATGCAATTAGGATATGTCATGTCACCTTAAAGATCTCGTCGAGCTGATTAATTTGAATCTGCGATTAAGAAGTTTGGAGTTGAGTTGGTGAAGTTATTAAGTCTCAAAGTTGGAAAAGTCGCAAAAGTTGCGTATTTGAGCACTTACAGAAGTATATATCGTGGAAACTCTACAAGATGCAATTAGGATGTGTCATGTCACCTTAAAGATCTCGTCGAGCTGATTAATTTGAATCTTTGATTAAGAAGTTTGGAGTTGATTTGGTGAAGTTTTCGAGTCTCAAAGTTGGAAAAGTCGCAAAAGTTGCGTATTTGAGCACATAAAGTACTATGTATCCTGGAAACTCTTCAAGATGCAATTAGGATGTGTCATGTCACCTTAAAGATCTCGTCGAGCTGATTAATTTGAATCTTGGATTAAGAAATTTGGAGTTTGTTTGGTGAAGTTTTTGAATCTCAAAGTTGGAAAAGTCTCAAAAGTTACGTGGTTAAGCACATAAAGTACTATTTATCGTGGAAACTCTACAAAATGCAATTAGGATGTGTCGTGTCACCTTAAAGATCTCGTCGAGCTGATTAATTTGAATCTTTGATTAAGAAGTTTGGAGTTGATTTGGTGAAGATATCGAGTCTCAAAGTTGGAAAAGTCGCAAAAGTTGCGTGTTTAAACACATAGACTACTATTTATCCTGGAAACTCTTCAAGATGCAATTATGATGTGTCCTGTCACCTTGAAGATCTCGTCGAGCTGATTAATTTGAATCTGCGATTAAGAAGTTTGGAGTTGATTTGGTGAAGTTATCGAGTCTCAAAGTTGGAAAAGTCGCAAAAGTTGCGTGTTTAAGCACATAGACTACTATTTATCCTGGAAACTCTTCAAGATGCAATTATGATGTGTCCTGTCACCTTGAAGATCTCGTCGAGCTGCTTAATTTGAATCTTCGGTTAAGAAGTTTGGATTTGATTTGGTGAAGTTTTCGAGTCTCAAAGTTGGAAAAGTCGCAAAAGTTGCGCATTTGAGCACATACACTACTATTTATCGTGGAAACTCTTCAAGATGCAATTAGGATGTGTCATGTCACCTTAAAGATCTCGTCGAGCTGATTAATTTGAATCTTTATTTAAGAAGTTTGGAGTTGATTTGGTGAAGTTTTCGAGTCTCAAAGTTGGAAAAGTCGCAAAAGTTGCGTATTTGAGCACATACAGTACTATTTATAGTGGAAACTCTTCAAGATGCAATTAGCATGTCTCATGTCACTTTAAAGATCTCGTCGAGCTGCTTAATTTGAATCTTCGGTTAAGAAGTTTGGATTTGATTTGGTGAAGTTTTCGAGTCTCAAAGTTGGAAAAGTCGCAAAAGTTGCGCATTTGAGCACATACACTACTATTTATCGTGGAAACTCTTCAAGATGCAATTAGGATGTGTCATGTCACCTTAAAGATCTCGTCGAGCTGATTAATTTGAATCTTTATTTAAGAAGTTTGGAGTTGATTTGGTGAAGTTTTCGAGTCTCAAAGTTGGAAAAGTCGCAAAAGTTGCGTATTTGAGCACATACAGTACTATTTATAGTGGAAACTCTTCAAGATGCAATTAGCATGTCTCATGTCACTTTAAAGATCTCGTCGAGCTGATTAATTTGAATCTTTGTTTAAGAAGTTTGGAGTTGATTTGGTGAAGTTATCGAGTCTCAAAGTTGGAAAAGTCGCAAAAGTTGCGCATTTGAGCACATACAGTACTGTTTATCGTGGAAACTCTTCAAGATGCAATTAGGATGTGTCATGTCACCTTAAAGATCTCGTCGAGCTGATTAATTTGAATCTTTATTTAAGAAGTTTGGAGTTGATTTGGTGAAGTTTTCGAGTCTCAAAGTTGGAAAAGTCGCAAAAGTTGCGTATTTGAGCACATACAGTACTATTTATCGTGGAATCTCTTCAAGATGCAATTAGGATGTGTAATGTCACCTTAAAGATCTCGTCGAGCTGCTTAATTTGAATCTTCGGTTAAGAAGTTTGCAGTTGATTTGGTGAAGTTATCGAGTCTCAAAGTTGGAAAAGTCGCAAAAGTTGCGTGTTTAAGCACATAGACTACTATTTATCCTGGAAACTCTTCAAGATGCAATTATGATGTGTCCTGTCACCTTGAAGATCTCGTCGAGCTGATTAATTTGAATCTTTGATTAAGAAGTTTGGAGTTGACTTGGTGAAGTTATCGAGTCTCAAAGTTGGAAAAGTCGCAAAAGTTGCGCATTTGAGCACATACAGTACTATTTATCGTGGAAACTCTTCAAGATGCATTTAGGATGTGTAATGTCACCTTAAAGATCTCGTCGAGCTGATTAATTTGAATCTTTGTTTAAGAAGTTTGGAGTTGATTTGGTGAAGTTATCGAGTCTCAAAGTTGGAAAAGTCGCAAAAGTTGCGCATTTGAGCACATACAGTACTATTTATCGTGGAAACTCTTCAAGATGCAATTAGCATGTGTCATGTCACTTTAAAGATCTCGTCGAGCTGCTTAATTTGAATCTTCGGTTAAGAAGTTTGGATTTGATTTGGTGAAGTTATCGAGTCTCAAAGTTGGAAAAGTCGCAAAAGTTGCGTGTTTAAGCACATAGACTACTATTTATCCTGGAAACTCTTCAAGATGCAATTATGATGTGTCCTGTCACCTTGAAGATCTCGTCGAGCTGATTAATTTGAATCTTTGATTAAGAAGTTTGGAGTTGACTTGGTGAAGTTATCGAGTCTCAAAGTTGGAAAAGTCGCAAAAGTTGCGCATTTGAGCACATACAGTACTATTTATCGTGGAAACTCTTCAAGATGCAATTAGGATGTGTCATGTCACCTTAAAGATCTCGTCGATCTGATTAATTTGAATCTTCGGTTAAGAAGTTTGGAGTTCATTTGGTGAAGTTATCGAGTCTCAAAGTTGGAAAAGTCGCAAAAGTTGCGCATTTGAGCACATACAGTACTATTTATCGTGGAAACTCTTCAAGATGCAATTAGCATGTGTCATGTCACTTTAAAGATCTCGTCGAGCTGCTTAATTTGAATCTTCGGTTAAGAAGTTTGGATTTGATTTGGTGAAGTTATCGAGTCTCAAAGTTGGAAAAGTCGCAAAAGTTGCGTGTTTAAGCACATAGACTACTATTTATCCTGGAAACTCTTCAAGATGCAATTATGATGTGTCCTGTCACCTTGAAGATCTCGTCGAGCTGATTAATTTGAATCTTTGATTAAGAAGTTTGGAGTTGACTTGGTGAAGTTATCGAGTCTCAACGTTGGAAAAGTCGCAAAAGTTGCGCATTTGAGCACATACAGTACTATTTATCGTGGAAACTCTTCAAGATGCAATTACGATGTGTCATGTCACCTTAAAGATCTCGTCGATCTGATTAATTTGAATCTTCGGTTAAGAAGTTTGGAGTTCATTTGGTGAAGTTATCGAGTCTCAAAGTAGGAAAAGTCTCACAAGAAGCGTGGTTAAGCACATAAAGTACTATTTATCGTGGAAACTCTACAAGATGCAATTAGGATGTGTCATGTCACCTTCAAAATCTCGTCGAGCTGAATAATTTGAATCTTTGATTAAGAAGTTTGGAGTTGATTTGGTGAAGTTATCGAGTCTCAAAGTTGGAAAAGTCGCAAAAGTTGCGCATTTGAGCACATACAGTACTATTTATCGTGGAAACTCTTCAAGATGCATTTAGGATGTGTAATGTCACCTTAAAGATCTCGTCGAGCTGATTAATTTGAATCTTTGTTTAAGAAGTTTGGAGTTGATTTGGTGAAGTTATCGAGTCTCAAAGTTGGAAAAGTCGCAAAAGTTGCGTATTTGAGCACTTACAGAAGTATATATCGTGGAAACTCTACAAGATGCAATTAGGATGTGTCATGTCACCTTAAAGATCTCGTCGAGCTGATTAATTTGAATCTTTGATTAAGAAGTTTAGAGTTGATTTGGTGAAGTTATCGAGTCTCAAAGTTGGAAAAGTCTCAAAAGTTGCGTGTTTGAGCCCATAAAGTACTATTTATCGTGGAAACTCTTCAAGATGCAATTAGGATGTGTCATGTAACCTTAAAGATCTCGTCGAGCTGATTAATTTGAATCTTTGTTGAAGAAGTTTGGAGTTGATTTGGTGAAGTTATCGAGTCTCAAAATTGGAAAAGTCGCAAAAGTTGCGTATTTGAGCACATACAGTACTATTTATCGTGGAAACTCTTCAAGATGCAATTAGCATGTGTCATGTCACCTTAAAGACCACGTCGAGCTGATTAATTTGAATCTTTGTTTAAGAAGTTTGGAGTTGATTTGGTGAAGTTATCGAGTCTCAAAGTTGGAAAAGTCGCAAAAGTTGCGTGTTTAAGCACATAGACTACTATTTATCCTGGAAACTCTTCAAGATGCAATTATGATGTGTCCTGTCACCTTGAAGATCTCGTCGAGCTGCTTAATTTGAATCTTCGGTTAAGAAGTTTGGAGTTGATTTGGTGAAGTTATCGAGTCTCAAAGTTGGAAAAGTCGCAAAAGTTGCGTATTTGAGCACATACAGTACTATTTATCGTGGAAACTCTTCAAGATGCAATTAGCATGTGTCATGTCACCTTAAAGACCACGTCGAGCTGATTAATTTGAATCTTTGTTTAAGAAGTTTGGAGTTGATTTGGTGAAGTTATCGAGTCTCAAAGTTGGAAAAGTCGCAAAAGTTGCGTATTTGAGCACATACAGTACTATTTATCGTGGAAACTCTTCAAGATGCAATTAGCATGTGTCATGTCACCTTAAAGACCACGTCGAGCTGATTAATTTGAATCTTTGTTTAAGAAGTTTGGAGTTGATTTGGTGAAGTTATCGAGTCTCAAAGTTGGAAAAGTCGCAAAAGTTGCGTATTTGAGCACATACAGTACTATTTATCGTGGAAACTCTTCAAGATGCAATTAGGATGTGTAATGTCACCTTAAAGATCTCGTCGAGCTGCTTAATTTGAATCTTCGGTTAAGAAGTTTGCAGTTGATTTGGTGAAGTTATCGAGTCTCAAAGTTGGAAAAGTCGCAAAAGTTGCGTGTTTAAGCACATAGACTACTATTTATCCTGGAAACTCTTCAAGATGCAATTATGATGTGTCCTGTCACCTTGAAGATCTCGTCGAGCTGATTAATTTGAATCTTTGATTAAGAAGTTTGGAGTTGACTTGGTGAAGTTATCGAGTCTCAAAGTTGGAAAAGTCGCAAAAGTTGCGCATTTGAGCACATACAGTACTATTTATCGTGGAAACTCTTCAAGATGCAATTAGGATGTGTCATGTCACCTTAAAGATCTCGTCGATCTGATTAATTTGAATCTTCGGTTAAGAAGTTTGGAGTTCATTTGGTGAAGTTATCGAGTCTCAAAGTTGGAAAAGTCGCAAAAGTTGCGCATTTGAGCACATACAGTACTATTTATCGTGGAAACTCTTCAAGATGCAATTAGGATGTGTCATGTCACCTTAAAGATCTCGTCGATCTGATTAATTTGAATCTTCGGTTAAGAAGTTTGGAGTTCATTTGGTGAAGTTATCGAGTCTCAAAGTAGGAAAAGTCTCACAAGAAGCGTGGTTAAGCACATAAAGTACTATTTATCGTGGAAACTCTACAAGATGCAATTAGGATGTGTCATGTCACCTTCAAAATCTCGTCGAGCTGAATAATTTGAATCTTTGATTAAGAAGTTTGGAGTTGATTTGGTGAAGTTATCGAGTCTCAAAGTTGGAAAAGTCGCAAAAGTTGCGCATTTGAGCACATACAGTACTATTTATCGTGGAAACTCTTCAAGATGCAATTAGGATGTGTCATGTCACCTTAAAGATCTCGTCGATCTGATTAATTTGAATCTTCGGTTAAGAAGTTTGGAGTTCATTTGGTGAAGTTATCGAGTCTCAAAGTTGGAAAAGTCGCAAAAGTTGCGCATTTGAGCACATACAGTACTATTTATCGTGGAAACTCTTCAAGATGCAATTAGGATGTGTCATGTCACCTTAAAGATCTCGTCGATCTGATTAATTTGAATCTTCGGTTAAGAAGTTTGGAGTTCATTTGGTGAAGTTATCGAGTCTCAAAGTAGGAAAAGTCTCACAAGAAGCGTGGTTAAGCACATAAAGTACTATTTATCGTGGAAACTCTACAAGATGCAATTAGGATGTGTCATGTCACCTTAAAGATCTCGTCGATCTGATTAATTTGAATCTTCGGTTAAGAAGTTTGGAGTTCATTTGGTGAAGTTATCGAGTCTCAAAGTACGAAAAGTCTCACAAGAAGCGTGGTTAAGCACATAAAGTACTATTTATCGTGGAAACTCTTCAAGATGCAATTAGGATGTGTCATGTAACCTTAAAGATCTCGTCGAGCTGATTAATTTGAATCTTTGTTTAAGAAGTTTGGAGTTGATTTGGTGAAGTTATCGAGTCTCAAAGTTGGAAAAGTCGCAAAAGTTGCGTGTTTAAGCACATAGACTACTATTTATCCTGGAAACTCTTCAAGATGCAATTATGATGTGTCCTGTCACCTTGAAGATCTCGTCGAGCTGATTAATTTGAATCTTTGATTAAGAAGTTTGGAGTTGATTTGGTGAAGTTATCGAGTCTCAAAGTTGAAAAAGTCGCAAAAGTTGCGTATTTGAGCACATACTGTACTATTTATCGTGGAAACTCTTCAAGATGCAATTAGCATGTGTCATGTCACTTTAAAGATCTCGTCGAGCTGCTTAATTTGAATCTTCGGTTAAGAAGTTTGGATTTGATTTGGTGAAGTTATCGAGTCTCAAAGTTGGAAAAGTCGCAAAAGTTGCGTGTTTAAGCACATAGACTACTATTTATCCTGGAAACTCTTCAAGATGCAATTATGATGTGTCCTGTCACCTTGAAGATCTCGTCGAGCTGATTAATTTGAATCTTTGATTAAGAAGTTTGGAGTTGACTTGGTGAAGTTATCGAGTCTCAAAGTTGGAAAAGTCGCAAAAGTTGCGCATTTGAGCACATACAGTACTATTTATCGTGGAAACTCTTCAAGATGCAATTAGGATGTGTCATGTCACCTTAAAGATCTCGTCGATCTGATTAATTTGAATCTTCGGTTAAGAAGTTTGGAGTTCATTTGGTGAAGTTATCGAGTCTCAAAGTAGGAAAAGTCTCACAAGAAGCGTGGTTAAGCACATAAAGTACTATTTATCGTGGAAACTCTACAAGATGCAATTAGGATGTGTCATGTCACCTTCAAAATCTCGTCGAGCTGAATAATTTGAATCTTTGATTAAGAAGTTTGGAGTTGATTTGGTGAAGTTATCGAGTCTCAAAGTTGGAAAAGTCGCAAAAGTTGCGCATTTGAGCACATACAGTACTATTTATCGTGGAAACTCTTCAAGATGCATTTAGGATGTGTAATGTCACCTTAAAGATCTCGTCGAGCTGATTAATTTGAATCTTTGTTTAAGAAGTTTGGAGTTGATTTGGTGAAGTTATCGAGTCTCAAAGTTGGAAAAGTCGCAAAAGTTGCGTATTTGAGCACATACAGTACTATTTATCGTGGAAACTCTTCAAGATGCAATTAGCATGTGTCATGTCACCTTAAAGACCACGTCGAGCTGATTAATTTGAATCTTTGTTTAAGAAGTTTGGAGTTGATTTGGTGAAGTTATCGAGTCTCAAAGTTGGAAAAGTCGCAAAAGTTGCGTGTTTAAGCACATAGACTACTATTTATCCTGGAAACTCTTCAAGATGCAATTATGATGTGTCCTGTCACCTTGAAGATCTCGTCGAGCTGATTAATTTGAATCTTTGATTAAGAAGTTTGGAGTTGATTTGGTGAAGTTTTCGAGTCTCAAAGTTGGAAAAGTCGCAAAAGTTGCGTATTTGAGCACATACAGTACTATTTATCGTGGAAACTCTTCAAGATGCAATTAGCATGTGTCATGTCACCTTAAAGACCACGTCGAGCTGATTAATTTGAATCTTTGTTTAAGAAGTTTGGAGTTGATTTGGTGAAGTTATCGAGTCTCAAAGTTGGAAAAGTCGCAAAAGTTGCGTGTTTAAGCACATAGACTACTATTTATCCTGGAAACTCTTCAAGATGCAATTATGATGTGTCCTGTCACCTTGAAGATCTCGTCGAGCTGATTAATTTGAATCTTTGATTAAGAAGTTTGGAGTTGATTTGGTGAAGTTTTCGAGTCTCAAAGTTGGAAAAGTCGCAAAAGTTGCGTATTTGAGCACATACAGTACTATTTATCGTGGAAACTCTTCAAGATGCAATTATGATGTGTCCTGTCACCTTGAAGATCTCGTCGAGCTGCTTAATTTGAATCTTCGGTTAAGAAGTTTGGAGTTGATTTGGTGAAGTTATCGAGTCTCAAAGTTGGAAAAGTCGCAAAAGTTGCGTATTTGAGCACATACAGTACTATTTATCGTGGAAACTCTTCAAGATGCAATTAGGATGTGTCATGTCACCTTGAAGATCTCGTCGAGCTGATTAATTTGAATCTTTGATTAAGAAGTTTGGAGTTGATTTGGTGAAGTTTTCGAGTCTCAAAGTTGGAAAAGTCGCAAAAGTTGCGTATTTGAGCACATACAGTACTATTTATCGTGGAAACTCTTCAAGATGCAATTAGGATGTGTCATGTCACCTTAAAGACCACGTCGAGCTGATTAATTTGAATCTTTGTTTAAGAAGTTTGGAGTTGATTTGGTGAAGTTATCGAGTCTCAAAGTTGGAAAAGTCGCAAAAGTTGCGCATTTGAGCACATACAGTACTATTTATCGTGGAAACTCTTCAAGATGCAATTAGGATGTGTCATGTCACCTTAAAGATCTCGTCGATCTGATTAATTTGAATCTTCGGTTAAGAAGTTTGGAGTTGATTTGGTGAAGTTATCGAGTCTCAAAGTTGGAAAAGTCGCAAAAGTTGCGTATTTGAGCACATACAGTACTATTTATCGTGGAAACTCTTCAAGATGCAATTAGGATGTGTCATGTCACCTTAAAGATCTCGTCGAGCTGATTAATTTGAATCTTTGATTAAGAAGTTTGGAGTTGATTTGGTGAAGTTTTCGAGTCTCAAAGTTGGAAAAGTCGCAAAAGTTGCGTATTTGAGCACATACAGTACTATTTATCGTGGAAACTCTTCAAGATGCAATTAGGATGTGTCATGTCACCTTAAAGATCTCGTCGAGCTGATTAATTTGAATCTTTGATTAAGAAGTTTGGAGTTGATTTGGTGAAGTTATCGAGTCTCAAAGTTGGAAAAGTCGCAAAAGTTGCGTGTTTAAGCACATAGACTACTATTTATCCTGGAAACTCTTCAAGATGCAATTATGATGTGTCCTGTCACCTTGAAGATCTCGTCGAGCTGCTTAATTTGAATCTTCGGTTAAGAAGTTTGGAGTTGATTTGGTGAAGTTATCGAGTCTCAAAGTTGGAAAAGTCGCAAAAGTTGCGTATTTGAGCACATACAGTACTATTTATCGTGGAAACTCTTCAAGATGCAATTAGCATGTGTCATGTCACCTTAAAGACCACGTCGAGCTGATTAATTTGAATCTTTGTTTAAGAAGTTTGGAGTTGATTTGGTGAAGTTATCGAGTCTCAAAGTTGGAAAAGTCGCAAAAGTTGCGTATTTGAGCACATACAGTACTATTTATCGTGGAAACTCTTCAAGATGCAATTAGCATGTGTCATGTCACCTTAAAGACCACGTCGAGCTGATTAATTTGAATCTTTGTTTAAGAAGTTTGGAGTTGATTTGGTGAAGTTATCGAGTCTCAAAGTTGGAAAAGTCGCAAAAGTTGCGCATTTGAGCACATACAGTACTATTTATCGTGGAAACTCTTCAAGATGCAATTAGGATGTGTCATGTCACCTTAAAGATCTCGTCGATCTGATTAATTTGAATCTTCGGTTAAGAAGTTTGGAGTTGATTTGGTGAAGTTATCGAGTCTCAAAGTTGGAAAAGTCGCAAAAGTTGCGTATTTGAGCACATACAGTACTATTTATCGTGGAAACTCTTCAAGATGCAATTAGGATGTGTCATGTCACCTTAAAGATCTCGTCGATCTGATTAATTTGAATCTTCGGTTAAGAAGTTTGGAGTTGATTTGGTGAAGTTATCGAGTCTCAAAGTTGGAAAAGTCGCAAAAGTTGCGTATTTGAGCACATACAGTACTATTTATCGTGGAAACTCTTCAAGATGCAATTAGGATGTGTCATGTCACCTTAAAGATCTCGTCGAGCTGATTAATTTGAATCTTTGATTAAGAAGTTTGGAGTTGATTTGGTGAAGTTATCGAGTCTCAAAGTTGGAAAAGTCGCAAAAGTTGCGCATTTGAGCACATACAGTACTATTTATCCTGGGAACTCTTCAAGATGCAATTAGGATGTGTCATGTCACCTTAAAGATCTCGTCGAGCTGATTAATTTGAATCTTTGATTAAGAAGTTTGGAGTTGATTTGGTGAAGTTATCGAGTCTCAAAGTTGGAAAAGTCGCAAAAGTTGCGTGTTTAAGCACATAGACTACTATTTATCCTGGAAACTCTTCAAGATGCAATTAGGATGTGTCATGTCACCTTAAAGATCACGTCGAGCTGATTAATTTGAATCTTCGGTTAAGAAGTTTGGAGTTCATTTGGTGAAGTTATCGAGTCTCAAAGTAGGAAAAGTCTCACAAGAAGCGTGGTTAAGCACATAAAGTACTATTTATCGTGGAAACTCTACAAGATGCAATTAGGATGTGTCATGTCACCTTCAAAATCTCGTCGAGCTGAATAATTTGAATCTTTGATTAAGAAGTTTGGAGTTGATTTGGTGAAGTTATCGAGTCTCAAAGTTGGAAAAGTCGCAAAAGTTGCGCATTTGAGCACATACAGTACTATTTATCGTGGAAACTCTTCAAGATGCATTTAGGATGTGTAATGTCACCTTAAAGATCTCGTCGAGCTGATTAATTTGAATCTTTGATTAAGAAGTTTGGAGTTGATTTGGTGAAGTTATCGAGGCTCAAAGTTGGAAAAGTCGCAAAAGTTGCGTGTTTAAACACATAGACTACTATTTATCCTGGAAACTCTTCAAGATGCAATTAGCATGTGTCATGTCGCTTTAAAGATCTCGTCGAGCTGATTAATTTGAATCTTTGTTTAAGAAGTTTGGAGTTGATTTGGTGAAGTTATCGAGTCTCAATGTTGGAAAAGTCGCAAAAGTTGCGTATTTGAGCACATACAGTACTATTTATCGTGGAAACTCTTCAAGATGCAATTAGGATGTGTAATGTCACCTTAAAGATCTCGTCGAGCTGCTTAAATTGAATCTTCGGTTAAGAAGTTTGGAGTTGATTTGGTGAAGTTATCGAGTCTCAAAGTTGGAAAAGTCGCAAAAGTTGCGTGTTTAAGCACATAGACTACTATTTATCCTGGAAACTCTTCAAGATGCAATTAGGATGTGTCATGTCACCTTAAAGATCACGTCGAGCTGATTAATTTGAATCTTTGTTTAAGAAGTTTGGAGTTGATTTGGTGAAGTTATCGAATCTCAAAGTAGGAAAAGTCTCACAAGAAGCGTGGTTAAGCACATAAAGTACTATTTATCGTGGAAACTCTACAAGATGCAATTAGGATGTGTCATGTCACCTTCAAAATCTCGTCGAGCTGATTAATTTGAATCTTTGATTAAGAAGTTTGGAGTTGATTTGGTGAAGTTATCGAGGCTCAATGTTGGAAAAGTCGCAAAAGTTGCGTATTTGAGCACATACACTACTATGTATCGTGGAAACTCTTCAAGATGCAATTAGGATGTGTCACGTCACCTTAAAGATCTCGCCGAGCTGATTAATTTGAATCTTCGGTTAAGAAGTTTGGAGTTCATTTGGTGAAGTTATCGAGTCTCAAAGTAGGAAAAGTCTCACAAGAAGCGTGGTTAAGCACATAAAGTACTATTTATCGTGGAAACTCTACAAGATGCAATTAGGATGTGTCATGTCACCTTCAAAATCTCGTCGAGCTGAATAATTTGAATCTTTGATTAAGAAGTTTGGAGTTGATTTGGTGAAGTTATCGAGTCTCAAAGTTGGAAAAGTCGCAAAAGTTGCGCATTTGAGCACATACAGTACTATTTATCGTGGAAACTCTTCAAGATGCATTTAGGATGTGTAATGTCACCTTAAAGATCTCGTCGAGCTGATTAATTTGAATCTTTGATTAAGAAGTTTGGAGTTGATTTGGTGAAGTTATCGAGGCTCAAAGTTGGAAAAGTCGCAAAAGTTGCGTGTTTAAACACATAGACTACTATTTATCCTGGAAACTCTTCAAGATGCAATTAGCATGTGTCATGTCGCTTTAAAGATCTCGTCGAGCTGATTAATTTGAATCTTTGTTTAAGAAGTTTGGAGTTGATTTGGTGAAGTTTTCGAGTCTCAAAGTTGGAAAAGTCGCAAAAGTTGCGTATTTGAGCACATACAGTACTATTTATCGTGGAAACTCTTCAAGATGCAATTAGGATGTGTCATGTCACCTTAAAGATCTCGTCGAGCTGATTAATTTGAATCTTTGATTAAGAAGTTTGGAGTTGATTTGGTGAAGTTTTCGAGTCTCAAAGTTGGAAAAGTCGCAAAAGTTGCGTATTTGAGCACATACAGTACTATTTATCGTGGAAACTCTTCAAGATGCAATTAGGATGTGTCATGTCACCTTAAAGATCTCGTCGAGCTGATTAATTTGAATCTTTGATTAAGAAGTTTGGAGTTGATTTGGTGAAGTTATCGAGTCTCAAAGTTGGAAAAGTCGCAAAAGTTGCGCATTTGAGCACATACAGTACTATTTATCGTGGAAACTCTTCAAGATGCAATTAGGATGTGTAATGTCACCTTAAAGATCTCGTCGAGCTGCTTAATTTGAATCTTCGGTTAAGAAGTTTGGAGTTGATTTGGTGAAGTTATCGAGTCTCAAAGTTGGAAAAGTCGCAAAAGTTGCGTGTTTAAGCACATAGACTACTATTTATCCTGGAAACTCTTCAAGATGCAATTAGGATGTGTCATGTCACCTTAAAGATCACGTCGAGCTGATTAATTTGAATCTTCGGTTAAGAAGTTTGGAGTTCATTTGGTGAAGTTATCGAGTCTCAAAGTAGGAAAAGTCTCACAAGAAGCGTGGTTAAGCACATAAAGTACTATTTATCGTGGAAACTCTACAAGATGCAATTAGGATGTGTCATGTCACCTTCAAAATCTCGTCGAGCTGAATAATTTGAATCTTTGATTAAGAAGTTTGGAGTTGATTTGGTGAAGTTATCGAGTCTCAAAGTTGGAAAAGTCGCAAAAGTTGCGCATTTGAGCACATACAGTACTATTTATCGTGGAAACTCTTCAAGATGCATTTAGGATGTGTAATGTCACCTTAAAGATCTCGTCGAGCTGATTAATTTGAATCTTTGATTAAGAAGTTTGGAGTTGATTTGGTGAAGTTATCGAGGCTCAAAGTTGGAAAAGTCGCAAAAGTTGCGTGTTTAAACACATAGACTACTATTTATCCTGGAAACTCTTCAATATGCAATTAGCATGTGTCATGTCGCTTTAAAGATCTCGTCGAGCTGATTAATTTGAATCTTTGTTTAAGAAGTTTGGAGTTGATTTGGTGAAGTTATCGAGTCTCAATGTTGGAAAAGTCGCAAAAGTTGCGTATTTGAGCACATACACTACTATGTATCGTGGAAACTCTTCAAGATGCAATTAGGATGTGTCACGTCACCTTAAAGATCTCGCCGAGCTGATTAATTTGAATCTTCGGTTAAGAAGTTTGGAGTTGATTTGGTGAAGTTTTCGAGTCTCAAAGTTGGAAAAGTCGCAAAAGTTGCGTATTTAAGCACATACAGTACTATTTATCGTGGAAACTCTTCAAGATGCAATTAGGATGTGTCATGTCACCTTAAAGATCTCGTCGATCTGATTAATTTGAATCTTCGGTTAAGAAGTTTGGAGTTCATTTGGTGAAGTTATCGAGTCTCAAAGTAGGAAAAGTCTCACAAGAAGCGTGGTTAAGCACATAAAGTACTATTTATCGTGGAAACTCTACAAGATGCAATTAGGATGTGTCATGTCACCTTCAAAATCTCGTCGAGCTGAATAATTTGAATCTTTGATTAAGAAGTTTGGAGTTGATTTGGTGAAGTTATCGAGTCTCAAAGTTGGAAAAGTCGCAAAAGTTGCGCATTTGAGCACATACAGTACTATTTATCGTGGAAACTCTTCAAGATGCATTTAGGATGTGTAATGTCACCTTAAAGATCTCGTCGAGCTGATTAATTTGAATCTTTGTTTAAGAAGTTTGGAGTTGATTTGGTGAAGTTATCGAGTCTCAAAGTTGGAAAAGTCGCAAAAGTTGCGCATTTGAGCACATACAGTACTATTTATCGTGGAAACTCTTCAAGATGCAATTAGGATGTGTCATGTCACCTTAAAGATCTCGTCGATCTGATTAATTTGAATCTTTGTTTAAGAAGTTTGGAGTTGATTTGGTGAAGTTATCGAGTCTCAAAGTTGGAAAAGTCGCAAAAGTTGCGCATTTGAGCACATACAGTACTATTTATCGTGGAAACTCTTCAAGATGCAATTAGCATGTGTCATGTCACCTTAAAGACCACGTCGAGCTGATTAATTTGAATCTTTGTTTAAGAAGTTTGGAGTTGATTTGGTGAAGTTATCGAGTCTCAAAGTTGGAAAAGTCGCAAAAGTTGCGTGTTTAAGCACATAGACTACTATTTATCCTGGAAACTCTTCAAGATGCAATTATGATGTGTCCTGTCACCTTGAAGATCTCGTCGAGCTGATTAATTTGAATCTTTGATTAAGAAGTTTGGAGTTGATTTGGTGAAGTTTTCGAGTCTCAAATATGGAAAAGTCGCAAAAGTTGCGTATTTGAGCACATAAAGTACTATTTATCGTGGAAACTCTTCAAGATGCAATTAGGATGTGTCATGTCACCTTAAAGACCACGTCGAGCTGATTAATTTGAATCTTTGTTTAAGAAGTTTGGAGTTGATTTGGTGAAGTTATCGAGTCTCAAAGTTGGAAAAGTCGCAAAAGTTGCGCATTTGAGCACATACAGTACTATTTATCGTGGAAACTCTTCAAGATGCAATTAGGATGTGTCATGTCACCTTAAAGATCTCGTCGATCTGATTAATTTGAATCTTCGGTTAAGAAGTTTGGAGTTGATTTGGTGAAGTTATCGAGTCTCAAAGTTGGAAAAGTCGCAAAAGTTGCGCATTTGAGCACATACAGTACTATTTATCGTGGAAACTCTTCAAGATGCATTTAGGATGTGTAATGTCACCTTAAAGATCTCGTCGAGCTGATTAATTTGAATCTTTGATTAAGAAGTTTGGAGTTGATTTGGTGAAGTTATCGCGTCTCAAAGTTGGAAAAGTCGCAAAAGTTGCGCATTTGAGCACATACAGTACTATTTATCGTGGAAACTCTTCAAGATGCAATTAGGATGTGTCATGTCACCTTAAAGATCTCGTCGAGCTGATTAATTTGAATCTTTGATTAAGAAGTTTGGAGTTGATTTGGTGAAGTTATCGAGTCTCAAAGTTGGAAAAGTCGCAAAAGTTGCGTATTTGAGCACATACAGTACTATTTATCGTGGAAACTCTTCAAGATGCAATTAGGATGTGTCATGTCACCTTAAAGATCTCGTCGAGCTGATTAATTTGAATCTTCGGTTAAGAAGTTTGGAGTTGATTTGGTGAAGTTATCGAGTCTCAAAGTTGGAAAAGTCGCAAAAGTTGCGCATTTGAGCACATACAGTACTATTTATCGTGGAAACTCTTCAAGATGCATTTAGGATGTGTAATGTCACCTTAAAGATCTCGTCGAGCTGATTAATTTGAATCTTCGGTTAAGAAGTTTGGAGTTCATTTGGTGAAGTTATCGAGTCTCAATGTTGGAAAAGTCGCAAAAGTTGCGTATTTGAGCACATACACTACTATGTATCGTGGAAACTCTTCAAGATGCAATTAGGATGTGTCACGTCACCTTAAAGATCTCGCCGAGCTGATTAATTTGAATCTTCGGTTAAGAAGTTTGGAGTTGATTTGGTGAAGTTTTCGAGTCTCAAATTTGGAAAAGTCGCAAAAGTTGCGTATTTAAGCACATACAGTACTATTTATCATGGAAACTCTTCAAGATGCAATTAGCATGTGTCATGTCACCTTAAAGACCACGTCGAGCTGATTAATTTGAATCTTTGTTTAAGAAGTTTGGAGTTGATTTGGTGAAGTTATCGAGTCTCAAAGTAGGAAAAGTCTCACAAGAAGCGTGGTTAAGCACATAAAGTACTATTTATCGTGGAAACTCTACAAGATGCAATTAGGATGTGTCATGTCACCTTCAAAATCTCGTCGAGCTGAATAATTTGAATCTTTGATTAAGAAGTTTGGAGTTGATTTGGTGAAGTTATCGAGTCTCAAAGTTGGAAAAGTCGCAAAAGTTGCGCATTTGAGCACATACAGTACTATTTATCGTGGAAACTCTTCAAGATGCATTTAGGATATGTAATGTCACCTTAAAGATCTCGTCGAGCTGATTAATTTGAATCTTTGATTAAGAAGTTTGGAGTTGATTTGGTGAAGTTATCGAGGCTCAAAGTTGGAAAAGTCGCAAAAGTTGCGTGTTTAAACACATAGACTACTATTTATCCTGGAAACTCTTCAAGATGCAATTAGCATGTGTCATGTCGCTTTAAAGATCTCGTCGAGCTGATTAATTTGAATCTTTGTTTAAGAAGTTTGGAGTTGATTTGGTGAAGTTATCGAGTCTCAATGTTGGAAAAGTCGCAAAAGTTGCGTATTTGAGCACATACACTACTATGTATCGTGGAAACTCTTCAAGATGCAATTAGGATGTGTCACGTCACCTTAAAGATCTCGCCGAGCTGATTAATTTGAATCTTCGGTTAAGAAGTTTGGAGTTGATTTGGTGAAGTTTTCGAGTCTCAAAGTTGGAAAAGTCGCAAAAGTTGCGTATTTAAGCACATACAGTACTATTTATCATGGAAACTCTTCAAGATGCAATTAGCATGTGTCATGTCACCTTAAAGACCACGTCGAGCTGATTAATTTGAATCTTTGTTTAAGAAGTTTGGAGTTGATTTGGTGAAGTTATCGAGTCTCAAAGTAGGAAAAGTCTCACAAGAAGCGTGGTTAAGCACATAAAGTACTATTTATCGTGGAAACTCTACAAGATGCAATTAGGATGTGTCATGTCACCTTCAAAATCTCGTCGAGCTGAATAATTTGAATCTTTGATTAAGAAGTTTGGAGTTGATTTGGTGAAGTTATCGAGTCTCAAAGTTGGAAAAGTCGCAAAAGTTGCGCATTTGAGCACATACAGTACTATTTATCGTGGAAACTCTTCAAGATGCAATTAGGATGTGTCATGTCACCTTAAAGATCTCGTCGAGCTGATTAATTTGAATCTTTGATTAAGAAGTTTGGAGTTGATTTGGTGAAGTTATCGAGTCTCAAAGTTGGAAAAGTCGCAAAAGTTGCGTATTTAAGCACATACAGTACTATTTATCATGGAAACTCTTCAAGATGCAATTAGCATGTGTCATGTCACCTTAAAGACCACGTCGAGCTGATTAATTTGAATCTTTGTTTAAGAAGTTTGGAGTTGATTTGGTGAAGTTATCGAGTCTCAAAGTTGGAAAAGTCGCAAAAGTTGCGTGTTTAAACACATAGACTACTATTTATCCTGGAAACTCTTCAAGATGCAATTAGCATGTGTCATGTCGCTTTAAAGATCTCGTCGAGCTGATTAATTTGAATCTTTGTTTAAGAAGTTTGGAGTTGATTTGGTGAAGTTATCGAGTCTCAATGTTGGAAAAGTCGCAAAAGTTGCGTATTTGAGCACATACACTACTATGTATCGTGGAAACTCTTCAAGATGCAATTAGGATGTGTCACGTCACCTTAAAGATCTCGCCGAGCTGATTAATTTGAATCTTCGGTTAAGAAGTTTGGAGTTGATTTGGTGAAGTTTTCGAGTCTCAAAGTTGGAAAAGTCGCAAAAGTTGCGCATTTGAGCACATACAGTACTATTTATCGTGGAAACTCTTCAAGATGCAATTAGGATGTGTCATGTCACCTTAAAGATCTCGTCGATCTGATTAATTTGAATCTTCGGTTAAGAAGTTTGGAGTTCATTTGGTGAAGTTATCGAGTCTCAAAGTAGGAAAAGTCTCACAAGAAGCGTGGTTAAGCACATAAAGTACTATTTATCGTGGAAACTCTACAAGATGCAATTAGGATGTGTCATGTCACCTTCAAAATCTCGTCGAGCTGAATAATTTGAATCTTTGATTAAGAAGTTTGGAGTTGATTTGGTGAAGTTATCGAGTCTCAAAGTTGGAAAAGTCGCAAAAGTTGCGCATTTGAGCACATACAGTACTATTTATCGTGGAAACTCTTCAAGATGCATTTAGGATGTGTAATGTCACCTTAAAGATCTCGTCGAGCTGATTAATTTGAATCTTTGATTAAGAAGTTTGGAGTTGATTTGGTGAAGTTATCGAGGCTCAAAGTTGGAAAAGTCGCAAAAGTTGCGTGTTTAAACACATAGACTACTATTTATCCTGGAAACTCTTCAAGATGCAATTAGCATGTGTCATGTCGCTTTAAAGATCTCGTCGAGCTGATTAATTTGAATCTTTGTTTAAGAAGTTTGGAGTTGATTTGGTGAAGTTATCGAGTCTCAATGTTGGAAAAGTCGCAAAAGTTGCGTATTTGAGCACATACACTACTATGTATCGTGGAAACTCTTCAAGATGCAATTAGGATGTGTCACGTCACCTTAAAGATCTCGCCGAGCTGATTAATTTGAATCTTCGGTTAAGAAGTTTGGAGTTGATTTGGTGAAGTTTTCGAGTCTCAAAGTTGGAAAAGTCGCAAAAGTTGCGTATTTAAGCACATACAGTACTATTTATCATGGAAACTCTTCAAGATGCAATTAGCATGTGTCATGTCACCTTAAAGACCACGTCGAGCTGATTAATTTGAATCTTTGTTTAAGAAGTTTGGAGTTGATTTGGTGAAGTTATCGAGTCTCAAAGTAGGAAAAGTCTCACAAGAAGCGTGGTTAAGCACATAAAGTACTATTTATCGTGGAAACTCTACAAGATGCAATTAGGATGTGTCATGTCACCTTCAAAATCTCGTCGAGCTGAATAATTTGAATCTTTGATTAAGAAGTTTGGAGTTGATTTGGTGAAGTTATCGAGTCTCAAAGTTGGAAAAGTCGCAAAAGTTGCGCATTTGAGCACATACAGTACTATTTATCGTGGAAACTCTTCAAGATGCAATTAGGATGTGTCATGTCACCTTAAAGATCTTGTCGATCTGATTAATTTGAATCTTCGGTTAAGAAGTTTGGAGTTCATTTGGTGAAGTTATCGAGTCTCAAAGTAGGAAAAGTCTCACAAGAAGCGTGGTTAAGCACATAAAGTACTATTTATCGTGGAAACTCTACAAGATGCAATTAGGATGTGTCATGTCACTTTCAAAATCTCGTCGAGCTGAATAATTTGAATCTTTGATTAAGAAGTTTGGAGTTGCTTTGGTGAAGTTATCGAGTCTCAAAGTTGGAAAAGTCGCAAAAGTTGCGCATTTGAGCACATACAGTACTATTTATCGTGGAAACTCTTCAAGATGCATTTAGGATGTGTAATGTCACCTTAAAGATCTCGTCGAGCTGCTTAATTTGAATCTTCGGTTAAGAAGTTTGGAGTTGATTTGGTGAAGTTATCGAGGCTCAAAGTTGGAAAAGTCGCAAAAGTTGCGTGTTTAAACACATAGACTACTATTTATCCTGGAAACTCTTCAAGATGCAATTAGCATGTGTCATGTCGCTTTAAAGATCTCGTCGAGCTGATTAATTTGAATCTTTGTTTAAGAAGTTTGGAGTTGATTTGGTGAAGTTATCGAGTCTCAATGTTGGAAAAGTCGCAAAAGTTGCGTATTTGAGCACATACACTACTATGTATCGTGGAAACTCTTCAAGATGCAATTAGGATGTGTCACGTCACCTTAAAGATCTCGCCGAGCTGATTAATTTGAATCTTCGGTTAAGAAGTTTGGAGTTGATTGGGTGAAGTTTTCGAGTCTCAAAGTTGGAAAAGTCGCAAAAGTTGCGTATTTAAGCACATACAGTACTATTTATCATGGAAACTCTTCATGATGCAATTAGCATGTGTCATGTCACCTTAAAGACCACGTCGAGCTGATTAATTTGAATCTTTGTTTAAGAAGTTTGGAGTTGATTTGGTGAAGTTATCGAGTCTCAAAGTTGGAAAAGTCGCAAAAGTTGCGCATTTGAGCACATACAGTACTATTTATCGTGGAAACTCTTCAAGATGCAATTAGGATGTGTCATGTCACCTTAAAGATCTTGTCGATCTGATTAATTTGAATCTTCGGTTAAGAAGTTTGGAGTTGATTCGGTGAAGTTTTCGAGTCTCAAAGTTGGAAAAGTCGCAAAAGTTGCGTATTTGAGCACATACTGTACTATTTATCGTGGAAACTCTTCAAGATGCAATTAGGATGTGTCATGTCACCTTCAAAATCTCGTCGAGCTGAATAATTTGAATCTTTGATTAAGAAGTTTGGAGTTGATTTGGTGAAGTTATCGAGTCTCAAAGTTGGAAAAGTCGCAAAAGTTGCGCATTTGAGCACATACAGTACTATTTATCGTGGAAACTCTTCAAGATGCAATTAGGATGTGTCATGTCACCTTAAAGATCTTGTCGATCTGATTAATTTGAATCTTCGGTTAAGAAGTTTGGAGTTGATTCGGTGAAGTTTTCGAGTCTCAAAGTTGGAAAAGTCGCAAAAGTTGCGTATTTGAGCACATACTGTACTATTTATCGTGGAAACTCTTCAAGATGCAATTAGGATGTGTCATGTCACCTTAAAGATCTCGTCGATCTGATTAATTTGAATCTTCGGTTAAGAAGTTTGGAGTTCATTTGGTGAAGTTATCGAGTCTCAAAGTAGGAAAAGTCTCACAAGAAGCGTGGTTAAGCACATAAAGTACTATTTATCGTGGAAACTCTTCAAGATGCAATTATCATGTGTCATGTCACCTTAAAGACCACGTCGAGCTGATTAATTTGAATCTTTGTTTAAGAAGTTTGGAGTTGATTTGGTGAAGTTATCGAGTCTCAATGTTGGAAAAGTCGCAAAAGTTGCGTATTTGAGCACATACACTACTATGTATCGTGGAAACTCTTCAAGATGCAATTAGGATGTGTCACGTCACCTTAAAGATCTCGCCGAGCTGATTAATTTGAATCTTCGGTTAAGAAGTTTGGAGTTGATTTGGTGAAGTTTTCGAGTCTCAAAGTTGGAAAAGTCGCAAAAGTTGCGTATTTAAGCACATACAGTACTATTTATCATGGAAACTCTTCAAGATGCAATTAGCATGTGTCATGTCACCTTAAAGACCACGTCGAGCTGATTAATTTGAATCTTTGTTTAAGAAGTTTGGAGTTGATTTGGTGAAGTTATCGAGTCTCAAAGTTGGAAAAGTCGCAAAAGTTGCGTGTTTAAGCACATAGACTACTATTTATCCTGGAAACTCTTCAAGATGCAATTATGATGTGTCCTGTCACCTTGAAGATCTCGTCGAGCTGATTAATTTGAATCTTTGATTAAGAAGTTTGGAGTTGATTTGGTGAAGTTATCGAGTCTCAAAGTTGGAAAAGTCGCAAAAGTTGCGCATTTGAGCACATACAGTACTATTTATCGTGGAAACTCTTCAAGATGCAATTAGGATGTGTCATGTAACCTTAAAGACCACGTCGAGCTGATTAATTTGAATCTTTGTTTAAGAAGTTTGGAGTTGATTTGGTGAAGTTATCGAGTCTCAAAGTTGGAAAAGTCGCAAAAGTTGCGTGTTTAAGCACATAGACTACTATTTATCCTGGAAACTCTTCAAGATGCAATTATGATGTGTCCTGTCACCTTAAAGATCTCGTCGAGCTGCTTAATTTGAATCTTCGGTTAAGAAGTTTGGAGTTGATTTGGTGAAGTTATCGAGTCTCAAAGTTGGAAAAGTCGCAAAAGTTGCGTATTTGAGCACATACAGTACTATTTATCGTGGAAACTCTTCAAGATGCAATTAGCATGTGTCATGTCACCTTAAAGACCACGTCGAGCTGATTAATTTGAATCTTTGTTTAAGAAGTTTGGAGTTGATTTGGTGAAGTTATCGAGTCTCAAAGTTGGAAAAGTCGCAAAAGTTGCGTATTTGAGCACATACAGTACTATTTATCGTGGAAACTCTTCAAGATGCAATTAGGATGTGTCATGTAACCTTAAAGATCTCGTCGAGCTGATTAATTTGAATCTTTGTTTAAGAAGTTTGGAGTTGATTTGGTGAAGTTATCGAGTCTCAAAGTTGGAAAAGTCGCAAAAGTTGCGTGTTTAAGCACATAGACTACTATTTATCCTGGAAACTCTTCAAGATGCAATTATGATGTGTCCTGTCACCTTGAAGATCTCGTCGAGCTGATTAATTTGAATCTTTGATTAAGAAGTTTGGAGTTGATTTGGTGAAGTTATCGAGTCTCAAAGTTGGAAAAGTCGCAAAAGTTGCGTATTTGAGCACATACTGTACTATTTATCGTGGAAACTCTTCAAGATGCAATTAGCATGTGTCATGTCACTTTAAAGATCTCGTCGAGCTGCTTAATTTGAATCTTCGGTTAAGAAGTTTGGATTTGATTTGGTGAAGTTTTCGAGTCTCAATGTTGGAAAAGTCGCAAAAGTTGCGTATTTGAGCACATACTGCACTATTTATCGTGGAAACTCTTCAAGATGCAATTAGCATGTCTCATGTCACTTTAAAGATCTCGTCGAGCTAATTAATTTGAATCTTTGTTTAAGAAGTTTGGAGTTGATTTGGTGAAGTTATCGAGTCTCAAAGTTGGAAAAGTCGCAAAAGTTGCGTGTTTAAGCACATAGACTACTATTTATCCTGGAAACTCTTCAAGATGCAATTATGATGTGTCCTGTCACCTTGAAGATCTCGTCGAGCTGATTAATTTGAATCTTTGATTAAGAAGTTTGGAGTTGATTTGGCGAAGTTATCGAGTCTCAAAGTTGGAAAAGTCGCAAAAGTTGCGTATTTGAGCACATACTGTACTATTTATCGTGGAAACTCTTCAAGATGCAATTAGCATGTGTCATGTCACTTTAAAGATCTCGTCGAGCTGATTAATTTGAATCTTCGGTTAAGAAGTTTGGAGTTGATTTGGTGAAGTTATCGAGTCTCAATGTTGGAAAAGTCGCAAAAGTTGCGTATTTGAGCACATACTGTACTATTTATCGTGGAAACTCTTCAAGATGCAATTAGCATGTCTCATGTCACTTTAAAGATCTCGTCGAGCTGCTTAATTTGAATCTTCGGTTAAGAAGTTTGGATTTGATTTGGTGAAGTTTTCGAGTCTCAAAGTTGGAAAAGTCGCAAAAGTTGCGCATTTGAGCACATACACTACTATTTATCGTGGAAACTATTCAAGATGCAATTAGGATGTGTCATGTCACCTTAAAGATCTCGTCGAGCTGATTAATTTGAATCTTTATTTAAGAAGTTTGGAGTTGATTTGGTGAAGTTTTCGAGTCTCAAAGTTGGAAAAGTCGCAAAAGTTGCGTATTTGAGCACATACAGTACTATTTATAGTGGAAACTCTTCAAGATGCAATTAGCATGTCTCATGTCACTTTAAAGATCTCGTCGAGCTGATTAATTTGAATCTTTATTTAAGAAGTTTGGAGTTGATTTGGTGAAGTTTTCGAGTCTCAAAGTTGGAAAAGTCGCAAAAGTTGCGTATTTGAGCACATACTGTACTATTTATCGTGGAAACTCTTCAAGATGCAATTAGCATGTGTCATGTCACTTTAAAGATCTCGTCGAGCTGATTAATTTGAATCTTCGGTTAAGAAGTTTGGAGTTGATTTGGTGAAGTTTTCGAGTCTCAAAGTTGGAAAAGTCGCAAAAGTTGCGTATTTGAGCACACACTGTACTATTTATCGTGGAAACTCTTCAAGATGCAATTAGCATGTGTCATGTCACTTTAAAGATCTCGTCGAGCTGATTAATTTGAATCTTCGGTTAAGAAGTTTGGAGTTGATTTGGTGAAGTTATCGAGTCTCAATGTTGGAAAAGTCGCAAAAGTTGCGTATTTGAGCACATACTGTACTATTTATCGTGGAAACTCTTCAAGATGCAATTAGCATGTCTCATGTCACTTTAAAGATCTCGTCGAGCTGCTTAATTTGAATCTTCGGTTAAGAAGTTTGGATTTGATTTGGTGAAGTTTTCGAGTCTCAAAGTTGGAAAAGTCGCAAAAGTTGCGCATTTGAGCACATACACTACTATTTATCGTGGAAACTCTTCAAGATGCAATTAGGATGTGTCATGTCACCTTAAAGATCTCGTCGAGCTGATTAATTTGAATCTTTATTTAAGAAGTTTGGAGTTGATTTGGTGAAGTTTTCGAGTCTCAAAGTTGGAAAAGTCGCAAAAGTTGCGTATTTGAGCACATACAGTACTATTTATAGTGGAAACTCTTCAAGATGCAATTAGCATGTCTCATGTCACTTTAAAGATCTCGTCGAGCTGATTAATTTGAATCTTTGTTTAAGAAGTTTGGAGTTGATTTGGTGAAGTTATCGAGTCTCAAAGTTGGAAAAGTCGCAAAAGTTGCGCATTTGAGCACATACAGTACTATTTATCGTGGAAACTCTTCAAGATGCAATTAGGATGTGTCATGTCACCTTAAAGATCTCGTCGAGCTGATTAATTTGAATCTTTATTTAAGAAGTTTGGAGTTGATTTGGTGAAGTTTTCGAGTCTCAAAGTTGGAAAAGTCGCAAAAGTTGCGTATTTGAGCACATACAGTACTATTTATCGTGGAAACTCTTCAAGATGCAATTAGGATGTGTAATGTCACCTTAAAGATCTCGTCGAGCTGCTTAATTTGAATCTTCGGTTAAGAAGTTTGCAGTTGATTTGGTGAAGTTATCGAGTCTCAAAGTTGGAAAAGTCGCAAAAGTTGCGTGTTTAAGCACATAGACTACTATTTATCCTGGAAACTCTTCAAGATGCAATTAGGATGTGTCATGTCACCTTGAAGATCTCGTCGAGCTGATTAATTTGAATCTTTGATTAAGAAGTTTGGAGTTGACTTGGTGAAGTTATCGAGTCTCAAAGTTGGAAAAGTCGCAAAAGTTGCGCATTTGAGCACATACAGTACTATTTATCGTGGAAACTCTTCAAGATGCAATTAGGATGTGTCATGTCACCTTAAAGATCTCGTCGATCTGATTAATTTGAATCTTCGGTTAAGAAGTTTGGAGTTCATTTGGTGAAGTTATCGAGTCTCAAAGTAGGAAAAGTCTCACAAGAAGCGTGGTTAAGCACATAAAGTACTATTTATCGTGGAAACTCTACAAGATGCAATTAGGATGTGTCATGTCACCTTAAAGATCTCGTCGATCTGATTAATTTGAATCTTCGGTTAAGAAGTTTGGAGTTCATTTGGTGAAGTTATCGAGTCTCAAAGTAGGAAAAGTCTCACAAGAAGCGTGGTTAAGCACATAAAGTACTATTTATCGTGGAAACTCTTCAAGATGCAATTAGGATGTGTCATGTAACCTTAAAGATCTCGTCGAGCTGATTAATTTGAATCTTTGTTTAAGAAGTTTGGAGTTGATTTGGTGAAGTTATCGAGTCTCAAAGTTGGAAAAGTCGCAAAAGTTGCGTGTTTAAGCACATAGACTACTATTTATCCTGGAAACTCTTCAAGATGCAATTATGATGTGTCCTGTCACCTTGAAGATCTCGTCGAGCTGATTAATTTGAATCTTTGATTAAGAAGTTTGGAGTTGATTTGGTGAAGTTATCGAGTCTCAAAGTTGGAAAAGTCGCAAAAGTTGCGTATTTGAGCACATACTGTACTATTTATCGTGGAAACTCTTCAAGATGCAATTAGCATGTGTCATGTCACTTTAAAGATCTCGTCGAGCTGCTTAATTTGAATCTTCGGTTAAGAAGTTTGGATTTGATTTGGTGAAGTTTTCGAGTCTCAATGTTGGAAAAGTCGCAAAAGTTGCGTATTTGAGCACATACTGTACTATTTATCGTGGAAACTCTTCAAGATGCAATTAGCATGTCTCATGTCACTTTAAAGATCTCGTCGAGCTGATTAATTTGAATCTTTGTTTAAGAAGTTTGGAGTTGATTTGGTGAAGTTATCGAGTCTCAAAGTTGGAAAAGTCGCAAAAGTTGCGTGTTTAAGCACATAGACTACTATTTATCCTGGAAACTCTTCAAGATGCAATTATGATGTGTCCTGTCACCTTGAAGATCTCGTCGAGCTGATTAATTTGAATCTTTGATTAAGAAGTTTGGAGTTGATTTGGTGAAGTTATCGAGTCTCAAAGTTGGAAAAGTCGCAAAAGTTGCGTATTTGAGCACATACTGTACTATTTATCGTGGAAACTCTTCAAGATGCAATTAGCATGTGTCATGTCACTTTAAAGATCTCGTCGAGCTGATTAATTTGAATCTTCGGTTAAGAAGTTTGGAGTTGATTTGGTGAAGTTATCGAGTCTCAATGTTGGAAAAGTCGCAAAAGTTGCGTATTTGAGCACATACTGTACTATTTATCGTGGAAACTCTTCAAGATGCAATTAGCATGTCTCATGTCACTTTAAAGATCTCGTCGAGCTGCTTAATTTGAATCTTCGGTTAAGAAGTTTGGATTTGATTTGGTGAAGTTTTCGAGTCTCAAAGTTGGAAAAGTCGCAAAAGTTGCGTATTTGAGCACATACTGTACTATTTATCGTGGAAACTCTTCAAGATGCAATTAGCATGTGTCATGTCACTTTAAAGATCTCGTCGAGCTGATTAATTTGAATCTTCGGTTAAGAAGTTTGGAGTTGATTTGGTGAAGTTATCGAGTCTCAATGTTGGAAAAGTCGCAAAAGTTGCGTATTTGAGCACATACTGTACTATTTATCGTGGAAACTCTTCAAGATGCAATTAGCATGTCTCATGTCACTTTAAAGATCTCGTCGAGCTGCTTAATTTGAATCTTCGGTTAAGAAGTTTGGATTTGATTTGGTGAAGTTTTCGAGTCTCAAAGTTGGAAAAGTCGCAAAAGTTGCGCATTTGAGCACATACACTACTATTTATCGTGGAAACTCTTCAAGATGCAATTAGGATGTGTCATGTCACCGTAAAGATCTCGTCGAGCTGATTAATTTGAATCTTTATTTAAGAAGTTTGGAGTTGATTTGGTGAAGTTTTCGAGTCTCAAAGTTGGAAAAGTCGCAAAAGTTGCGTATTTGAGCACATACAGTACTATTTATCGTGGAAACTCTTCAAGATGCAATTAGGATGTGTAATGTCACCTTAAAGATCTCGTCGAGCTGCTTAATTTGAATCTTCGGTTAAGAAGTTTGCAGTTGATTTGGTGAAGTTATCGAGTCTCAAAGTTGGAAAAGTCGCAAAAGTTGCGTGTTTAAGCACATAGACTACTATTTATCCTGGAAACTCTTCAAGATGCAATTATGATGTGTCCTGTCACCTTGAAGATCTCGTCGAGCTGATTAATTTGAATCTTTGATTAAGAAGTTTGGAGTTGACTTGGTGAAGTTATCGAGTCTCAAAGTTGGAAAAGTCGCAAAAGTTGCGCATTTGAGCACATACAGTACTATTTATCGTGGAAATTCTTCAAGATGCAATTAGGATGTGTCATGTCACCTTAAAGATCTCGTCGATCTGATTAATTTGAATCTTCGGTTAAGAAGTTTGGAGTTCATTTGGTGAAATTATCGAGTCTCAAAGTAGGAAAAGTCTCACAAGAAGCGTGGTTAAGCACATAAAGTACTATTTATCGTGGAAACTCTACAAGATGCAATTAGGATGTGTCATGTCACCTTAAAGATCTCGTCGAGCTGCTTAATTTGAATCTTCGGTTAAGAAGTTTGCAGTTGATTTGGTGAAGTTATCGAGTCTCAAAGTTGGAAAAGTCGCAAAAGTTGCGTGTTTAAGCACATAGACTACTATTTATCCTGGAAACTCTTCAAGATGCAATTATGATGTGTCCTGTCACCTTGAAGATCTCGTCGAGCTGATTAATTTGAATCTTTGATTAAGAAGTTTGGAGTTGACTTGGTGAAGTTATCGAGTCTCAAAGTTGGAAAAGTCGCAAAAGTTGCGTATTTGAGCACATACTGTACTATTTATCGTGGAAACTCTTCAAGATGCAATTAGCATGTGTCATGTCACTTTAAAGATCTCGTCGAGCTGATTAATTTGAATCTTCGGTTAAGAAGTTTGGAGTTGATTTGGTGAAGTTTTCGAGTCTCAAAGTTGGAAAAGTCGCAAAAGTTGCGTATTTGAGCACATACTGTACTATTTATCGTGGAAACTCTTCAAGATGCAATTAGCATGTGTCATGTCACTTTAAAGATCTCGTCGAGCTGATTAATTTGAATCTTCGGTTAAGAAGTTTGGAGTTGATTTGGTGAAGTTATCGAGTCTCAATGTTGGAAAAGTCGCAAAAGTTGCGTATTTGAGCACATACTGTACTATTTATCGTGGAAACTCTTCAAGATGCAATTAGCATGTCTCATGTCACTTTAAAGATCTCGTCGAGCTGCTTAATTTGAATCTTCGGTTAAGAAGTTTGGATTTGATTTGGTGAAGTTATCGAGTCTCAAAGTTGGAAAAGTCGCAAAAGTTGCGTATTTGAGCACATACTGTACTATTTATCGTGGAAACTCTTCAAGATGCAATTAGCATGTGTCATGTCACTTTAAAGATCTCGTCGAGCTGATTAATTTGAATCTTCGGTTAAGAAGTTTGGAGTTGATTTGGTGAAGTTTTCGAGTCTCAAAGTTGGAAAAGTCGCAAAAGTTGCGTATTTGAACACATACTGTACTATTTATCGTGGAAACTCTTCAAGATGCAATTAGCATGTCTCATGTCACTTTAAAGATCTCGTCGAGCTGCTTAATTTGAATCTTCGGTTAAGAAGTTTGGATTTGATTTGGTGAAGTTTTCGAGTCTCAAAGTTGGAAAAGTCGCAAAAGTTGCGCATTTGAGCACATACACTACTATTTATCGTGGAAACTCTTCAAGATGCAATTAGGATGTGTCATGTCACCTTAAAGATCTCGTCGAGCTGATTAATTTGAATCTTTATTTAAGAAGTTTGGAGTTGATTTGGTGAAGTTTTCGAGTCTCAAAGTTGGAAAAGTCGCAAAAGTTGCGTATTTGAGCACATACTGTACTATTTATCGTGGAAACTCTTCAAGATGCAATTAGCATGTCTCATGTCACTTTAAAGATCTCGTCGAGCTGCTTAATTTGAATCTTCGGTTAAGAAGTTTGGATTTGATTTGGTGAAGTTTTCGAGTCTCAAAGTTGGAAAAGTCGCAAAAGTTGCGCATTTGAGCACATACACTACTATTTATCGTGGAAACTCTTCAAGATGCAATTAGGATGTCTCATGTCACTTTAAAGATCTCGTCGAGCTGATTAATTTGAATCTTTGTTTAAGAAGTTTGGAGTTGATTTGGTGAAGTTATCGAGTCTCAAAGTTGGAAAAGTCGCAAAAGTTGCGCATTTGAGCACATACAGTACTATTTATCGTGGAAACTCTTCAAGATGCAATTAGGATGTGTCATGTCACCTTAAAGATCTCGTCGAGCTGATTAATTTGAATCTTTATTTAAGAAGTTTGGAGTTGATTTGGTGAAGTTTTCGAGTCTCAAAGTTGGAAAAGTCGCAAAAGTTGCGTATTTGAGCACATACAGTACTATTTATCGTGGAAACTCTTCAAGATGCAATTAGGATGTGTAATGTCACCTTAAAGATCTCGTCGAGCTGCTTAATTTGAATCTTCGGTTAAGAAGTTTGCAGTTGATTTGGTGAAGTTATCGAGTCTCAAAGTTGGAAAAGTCGCAAAAGTTGCGTGTTTAAGCACATAGACTACTATTTATCCTGGAAACTCTTCAAGATGCAATTAGGATGTGTCATGTCACCTTGAAGATCTCGTCGAGCTGATTAATTTGAATCTTTGATTAAGAAGTTTGGAGTTGACTTGGTGAAGTTATCGAGTCTCAAAGTTGGAAAAGTCGCAAAAGTTGCGCATTTGAGCACATACAGTACTATTTATCGTGGAAACTCTTCAAGATGCAATTAGGATGTGTCATGTCACCTTAAAGATCTCGTCGATCTGATTAATTTGAATCTTCGGTTAAGAAGTTTGGAGTTCATTTGGTGAAGTTATCGAGTCTCAAAGTAGGAAAAGTCTCACAAGAAGCGTGGTTAAGCACATAAAGTACTATTTATCGTGGAAACTCTACAAGATGCAATTAGGATGTGTCATGTCACCTTAAAGATCTCGTCGATCTGACTAATTTGAATCTTCGGTTAAGAAGTTTGGAGTTCATTTGGTGAAGTTATCGAGTCTCAAAGTAGGAAAAGTCTCACAAGAAGCGTGGTTAAGCACATAAAGTACTATTTATCGTGGAAACTCTTCAAGATGCAATTAGGATGTGTCATGTAACCTTAAAGATCTCGTCGAGCTGATTAATTTGAATCTTTGTTTAAGAAGTTTGGAGTTGATTTGGTGAAGTTATCGAGTCTCAAAGTTGGAAAAGTCGCAAAAGTTGCGTGTTTAAGCACATAGACTACTATTTATCCTGGAAACTCTTCAAGATGCAATTATGATGTGTCCTGTCACCTTGAAGATCTCGTCGAGCTGATTAATTTGAATCTTTGATTAAGAAGTTTGGAGTTGATTTGGTGAAGTTATCGAGTCTCAAAGTTGGAAAAGTCGCAAAAGTTGCGTATTTGAGCACATACTGTACTATTTATCGTGGAAACTCTTCAAGATGCAATTAGCATGTGTTATGTCACTTTAAAGATCTCGTCGAGCTGCTTAATTTGAATCTTCGGTTAAGAAGTTTGGATTTGATTTGGTGAAGTTTTCGAGTCTCAATGTTGGAAAAGTCGCAAAAGTTGCGTATTTGAGCACATACTGTACTATTTATCGTGGAAACTCTTCAAGATGCAATTAGCATGTCTCATGTCACTTTAAAGATCTCGTCGAGCTGATTAATTTGAATCTTTGTTTAAGAAGTTTGGAGTTGATTTGGTGAAGTTATCGAGTCTCAAAGTTGGAAAAGTCGCAAAAGTTGCGTGTTTAAGCACATAGACTACTATTTATCCTGGAAACTCTTCAAGATGCAATTATGATGTGTCCTGTCACCTTGAAGATCTCGTCGAGCTGATTAATTTGAATCTTTGATTAAGAAGTTTGGAGTTGATTTGGTGAAGTTATCGAGTCTCAAAGTTGGAAAAGTCGCAAAAGTTGCGTATTTGAGCACATACTATACTATTTATCGTGGAAACTCTTCAAGATGCAATTAGCATGTGTCATGTCACTTTAAAGATCTCGTCGAGCTGATTAATTTGAATCTTCGGTTAAGAAGTTTGGAGTTGATTTGGTGAAGTTATCGAGTCTCAATGTTGGAAAAGTCGCAAAAGTTGCGTATTTGAGCACATACTGTACTATTTATCGTGGAAACTCTTCAAGATGCAATTAGCATGTCTCATGTCACTTTAAAGATCTCGTCGAGCTGCTTAATTTGAATCTTCGGTTAAGAAGTTTGGATTTGATTTGGTGAAGTTTTCGAGTCTCAAAGTTGGAAAAGTCGCAAAAGTTGCGTATTTGAGCACATACTGTACTATTTATCGTGGAAACTCTTCAAGATGCAATTAGCATGTGTCATGTCACTTTAAAGATCTCGTCGAGCTGATTAATTTGAATCTTCGGTTAAGAAGTTTGGAGTTGATTTGGTGAAGTTATCGAGTCTCAATGTTGGAAAAGTCGCAAAAGTTGCGTATTTGAGCACATACTGTACTATTTATCGTGGAAACTCTTCAAGATGCAATTAGCATGTCTCATGTCACTTTAAAGATCTCGTCGAGCTGCTTAATTTGAATCTTCGGTTAAGAAGTTTGGATTTGATTTGGTGAAGTTTTCGAGTCTCAAAGTTGGAAAAGTCGCAAAAGTTGCGCATTTGAGCACATACACTACTATTTATCGTGGAAACTCTTCAAGATGCAATTAGGATGTGTCATGTCACCGTAAAGATCTCGTCGAGCTGATTAATTTGAATCTTTATTTAAGAAGTTTGGAGTTGATTTGGTGAAGTTTTCGAGTCTCAAAGTTGGAAAAGTCGCAAAAGTTGCGTATTTGAGCACATACAGTACTATTTATTGTGGAAACTCTTCAAGATGCAATTAGGATGTGTAATGTCACCTTAAAGATCTCGTCGAGCTGCTTAATTTGAATCTTCGGTTAAGAAGTTTGCAGTTGATTTGGTGAAGTTATCGAGTCTCAAAGTTGGAAAAGTCGCAAAAGTTGCGTGTTTAAGCACATAGACTACTATTTATCCTGGAAACTCTTCAAGATGCAATTATGATGTGTCCTGTCACCTTGAAAATCTCGTCGAGCTGATTAATTTGAATCTTTGATTAAGAAGTTTGGAGTTGACTTGGTGAAGTTATCGAGTCTCAAAGTTGGAAAAGTCGCAAAAGTTGCGCATTTGAGCACATACAGTACTATTTATCGTGGAAATTCTTCAAGATGCAATTAGGATGTGTCATGTCACCTTAAAGATCTCGTCGATCTGATTAATTTGAATCTTCGGTTAAGAAGTTTGGAGTTCATTTGGTGAAATTATCGAGTCTCAAAGTAGGAAAAGTCTCACAAGAAGCGTGGTTAAGCACATAAAGTACTATTTATCGTGGAAACTCTACAAGATGCAATTAGGATGTGTCATGTCACCTTAAAGATCTCGTCGAGCTGCTTAATTTGAATCTTCGGTTAAGAAGTTTGGAGTTGATTTGGTGAAGTTATAGAGTCTCAAAGTTGGAAAAGTCGCAAAAGTTGCGTATTTGAGCACATACAGTACTATTTATCGTGGAAACTCTTCAAGATGCAATTAGCATGTGTCATGTCACCTTAAAGACCACGTCGAGCTGATTAATTTGAATCTTTGTTTAAGAAGTTTGGAGTTGATTTGGTGAAGTTATCGAGTCTCAAAGTTGGAAAAGTCGCAAAAGTTGCGTGTTTAAGCACATAGACTACTATTTATCCTGGAAACTCTTCAAGATGCAATTATGATGTGTCCTGTCACCTTGAAGATCTCGTCGAGCTGATTAATTTGAATCTTTGATTAAGAAGTTTGGAGTTGATTTGGTGAAGTTTTCGAGTCTCAAAGTTGGAAAAGTCGCAAAAGTTGCGTATTTGAGCACATACAGTACTATTTATCGTGGAAACTCTTCAAGATGCAATTAGGATGTGTCATGTCACCTTAAAGATCTCGTCGAGCTGATTACTTTGAATCTTTGATTAAGAAGTTTGGAGTTGATTTGGTGAAGTTATCGAGTCTCAAAGTTGGAAAAGTCGCAAAAGTTGCGCATTTGAGCACATAAAGTACTATTTATCGTGGAAACTCTTCAAGATGCAATTAGGATGTGTAATGTCACCTTAAAGATCTCGTCGAGCTGCTTAATTTGAATCTTCGGTTAAGAAGTTTGGAGTTGATTTGGTGAAGTTATCGAGTCTCAAAGTTGGAAAAGTCGCAAAAGTTGCGTGTTTAAGCACATAGATTACTATTTATCCTGGAAACTCTTCAAGATGCAATTAGGATGTGTCATGTCACCTTAAAGATCTCGTCGAGCTGATTAATTTGAATCTTTGATTAAGAAGTTTGGAGTTGATTTGGTGAAGTTTTCGAGTCTCAAAGTTGGAAAAGTCGCAAAAGTTGCGTATTTGAGCACATACACTACTATGTATCGTGGAAACTCTTCAAGATGCAATTAGGATGTGTCATGTCACCTTAAAGATCACGTCGAGCTGATTAATTTGAATCTTCGGTTAAGAAGTTTGGAGTTCATTTGGTGAAGTTATCGAGTCTCAAAGTAGGAAAAGTCTCACAAGAAGCGTGGTTAAGCACATAAAGTACTATTTATCGTGGAAACTCTACAAGATGCAGTTAGGATGTGTCATGTCACCTTAAAGATCTCGTCGAGCTGCTTAATTTGAATCTTCGGTTAAGAAGTTTGGAGTTGATTTGGTGAAGTTATCGAGTCTCAAAGTTGGAAAAGTCGCAAAAGTTGCGTATTTGAGCACATACAGTACTATTTATCGTGGAAACTCTTCAAGATGCAATTAGCATGTGTCATGTCACCTTAAAGACCACGTCGAGCTGATTAATTTGAATCTTTGTTTAAGAAGTTTGGAGTTGATTTGGTGAAGTTATCGAGTCTCAAAGTTGGAAAAGTCGCAAAAGTTGCGCATTTGAGCACATACAGTACTATTTATCGTGGAAACTCTTCAAGATGCAATTAGGATGTGTCATGTCACCTTAAAGATCTCGTCGAGCTGATTAATTTGAATCTTTATTTAAGAAGTTTGGAGTTGATTTGGTGAAGTTTTCGAGTCTCAAAGTTGGAAAAGTCGCAAAAGTTGCGTATTTGAGCACATACAGTACTATTTATCGTGGAAACTCTTCAAGATGCAATTAGGATGTGTAATGTCACCTTAAAGATCTCGTCGAGCTGCTTAATTTGAATATTCGGTTAAGAAGTTTGCAGTTGATTTGGTGAAGTTATCGAGTCTCAAAGTTGGAAAAGTCGCAAAAGTTGCGTGTTTAAGCACATAGACTACTATTTATCCTGGAAACTCTTCAAGATGCAATTAGGATGTGTAATGTCACCTTAAAGATCTCGTCGAGCTGCTTAATTTGAATCTTCGGTTAAGAAGTTTGCAGTTGATTTGGTGAAGTTATCGAGTCTCAAAGTTGGAAAAGTCGCAAAAGTTGCGTGTTTAAGCACATAGACTACTATTTATCCTGGAAACTCTTCAAGATGCAATTAGGATGTGTCATGTCACCGTAAAGATCTCGTCGAGCTGATTAATTTGAATCTTTATTTAAGAAGTTTGGAGTTGATTTGGTGAAGTTTTCGAGTCTCAAAGTTGGAAAAGTCGCAAAAGTTGCGTATTTGAGCACATACAGTACTATTTATCGTGGAAACTCTTCAAGATGCAATTAGGATGTGTAATGTCACCTTAAAGATCTCGTCGAGCTGCTTAATTTGAATCTTCGGTTAAGAAGTTTGCAGTTGATTTGGTGAAGTTATCGAGTCTCAAAGTTGGAAAAGTCGCAAAAGTTGCGTGTTTAAGCACATAGACTACTATTTATCCTGGAAACTCTTCAAGATGCAATTATGATGTGTCCTGTCACCTTGAAGATCTCGTCGAGCTGATTAATTTGAATCTTTGATTAAGAAGTTTGGAGTTGACTTGGTGAAGTTATCGAGTATCAAAGTTGGAAAAGTCGCAAAAGTTGCGCATTTGAGCACATACAGTACTATTTATCGTGGAAATTCTTCAAGATGCAATTAGGATGTGTCATGTCACCTTAAAGATCTCGTCGATCTGATTAATTTGAATCTTCGGTTAAGAAGTTTGGAGTTCATTTGGTGAAATTATCGAGTCTCAAAGTAGGAAAAGTCTCACAAGAAGCGTGGTTAAGCACATAAAGTACTATTTATCGTGGAAACTCTACAAGATGCAATTAGGATGTGTCATGTCACCTTAAAGATCTCGTCGAGCTGCTTAATTTGAATCTTCGGTTAAGAAGTTTGGAGTTGATTTGGTGAAGTTATAGAGTCTCAAAGTTGGAAAAGTCGCAAAAGTTGCGTATTTGAGCACATACAGTACTATTTATCGTGGAAACTCTTCAAGATGCAATTAGCATGTGTCATGTCACCTTAAAGACCACGTCGAGCTGATTAATTTGAATCTTTGTTTAAGAAGTTTGGAGTTGATTTGGTGAAGTTATCGAGTCTCAAAGTTGGAAAAGTCGCAAAAGTTGCGTGTTTAAGCACATAGACTACTATTTATCCTGGAAACTCTTCAAGATGCAATTATGATGTGTCCTGTCACCTTGAAGATCTCGTCGAGCTGATTAATTTGAATCTTTGATTAAGAAGTTTGGAGTTGATTTGGTGAAGTTTTCGAGTCTCAAAGTTGGAAAAGTCGCAAAAGTTGCGTATTTGAGCACATACAGTACTATTTATCGTGGAAACTCTTCAAGATGCAATTAGGATGTGTCATGTCACCTTAAAGATCTCGTCGAGCTGATTACTTTGAATCTTTGATTAAGAAGTTTGGAGTTGATTTGGTGAAGTTATCGAGTCTCAAAGTTGGAAAAGTCGCAAAAGTTGCGCATTTGAGCACATAAAGTACTATTTATCGTGGAAACTCTTCAAGATGCAATTAGGATGTGTAATGTCACCTTAAAGATCTCGTCGAGCTGCTTAATTTGAATCTTCGGTTAAGAAGTTTGGAGTTGATTTGGTGAAGTTATCGAGTCTCAAAGTTGGAAAAGTCGCAAAAGTTGCGTGTTTAAGCACATAGATTACTATTTATCCTGGAAACTCTTCAAGATGCAATTAGGATGTGTCATGTCACCTTAAAGATCTCGTCGAGCTGATTAATTTGAATCTTTGATTAAGAAGTTTGGAGTTGATTTGGTGAAGTTTTCGAGTCTCAAAGTTGGAAAAGTCGCAAAAGTTGCGTATTTGAGCACATACACTACTATGTATCGTGGAAACTCTTCAAGATGCAATTAGGATGTGTCATGTCACCTTAAAGATCACGTCGAGCTGATTAATTTGAATCTTCGGTTAAGAAGTTTGGAGTTCATTTGGTGAAGTTATCGAGTCTCAAAGTAGGAAAAGTCTCACAAGAAGCGTGGTTAAGCACATAAAGTACTATTTATCGTGGAAACTCTACAAGATGCAGTTAGGATGTGTCATGTCACCTTAAAGATCTCGTCGAGCTGCTTAATTTGAATCTTCGGTTAAGAAGTTTGGAGTTGATTTGGTGAAGTTATCGAGTCTCAAAGTTGGAAAAGTCGCAAAAGTTGCGTATTTGAGCACATACAGTACTATTTATCGTGGAAACTCTTCAAGATGCAATTAGCATGTGTCATGTCACCTTAAAGACCACGTCGAGCTGATTAATTTGAATCTTTGTTTAAGAAGTTTGGAGTTGATTTGGTGAAGTTATCGAGTCTCAAAGTAGGAAAAGTCTCACAAGAAGCGTGGTTAAGCACATAAAGTACTATTTATCGTGGAAACTCTACAAGATGCAGTTAGGATGTGTCATGTCACCTTAAAGATCTCGTCGAGCTGCTTAATTTGAATCTTCGGTTAAGAAGTTTGGAGTTGATTTGGTGAAGTTATCGAGTCTCAAAGTTGGAAAAGTCGCAAAAGTTGCGTGTTTAAGCACATAGACTACTATTTATCCTGGAAACTCTTCAAGATGCAATTAGGATGTGTCATGTCACCTTAAAGATCACGTCGAGCTGATTAATTTGAATCTTCGGTTAAGAAGTTTGGAGTTCATTTGGTGAAGTTATCGAGTCTCAAAGTAGGAAAAGTCTCACAAGAAGCGTGGTTAAGCACATAAAGTACTATTTATCGTGGAAACTCTACAAGATGCAGTTAGGATGTGTCATGTCACCTTAAAGATCTCGTCGAGCTGCTTAATTTGAATCTTCGGTTAAGAAGTTTGGAGTTGATTTGGTGAAGTTATCGAGTCTCAAAGTTGGAAAAGTCGCAAAAGTTGCGTATTTGAGCACATACAGTACTATTTATCGTGGAAACTCTTCAAGATGCAATTAGCATGTGTCATGTCACCTTAAAGACCACGTCGAGCTGATTAATTTGAATCTTTGTTTAAGAAGTTTGGAGTTGATTTGGTGAAGTTATCGAGTCTCAAAGTTGGAAAAGTCGCAAAAGTTGCGTATTTGAGCACATACAGTACTATTTATCGTGGAAACTCTTCAAGATGCAATTAGCATGTGTCATGTCACCTTAAAGACCACGTCGAGCTGATTAATTTGAATCTTTGTTTAAGAAGTTTGGAGTTGATTTGGTGAAGTTATCGAGTCTCAAAGTTGGAAAAGTCGCAAAAGTTGCGCATTTGAGCACATACAGTACTATTTATCGTGGAAACTCTTCAAGATGCAATTAGGATGTGTCATGTCACCTTAAAGATCTCGTCGATCTGATTAATTTGAATCTTCGGTTAAGAAGTTTGGAGTTGATTTGGTGAAGTTATCGAGTCTCAAAGTTGGAAAAGTCGCAAAAGTTGCGTATTTGAGCACATACACTACTATGTATCGTGGAAACTCTTCAAGATGCAATTAGGATGTGTAATGTCACCTTAAAGATCTCGTCGAGCTGCTTAATTTGAATCTTCGGTTAAGAAGTTTGGAGTTGATTTGGTGAAGTTATCGAGTCTCAAAGTTGGAAAAGTCGCAAAAGTTGCGTGTTTAAGCACATAGACTACTATTTATCCTGGAAACTCTTCAAGATGCAATTAGGATGTGTCATGTCACCTTAAAGATCACGTCGAGCTGATTAATTTGAATCTTCGGTTAAGAAGTTTGGAGTTCATTTGGTGAAGTTATCGAGTCTCAAAGTAGGAAAAGTCTCACAAGAAGCGTGGTTAAGCACATAAAGTACTATTTATCGTGGAAACTCTACAAGATGCAATTAGGATGTGTCATGTCACCTTCAAAATCTCGTCGAGCTGAATAATTTGAATCTTTGATTAAGAAGTTTGGAGTTGATTTGGTGAAGTTATCGAGTCTCAAAGTTGGAAAAGTCGCAAAAGTTGCGCATTTGAGCACATACAGTACTATTTATCGTGGAAACTCTTCAAGATGCATTTAGGATGTGTAATGTCACCTTAAAGATCTCGTCGAGCTGATTAATTTGAATCTTTGATTAAGAAGTTTGGAGTTGATTTGGTGAAGTTATCGAGGCTCAAAGTTGGAAAAGTCGCAAAAGTTGCGTGTTTAAACACATAGACTACTATTTATCCTGGAAACTCTTCAAGATGCAATTAGCATGTGTCATGTCGCTTTAAAGATCTCGTCGAGCTGATTAATTTGAATCTTTGTTTAAGAAGTTTGGAGTTGATTTGGTGAAGTTATCGAGTCTCAATGTTGGAAAAGTCGCAAAAGTTGCGTATTTGAGCACATACACTACTATGTATCGTGGAAACTCTTCAAGATGCAATTAGGATGTGTAATGTCACCTTAAAGATCTCGTCGAGCTGCTTAATTTGAATCTTCGGTTAAGAAGTTTGGAGTTGATTTGGTGAAGTTATCGAGTCTCAAAGTTGGAAAAGTCGCAAAAGTTGCGTGTTTAAGCACATAGACTACTATTTATCCTGGAAACTCTTCAAGATGCAATTAGGATGTGTCATGTCACCTTAAAGATCACGTCGAGCTGATTAATTTGAATCTTCGGTTAAGAAGTTTGGAGTTCATTTGGTGAAGTTATCGAGTCTCAAAGTAGGAAAAGTCTCAAGAAGCGTGGTTAAGCACATAAAGTACTATTTATCGTGGAAACTCTACAAGATGCAATTAGGATGTGTCATGTCACCTTCAAAATCTCGTCGAGCTGAATAATTTGAATCTTTGATTAAGAAGTTTGGAATTGATTTGGTGAAGTTATCGAGTCTCAAAGTTGGAAAAGTCGCAAAAGTTGCGCATTTGAGCACATACAGTACTATTTATCGTGGAAACTCTTCAAGATGCAATTAGGATGTGTCATGTCACCTTAAAGATCTCGTCGATCTGATTAATTTGAATCTTCGGTTAAGAAGTTTGGAGTTCATTTGGTGAAGTTATCGAGTCTCAAAGTAGGAAAAGTCTCACAAGAAGCGTGGTTAAGCACATAAAGTACTATTTATCGTGGAAACTCTACAAGATGCAATTAGGATGTGTCATGTCACCTTCAAAATCTCGTCGAGCTGAATAATTTGAATCTTTGATTAAGAAGTTTGGAGTTGATTTGGTGAAGTTTTCGAGTCTCAAAGTTGGAAAAGTCGCAAAAGTTGCGTATTTGAGCACATACAGTACTATTTATCGTGGAAACTCTTCAAGATGCAATTAGGATGTGTCATGTCACCTTAAAGATCTCGTCGAGCTGATTACTTTGAATCTTTGATTAAGAAGTTTGGAGTTGATTTGGTGAAGTTATCGAGTCTCAAAGTTGGAAAAGTCGCAAAAGTTGCGCATTTGAGCACATAAAGTACTATTTATCGTGGAAACTCTTCAAGATGCAATTAGGATGTGTAATGTCACCTTAAAGATCTCGTCGAGCTGCTTAATTTGAATCTTCGGTTAAGAAGTTTGGAGTTGATTTGGTGAAGTTATCGAGTCTCAAAGTTGGAAAAGTCGCAAAAGTTGCGTGTTTAAGCACATAGATTACTATTTATCCTGGAAACTCTTCAAGATGCAATTAGGATGTGTCATGTCACCTTAAAGATCTCGTCGAGCTGATTAATTTGAATCTTTGATTAAGAAGTTTGGAGTTGATTTGGTGAAGTTTTCGAGTCTCAAAGTTGGAAAAGTCGCAAAAGTTGCGTATTTGAGCACATACACTACTATGTATCGTGGAAACTCTTCAAGATGCAATTAGGATGTGTCATGTCACCTTAAAGATCACGTCGAGCTGATTAATTTGAATCTTCGGTTAAGAAGTTTGGAGTTCATTTGGTGAAGTTATCGAGTCTCAAAGTAGGAAAAGTCTCACAAGAAGCGTGGTTAAGCACATAAAGTACTATTTATCGTGGAAACTCTACAAGATGCAGTTAGGATGTGTCATGTCACCTTAAAGATCTCGTCGAGCTGCTTAATTTGAATCTTCGGTTAAGAAGTTTGGAGTTGATTTGGTGAAGTTATCGAGTCTCAAAGTTGGAAAAGTCGCAAAAGTTGCGTATTTGAGCACATACAGTACTATTTATCGTGGAAACTCTTCAAGATGCAATTAGCATGTGTCATGTCACCTTAAAGACCACGTCGAGCTGATTAATTTGAATCTTTGTTTAAGAAGTTTGGAGTTGATTTGGTGAAGTTATCGAGTCTCAAAGTTGGAAAAGTCGCAAAAGTTGCGTGTTTAAGCACATAGACTACTATTTATCCTGGAAACTCTTCAAGATGCAATTAGGATGTGTCATGTCACCTTAAAGATCACGTCGAGCTGATTAATTTGAATCTTCGGTTAAGAAGTTTGGAGTTCATTTGGTGAAGTTATCGAGTCTCAAAGTAGGAAAAGTCTCACAAGAAGCGTGGTTAAGCACATAAAGTACTATTTATCGTGGAAACTCTACAAGATGCAGTTAGGATGTGTCATGTCACCTTAAAGATCTCGTCGAGCTGCTTAATTTGAATCTTCGGTTAAGAAGTTTGGAGTTGATTTGGTGAAGTTATCGAGTCTCAAAGTTGGAAAAGTCGCAAAAGTTGCGTATTTGAGCACATACAGTACTATTTATCGTGGAAACTCTTCAAGATGCAATTAGCATGTGTCATGTCACCTTAAAGACCACGTCGAGCTGATTAATTTGAATCTTTGTTTAAGAAGTTTGGAGTTGATTTGGTGAAGTTATCGAGTCTCAAAGTTGGAAAAGTCGCAAAAGTTGCGTATTTGAGCACATACAGTACTATTTATCGTGGAAACTCTTCAAGATGCAATTAGCATGTGTCATGTCACCTTAAAGACCACGTCGAGCTGATTAATTTGAATCTTTGTTTAAGAAGTTTGGAGTTGATTTGGTGAAGTTATCGAGTCTCAAAGTTGGAAAAGTCGCAAAAGTTGCGTGTTTAAGCACATAGACTACTATTTATCCTGGAAACTCTTCAAGATGCAATTATGATGTGTCCTGTCACCTTGAAGATCTCGTCGAGCTGATTAATTTGAATCTTTGATTAAGAAGTTTGGAGTTGATTTGGTGAAGTTTTCGAGTCTCAAAGTTGGAAAAGTCGCAAAAGTTGCGTATTTGAGCACATACAGTACTATTTATCGTGGAAACTCTTCAAGATGCAATTAGGATGTGTCATGTCACCTTAAAGACCACGTCGAGCTGATTAATTTGAATCTTTGTTTAAGAAGTTTGGAGTTGATTTGGTGAAGTTATCGAGTCTCAAAGTTGGAAAAGTCGCAAAAGTTGCGCATTTGAGCACATACAGTACTATTTATCGTGGAAACTCTTCAAGATGCAATTAGGATGTGTCATGTCACCTTAAAGATCTCGTCGATCTGATTAATTTGAATCTTCGGTTAAGAAGTTTGGAGTTGATTTGGTGAAGTTATCGAGTCTCAAAGTTGGAAAAGTCGCAAAAGTTGCGTATTTGAGCACATACACTACTATGTATCGTGGAAACTCTTCAAGATGCAATTAGGATGTGTAATGTCACCTTAAAGATCTCCTCGAGCTGCTTAATTTGAATCTTCGGTTAAGAAGTTTGGAGTTGATTTGGTGAAGTTATCGAGTCTCAAAGTTGGAAAAGTCGCAAAAGTTGCGTGTTTAAGCACATAGACTACTATTTATCCTGGAAACTCTTCAAGATGCAATTAGGATGTGTCATGTCACCTTAAAGATCACGTCGAGCTGATTAATTTGAATCTTCGGTTAAGAAGTTTGGAGTTCATTTGGTGAAGTTATCGAGTCTCAAAGTAGGAAAAGTCTCACAAGAAGCGTGGTTAAGCACATAAAGTACTATTTATCGTGGAAACTCTACAAGATGCAATTAGGATGTGTCATGTCACCTTCAAAATCTCGTCGAGCTGAATAATTTGAATCTTTGATTAAGAAGTTTGGAGTTGATTTGGTGAAGTTATCGAGTCTCAAAGTTGGAAAAGTCGCAAAAGTTGCGCATTTGAGCACATACAGTACTATTTATCGTGGAAACTCTTCAAGATGCATTTAGGATGTGTAATGTCACCTTAAAGATCTCGTCGAGCTGATTAATTTGAATCTTTGATTAAGAAGTTTGGAGTTGATTTGGTGAAGTTATCGAGGCTCAAAGTTGGAAAAGTCGCAAAAGTTGCGTGTTTAAACACATAGACTACTATTTATCCTGGAAACTCTTCAAGATGCAATTAGCATGTGTCATGTCGCTTTAAAGATCTCGTCGAGCTGATTAATTTGAATCTTTGTTTAAGAAGTTTGGAGTTGATTTGGTGAAGTTATCGAGTCTCAATGTTGGAAAAGTCGCAAAAGTTGCGTATTTGAGCACATACACTACTATGTATCGTGGAAACTCTTCAAGATGCAATTAGGATGTGTAATGTCACCTTAAAGATCTCGTCGAGCTGCTTAATTTGAATCTTCGGTTAAGAAGTTTGGAGTTGATTTGGTGAAGTTATCGAGTCTCAAAGTTGGAAAAGTCGCAAAAGTTGCGTGTTTAAGCACATAGACTACTATTTATCCTGGAAACTCTTCAAGATGCAATTAGGATGTGTCATGTCACCTTAAAGATCACGTCGAGCTGATTAATTTGAATCTTCGGTTAAGAAGTTTGGAGTTCATTTGGTGAAGTTATCGAGTCTCAAAGTAGGAAAAGTCTCAAGAAGCGTGGTTAAGCACATAAAGTACTATTTATCGTGGAAACTCTACAAGATGCAATTAGGATGTGTCATGTCACCTTCAAAATCTCGTCGAGCTGAATAATTTGAATCTTTGATTAAGAAGTTTGGAGTTGATTTGGTGAAGTTATCGAGTCTCAAAGTTGGAAAAGTCGCAAAAGTTGCGCATTTGAGCACATACAGTACTATTTATCGTGGAAACTCTTCAAGATGCATTTAGGATGTGTAATATCACCTTAAAGATCTCGTCGAGCTGATTAATTTGAATCTTTGATTAAGAAGTTTGGAGTTGATTTGGTGAAGTTATCGAGGCTCAAAGTTGGAAAAGTCGCAAAAGTTGCGTGTTTAAACACATAGACTACTATTTATCCTGGAAACTCTTCAAGATGCAATTAGCATGTGTCATGTCGCTTTAAAGATCTCGTCGAGCTGATTAATTTGAATCTTTGTTTAAGAAGTTTGGAGTTGATTTGGTGAAGTTATCGAGTCTCAATGTTGGAAAAGTCGCAAAAGTTGCGCATTTGAGCACATACAGTACTATTTATCGTGGAAACTCTTCAAGATGCATTTAGGATGTGTAATATCACCTTAAAGATCTCGTCGAGCTGATTAATTTGAATCTTTGATTAAGAAGTTTGGAGTTGATTTGGTGAAGTTATCGAGGCTCAAAGTTGGAAAAGTCGCAAAAGTTGCGTGTTTAAACACATAGACTACTATGTATCGTGGAAACTCTTCAAGATGCAATTAGGATGTGTCACGTCACCTTAAAGATCTCGCCGAGCTGATTAATTTGAATCTTCGGTTAAGAAGTTTGGAGTTGATTTGGTGAAGTTTTCGAGTCTCAAAGTTGGAAAAGTCGCAAAAGTTGCGTATTTAAGCACATACAGTACTATTTATCGTGGAAACTCTTCAAGATGCAATTAGGATGTGTCATGTCACCTTAAAGATCTCGTCGATCTGATTAATTTGAATCTTCGGTTAAGAAGTTTGGAGTTCATTTGGTGAAGTTATCGAGTCTCAAAGTAGGAAAAGTCTCACAAGAAGCGTGGTTAAGCACATAAAGTACTATTTATCGTGGAAACTCTACAAGATGCAATTAGGATGTGTCATGTCACCTTCAAAATCTCGTCGAGCTGAATAATTTGAATCTTTGATTAAGAAGTTTGGAGTTGATTTGGTGAAGTTATCGAGTCTCAAAGTTGGAAAAGTCGCAAAAGTTGCGCATTTGAGCACATACAGTACCATTTATCGTGGAAACTCTTCAAGATGCATTTAGGATGTGTAATGTCACCTTAAAGATCTCGTCGAGCTGATTAATTTGAATCTTTGTTTAAGAAGTTTGGAGTTGATTTGGTGAAGTTATCGAGTCTCAAAGTTGGAAAAGTCGCAAAAGTTGCGCATTTGAGCACATACAGTACTATTTATCGTGGAAACTCTTCAAGATGCAATTAGGATGTGTCATGTCACCTTAAAGATCTCGTCGATCTGATTAATTTGAATCTTCGGTTAAGAAGTTTGGAGTTCATTTGGTGAAGTTATCGAGTCTCAAAGTAGGAAAAGTCTCACAAGAAGCGTGGTTAAGCACATAAAGTACTATTTATCGTGGAAACTCTACAAGATGCAGTTAGGATGTGTCATGTCACCTTAAAGATCTCGTCGAGCTGCTTAATTTGAATCTTCGGTTAAGAAGTTTGGAGTTGATTTGGTGAAGTTATCGAGTCTCAAAGTTGGAAAAGTCGCAAAAGTTGCGTATTTGAGCACATACAGTACTATTTATCGTGGAAACTCTTCAAGATGCAATTAGGATGTGTCATGTCACCTTAAAGATCTCGTCGAGCTGATTAATTTGAATCTTTGATTAAGAAGTTTGGAGTTGATTTGGTGAAGTTATCGAGTCTCAAAGTTGGAAAAGTCGCAAAAGTTGCGCATTTGAGCACATACAGTACTATTTATCGTGGAAACTCTTCAAGATGCAATTAGGATGTGTAATGTCACCTTAAAGATCTCGTCGAGCTGCTTAATTTGAATCTTTGATTAAGAAGTTTGGAGTTGATTTGGTGAAGTTTTCGAGTCTCAAAGTTGGAAAAGTCGCAAAAGTTGCGTATTTGAGCACATACAGTACTATTTATCGTGGAAACTCTTCAAGATGCAATTAGGATGTGTCATGTCACCTTAAAGACCACGTCGAGCTGATTAATTTGAATCTTTGTTTAAGAAGTTTGGAGTTGATTTGGTGAAGTTATCGAGTCTCAAAGTTGGAAAAGTCGCAAAAGTTGCGCATTTGAGCACATACAGTACTATTTATCGTGGAAACTCTTCAAGATGCAATTAGGATGTGTCATGTCACCTTAAAGATCTCGTCGAGCTGATTAATTTGAATCTTTGATTAAGAAGTTTGGAGTTGATTTGGTGAAGTTTTCGAGTCTCAAAGTTGGAAAAGTCGCAAAAGTTGCGTATTTGAGCACATACAGTACTATTTATCGTGGAAACTCTTCAAGATGCAATTAGGATGTGTCATGTCACCTTAAAGATCTCGTCGAGCTGATTAATTTGAATCTTTGATTAAGAAGTTTGGAGTTGATTTGGTGAAGTTATCGAGTCTCAAAGTTGGAAAAGTCGCAAAAGTTGCGCATTTGAGCACATACAGTACTATTTATCGTGGAAACTCTTCAAGATGCAATTAGGATGTGTAATGTCACCTTAAAGATCTCGTCGAGCTGCTTAATTTGAATCTTCGGTTAAGAAGTTTGGAGTTGATTTGGTGATGTTATCGAGGCTCAAAGTTGGAAAAGTCGCAAAAGTTGCGTGTTTAAGCACATAGACTACTATTTATCCTGGAAACTCTTCAAGATGCAATTAGGATGTGTCATGTCACCTTAAAGATCACGTCGAGCTGATTAATTTGAATCTTCGGTTAAGAAGTTTGGAGTTCATTTGGTGAAGTTATCGAGTCTCAAAGTAGGAAAAGTCTCACAAGAAGCGTGGTTAAGCACATAAAGTACTATTTATCGTGGAAACTCTTCAAGATGCATTTAGGATGTGTAATGTCACCTTAAAGATCTCGTCGAGCTGATTAATTTGAATCTTTGATTAAGAAGTTTGGAGTTGATTTGGTGAAGTTATCGAGTCTCAAAGTTGGAAAAGTCGCAAAAGTTGCGCATTTGAGCACATACAGTACTATTTATCGTGGAAACTCTTCAAGATGCATTTAGGATGTGTAATGTCACCTTAAAGATCTCGTCGAGCTGATTAATTTGAATCTTTGATTAAGAAGTTTGGAGTTGATTTGGTGAAGTTATCGAGGCTCAAAGTTGGAAAAGTCGCAAAAGTTGCGTGTTTAAACACATAGACTACTATTTATCCTGGAAACTCTTCAAGATGCAATTAGCATGTGTCATGTCGCTTTAAAGATCTCGTCGAGCTGATTAATTTGAATCTTTGTTTAAGAAGTTTGGAGTTGATTTGGTGAAGTTATCGAGTCTAAATGTTGGAAAAGTCGCAAAAGTTGCGTATTTGAGCACATACACTACTATGTATCGTGGAAACTCTTCAAGATGCAATTAGGATGTGTAATGTCACCTTAAAGATCTCGTCGAGCTGCTTAATTTGAATCTTCGGTTAAGAAGTTTGGAGTTGATTTGGTGAAGTTATCGAGTCTCAAAGTTGGAAAAGTCGCAAAAGTTGCGTGTTTAAGCACATAGACTACTATTTATCCTGGAAACTCTTCAAGATGCAATTAGGATGTGTCATGTCACCTTAAAGATCACGTCGAGCTGATTAATTTGAATCTTCGGTTAAGAAGTTTGGAGTTAATTTGGTGAAGTTATCGAGTCTCAAAGTAGGAAAAGTCTCACAAGAAGCGTGGTTAAGCACATAAAGTACTATTTATCGTGGAAAATCTACAAGATGCAATTAGGATGTGTCATGTCACCTTCAAAATCTCGTCGAGCTGAATAATTTGAATCTTTGATTAAGAAGTTTGGAGTTGATTTGGTGAAGTTATCGAGTCTCAAAGTTGGAAAAGTCGCAAAAGTTGCGCATTTGAGCACATACAGTACTATTTATCGTGGAAACTCTTCAAGATGCATTTAGGATGTGTAATGTCACCTTAAAGATCTCGTCGAGCTGATTAATTTGAATCTTTGATTAAGAAGTTTGGAGTTGATTTGGTGAAGTTATCGAGTCTCAAATTTGGAGAAGTCGCAAAAGTTGTGTATTTGAGCACATACAGTATTATTTATCGTGGAAACTCTACAAGATGCAATTAGGATGTGTCGTGTCACCTTAAAGATCTCGTCGAGCTGATTAATTTGAATCTTCGGTTAAGAAGTTTGGAGTTGATTTGGTGAAGTTATTGAGTCTCAAAGTTGGAAAAGTCACAAAAGTTGCGCATTTGAGCACATACAGTACTATTTATCGTGGAAACTCTACAAGATGCAATTAGGATGTGTCGTGTCACCTTAAAGATCTCGTCGAGCTGATTAATTTGAATCTTTGATTAAGAAGTTTGGAGTTGATTTGGTGAAGTTATCGAGTCTCAAAGTTGGAAAAGTCGCAAAAGTTGCGTATTTGAGCACATAGACTACTATTTATCCTGGAAACTCTTCAAGATGCAATTATGATGTGTCCTGTCACTTTAAAGATCTCGTCGAGCTCATTAATTTGAATCTGCGATTAAGAAGTTTGGAGTTGATTTGGTGAAGTTATTGAGTCTCAAAGTAGGAAAAGTCTCACAAGATGCGTGGTTAAGCACATAAAGTACTATTTATCGTGGAAACTCTTCAAGATGCAATTAGGATGTGTCATGTCACCTTAAAGATCTCGTCGAGCTGCTTAATTTGAATCTTCGGTTAAGAAGTTTGGAGTTGATTTGGTGAAGTTATTGAGTCTCAAATTTGGAAAAGTCGCAAAAGTTGTGAATTTGAGCACATACAGTACTATTTATCGTGGAAACTCTACAAGATGCAATTAGGATGTGTCGTGTCACCTTAAAGATCTCGTCGAGCTGATTAATTTGAATCTTCGGTTAAGAAGTTTGGAGTTGATTTGGTGAAGTTATTGAGTCTCAAAGTTGGAAAAGTCACAAAAGTTGCGCATTTGAGCACATACAGTACTATTTATCCTGGAAACTCTACAAGATGCAATTAGGATGTGTTGTGTCACCTTAAAGATCTCGTCGAGCTGATTAATTTGAATCTTTGATTAAGAAGTTTGGAGTTGATTTGGTGAAGTTATCGAGTCTCAAATTTGGAAAAGTCGCAAAAGTTGTGTTTGAGCACATACAGTACTATTTATCGTGGAAACTCTACAAGATGCAATTAGGATGTGTCGTGTCACCTTAAAGATCTCGTCGAGCTGATTAATTTGAATCTTCGGTTAAGAAGTTTGGAGTTGATTTGGTGAAGTTATTGAGTCTCAAAGTTGGAAAAGTCACAAAAGTTGCGCATTTGAGCACATACAGTACTATTTGTCGTGGAAACTCTACAAGATGCAATTAGGATGTGTCATGTCACCTTAAAGATCTCGTCGAGCTGATTAATTTGAATCTTTGATTAAGAAGTTTGGAGTTGATTTGGTGAAGTTATCGAGTCTCAAAGTTGGAAAAGTCGCAAAAGTTGCGTATTTGAGCACATAGACTACTATTTATCCTGGAAACTCTTCAAGATGCAATTATGATGTGTCCTGTCACTTTAAAGATCTCGTCGAGCTCATTAATTTGAATCTGCGATTAAGAAGTTTGGAGTTGATTTGGTGAAGTTATTGAGTCTCAAAGTAGGAAAAGTCTCACAAGATGCGTGGTTAAGCACATAAATTACTATTTATCGTGGAAACTCTTCAAGATGCAATTAGGATGTGTCATGTCACCTTAAAGATCTCGTCGAGCTGCTTAATTTGAATCTTCGGTTAAGAAGTTTGGAGTTGATTTGGTGAAGTTATTGAGTCTCAAATTTGGAAAAGTCGCAAAAGTTGTGTATTTGAGCACATACAGTACTATTTATCGTGGAAACTCTACAAGATGCAATTAGGATGTGTCGTGTCACCTTAAAGATCTCGTCGAGCTGATTAATTTGAATCTTTGATTAAGAAGTTTGGAGTTGATTTGGTGAAGTTATCGAGTCTCAAATTTGGAAAAGTCGCAAAAGTTGTGTATTTGAGCACATACAGTACTATTTATCGTGGAAACTCTACAAGATGCAATTAGGATGTGTCGTGTCACCTTAAAGATCTCGTCGAGCTGATTAATTTGAATCTTCGGTTAAGAAGTTTGGAGTTGATTTGGTGAAGTTATTGAGTCTCAAAGTTGGAAAAGTCACAAAAGTTGCGCATTTGAGCACATACAGTACTATTTGTGGTGGAAACTCTACAAGATGCAATTAGGATGTGTCATGTCACCTTAAAGATCTCGTCGAGCTGATTAATTTGAATCTTTGATTAAGAAGTTTGGAGTTGATTTGGTGAAGTTATTGAGTCTCAAAGTTGGAAAAGTCACAAAAGTTGCGCATTTGAGCACATACAGTACTATTTATCCTGGAAACTCTTCAAGATGCAATTAGCATGTGTCATGTCGCTTTAAAGATCTCGTCGAGCTGATTAATTTGAATCTTTGTTTAAGAAGTTTGGAGTTGATTTGGTGAAGTTATCGAGTCTCAAAGTTGGAAAAGTCGCAAAAGTTGCGTATTTGAGCACATAGACTACTATTTATCCTGGAAACTCTTCAAGATGCAATTATGATGTGTCCTGTCACTTTAAAGATCTCGTCGAGCTCATTAATTTGAATCTGCGATTAAGAAGTTTGGAGTTGATTTGGTGAAGTTATTGAGTCTCAAAGTAGGAAAAGTCTCACAAGATGCGTGGTTAAGCACATAAATTACTATTTATCGTGGAAACTCTTCAAGATGCAATTAGGATGTGTCATGTCACCTTAAAGATCTCGTCGAGCTGCTTAATTTGAATCTCCAGTTAAGAAGTTTGGAGTTGATTTGGTGAAGTTATCGAGTCTCAAAGTTGGAAAAGTCGCAAAAGTTGTGTATTTGAGCACATACAGTACTATTTATCGTGGAAACTCTTCAAGATGCAATTATGATGTGTCTTGTCACTTTAAAGATCTCGTCGAGCTGATTAATTTGAATCTTTGATTAAGAAGTTTGGAGTTGATTTGGTGAAGTTATCGAGTCTCAAAGTTGGAAAAGTCGCAAAAGTTGTGTATTTGAGCACATACAGTACTATTTATCGTGGAAACTCTTCAAGATGCAATTAGGATGTGTCGTGTCACCTTAAAGATCTCGTCGAGCTGATTAATTTGAATCTTTGATTAAGAAGTTTGGAGTTGATTTGGTGAAGTTATCGAGTCTCAAATTTGGAAAAGTCGCAAAAGTTGTGTATTTGAGCACATACAGTACTATTTATCGTGGAAACTCTACAAGATGCAATTAGGATGTGTCGTGTCACTTTAAATATCTCGTCGAGCTGATTAATTTGAATCTTTGATTAAGAAGTTTGGAGTTGATTTGGTGAAGTTATCGAGTCTCAAAGTTGGAAAAGTCGCAAAAGTTGTGTATTTGAGCACATACAGTACTATTTATCGTGGAAACTCTTCAAGATGCAATTAGGATGTGTCGTGTCACCTTAAAGATCTCGTCGAGCTGATTAATTTGAATCTTTGATTAAGAAGTTTGGAGTTGATTTGGTGAAGTTATTGAGTCTCAAAGTTGGAAAAGTCACAAAAGTTGCGCATTTGAGCACATACAGTACTATTTATCCTGGAAACTCTTCAAGATGCAATTAGCATGTGTCATGTCACTTTAAATATCTCGTCGAGCTGATTAATTTGAATCTTTGATTAAGAAGTTTGGAGTTGATTTGGTGAAGTTATCGAGTCTCAAATTTGGAAAAGTCGCAAAAGTTGTGTATTTGAGCACATACAGTACTATTTATCCTGGAAACTCTTCAAGATGCAATTATGAGGTGTCGTGTCACCTTAAAGATCTCGTCGAGCTGATTAATTTGAATCTTCGGTTAAGAAGTTTGGAGTTGATTTGGTGAAGTTATTGAGTCTCAAAGTTGGAAAAGTCGCAAAAGTTGCGCATTTGAGCACATACAGTACTATTTATCGTGGAAACTCTACAAGATGCAATTAAGATGTGTCATGTAACCTTAAAGATCTCGTCGAGCTGATTAATTTGAATCTTTGTTTAAGAAGTTTGGAGTTGATTTGGTGAAGTTATTGAGTCTCAAAGTTGGAAAAGTCACAAAAGTTGCGCATTTGAGCACATACAGTACTATTTATCGTGGAAACTCTTCAAGATGCAATTAGGATGTGTCATGTCACCTTAAAGATCTCGTCGAGCTGCTTAATTTGAATCTTCGGTTAAGCAGTTTGGAGTTGATTTGGTGAAGTTATTGAGTCTCAAATTTGGAAAAGTCGCAAAAGTTGTGAATTTGAGCACATACAGTACTATTTACCGTGGAAACTCTTCAAGATGCAATTATGATGTGTCTTGTCACTTTAAAGATCTCGTCGAGCTGATTAATTTGAATCTTTGATTAAGAAGTTTGGAGTTGATTTGGTGAAGTTATCGAGTCTCAAAGTTGGAAAAGTCGCAAAAGTTGCGTATTTGAGCACATAGACTACTATTTATCCTGGAAACTCTTCAAGATGCAATTATGATGTGTCCTGTCACTTTAAAGATCTCGTCGAGCTCATTAATTTGAATCTGCGATTAAGAAGTTTGGAGTTGATTTGGTGAAGTTATTGAGTCTCAAAGTAGGAAAAGTCTCACAAGATGCGTGGTTAAGCACATAAAGTACTATTTATCGTGGAAACTCTTCAAGATGCAATTAGGATGTGTCATGTCACCTTAAAGATCTCGTCGAGCTGCTTAATTTGAATCTTCGGTTAAGAAGTTTGGAGTTGATTTGGTGAAGTTATTGAGTCTCAAATTTGGAAAAGTCGCAAAAGTTGTGAATTTGAGCACATAAAGTACTATTTATCGTGGAAACTCTTCAAGATGCAATTAGGATGTGTCATGTCACCTTAAAGATCTCGTCGAGCTGCTTAATTTGAATCTTCGGTTAAGAAGTTTGGAGTTGATTTGGTGAAGTTATTGAGTCTCAAATTTGGAAAAGTCGCAAAAGTTGTGAATTTGAGCACATACAGTACTATTTATCGTGGAAACTCTACAAGATGCAATTAGGATGTGTCGTGTCACCTTAAAGATCTCGTCGAGCTGATTAATATGAATCTTCGGTTAAGAAGTTTGGAGTTGATTTGGTGAAGTTATTGAGTCTCAAAGTTGGAAAAGTCACAAAAGTTGCGCATTTGAGCACATACAGTACTATTTATCCTGGAAACTCTACAAGATGCAATTAGGATGTGTCGTGTCACCTTAAAGATCTCGTCGAGCTGATTAATTTGAATCTTTGATTAAGAAGTTTGGAGTTGATTTGGTGAAGTTATCGAGTCTCAAATTTGGAAAAGTCGCAAAAGTTGTGTATTTGAGCACATACAGTACTATTTATCGTGGAAACTCTACAAGATGCAATTAGGATGTGTCGTGTCACCTTAAAGATCTCGTCGAGCTGATTAATTTGAATCTTCGGTTAAGAAGTTTGGAGTTGATTTGGTGAAGTTATTGAGTCTCAAAGTTGGAAAAGTCACAAAAGTTGCGCATTTGAGCACATACAGTACTATTTGTCGTGGAAACTCTACAAGATGCAATTAGGATGTGTCATGTCACCTTAAAGATCTCGTCGAGCTGATTAATTTGAATCTTTGATTAAGAAGTTTGGAGTTGATTTGGTGAAGTTATCGAGTCTCAAAGTTGGAAAAGTCGCAAAAGTTGTGTATTTGAGCACATACAGTACTATTTATCGTGGAAACTCTTCAAGATGCAATTAGGATGTGTCGTGTCACCTTAAAGATCTCGTCGAGCTGATTAATTTGAATCTTTGATTAAGAAGTTTGGAGTTGATTTGGTGAAGTTATCGAGTCTCAAAGTTGGAAAAGTCACAAAAGTTGCGCATTTGAGCACATACAGTACTATTTGTGGTGGAAACTCTACAAGATGCAATTAGGATGTGTCGTGTCACTTTAAATATCTCGTCGAGCTGATTAATTTGAATCTTTGATTAAGAAGTTTGGAGTTGATTTGGTGAAGTTATCGAGTCTCAAAGTTGGAAAAGTCGCAAAAGTTGTGTATTTGAGCACATACAGTACTATTTATCGTGGAAACTCTTCAAGATGCAATTAGGATGTGTCGTGTCACCTTAAAGATCTCGTCGAGCTGATTAATTTGAATCTTTGATTAAGAAGTTTGGAGTTGATTTGGTGAAGTTATTGAGTCTCAAAGTTGGAAAAGTCACAAAAGTTGCGCATTTGAGCACATACAGTACTATTTATCCTGGAAACTCTTCAAGATGCAATTAGCATGTGTCATGTCACTTTAAATATCTCGTCGAGCTGATTAATTTGAATCTTTGATTAAGAAGTTTGGAGTTGATTTGGTGAAGTTATCGAGTCTCAAATTTGGAAAAGTCGCAAAAGTTGTGTATTTGAGCACATACAGTACTATTTATCCTGGAAACTCTTCAAGATGCAATTATGAGGTGTCGTGTCACCTTAAAGATCTCGTCGAGCTGATTAATTTGAATCTTCGGTTAAGAAGTTTGGAGTTGATTTGGTGAAGTTATTGAGTCTCAAAGTTGGAAAAGTCGCAAAAGTTGCGCATTTGAGCACATACAGTACTATTTATCGTGGAAACTCTACAAGATGCAATTAAGATGTGTCATGTAACCTTAAAGATCTCGTCGAGCTGATTAATTTGAATCTTTGTTTAAGAAGTTTGGAGTTGATTTGGTGAAGTTATTGAGTCTCAAAGTTGGAAAAGTCACAAAAGTTGCGCATTTGAGCACATACAGTACTATTTATCGTGGAAACTCTTCAAGATGCAATTAGGATGTGTCATGTCACCTTAAAGATCTCGTCGAGCTGCTTAATTTGAATCTTCGGTTAAGCAGTTTGGAGTTGATTTGGTGAAGTTATTGAGTCTCAAATTTGGAAAAGTCGCAAAAGTTGTGAATTTGAGCACATACAGTACTATTTACCGTGGAAACTCTTCAAGATGCAATTATGATGTGTCTTGTCACTTTAAAGATCTCGTCGAGCTGATTAATTTGAATCTTTGATTAATAAGTTTGGAGTTGATTTGGTGAAGTTATCGAGTCTCAAAGTTGGAAAAGTCACAAAAGTAGCGCATTTGAGCACATACAGTACTATTTATCGTGGAAACTCTACAAGATGCAATTAGGATGTGTCGTGTCACCTTAAAGATCTCGTCGAGCTGATTAATTTGAATCTTTGATTAAGAAGTTTGGAGTTGATTTGGTGAAGTTATCGAGTCTCAAAGTTGGAAAAGTCGCAAAAGTTGCGTATTTGAGCACATAGACTACTATTTATCCTGGAAACTCTTCAAGATGCAATTATGATGTGTCCTGTCACTTTAAAGATCTCGTCGAGCTCATTAATTTGAATCTGCGATTAAGAAGTTTGGAGTTGATTTGGTGAAGTTATTGAGTCTCAAAGTAGGAAAAGTCTCACAAGATGCGTGGTTAAGCACATAAAGTACTATTTATCGTGGAAACTCTTCAAGATGCAATTAGGATGTGTCATGTCACCTTAAAGATCTCGTCGAGCTGCTTAATTTGAATCTTCGGTTAAGAAGTTTGGAGTTGATTTGGTGAAGTTATTGAGTCTCAAATTTGGAAAAGTCGCAAAAGTTGTGAATTTGAGCACATAAAGTACTATTTATCGTGGAAACTCTTCAAGATGCAATTAGGATGTGTCATGTCACCTTAAAGATCTCGTCGAGCTGCTTAATTTGAATCTTCGGTTAAGAAGTTTGGAGTTGATTTGGTGAAGTTATTGAGTCTCAAATTTGGAAAAGTCGCAAAAGTTGTGAATTTGAGCACATACAGTACTATTTATCGTGGAAACTCTACAAGATGCAATTAGGATGTGTCGTGTCACCTTAAAGATCTCGTCGAGCTGATTAATTTGAATCTTCGGTTAAGAAGTTTGGAGTTGATTTGGTGAAGTTATTGAGTCTCAAAGTTGGAAAAGTCACAAAAGTTGCGCATTTGAGCACATACAGTACTATTTATCCTGGAAACTCTACAAGATGCAATTAGGATGTGTCGTGTCACCTTAAAGATCTCGTCGAGCTGATTAATTTGAATCTTTGATTAAGAAGTTTGGAGTTGATTTGGTGAAGTTATCGAGTCTCAAATTTGGAAAAGTCGCAAAAGTTGTGTATTTGAGCACATACAGTACTATTTATCCTGGAAACTCTACAAGATGCAATTAGGATGTGTCGTGTCACCTTAAAGATCTCGTCGAGCTGATTAATTTGAATCTTCGGTTAAGAAGTTTGGAGTTGATTTGGTGAAGTTATTGAGTCTCAAAGTTGGAAAAGTCACAAAAGTTGCGCATTTGAGCACATACAGTACTATTTGTCGTGGAAACTCTACAAGATGCAATTAGGATGTGTCATGTCACCTTAAAGATCTCGTCGAGCTGATTAATTTGAATCTTTGATTAAGAAGTTTGGAGTTGATTTGGTGAAGTTATCGAGTCTCAAAGTTGGAAAAGTCGCAAAAGTTGCGTATTTGAGCACATAGACTACTATTTATCCTGGAAACTCTTCAAGATGCAATTATGATGTGTCTTGTCACTTTAAAGATCTCGTCGAGCTCATTAATTTGAATCTGCGATTAAGAAGTTTGGAGTTGATTTGGTGAAGTTATTGAGTCTCAAAGTAGGAAAAGTCTCACAAGATGCGTGGTTAAGCACATAAATTACTATTTATCGTGGAAACTCTTCAAGATGCAATTAGGATGTGTCATGTCACCTTAAAGATCTCGTCGAGCTGCTTAATTTGAATCTTCGGTTAAGAAGTTTGGAGTTGATTTGGTGAAGTTATTGAGTCTCAAATTTGGAAAAGTCGCAAAAGTTGTGTATTTGAGCACATACAGTACTATTTATCGTGGAAACTCTACAAGATGCAATTAGGATGTGTCGTGTCACCTTAAAGATCTCGTCGAGCTGATTAATTTGAATCTTTGATTAAGAAGTTTGGAGTTGATTTGGTGAAGTTATCGAGTCTCAAATTTGGAAAAGTCGCAAAAGTTGTGTATTTGAGCACATACAGTACTATTTATCGTGGAAACTCTACAAGATGCAATTAGGATGTGTCGTGTCACCTTAAAGATCTCGTCGAGCTGATTAATTTGAATCTTCGGTTAAGAAGTTTGGAGTTGATTTGGTGAAGTTATTGAGTCTCAAAGTTGGAAAAGTCGCAAAAGTTGTGTATTTGAGCACATACAGTACTATTTATCGTGGAAACTCTTCAAGATGCAATTAGGATGTGTCGTGTCACCTTAAAGATCTCGTCGAGCTGATTAATTTGAATCTTTGATTAAGAAGTTTGGAGTTGATTTGGTGAAGTTATCGAGTCTCAAATTTGGAAAAGTCGCAAAAGTTGTGTATTTGAGCACATACAGTACTATTTATCGTGGAAACTCTACAAGATGCAATTAGGATGTGTCGTGTCACCTTAAAGATCTCGTCGAGCTGATTAATTTGAATCTTCGGTTAAGAAGTTTGGAGTTGATTTGGTGAAGTTATTGAGTCTCAAAGTTGGAAAAGTCACAAAAGTTGCGCATTTGAGCACATACAGTACTATTTATCCTGGAAACTCTTCAAGATGCAATTAGCATGTGTCATGTCACTTTAAATATCTCGTCGAGCTGATTAATTTGAATCTTTGATTAAGAAGTTTGGAGTTGATTTGGTGAAGTTATCGAGTCTCAAATTTGGAAAAGTCGCAAAAGTTGTGTATTTGAGCACATACAGTACTATTTATCCTGGAAACTCTTCAAGATGCAATTATGAGGTGTCGTGTCACCTTAAAGATCTCGTCGAGCTGATTAATTTGAATCTTCGGTTAAGAAGTTTGGAGTTGATTTGGTGAAGTTATTGAGTCTCAAAGTTGGAAAAGTCGCAAAAGTTGCGCATTTGAGCACATACAGTACTATTTATCGTGGAAACTCTACAAGATGCAATTAAGATGTGTCATGTAACCTTAAAGATCTCGTCGAGCTGATTAATTTGAATCTTTGTTTAAGAAGTTTGGAGTTGATTTGGTGAAGTTATCGAGTCTCAAAGTTGGAAAAGTCGCAAAAGTTGTGTATTTGAGCACATACAGTACTATTTACCGTGGAAACTCTTCAAGATGCAATTATGATGTGTCTTGTCACTTTAAAGATCTCGTCGAGCTGATTAATTTGAATCTTTGATTAAGAAGTTTGGAGTTGATTTGGTGAAGTTATCGAGTCTCAAAGTTGGAAAAGTCGCAAAAGTTGTGTATTTGAGCACATACAGTACTATTTATCGTGGAAACTCTTCAAGATGCAATTAGGATGTGTCGTGTCACCTTAAAGATCTCGTCGAGCTGATTAATTTGAATCTTTGATTAAGAAGTTTGGAGTTGATTTGGTGAAGTTATCGAGTCTCAAAGTTGGAAAAGTCGCAAAAGTTGTGTATTTGAGCACATACAGTACTATTTATCGTGGAAACTCTTCAAGATGCAATTAGGATGTGTCATGTCACCTTAAAGATCTCGTCGAGCTGCTTAATTTGAATCTTCGGTTAAGAAGTTTGGAGTTGATTTGGTGAAGTTATTGAGTCTCAAATTTGGAAAAGTCGCAAAAGTTGTGAATTTGAGCACATAAAGTACTATTTATCGTGGAAACTCTTCAAGATGCAATTAGGATGTGTCATGTCACCTTAAAGATCTCGTCGAGCTGCTTAATTTGAATCTTCGGTTAAGAAGTTTGGAGTTGATTTGGTGAAGTTATTGAGTCTCAAATTTGGAAAAGTCGCAAAAGTTGTGAATTTGAGCACATACAGTACTATTTATCGTGGAAACTCTACAAGATGCAATTAGGATGTGTCGTGTCACCTTAAAGATCTCGTCGAGCTGATTAATTTGAATCTTCGGTTAAGAAGTTTGGAGTTGATTTGGTGAAGTTATTGAGTCTCAAAGTTGGAAAAGTCACAAAAGTTGCGCATTTGAGCACATACAGTACTATTTATCCTGGAAACTCTACAAGATGCAATTAGGATGTGTCGTGTCACCTTAAAGATCTCGTCGAGCTGATTAATTTGAATCTTTGATTAAGAAGTTTGGAGTTGATTTGGTGAAGTTATCGAGTCTCAAATTTGGAAAAGTCGCAAAAGTTGTGTATTTGAGCACATACAGTACTATTTATCCTGGAAACTCTACAAGATGCAATTAGGATGTGTCGTGTCACCTTAAAGATCTCGTCGAGCTGATTAATTTGAATCTTCGGTTAAGAAGTTTGGAGTTGATTTGGTGAAGTTATTGAGTCTCAAAGTTGGAAAAGTCACAAAAGTTGCGCATTTGAGCACATACAGTACTATTTGTCGTGGAAACTCTACAAGATGCAATTAGGATGTGTCATGTCACCTTAAAGATCTCGTCGAGCTGATTAATTTGAATCTTTGATTAAGAAGTTTGGAGTTGATTTGGTGAAGTTATCGAGTCTCAAAGTTGGAAAAGTCGCAAAAGTTGCGTATTTGAGCACATAGACTACTATTTATCCTGGAAACTCTTCAAGATGCAATTATGATGTGTCTTGTCACTTTAAAGATCTCGTCGAGCTCATTAATTTGAATCTGCGATTAAGAAGTTTGGAGTTGATTTGGTGAAGTTATTGAGTCTCAAAGTAGGAAAAGTCTCACAAGATGCGTGGTTAAGCACATAAATTACTATTTATCGTGGAAACTCTTCAAGATGCAATTAGGATGTGTCATGTCACCTTAAAGATCTCGTCGAGCTGCTTAATTTGAATCTTCGGTTAAGAAGTTTGGAGTTGATTTGGTGAAGTTATTGAGTCTCAAATTTGGAAAAGTCGCAAAAGTTGTGTATTTGAGCACATACAGTACTATTTATCGTGGAAACTCTACAAGATGCAATTAGGATGTGTCGTGTCACCTTAAAGATCTCGTCGAGCTGATTAATTTGAATCTTTGATTAAGAAGTTTGGAGTTGATTTGGTGAAGTTATCGAGTCTCAAATTTGGAAAAGTCGCAAAAGTTGTGTATTTGAGCACATACAGTACTATTTATCGTGGAAACTCTACAAGATGCAATTAGGATGTGTCGTGTCACCTTAAAGATCTCGTCGAGCTGATTAATTTGAATCTTCGGTTAAGAAGTTTGGAGTTGATTTGGTGAAGTTATTGAGTCTCAAAGTTGGAAAAGTCGCAAAAGTTGTGTATTTGAGCACATACAGTACTATTTATCGTGGAAACTCTTCAAGATGCAATTAGGATGTGTCGTGTCACCTTAAAGATCTCGTCGAGCTGATTAATTTGAATCTTTGATTAAGAAGTTTGGAGTTGATTTGGTGAAGTTATCGAGTCTCAAATTTGGAAAAGTCGCAAAAGTTGTGTATTTGAGCACATACAGTACTATTTATCGTGGAAACTCTACAAGATGCAATTAGGATGTGTCGTGTCACCTTAAAGATCTCGTCGAGCTGATTAATTTGAATCTTCGGTTAAGAAGTTTGGAGTTGATTTGGTGAAGTTATTGAGTCTCAAAGTTGGAAAAGTCACAAAAGTTGCGCATTTGAGCACATACAGTACTATTTATCCTGGAAACTCTTCAAGATGCAATTAGCATGTGTCATGTCACTTTAAATATCTCGTCGAGCTGATTAATTTGAATCTTTGATTAAGAAGTTTGGAGTTGATTTGGTGAAGTTATCGAGTCTCAAATTTGGAAAAGTCGCAAAAGTTGTGTATTTGAGCACATACAGTACTATTTATCCTGGAAACTCTTCAAGATGCAATTATGAGGTGTCGTGTCACCTTAAAGATCTCGTCGAGCTGATTAATTTGAATCTTCGGTTAAGAAGTTTGGAGTTGATTTGGTGAAGTTATTGAGTCTCAAAGTTGGAAAAGTCGCAAAAGTTGCGCATTTGAGCACATACAGTACTATTTATCGTGGAAACTCTACAAGATGCAATTAAGATGTGTCATGTAACCTTAAAGATCTCGTCGAGCTGATTAATTTGAATCTTTGTTTAAGAAGTTTGGAGTTGATTTGGTGAAGTTATCGAGTCTCAAAGTTGGAAAAGTCGCAAAAGTTGTGTATTTGAGCACATACAGTACTATTTACCGTGGAAACTCTTCAAGATGCAATTATGATGTGTCTTGTCACTTTAAAGATCTCGTCGAGCTGATTAATTTGAATCTTTGATTAAGAAGTTTGGAGTTGATTTGGTGAAGTTATCGAGTCTCAAAGTTGGAAAAGTCGCAAAAGTTGTGTATTTGAGCACATACAGTACTATTTATCGTGGAAACTCTTCAAGATGCAATTAGGATGTGTCGTGTCACCTTAAAGATCTCGTCGAGCTGATTAATTTGAATCTTTGATTAAGAAGTTTGGAGTTGATTTGGTGAAGTTATCGAGTCTCAAAGTTGGAAAAGTCGCAAAAGTTGTGTATTTGAGCACATACAGTACTATTTATCGTGGAAACTCTTCAAGATGCAATTAGGATGTGTCGTGTCACCTTAAAGATCTCGTCGAGCTGATTAATTTGAATCTTTGATTAAGAAGTTTGGAGTTGATTTGGTGAAGTTATCGAGTCTCAAATTTGGAAAAGTCGCAAAAGTTGTGTATTTGAGCACATACAGTACTATTTATCGTGGAAACTCTACAAGATGCAATTAGGATGTGTCGTGTCACCTTAAAGATCTCGTCGAGCTGATTAATTTGAATCTTCGGTTAAGAAGTTTGGAGTTGATTTGGTGAAGTTATTGAGTCTCAAAGTTGGAAAAGTCACAAAAGTTGCGCATTTGAGCACATACAGTACTATTTATCCTGGAAACTCTTCAAGATGCAATTAGCATGTGTCATGTCACTTTAAATATCTCGTCGAGCTGATTAATTTGAATCTTTGATTAAGAAGTTTGGAGTTGATTTGGTGAAGTTATTGAGTCTCAAAGTTGGAAAAGTCGCAAAAGTTGCGCATTTGAGCACATACAGTACTATTTATCGTGGAAACTCTACAAGATGCAATTAAGATGTGTCATGTAACCTTAAAGATCTCGTCGAGCTGATTAATTTGAATCTTTGTTTAAGAAGTTTGGAGTTGATTTGGTGAAGTTATCGAGTCTCAAAGTTGGAAAAGTCGCAAAAGTTGTGTATTTGAGCACATACAGTACTATTTACCGTGGAAACTTTTCAAGATGCAATTATGATGTGTCTTGTCACTTTAAAGATCTCGTCGAGCTGATTAATTTGAATCTTTGATTAAGAAGTTTGGAGTTGATTTGGTGAAGTTATCGAGTCTCAAATTTGGAAAAGTCGCAAAAGTTGTGTATTTGAGCACATACAGTACTATTTATCGTGGAAACTCTACAAGATGCAATTAGGATGTGTCGTGTCACCTTAAAGATCTTGTCGAGCTGATTAATTTGAATCTTCGGTTAAGAAGTTTGGAGTTGATTTGGTGAAGTTATTGAGTCTCAAAGTTGGAAAAGTCACAAAAGTTGCGCATTTGAGCACATACAGTACTATTTATCCTGGAAACTCTTCAAGATGCAATTAGCATGTGTCATGTCACTTTAAATATCTCGTCGAGCTGATTAATTTGAATCTTTGATTAAGAAGTTTGGAGTTGATTTGGTGAAGTTATCGAGTCTCAAATTTGGAAAAGTCGCAAAAGTTGTGTATTTGAGCACATACAGTACTATTTATCCTGGAAACTCTTCAAGATGCAATTATGAGGTGTCGTGTCACCTTAAAGATCTCGTCGAGCTGATTAATTTGAATCTTTGATTAAGAAGTTTGGAGTTGATTTGGTGAAGTTATCGAGTCTCAAAGTTGGAAAAGTCGCAAAAGTTGTGTATTTGAGCACATACAGTACTATTTATCGTGGAAACTCTTCAAGATGCAATTAGGATGTGTCGTGTCACCTTAAAGATCTCGTCGAGCTGATTAATTTGAATCTTTGATTAAGAAGTTTGGAGTTGATTTGGTGAAGTTATCGAGTCTCAAATTTGGAAAAGTCGCAAAAGTTGTGTATTTGAGCACATACAGTACTATTTATCGTGGAAACTCTACAAGATGCAATTAGGATGTGTCGTGTCACCTTAAAGATCTCGTCGAGCTGATTAATTTGAATCTTCGGTTAAGAAGTTTGGAGTTGATTTGGTGAAGTTATTGAGTCTCAAAGTTGGAAAAGTCACAAAAGTTGCGCATTTGAGCACATACAGTACTATTTATCCTGGAAACTCTTCAAGATGCAATTAGCATGTGTCATGTCACTTTAAATATCTCGTCGAGCTGATTAATTTGAATCTTTGATTAAGAAGTTTGGAGTTGATTTGGTGAAGTTATTGAGTCTCAAAGTTGGAAAAGTCGCAAAAGTTGCGCATTTGAGCACATACAGTACTATTTATCGTGGAAACTCTACAAGATGCAATTAAGATGTGTCATGTAACCTTAAAGATCTCGTCGAGCTGATTAATTTGAATCTTTGTTTAAGAAGTTTGGAGTTGATTTGGTGAAGTTATCGAGTCTCAAAGTTGGAAAAGTCGCAAAAGTTGTGTATTTGAGCACATACAGTACTATTTACCGTGGAAACTTTTCAAGATGCAATTATGATGTGTCTTGTCACTTTAAAGATCTCGTCGAGCTGATTAATTTGAATCTTTGATTAAGAAGTTTGGAGTTGATTTGGTGAAGTTATCGAGTCTCAAATTTGGAAAAGTCGCAAAAGTTGTGTATTTGAGCACATACAGTACTATTTATCGTGGAAACTCTACAAGATGCAATTAGGATGTGTCGTGTCACCTTAAAGATCTTGTCGAGCTGATTAATTTGAATCTTCGGTTAAGAAGTTTGGAGTTGATTTGGTGAAGTTATTGAGTCTCAAAGTTGGAAAAGTCACAAAAGTTGCGCATTTGAGCACATACAGTACTATTTATCCTGGAAACTCTTCAAGATGCAATTAGCATGTGTCATGTCACTTTAAATATCTCGTCGAGCTGATTAATTTGAATCTTTGATTAAGAAGTTTGGAGTTGATTTGGTGAAGTTATCGAGTCTCAAATTTGGAAAAGTCGCAAAAGTTGTGTATTTGAGCACATACAGTACTATTTATCCTGGAAACTCTTCAAGATGCAATTATGAGGTGTCGTGTCACCTTAAAGATCTCGTCGAGCTGATTAATTTGAATCTTCGGTTAAGAAGTTTGGAGTTGATTTGGTGAAGTTATTGAGTCTCAAAGTTGGAAAAGTCGCAAAAGTTGCGCATTTGAGCACATACAGTACTATTTACCGTGGAAACTTTTCAAGATGCAATTATGATGTGTCTTGTCACTTTAAAGATCTCGTCGAGCTGATTAATTTGAATCTTTGATTAAGAAGTTTGGAGTTGATTTGGTGAAGTTATCGAGTCTCAAATTTGGAAAAGTCGCAAAAGTTGTGTATTTGAGCACATACAGTACTATTTATCGTGGAAACTCTACAAGATGCAATTAGGATGTGTCGTGTCACCTTAAAGATCTCGTCGAGCTGATTAATTTGAATCTTCGGTTAAGAAGTTTGGAGTTGATTTGGTGAAGTTATTGAGTCTCAAAGTTGGAAAAGTCACAAAAGTTGCGCATTTGAGCACATACAGTACTATTTATCCTGGAAACTCTTCAAGATGCAATTAGCATGTGTCATGTCACTTTAAATATCTCGTCGAGCTGATTAATTTGAATCTTTGATTAAGAAGTTTGGAGTTGATTTGGTGAAGTTATCGAGTCTCAAATTTGGAAAAGTCGCAAAAGTTGTGTATTTGAGCACATACAGTACTATTTATCCTGGAAACTCTTCAAGATGCAATTATGAGGTGTCGTGTCACCTTAAAGATCTCGTCGAGCTGATTAATTTGAATCTTCGGTTAAGAAGTTTGGAGTTGATTTGGTGAAGTTATTGAGTCTCAAAGTTGGAAAAGTCGCAAAAGTTGTGTATTTGAGCACATACAGTACTATTTACCGTGGAAACTTTTCAAGATGCAATTATGATGTGTCTTGTCACTTTAAAGATCTCGTCGAGCTGATTAATTTGAATCTTTGATTAAGAAGTTTGGAGTTGATTTGGTGAAGTTATCGAGTCTCAAATTTGGAAAAGTCGCAAAAGTTGTGTATTTGAGCACATACAGTACTATTTATCGTGGAAACTCTACAAGATGCAATTAGGATGTGTCGTGTCACCTTAAAGATCTTGTCGAGCTGATTAATTTGAATCTTCGGTTAAGAAGTTTGGAGTTGATTTGGTGAAGTTATTGAGTCTCAAAGTTGGAAAAGTCACAAAAGTTGCGCATTTGAGCACATACAGTACTATTTATCCTGGAAACTCTTCAAGATGCAATTAGCATGTGTCATGTCACTTTAAATATCTCGTCGAGCTGATTAATTTGAATCTTTGATTAAGAAGTTTGGAGTTGATTTGGTGAAGTTATCGAGTCTCAAAGTTGGAAAAGTCGCAAAAGTTGTGTATTTGAGCACATACAGTACTATTTATCGTGGAAACTCTTCAAGATGCAATTAGGATGTGTCATGTCACCTTAAAGATCTCGTCGAGCTGCTTAATTTGATTCTTCGGTTAAGAAGTTTGGAGTTGATTTGGTGAAGTTTTCGAGTCTCAAAGTTGGAAAAGTCGCAAAAGTTGCGCATTTGAGCACATACAGTACTATTTATCCTGGAAACTCTTCAAGATGCAATTAGGATGTGTCATGTCACTTTAAAGATCTCGTCGAGCTGATTAATTTGAATCTTTGATTAAGAAGTTTGGAGTTGATTTGGTGAAGTTATCGAGTCTCAAATTTGGAAAAGTCGCAAAAGTTGTGTATTTGAGCACATACAGTACTATTTATCGTGGAAACTCTACAAGATGCAATTAGGATGTGTCGTGTCACCTTAAAGATCTCGTCGAGCTGATTAATTTGAATCTTCGGTTAAGAAGTTTGGAGTTGATTTGGTGAAGTTATTGAGTCTCAAAGTTGGAAAAGTCACAAAAGTTGCGCATTTGAGCACATACAGTACTATTTATCGTGGAAACTCTACAAGATGCAATTAGGATGTGTCGTGTCACCTTAAAGATCTCGTCAAGCTGATTAATTTGAATCTTTGATTAAGAAGTTTGGAGTTGATTTGGTGAAGTTATCGAGTCTCAAAGTTGGAAAAGTTGCAAAAGTTGCGTATTTGAGCACATAGACTACTATTTATCCTGGAAACTCTTCAAGATGCAATTATGATGTGTCCTGTCACTTTAAAGATCTCGTCGAGCTCATTAATTTGAATCTGCGATTAAGAAGTTTGGAGTTGATTTGGTGAAGTTATTGAGTCTCAAAGTAGGAAAAGTCTCACAAGATGCGTGGTTAAGCACATAAATTACTATTTATCGTGGAAACTCTTCAAGATGCAATTAGGATGTGTCATGTCACCTTAAAGATCTCGTCGAGCTGATTAATTTGAATCTTCGGTTAAGAAGTTTGGAGTTGATTTGGTGAAGTTATTGAGTCTCAAAGTTGGAAAAGTCACAAAAGTTGCGCATTTGAGCACATACAGTACTATTTATCCTGGAAACTCTTCAAGATGCAATTAACATGTGTCATGTCACTTTAAATATCTCGTCGAGCTGATTAATTTGAATCTTTGATTAAGAAGTTTGGAGTTGATTTGGTGAAGTTATCGAGTCTCAAATTTGGAAAAGTCGCAAAAGTTGTGTATTTGAGCACATACAGTACTATTTATCCTGGAAACTCTTCAAGATGCAATTATGATGTGTCTTGTCACCTTAAAGATCTCGTCGAGCTGATTAATTTGAATCTTCGGTTAAGAAGTTTGGAGTTGATTTGGTGAAGTTTTCGAGTCTCAAAGTTGGAAAAGTCACAAAAGTTGCGCATTTGAGCACATACAGTACTATTTATCGTGGAAACTCTACAAGATGCAATTAGGATGTGTCGTGTCACCTTAAAGATCTCGTCGAGCTGATTAATTTGAATCTTTGATTAAGAAGTTTGGAGTTGATTTGGTGAAGTTATCGAGTCTCAAATTTGGAAAAGTCGCAAAAGTTGTGTATTTGAGCACATACAGTACTATTTATCGTGGAAACTCTACAAGATGCAATTAGGATGTGTCGTGTCACCTTAAAGATCTCGTCGAGCTGATTAATTTGAATCTTCGGTTAAGAAGTTTGGAGTTGATTTGGTGAAGTTATTGAGTCTCAAAGTTGGAAAAGTCACAAAAGTTGCGCATTTGAGCACATACAGTACTATTTATCGTGGAAACTCTACAAGATGCAATTAGGATGTGTCGTGTCACCTTAAAGATCTCGTCAAGCTGATTAATTTGAATCTTTGATTAAGAAGTTTGGAGTTGATTTGGTGAAGTCATCGAGTCTCAAAGTTGGAAAAGTTGCAAAAGTTGCGTATTTGAGCACATAGACTACTATTTATCCTGGAAACTCTTCAAGATGCAATTATGATGTGTCCTGTCACTTTAAAGATCTCGTCGAGCTCATTAATTTGAATCTGCGATTAAGAAGTTTGGAGTTGATTTGGTGAAGTTATTGAGTCTCAAAGTAGGAAAAGTCTCACAAGATGCGTGGTTAAGCACATAAATTACTATTTATCGTGGAAACTCTTCAAGATGCAATTAGGATGTGTCATGTCACCTTAAAGATCTCGTCGAGCTGATTAATTTGAATCTTCGGTTAAGAAGTTTGGAGTTGATTTGGTGAAGTTATTGAGTCTCAAAGTTGGAAAAGTCACAAAAGTTGCGCATTTGAGCACATACAGTACTATTTATCCTGGAAACTCTTCAAGATGCAATTAACATGTGTCATGTCACTTTAAATATCTCGTCGAGCTGATTAATTTGAATCTTTGATTAAGAAGTTTGGAGTTGATTTGGTGAAGTTATCGAGTCTCAAATTTGGAAAAGTCGCAAAAGTTGTGTATTTGAGCACATACAGTACTATTTATCCTGGAAACTCTTCAAGATGCAATTATGATGTGTCTTGTCACCTTAAAGATCTCGTCGAGCTGATTAATTTGAATCTTCGGTTAAGAAGTTTGGAGTTGATTTGGTGAAGTTATTGAGTCTCAAAGTTGGAAAAGTCACAAAAGTTGCGCATTTGAGCACATACAGTACTATTTATCGTGGAAACTCTACAAGATGCAATTAGGATGTGTCGTGTCACCTTAAAGATCTCGTCGAGCTGATTAATTTGAATCTTTGATTAAGAAGTTTGGAGTTGATTTGGTGAAGTTATCGAGTCTCAAATTTGGAAAAGTCGCAAAAGTTGTGTATTTGAGCACATACAGTACTATTTATCGTGGAAACTCTACAAGATGCAATTAGGATGTGTCGTGTCACTTTAAAGATCTCGTCGAGCTGATTAATTTGAATCTGCGATTAAGAAGTTTGGAGTTGATTTGGTGAAGTTATCGAGTCTCAAATTTGGAAAAGTCGCAAAAGTTGTGTATTTGAGCACATACAGTACTATTTATCGTGGAAACTCTACAAGATGCAATTAGGATGTGTCGTGTCACTTTAAAGATCTCGTCGAGCTCATTAATTTGAATCTGCGATTAAGAAGTTTGGAGTTGATTTGGTGAAGTTATTAAGTCTCAAAGTGGGAAAAGTCTCACAAGATGCGTGGTTAAGCACATAAAGTACTATTTATCGTGGAAACTCTACAAGATGCAATTAGGATGTGTCGTGTCACCTTAAAGATCTCGTCGAGCTGATTAATTTGAATCTTTGATTAAGTAGTTTGGAGTTGATTTGGTGAAGTTATTAAGTCTCAAAGCTGGAAAAGTAGCAAAAGTTGCGCATTTGAGCGCATAAAGTACTATTAATCCTGGAAACTCTTCAAGATGTAATTAGCATGTGTCATGTCACTTTAAAGATCTCGTCAAGCTGATTAATTTGAATCTTCGGTTAAGAAGTTTGGAGTTGATTTGGTGAAGTTATCGAGTCTCAAAGTTGGAAAAGTCGCAAAAGTAGCGTATTTGAGCACATAGACTACTATTTATCCTGGAAACTCTTCAAGATGCAATTATGATGTGTCCTGTCACTTTAAAGATCTCGTCGAGCTGATTAATTTGAATCTTTGATTAAGAAGTTTGGAGTTGATTTGGTGAAGTTATTGAGTCTCAAAGTTGGAAAAGTCACAAAAGTTGCGCATTTGAGAACATACAGTACTATTTATCGTGGAAACTTTACAAGATGCAATTAGGATGTGTCGTGTCACCTTAAAGATCTCGTCGAGCTGATTACTTTGAATCTGCGATTAAGAAGTTTGGAGTTGATTTGGTGAAGTTTTCGAGTCTCAAAGTTGGAAAAGTCGCAAAAGTTGCGTATTTGAGCACATAAAGTACTATTTATCCTGGAAACTCTTCAAGATGCAATTAGCATGTGTCATGTCACTTTAAAGATCTCGTCGAGCTGATTAATTTGAATCTTTGTTTAAGAAGTTTGGAGTTGATTTGGTGAAGTTATCGAGTCTCAAAGTTGGAAAAGTCTCAAAAGTTGCGTGTTTGAGCCCATAAAGTACTATTTATCGTGGAAACTCTTCAAGATGCAATTAGGATGTGTCATGTAACCTTAAAGATCTCGTCGAGCTGATTAATTTGAATCTTTGTTGAAGAAGTTTGGAGTTGATTTGGTGAAGTTATCGAGTCTCAAAATTGGAAAAGTCGCAAAAGTGGCGTATTTGAGCACATAAAGTACTATTTATCCTGGAAACTCTTCAAGATGCAATTAGGATGTGTCATGTCACTTTAAAGATCTCGTCGAGCTGATTAATTTGAATCTTTGTTGAAGAAGTTTGTAGTTGATTTGGTGAAGTTATCGAGTCTCAAAATTAGAAAACTCTCAAAAGTTGCGTGGTTAAGCACATAAAGTCCTATTTATCCTGGAAACTCTTCACGATGCAATTAGGATGTGTCATGTAACCTTAAAGATCTCGTCGAGCTGATTAATTTGAATCTTGGATTAAGAAATTTGGAGTTTGTTTGGTGAAGTTTTTGAATCTCAAAGTTGGAAAAGTCTCAAAAGTTACGTGGTTAAGCACATAAAGTACTATTTATCGTGGAAACTCTTCAAGATGCAATTATGATGTGTCCTGTCACTTTAAAGATCTCGTCGAGCTCATTAATTTGAATCTGCGATTAAGAAGTTTGGAGTTGATTTGGTGAAGTTATCGAGTCTCAAAGTTGGAAAAGTCGCAAAAGTTGCGCATTTGAGCACATACAGTACTATTTATCGTGGAAACTCTTCAAGATGCAATTAGGATGTGTCATGTCACCTTCAAAATCTCGTCGAGCTGAATAATTTGAATCTTTGTTTTAGAAGTTTGGAGTTGATTTGGTGAAGTTATCGAGTCTCAAAGTTGGAAAAGTCTCAAAAGTTACGTGGTTAAGCACATAAAGTACTATTTATCGTGGAAACTCTACAAAATGCAATTAGGATGTGTCATGTAACCTTAAAGATCTCGTCGAGCTGATTAATTTGAATCTTTGTTGAAGAAGTTTGGAGTTGATTTGGTGAAGTTATCGAATCTCAAAGTTGGAAAAGTCGCAAAAGTTGCGTATTTGAGCACATAGACTACTATTTATCCTGGAAACTCTTCAAGATGCAATTATGATGTGTCCTGTCACTTTAAAGATCTCGTCGAGCTCATTAATTTGAATCTGCGATTAAGAAGTTTGGAGTTGATGTGGTGAAGTTATTGAGTCTCAAAGTAGGAAAAGTCTCACAAGATGCGTGGTTAAGCACATAAAGTACTATTTATCGTGGAAACTCTACAAGATGCAATTAGGATGTGTCGTGTCACCTTAAAGATCTCGTCGAGCTGATTAATTTGAATCTTTGATTAGGTAGTTTGGAGTTGATTTGGTGAAGTTATTAAGTCTCAAAGCTGGAAAAGTAGCAAAAGTTGCGCATTTGAGCGCATAAAGTACTATTAATCCTGGAAACTCTTCAAGATGCAATTAGCATGTGTCATGTCACTTTAAAGATCTCGTCAAGCTGATTAATTTGAATCTTCGGTTAAGAAGTTTGGAGTTGATTTGGTGAAGTTTTCGAGTCTCAAAGTTGGAAAAGTCGCAAAAGTTGCGTATTTGAGCACATAGACTACTATTTATCCTGGAAACTCTTCAAGATGCAATTATGATGTGTCCTGTCACTTTAAAGATCTCGTCGAGCTCATTAATTTGAATCTGCGATTAAGAAGTTTGGAGTTGATTTGGTGAAGTTATTAAGTCTCAAAGTGGGAAAAGTCTCACAAGATGCGTGGTTAAGCACATAAAGTACTATTTATCGTGGAAACTCTACAAGATGCAATTAGGATGTGTCGTGTCACCTTAAAGATCTCGTCGAGCTGATTAATTTGAATCTTTGATTAAGTAGTTTGGAGTTGATTTGGTGAAGTTATTAAGTCTCAAAGCTGGAAAAGTAGCAAAAGTTGCGCATTTGAGCGCATAAAGTACTATTAATCCTGGAAACTCTTCAAGATGCAATTAGCATGTGTCATGTCACTTTAAAGATCTCGTCAAGCTGATTAATTTGAATCTTCGGTTAAGAAGTTTGGAGTTGATTTGGTGAAGTTATCGAGTCTCAAAGTTGGAAAAGTCGCAAAAGTAGCGTATTTGAGCACATAGACTACTATTTATCCTGGAAACTCTTCAAGATGCAATTATGATGTGTCCTGTCACTTTAAAGATCTCGTCGAGCTGATTAATTTGAATCTTTGATTAAGAAGTTTGGAGTTGATTTGGTGAAGTTATTGAGTCTCAAAGTTGGAAAAGTCACAAAAGTTGCGCATTTGAGAACATACAGTACTATTTATCGTGGAAACTTTACAAGATGCAATTAGGATGTGTCGTGTCACCTTAAAGATCTCGTCGAGCTGATTACTTTGAATCTGCGATTAAGAAGTTTGGAGTTGATTTGGTGAAGTTTTCGAGTCTCAAAGTTGGAAAAGTCGCAAAAGTTGCGTATTTGAGCACATAAAGTACTATTTATCCTGGAAACTCTTCAAGATGCAATTAGCATGTGTCATGTCACTTTAAAGATCTCGTCGAGCTGATTAATTTGAATCTTTGTTTAAGAAGTTTGGAGTTGATTTGGTGAAGTTATCGAGTCTCAAAATTGGAAAAGTCGCAAAAGTGGCGTATTTGAGCACATAAAGTACTATTTATCCTGGAAACTCTTCACGATGCAATTAGGATGTGTCATGTAACCTTAAAGATCTCGTCGAGCTGATTAATTTGAATCTTTGTTGAAGAAGTTTGGAGTTGATTTGGTGAAGTTATCGAGTCTCAAAATTGGAAAAGTCGCAAAAGTGGCGTATTTGAGCACATAAAGTACTATTTATCCTGGAAACTCTTCAAGATGCAATTAGGATGTGTCATGTCACTTTAAAGATCTCGTCGAGCTGATTAATTTGAATCTTTGTTGAAGAAGTTTGTAGTTGATTTGGTGAAGTTATCGAGTCTCAAAATTAGAAAACTCTCAAAAGTTGCGTGGTTAAGCACATAAAGTCCTATTTATCCTGGAAACTCTTCACGATGCAATTAGGATGTGTCATGTAACCTTAAAGATCTCGTCGAGCTGATTAATTTGAATCTTGGATTAAGAAATTTGGAGTTTGTTTGGTGAAGTTTTTGAATCTCAAAGTTGGAAAAGTCTCAAAAGTTACGTGGTTAAGCACATAAAGTACTATTTATCGTGGAAACTCTTCAAGATGCAATTATGATGTGTCCTGTCACTTTAAAGATCTCGTCGAGCTCATTAATTTGAATCTGCGATTAAGAAGTTTGGAGTTGATGTGGTGAAGTTATTGAGTCTCAAAGTAGGAAAAGTCTCACAAGATGCGTGGTTAAGCACATAAAGTACTATTTATCGTGGAAACTCTACAAGATGCAATTAGGATGTGTCGTGTCACCTTAAAGATCTCGTCGAGCTGATTAATTTGAATCTTTGATTAGGTAGTTTGGAGTTGATTTGGTGAAGTTATTAAGTCTCAAAGCTGGAAAAGTAGCAAAAGTTGCGCATTTGAGCGCATAAAGTACTATTAATCCTGGAAACTCTTCAAGATGCAATTAGCATGTGTCATGTCACTTTAAAGATCTCGTCAAGCTGATTAATTTGAATCTTCGGTTAAGAAGTTTGGAGTTGATTTGGTGAAGTTTTCGAGTCTCAAAGTTGGAAAAGTCGCAAAAGTTGCGTATTTGAGCACATAGACTACTATTTATCCTGGAAACTCTTCAAGATGCAATTATGATGTGTCCTGTCACTTTAAAGATCTCGTCGAGCTCATTAATTTGAATCTGCGATTAAGAAGTTTGGAGTTGATTTGGTGAAGTTATTAAGTCTCAAAGTGGGAAAAGTCTCACAAGATGCGTGGTTAAGCACATAAAGTACTATTTATCGTGGAAACTCTACAAGATGCAATTAGGATGTGTCGTGTCACCTTAAAGATCTCGTCGAGCTGATTAATTTGAATCTTTGATTAAGTAGTTTGGAGTTGATTTGGTGAAGTTATTAAGTCTCAAAGCTGGAAAAGTAGCAAAAGTTGCGCATTTGAGCGCATAAAGTACTATTAATCCTGGAAACTCTTCAAGATGCAATTAGCATGTGTCATGTCACTTTAAAGATCTCGTCAAGCTGATTAATTTGAATCTTCGGTTAAGAAGTTTGGAGTTGATTTGGTGAAGTTATCGAGTCTCAAAGTTGGAAAAGTCGCAAAAGTAGCGTATTTGAGCACATAGACTACTATTTATCCTGGAAACTCTTCAAGATGCAATTATGATGTGTCCTGTCACTTTAAAGATCTCGTCGAGCTGATTAATTTGAATCTTTGATTAAGAAGTTTGGAGTTGATTTGGTGAAGTTATTGAGTCTCAAAGTTGGAAAAGTCACAAAAGTTGCGCATTTGAGAACATACAGTACTATTTATCGTGGAAACTTTACAAGATGCAATTAGGATGTGTCGTGTCACCTTAAAGATCTCGTCGAGCTGATTACTTTGAATCTGCGATTAAGAAGTTTGGAGTTGATTTGGTGAAGTTTTCGAGTCTCAAAGTTGGAAAAGTCGCAAAAGTTGCGTATTTGAGCACATAAAGTACTATTTATCCTGGAAACTCTTCAAGATGCAATTAGCATGTGTCATGTCACTTTAAAGATCTCGTCGAGCTGATTAATTTGAATCTTTGTTTAAGAAGTTTGGAGTTGATTTGGTGAAGTTATCGAGTCTCAAAGTTGGAAAAATCGCAAAAGTTGCGTATTTGAGCACATAGACTACTATTTATCCTGGAAACTCTTCAAGATGCAATTATGATGTGTCCTGTCACTTTAAAGATCTCGTCGAGCTGATTACTTTGAATCTTTGATTAAGAAGATTGGAGTTGATTTGGTGAAGTTATCGAGTCTCAATGTCGGAAAAGTCGCAAAAGTTGCGTATTTGAGCACAAACAGTACTATTTATCGTGGAAACTCTTCAAGATGCAATTAGGATGTGTCATGTCACCTTAAAGATCTCGTCGAGCTGATTAATTTGAATCTTGGATTAAGAAATTTGGAGTTTGTTTGGTGAAGTTTTTGAATCTCAAAGTTGGAAAAGTCTCAAAAGTTACGTGGTTAAGCACATAAAGTACTATTTATCGTGGAAACTCTACAAGATGTAATTAGGATGTGTCATGTAACCTTAAAGATCTCGTCGAGCTGATTAATTTGAATCTTTGTTGAAGAAGTTTGGAGTTGATTTGGTGAAGTTATCAAGTCTCAAAGTTGGAAAAGTCTCAAAAGTTGCGTGGTTAAGCACATAAAGTCCTATTTATCCTGGAAACTCTACAAGATGTAATTAGGATGTGTCATGTAACCTTAAAGATCTCGTCGAGCTGATTAATTTGAATCTTTGTTGAAGAAGTTTGGAGTTGATTTGGTGAAGTTATCGAGTCTCAAAGTTGGAAAAATCGCAAAAGTTGCGTATTTGAGCACATAGACTACTATTTATCCTGGAAACTCTTCAAGATGCAATTATGATGTGTCATGTCACTTTAAAGATCTCGTCGAGCTGATTAATTTGAATCTTTGTTGAAGAAGTTTGGAGTTAATTTGGTGAAGTTATCGAGTCTCAAAGTTGGAAAAATCGCAAAAGTTGCGTATTTGAGCACATAGACTACTATTTATCCTGGAAACTCTTCAAGATGCAATTATGATGTGTCATGTCACTTTAAAGATCTCGTCGAGCTGATTAATTTGAATCTTCGGTTAAGAAGTTTCGAGTTGATTTGGTGAAGTTATTGAGTCTCAAAGTAGGAAAAGTCTCACAAGATGCGTGGTTAAGCACATAAAGTACTATTTATCGTGGAAACTCTACAAGATGCAATTAGGATGTGTCGTGTCACCTTAAAGAACTTGTCGAGCTGATTAATTTGAATCTTTGATTAAGTAGTTTGGAGTTGAGTTGGTGAAGTTATTAAGTCTCAAAGTTGGAAAAGTCGCAAAAGTTGCGTATTTGAGCACATACTGTACTATTTATCCTGGAAACTCTTCAAGATGCAATTATGATGTGTCCTGTCACTTTAAAGATCTCGTCGAGCTGATTAATTTGAATCTTCGGTTAAGAAGTTTGGAGTTGATTTGGTGAAGTTTTCGAGTCTCAAAGTTGGAAAAGTCGCAAAAGTTGCGTATTTGAGCACATGCAGTACTATTTATCCTGTAAACTCTTCAAGATGCAATTAGCATGTGTCATGTCACTTTAAAGATCTCGTCGAGCTGATTAATTTGAATCTGCGATTAAGAAGTTTGGAGTTGATTTGGTGAAGTTATTGAGTCTCAAAGTAGGAAAAGTCTCACAAGATGCGTGGTTAAGCACATAAAGTACTATTTATCGTGGAAACTCTTCAAGATGCAATTAGCATGTGTCATGTCACTTTAAAGATCTCGTCGAGCTGATTAATTTGAATCTGCGATTAAGAAGTTTGGAGTTGATTTGGTGAAGTTATCGAGTCTCAAAGTTGGGAAAGTCGCAAAAGTTGCGTATTTGAGCACTTACAGAAGTATATATCGTGGAAACTCTACAAGATGCAATTAGGATGTGTCATGTCACCTTAAAGATCTCGTCGAGCTGATTAATTTGAATCTTTGATTAAGATGTTTAGAGTTGATTTGGTGAAGTTATCGAGTCTCAAAGTTGGAAAAGTCTCAAAAGTTGCGTGTTTGAGCCCATAAAGTACTATTTATCGTGGAAACTCTTCAAGATGCAATTAGGATGTGTCATGTAACCTTAAAGATCTCGTCGAGCTGATTAATTTGAATCTTTGTTGAAGAAGTTTGGAGTTGATTTGGTGAAGTTATCGAGTCTCAAAATTGGAAAAGTCGCAAAAGTGGCGTATTTGAGCATATAAAGTACTATTTATCCTGGAAACTCTTCAAGATGCAATTATGATGTGTCCTGTCACCTTAAAGATCTCGTCGAGCTCATTAATTTGAATCTGCGATTAAGAAGTTTGGAGTTGATTTGATGAAGTTATCGAGTCTCAAAGTTGGAAAAGTCGCAAAAGTTGCGCATTTGAGCACATACAGTACTATTTATCGTGGAAACTCTTCAAGATGCAATTAGGATGTGTCATGTCACCTTCAAAATCTCGTCGAGCTGAATAATTTGAATCTTTGTTTTAGAAGTTTGGAGTTGATTTGGTGAAGTTATCGAGTCTCAAAGTTGGAAAAGTCTCAAAAGTTACGTGGTTAAGCACATAAAGTACTATTTATCCTGGAAACTCTTCAAGATGCAATTATGATGTGTCCTGTCACTTTAAAGATCTCGTCGAGCTCATTAATTTGAATCTGCGATTAAGAAGTTTGGAGTTGATGTGGTGAAGTTATTGAGTTTCAAAGTAGGAAAAGTCTCAAAAGTTACGTGGTTAAGCACATAAAGTACTATTTATCGTGGAAACTCTACAAAATGCAATTAGGATGTGTCGTGTCACCTTAAAGATCTCGTCGAGCTGATTAATTTGAATCTTCGATTAAGAAATTTGGAGTTTGTTTGGTGAAGTTTTTGAATCTCAAAGTTGGAAAAGTCTCAAAAGTTACGTGGTTAAGCACATAAAGTCCTATTTATCCTGGAAACTCTTCAAGATGCAATTAGGATGTGTCGTGTCACCTTAAAGATCTCGTCGAGCTGATTAATTTGAATCTTTGTTTAAGAAGTTTGCGTTGATTTGGTGAAGTTATCGAGTTTCAAATTTGGAAAAGTCGCAAAAGTTGCATGGTTAAGCACATAAAGTACTATTTATCCTGGAAACTCTTCAAGATGCAATTAGGATGTGTCATGTAACCTTAAAGATCTCGTCGAGCTGATTAATTTGAATCTTGGATTAAGAAATTTGGAGTTTGTTTGGTGAAGTTTTTGAATCTCAAAGTTGGAAAAGTCTCAAAAGTTACGTGGTTAAGCACATAAAGTCCTATTTATCCTGGAAACTCTTCAAGATGCAATTATGATGTGTCCTGTCACTTTAAAGATCTCGTCGGGCTGATTAATTTGAATCTGCGATTAAGAAGTTTGGAGTTGATTCGGTGAAGTTATCGAGTCTCAAAGTTGGAAAAGTCGCAAAACTTGCGTGTTTGAGCCCATAAAGTACTATTTATCGTGGAAACTCTTCAAGATGCAATTAGGATGTGTCATGTCACTTTAAAGATCTCGTCGAGCTGATTAATTTGAATCTTTGTTGAAGAAGTTTGTAGTTGATTTGGTGAAGTTATCGAGTCTCAAAGTTGGAAAAGTCTCAAAAGTTGCGTGGTTAAGCACATAAAGTCCTATTTATCCTGGAAACTCTTCAAGATGCAATTAGGATGTGTCGTGTCACCTTAAAGATCTCGTCGAGCTGATTAATTTGAATCTTTGTTGAAGAAGTTTGGAGTTGATTTGGTGAAGTTATCGAGTCTCAAAGTTGGAAAAGTCTTAAAACTTGCGTGTTTGAGCACATAAAGTACTATTTATCCTGGAAACTCTTCAAGATGCAATTAGGATGTGTCATGTCACTTTAAAGATCTCGACGAGCTGATTAATTTGAATATTTGTTGAAGAAGTGTGGAGTTGATTTGGTGAAGTTATCGAGTCTCAAAGTTGGAAAAGTCTTAAAACTTGCGTGTTTGAGCACATAAAGTACTATTTATCCTGGAAACTCTTCAAGATGCAATTATGATGTGTCATGTCACTTTAAAGATCTCGTCGAGCTGATTAATTTGAATATTTGTTGAAGAAGTGTGGAGTTGATTTGGTGAAGTTATCGAGTTTCAAATTTGGAAAAGTCGCAAAAGTTGCATGGTTAAGCACATAAAGTACTATTTATCCTGGAAACTCTACAAGATGTAATTAGGATGTGTCATGTCACCTTAAAGATCTCGTCGAGCTGATTAATTTGAATCTTTGTTTAAGAAGTGTGGAGTTGATTTGGTGAAGTTATCGAGTTTGAAATTTGGAAAAGTCGCAAAAGTTGCATGGTTAAGCACATAAAGTACTATTTATCCTCGAAACTCTTCAAGATGCAATTAGGATGTGTCGTGTCACCTTAAAGATCTCGTCGAGCTGATTAATTTGAATCTTTGTTGAAGAAGTTTGGAGTTGATTTGGTGAAGTTATCGAGTTTCAAATTTGGAAAAGTCGCAAAAGTTGCACGGTTAAGCACATAAAGTACTATTTATCCTGGAAACTCTTCAAGATGCAATTAGGATGTGTCATGTCACTTTAAAGATCTCGTCGAGCTGATTAATTTGAATCTGCGATTAAGAAGTTTGGAGTTGATTTGGTGAAGTTATCGAGTCTCAAAGTTGGAAAAGTCGCAAAAGTGGCGTATTTGAGCACATAAAGTACTATTTATCCTGGAAACTCTTCAAGATGCAATTAGGATGTGTTATGTCACTTTAAAGATCTCGTCGAGCTGATTAATTTGAATCTGCGATTAAGAAGTTTGGAGTTGATTTGGTGAAGTTATCGAGTCTCAAAGTTGGAAAAGTGGCAAAAGTGGCGTATTTGAGCACATAAAGTACTATTTATCCTGGAAACTCTTCAAGATGCAATTAGGATGTGTCATGTCACTTTAAAGATCTCGTCGAGCTGATTAATTTGAATCTGCGATTAAGAAGTTTGGAGTTGATTTGGTGAAGTTAACGAGTCTCAAAGTTGGAAAAGTCTTAAAACTTGCGTGTTTGAGCCCATAAAGTACTATTTATCGTGGAAACTCTTCAAGATGCAATTAGGATGTGTCATGTCTCTTTAAAGATCTCGTCGAGCTGATTAATTTGAATCTTTGTTGAAGAAGTTTGGAGTTGATTTGGTGAAGTTATCGAGTCTCAAAGTTGGAAAAGTCTCAAAAGTTGCGTGGTTAAGCACATAAAGTCCTATTTATCCTGGAAACTCTTCAAGATGCAATTAGGATGTGTCGTGTCACCTTAAAGATCTCGTCGAGCTGATTAATTTGAATCTTTGTTGAAGAAGTTTGGAGTTGATTTGGTGAAGTTATCGAGTCTCAAAATTGGAAAAGTCGCAAAAGTGGCGTATTTGAGCACATAAAGTACTATTTATCCTGGAAACTCTTCAAGATGCAATTAGGATGTGTCATGTCACTTTAAAGATCTCGTCGAGCTGATTAATTTGAATCTTTGTTGAAGAAGTTTGGAGTTGATTTGGTGAAGTTATCGAGTCTCAAAGTTGGAAAAGTCTCAAAAGTTGCGTGGTTAAGCACATAAAGTCCTATTTATCCTGGAAACTCTTCAAGATGCAATTAGGATGTGTCGTGTCACCTTAAAGATCTCGTCGAGCTGATTAATTTGAATCTTTGTTGAAGAAGTTTGGAGTTGATTTGGTGAAGTTATCGAGTCTCAAAGTTGGAAAACTCGCAAAAGTGGCGTATTTGAGCACATAAAGTACTATTTATCCTGGAAACTCTTCAAGATGCAATTAGGATGTGTCATGTCACTTTAAAGATCTCGTCGAGCTGATTAATTTGAATCTGCGATTAAGAAGTTTGGAGTTGATTTGGTGAAGTTATCGAGTCTCAAAGTTGGAAAAGTCGCAAAAGTGGCGTATTTGAGCACATAAAGTACTATTTATCCTGGAAACTCTTCAAGATGCAATTAGGATGTGTCATGTCACTTTAAAGATCTCGTCGAGCTGATTAATTTGAATCTGCGATTAAGAAGTTTGGAGTTGATTTGGTGAAGTTAACGAGTCTCAAAGTTGGAAAAGTCTTAAAACTTGCGTGTTTGAGCCCATAAAGTACTATTTATCGTGGAAACTCTTCAAGATGCAATTAGGATGTGTCATGTCACTTTAAAGATCTCGTCGAGCTGATTAATTTGAATCTGCGATTAAGAAGTTTGAAGTTGATTTGGTGAAGTTATCGAGTCTCAAATTTGGAAAAGTCTTAAAACTTGCGTGTTTGAGCCCATAAAGTACTATTTATCGTGGAAACTCTTGAAGATGCAATTAGGATGTGTCATGTCACTTTAGAGATCTCGTCGAGCTGATTAATTTGAATCTTTGTTGAAGAAGTTTGGAGTTGATTTGGTGAAGTTATCGAGTCTCAAAGTTGGAAAAGTCGCAAAAGTTGCGTATTTGAGCACATAGACTACTATTTATCCTGGAAACTCTACAAGATGTAATTAGGATGTGTCATGTAACCTTAAAGATCTCGTCGAGCTGATTAATTTGAATCTTTGTTGAAGAAGTTTGGAGTTGATTTGGTGAAGTTATCGAGTCTCAAAGTTGGAAAAGTCTCAAAAGTTGCGTGGTTAAGCACATAAAGTACTATTTATCGTGGAAACTCTTCAAGATGCAATTAGTATGTGTCATGTCACTTTAAAGATCTCGTCGAGCTGATTAATTTGAATCTTTGTTGAAGAAGTTTGGAGTTGATTTGGTGAAGTTATCGAGTCTCAAAGTTGGAAAAGTCTCAAAAGTTACGTGGTTAAGCACATAAAGTACTATTTATCGTGGAAACTCTACAAGATGTAATTAGGATGTGTCATGTAACCTTAAAGATCTCGTCGAGCTGATTAATTTGAATCTGCGATTAAGAAGTTTGGAGTTGATTTGGTGAAGTTATCGAGTCTCAAAATTGGAAAAGTCTTAAAACTTGCGTGTTTGAGCCCATAAAGTACTATTTATCGTGGAAACTCTTCAAGATGCAATTAGGATGTGTCATGTCACTTTAAAGATCTCGTCGAGCTGATTAATTTGAATCTGCGATTAAGAAGTTTGGAGTTGATTTGGTGAAGTTAACGAGTCTCAAAGTTGGAAAAGTCTTAAAACTTGCGTGTTTGAGCCCATAAAGTACTATTTATCGTGGAAACTCTTCAAGATGCAATTAGGATGTGTCATGTCACTTTAAAGATCTCGTCGAGCTGATTAATTTGAATCTTTGTTGAAGAAGTTTGGAGTTGATTTGGTGAAGTTATCGAGTCTCAAAGTTGGAAAAGTCTTAAAACTTGCGTGTTTGAGCACATAAAGTACTATTTATCCTGGAAACTCTTCAAGATGCAATTAGTATGTGTCATGTCACATTAAAGATCTCGTCGAGCTGATTAATTTGAATCTTTGTTTAAGAAGTATGGAGTTGATTTGGTGAAGTTATCGAGTCTCAAAGTTGGAAAAGTCTTAAAACTTGCGTGTTTGAGCACATAAAGTACTATTTATCCTGGAAACTCTTCAAGATGCAATTAGTATGTGTCATGTCACATTAAAGATCTCGTCGAGGTGATTAATTTGAATCTTTGTTTAAGAAGTGTGGAGTTGATTTGGTGAAGTTATCGAGTTTCAAATTTGGAAAAGTCGCAAAAGTTGCATGGTTAAGCACATAAAGTACTATTTATCCTCGAAACTCTTCAAGATGCAATTAGTATGTGTCATGTCACCTTAAAGATCTCGTCAAGCTGATTAATTTGAATCTTTGTTTAAGAAGTTTGGAGTTGATTTGGTGAAGTTATCGAGTTTGAAATTTGGAAAAGTCGCAAAAGTTGCGTATTTGAGCACATAGACTACTATTTATCCTGGAAACTCTTCAAGATGCAATTAGCATGTGTCATGTCACTTTAAAGATCTCGTCGAGCTGATTAATTTGAATCTGCGATTAAGAAGTTTGGAGTTGATTTGGTGAAGTTATCGAGTCTCAAAGTTGGAAAAGTCTCAAAAGTTGCGTGGTTAAGCACATAAAGTCCTATTTATCCTGCAAACTCTTCAAGATGCAATTAGGATGTGTCGTGTCACCTTAAAGATCTCGTCGAGCTGATTAATTTGAATATTTGTTGAAGAAGTGTGGAGTTGATTTGGTGAAGTTATCGAGTTTCAAATTTGGAAAAGTCGCAAAAGTTGCATGGTTAAGCACATAAAGTACTATTTATCCTGGAAACTCTACAAGATGTAATTAGGATGTGTCATGTCACCTTAAAGATCTCGTCGAGCTGATTAATTTGAATCTTTGTTTAAGAAGTGTGGAGTTGATTTGGTGAAGTTATCGAGTTTGAAATTTGGAAAAGTCGCAAAAGTTGCATGGTTAAGCACATAAAGTACTATTTATCCTCGAAACTCTTCAAGATGCAATTAGGATGTGTCGTGTCACCTTAAAGATCTCGTCGAGCTGATTAATTTGAATCTTTGTTGAAGAAGTTTGGAGTTGATTTGGTGAAGTTATCGAGTTTCAAATTTGGAAAAGTCGCAAAAGTTGCACGGTTAAGCACATAAAGTACTATTTATCCTGGAAACTCTTCAAGATGCAATTAGGATGTGTCATGTCACTTTAAAGATCTCGTCGAGCTGATTAATTTGAATCTGCGATTAAGAAGTTTGGAGTTGATTTGGTGAAGTTATCGAGTCTCAAAGTTGGAAAAGTCGCAAAAGTGGCGTATTTGAGCACATAAAGTACTATTTATCCTGGAAACTCTTCAAGATGCAATTAGGATGTGTCATGTCACTTTAAAGATCTCGTCGAGCTGATTAATTTGAATCTGCGATTAAGAAGTTTGGAGTTGATTTGGTGAAGTTATCGAGTCTCAAAGTTGGAAAAGTGGCAAAAGTGGCGTATTTGAGCACATAAAGTACTATTTATCCTGGAAACTCTTCAAGATGCAATTAGGATGTGTCATGTCACTTTAAAGATCTCGTCGAGCTGATTAATTTGAATCTGCGATTAAGAAGTTTGGAGTTGATTTGGTGAAGTTAACGAGTCTCAAAGTTGGAAAAGTCTTAAAACTTGCGTGTTTGAGCCCATAAAGTACTATTTATCGTGGAAACTCTTCAAGATGCAATTAGGATGTGTCATGTCACTTTAAAGATCTCGTCGAGCTGATTAATTTGAATCTTTGTTGAAGAAGTTTGGAGTTGATTTGGTGAAGTTATCGAGTCTCAAAGTTGGAAAAGTCTCAAAAGTTGCGTGGTTAAGCACATAAAGTCCTATTTATCCTGGAAACTCTTCAAGATGCAATTAGGATGTGTCGTGTCACCTTAAAGATCTCGTCGAGCTGATTAATTTGAATCTTTGTTGAAGAAGTTTGGAGTTGATTTGGTGAAGTTATCGAGTCTCAAAATTGGAAAAGTCGCAAAAGTGGCGTATTTGAGCACATAAAGTACTATTTATCCTGGAAACTCTTCAAGATGCAATTAGGATGTGTCATGTAACCTTAAAGATCTCGTCGAGCTGATTAATTTGAATCTTTGTTGAAGAAGTTTGGAGTTGATTTGGTGAAGTTATCGAGTCTCAAAGTTGGAAAACTCGCAAAAGTGGCGTATTTGAGCACATAAAGTACTATTTATCCTGGAAACTCTTCAAGATGCAATTAGGATGTGTCATGTCACTTTAAAGATCTCGTCGAGCTGATTAATTTGAATCTGCGATTAAGAAGTTTGGAGTTGATTTGGTGAAGTTATCGAGTCTCAAAGTTGGAAAAGTCGCAAAAGTGGCGTATTTGAGCACATAAAGTACTATTTATCCTGGAAACTCTTCAAGATGCAATTAGGATGTGTCATGTCACTTTAAAGATCTCGTCGAGCTGATTAATTTGAATCTGCGATTAAGAAGTTTGGAGTTGATTTGGTGAAGTTAACGAGTCTCAAAGTTGGAAAAGTCTTAAAACTTGCGTGTTTGAGCCCATAAAGTACTATTTATCGTGGAAACTCTTCAAGATGCAATTAGGATGTGTCATGTCACTTTAAAGATCTCGTCGAGCTGATTAATTTGAATCTGCGATTAAGAAGTTTGAAGTTGATTTGGTGAAGTTATCGAGTCTCAAATTTGGAAAAGTCTTAAAACTTGCGTGTTTGAGCCCATAAAGTACTATTTATCGTGGAAACTCTTGAAGATGCAATTAGGATGTGTCATGTCACTTTAGAGATCTCGTCGAGCTGATTAATTTGAATCTTTGTTGAAGAAGTTTGGAGTTGATTTGGTGAAGTTATCGAGTCTCAAAGTTGGAAAAGTCGCAAAAGTTGCGTATTTGAGCACATAGACTACTATTTATCCTGGAAACTCTACAAGATGTAATTAGGATGTGTCATGTAACCTTAAAGATCTCGTCGAGCTGATTAATTTGAATCTTTGTTGAAGAAGTTTGGAGTTGATTTGGTGAAGTTATCGAGTCTCAAAGTTGGAAAAGTCTCAAAAGTTGCGTGGTTAAGCACATAAAGTACTATTTATCGTGGAAACTCTTCAAGATGCAATTAGTATGTGTCATGTCACTTTAAAGATCTCGTCGAGCTGATTAATTTGAATCTTTGTTGAAGAAGTTTGGAGTTGATTTGGTGAAGTTATCGAGTCTCAAAGTTGGAAAAGTCTCAAAAGTTACGTGGTTAAGCACATAAAGTACTATTTATCGTGGAAACTCTACAAGATGTAATTAGGATGTGTCATGTAACCTTAAAGATCTCGTCGAGCTGATTAATTTGAATCTGCGATTAAGAAGTTTGGAGTTGATTTGGTGAAGTTATCGAGTCTCAAAATTGGAAAAGTCTTAAAACTTGCGTGTTTGAGCCCATAAAGTACTATTTATCGTGGAAACTCTTCAAGATGCAATTAGGATGTGTCATGTCACTTTAAAGATCTCGTCGAGCTGATTAATTTGAATCTGCGATTAAGAAGTTTGGAGTTGATTTGGTGAAGTTAACGAGTCTCAAAGTTGGAAAAGTCTTAAAACTTGCGTGTTTGAGCCCATAAAGTACTATTTATCGTGGAAACTCTTCAAGATGCAATTAGGATGTGTCATGTCACTTTAAAGATCTCGTCGAGCTGATTAATTTGAATCTTTGTTGAAGAAGTTTGGAGTTGATTTGGTGAAGTTATCGAGTCTCAAAGTTGGAAAAGTCTTAAAACTTGCGTGTTTGAGCACATAAAGTACTATTTATCCTGGAAACTCTTCAAGATGCAATTAGTATGTGTCATGTCACATTAAAGATCTCGTCGAGCTGATTAATTTGAATCTTTGTTTAAGAAGTATGGAGTTGATTTGGTGAAGTTATCGAGTCTCAAAGTTGGAAAAGTCTTAAAACTTGCGTGTTTGAGCACATAAAGTACTATTTATCCTGGAAACTCTTCAAGATGCAATTATGATGTGTCATGTCACTTTAAAGATCTCGTCGAGCTGATTAATTTGAATATTTGTTGAAGAAGTGTGGAGTTGATTTGGTGAAGTTATCGAGTTTCAAATTTGGAAAAGTCGCAAAAGTTGCATGGTTAAGCACATAAAGTACTATTTATCCTGGAAACTCTACAAGATGTAATTAGGATGTGTCATGTCACCTTAAAGATCTCGTCGAGCTGATTAATTTGAATCTTTGTTTAAGAAGTGTGGAGTTGATTTGGTGAAGTTATCGAGTTTGAAATTTGGAAAAGTCGCAAAAGTTGCATGGTTAAGCACATAAAGTACTATTTATCCTCGAAACTCTTCAAGATGCAATTAGGATGTGTCGTGTCACCTTAAAGATCTCGTCGAGCTGATTAATTTGAATCTTTGTTGAAGAAGTTTGGAGTTGATTTGGTGAAGTTATCGAGTTTCAAATTTGGAAAAGTCGCAAAAGTTGCACGGTTAAGCACATAAAGTACTATTTATCCTGGAAACTCTTCAAGATGCAATTAGGATGTGTCATGTCACTTTAAAGATCTCGTCGAGCTGATTAATTTGAATCTGCGATTAAGAAGTTTGGAGTTGATTTGGTGAAGTTATCGAGTCTCAAAGTTGGAAAAGTCGCAAAAGTGGCGTATTTGAGCACATAAAGTACTATTTATCCTGGAAACTCTTCAAGATGCAATTAGGATGTGTTATGTCACTTTAAAGATCTCGTCGAGCTGATTAATTTGAATCTGCGATTAAGAAGTTTGGAGTTGATTTGGTGAAGTTATCGAGTCTCAAAGTTGGAAAAGTGGCAAAAGTGGCGTATTTGAGCACATAAAGTACTATTTATCCTGGAAACTCTTCAAGATGCAATTAGGATGTGTCATGTCACTTTAAAGATCTCGTCGAGCTGATTAATTTGAATCTGCGATTAAGAAGTTTGGAGTTGATTTGGTGAAGTTAACGAGTCTCAAAGTTGGAAAAGTCTTAAAACTTGCGTGTTTGAGCCCATAAAGTACTATTTATCGTGGAAACTCTTCAAGATGCAATTAGGATGTGTCATGTCTCTTTAAAGATCTCGTCGAGCTGATTAATTTGAATCTTTGTTGAAGAAGTTTGGAGTTGATTTGGTGAAGTTATCGAGTCTCAAAGTTGGAAAAGTCTCAAAAGTTGCGTGGTTAAGCACATAAAGTCCTATTTATCCTGGAAACTCTTCAAGATGCAATTAGGATGTGTCGTGTCACCTTAAAGATCTCGTCGAGCTGATTAATTTGAATCTTTGTTGAAGAAGTTTGGAGTTGATTTGGTGAAGTTATCGAGTCTCAAAATTGGAAAAGTCGCAAAAGTGGCGTATTTGAGCACATAAAGTACTATTTATCCTGGAAACTCTTCAAGATGCAATTAGGATGTGTCATGTAACCTTAAAGATCTCGTCGAGCTGATTAATTTGAATCTTTGTTGAAGAAGTTTGGAGTTGATTTGGTGAAGTTATCGAGTCTCAAAGTTGGAAAACTCGCAAAAGTGGCGTATTTGAGCACATAAAGTACTATTTATCCTGGAAACTCTTCAAGATGCAATTAGGATGTGTCATGTCACTTTAAAGATCTCGTCGAGCTGATTAATTTGAATCTGCGATTAAGAAGTTTGGAGTTGATTTGGTGAAGTTATCGAGTCTCAAAGTTGGAAAAGTCGCAAAAGTGGCGTATTTGAGCACATAAAGTACTATTTATCCTGGAAACTCTTCAAGATGCAATTAGGATGTGTCATGTCACTTTAAAGATCTCGTCGAGCTGATTAATTTGAATCTGCGATTAAGAAGTTTGGAGTTGATTTGGTGAAGTTAACGAGTCTCAAAGTTGGAAAAGTCTTAAAACTTGCGTGTTTGAGCCCATAAAGTACTATTTATCGTGGAAACTCTTCAAGATGCAATTAGGATGTGTCATGTCACTTTAAAGATCTCGTCGAGCTGATTAATTTGAATCTGCGATTAAGAAGTTTGAAGTTGATTTGGTGAAGTTATCGAGTCTCAAATTTGGAAAAGTCTTAAAACTTGCGTGTTTGAGCCCATAAAGTACTATTTATCGTGGAAACTCTTGAAGATGCAATTAGGATGTGTCATGTCACTTTAGAGATCTCGTCGAGCTGATTAATTTGAATCTTTGTTGAAGAAGTTTGGAGTTGATTTGGTGAAGTTATCGAGTCTCAAAGTTGGAAAAGTCGCAAAAGTTGCGTATTTGAGCACATAGACTACTATTTATCCTGGAAACTCTACAAGATGTAATTAGGATGTGTCATGTAACCTTAAAGATCTCGTCGAGCTGATTAATTTGAATCTTTGTTGAAGAAGTTTGGAGTTGATTTGGTGAAGTTATCGAGTCTCAAAGTTGGAAAAGTCTCAAAAGTTGCGTGGTTAAGCACATAAAGTACTATTTATCGTGGAAACTCTTCAAGATGCAATTAGTATGTGTCATGTCACTTTAAAGATCTCGTCGAGCTGATTAATTTGAATCTTTGTTGAAGAAGTTTGGAGTTGATTTGGTGAAGTTATCGAGTCTCAAAGTTGGAAAAGTCTCAAAAGTTACGTGGTTAAGCACATAAAGTACTATTTATCGTGGAAACTCTACAAGATGTAATTAGGATGTGTCATGTAACCTTAAAGATCTCGTCGAGCTGATTAATTTGAATCTGCGATTAAGAAGTTTGGAGTTGATTTGGTGAAGTTATCGAGTCTCAAAATTGGAAAAGTCTTAAAACTTGCGTGTTTGAGCCCATAAAGTACTATTTATCGTGGAAACTCTTCAAGATGCAATTAGGATGTGTCATGTCACTTTAAAGATCTCGTCGAGCTGATTAATTTGAATCTGCGATTAAGAAGTTTGGAGTTGATTTGGTGAAGTTAACGAGTCTCAAAGTTGGAAAAGTCTTAAAACTTGCGTGTTTGAGCCCATAAAGTACTATTTATCGTGGAAACTCTTCAAGATGCAATTAGGATGTGTCATGTCACTTTAAAGATCTCGTCGAGCTGATTAATTTGAATCTTTGTTGAAGAAGTTTGGAGTTGATTTGGTGAAGTTATCGAGTCTCAAAGTTGGAAAAGTCTTAAAACTTGCGTGTTTGAGCACATAAAGTACTATTTATCCTGGAAACTCTTCAAGATGCAATTAGTATGTGTCATGTCACATTAAAGATCTCGTCGAGCTGATTAATTTGAATCTTTGTTTAAGAAGTATGGAGTTGATTTGGTGAAGTTATCGAGTCTCAAAGTTGGAAAAGTCTTAAAACTTGCGTGTTTGAGCACATAAAGTACTATTTATCCTGGAAACTCTTCAAGATGCAATTAGTATGTGTCATGTCACATTAAAGATCTCGTCGAGGTGATTAATTTGAATCTTTGTTTAAGAAGTGTGGAGTTGATTTGGTGAAGTTATCGAGTTTCAAATTTGGAAAAGTCGCAAAAGTTGCATGGTTAAGCACATAAAGTACTATTTATCCTCGAAACTCTTCAAGATGCAATTAGTATGTGTCATGTCACCTTAAAGATCTCGTCAAGCTGATTAATTTGAATCTTTGTTTAAGAAGTTTGGAGTTGATTTGGTGAAGTTATCGAGTTTGAAATTTGGAAAAGTCGCAAAAGTTGCGTATTTGAGCACATAGACTACTATTTATCCTGGAAACTCTTCAAGATGCAATTAGCATGTGTCATGTCACTTTAAAGATCTCGTCGAGCTGATTAATTTGAATCTGCGATTAAGAAGTTTGGAGTTGATTTGGTGAAGTTATCGAGTCTCAAAGTTGGAAAAGTCTCAAAAGTTGCGTGGTTAAGCACATAAAGTCCTATTTATCCTGCAAACTCTTCAAGATGCAATTAGGATGTGTCGTGTCACCTTAAAGATCTCGTCGAGCTGATTAATTTGAATATTTGTTGAAGAAGTGTGGAGTTGATTTGGTGAAGTTATCGAGTTTCAAATTTGGAAAAGTCGCAAAAGTTGCATGGTTAAGCACATAAAGTACTATTTATCCTGGAAACTCTACAAGATGTAATTAGGATGTGTCATGTCACCTTAAAGATCTCGTCGAGCTGATTAATTTGAATCTTTGTTTAAGAAGTGTGGAGTTGATTTGGTGAAGTTATCGAGTTTGAAATTTGGAAAAGTCGCAAAAGTTGCATGGTTAAGCACATAAAGTACTATTTATCCTCGAAACTCTTCAAGATGCAATTAGGATGTGTCGTGTCACCTTAAAGATCTCGTCGAGCTGATTAATTTGAATCTTTGTTGAAGAAGTTTGGAGTTGATTTGGTGAAGTTATCGAGTTTCAAATTTGGAAAAGTCGCAAAAGTTGCACGGTTAAGCACATAAAGTACTATTTATCCTGGAAACTCTTCAAGATGCAATTAGGATGTGTCATGTCACTTTAAAGATCTCGTCGAGCTGATTAATTTGAATCTGCGATTAAGAAGTTTGGAGTTGATTTGGTGAAGTTATCGAGTCTCAAAGTTGGAAAAGTCGCAAAAGTGGCGTATTTGAGCACATAAAGTACTATTTATCCTGGAAACTCTTCAAGATGCAATTAGGATGTGTCATGTCACTTTAAAGATCTCGTCGAGCTGATTAATTTGAATCTGCGATTAAGAAGTTTGGAGTTGATTTGGTGAAGTTATCGAGTCTCAAAGTTGGAAAAGTGGCAAAAGTGGCGTATTTGAGCACATAAAGTACTATTTATCCTGGAAACTCTTCAAGATGCAATTAGGATGTGTCATGTCACTTTAAAGATCTCGTCGAGCTGATTAATTTGAATCTGCGATTAAGAAGTTTGGAGTTGATTTGGTGAAGTTAACGAGTCTCAAAGTTGGAAAAGTCTTAAAACTTGCGTGTTTGAGCCCATAAAGTACTATTTATCGTGGAAACTCTTCAAGATGCAATTAGGATGTGTCATGTCACTTTAAAGATCTCGTCGAGCTGATTAATTTGAATCTTTGTTGAAGAAGTTTGGAGTTGATTTGGTGAAGTTATCGAGTCTCAAAGTTGGAAAAGTCTCAAAAGTTGCGTGGTTAAGCACATAAAGTCCTATTTATCCTGGAAACTCTTCAAGATGCAATTAGGATGTGTCGTGTCACCTTAAAGATCTCGTCGAGCTGATTAATTTGAATCTTTGTTGAAGAAGTTTGGAGTTGATTTGGTGAAGTTATCGAGTCTCAAAATTGGAAAAGTCGCAAAAGTGGCGTATTTGAGCACATAAAGTACTATTTATCCTGGAAACTCTTCAAGATGCAATTAGGATGTGTCATGTAACCTTAAAGATCTCGTCGAGCTGATTAATTTGAATCTTTGTTGAAGAAGTTTGGAGTTGATTTGGTGAAGTTATCGAGTCTCAAAGTTGGAAAACTCGCAAAAGTGGCGTATTTGAGCACATAAAGTACTATTTATCCTGGAAACTCTTCAAGATGCAATTAGGATGTGTCATGTCACTTTAAAGATCTCGTCGAGCTGATTAATTTGAATCTGCGATTAAGAAGTTTGGAGTTGATTTGGTGAAGTTATCGAGTCTCAAAGTTGGAAAAGTCGCAAAAGTGGCGTATTTGAGCACATAAAGTACTATTTATCCTGGAAACTCTTCAAGATGCAATTAGGATGTGTCATGTCACTTTAAAGATCTCGTCGAGCTGATTAATTTGAATCTGCGATTAAGAAGTTTGGAGTTGATTTGGTGAAGTTAACGAGTCTCAAAGTTGGAAAAGTCTTAAAACTTGCGTGTTTGAGCCCATAAAGTACTATTTATCGTGGAAACTCTTCAAGATGCAATTAGGATGTGTCATGTCACTTTAAAGATCTCGTCGAGCTGATTAATTTGAATCTGCGATTAAGAAGTTTGAAGTTGATTTGGTGAAGTTATCGAGTCTCAAATTTGGAAAAGTCTTAAAACTTGCGTGTTTGAGCCCATAAAGTACTATTTATCGTGGAAACTCTTGAAGATGCAATTAGGATGTGTCATGTCACTTTAGAGATCTCGTCGAGCTGATTAATTTGAATCTTTGTTGAAGAAGTTTGGAGTTGATTTGGTGAAGTTATCGAGTCTCAAAGTTGGAAAAGTCGCAAAAGTTGCGTATTTGAGCACATAGACTACTATTTATCCTGGAAACTCTACAAGATGTAATTAGGATGTGTCATGTAACCTTAAAGATCTCGTCGAGCTGATTAATTTGAATCTTTGTTGAAGAAGTTTGGAGTTGATTTGGTGAAGTTATCGAGTCTCAAAGTTGGAAAAGTCTCAAAAGTTGCGTGGTTAAGCACATAAAGTACTATTTATCGTGGAAACTCTTCAAGATGCAATTAGTATGTGTCATGTCACTTTAAAGATCTCGTCGAGCTGATTAATTTGAATCTTTGTTGAAGAAGTTTGGAGTTGATTTGGTGAAGTTATCGAGTCTCAAAGTTGGAAAAGTCTCAAAAGTTACGTGGTTAAGCACATAAAGTACTATTTATCGTGGAAACTCTACAAGATGTAATTAGGATGTGTCATGTAACCTTAAAGATCTCGTCGAGCTGATTAATTTGAATCTGCGATTAAGAAGTTTGGAGTTGATTTGGTGAAGTTATCGAGTCTCAAAATTGGAAAAGTCTTAAAACTTGCGTGTTTGAGCCCATAAAGTACTATTTATCGTGGAAACTCTTCAAGATGCAATTAGGATGTGTCATGTCACTTTAAAGATCTCGTCGAGCTGATTAATTTGAATCTGCGATTAAGAAGTTTGGAGTTGATTTGGTGAAGTTAACGAGTCTCAAAGTTGGAAAAGTCTTAAAACTTGCGTGTTTGAGCCCATAAAGTACTATTTATCGTGGAAACTCTTCAAGATGCAATTAGGATGTGTCATGTCACTTTAAAGATCTCGTCGAGCTGATTAATTTGAATCTTTGTTGAAGAAGTTTGGAGTTGATTTGGTGAAGTTATCGAGTCTCAAAGTTGGAAAAGTCTTAAAACTTGCGTGTTTGAGCACATAAAGTACTATTTATCCTGGAAACTCTTCAAGATGCAATTAGTATGTGTCATGTCACATTAAAGATCTCGTCGAGCTGATTAATTTGAATCTTTGTTTAAGAAGTATGGAGTTGATTTGGTGAAGTTATCGAGTCTCAAAGTTGGAAAAGTCTTAAAACTTGCGTGTTTGAGCACATAAAGTACTATTTATCCTGGAAACTCTTCAAGATGCAATTAGTATGTGGCATGTCACATTAAAGATCTCGTCGAGGTGATTAATTTGAATCTTTGTTTAAGAAGTGTGGAGTTGATTTGGTGAAGTTATCGAGTTTCAAATTTGGAAAAGTCGCAAAAGTTGCATGGTTAAGCACATAAAGTACTATTTATCCTCGAAACTCTTCAAGATGCAATTAGTATGTGTCATGTCACCTTAAAGATCTCGTCAAGCTGATTAATTTGAATCTTTGTTTAAGAAGTTTGGAGTTGATTTGGTGAAGTTATCGAGTTTGAAATTTGGAAAAGTCGCAAAAGTTGCGTATTTGAGCACATAGACTACTATTTATCCTGGAAACTCTTCAAGATGCAATTAGCATGTGTCATGTCACTTTAAAGATCTCGTCGAGCTGATTAATTTGAATCTGCGATTAAGAAGTTTGGAGTTGATTTGGTGAAGTTATCGAGTCTCAAAGTTGGAAAAGTCTCAAAAGTTGCGTGGTTAAGCACATAAAGTCCTATTTATCCTGCAAACTCTTCAAGATGCAATTAGGATGTGTCGTGTCACCTTAAAGATCTCGTCGAGCTGATTAATTTGAATCTTTGTTGAAGAAGTTTAGAGTTGATTTGGTGAAGTTATCGAGTTTCAAATTTGGAAAAGTCGCAAAAGTTGCACGGTTAAGCACATAAAGTACTATTTATCCTGGAAACTCTTCAAGATGCAATTAGGATGTGTCATGTAACCTTAAAGATCTCGTCGAGCTGACTAATTTGAATCTTTGTTGAAGAAGTTTGGAGTTGATTTGGTGAAGTTATCGAGTCTCAAAGTTGGAAAAGTCGCAAAAGTGGCGTATTTGAGCACATAAAGTACTATTTATCCTGGAAACTCTTCAAGATGCAATTAGGATGTGTCATGTCACTTTAAAGATCTCGTCGAGCTGATTAATTTGAATCTGCGATTAAGAAGTTTGGAGTTGATTTGGTGAAGTTATCGAGTCTCAAAGTTGGAAAAGTCTTAAAACTTGCGTGTTTGAGCCCATAAAGTACTATTTATCGTGGAAACTCTTCAAGATGCAATTAGGATGTGTCATGTCACTTTAAAGATCTCGTCGAGCTGATTAATTTGAATCTGCGATTAAGAAGTTTGGAGTTGATTTGGTGAAGTTAACGAGTCTCAAAGTTGGAAAAGTCTTAAAACTTGCGTGTTTGAGCCCATAAAGTACTATTTATCCTCGAAACTCTTCAAGATGCAATTAGGATGTGTCATGTCACTTTAAAGATCTCGTGGAGCTGATTAATTTGAATCTGCGATTAAGAAGTTTGGAGTTGATTTGGTGAAGTTATTGAGTCTCAAAGTTGGAAAAGTCGCAAAAGTTGCGTATTTGAGCACATAGACTACTATTTATCGTGGAAACTCTTCAAGATGCAATTAGGATATGTCATGTCACCTTAAAGATCTCGTCGAGCTGATTAATTTGAATCTTTGTTTAAGAAGTTTGGAGTTGATTTGGTGAAGTTATCGAGTCTCAAAGTTGGAAAAGTCTCAAAAGTTGCGTATTTGAGCACATACAGTACTATTTATCGTGGAAACTCTACAAGATGCAATTAAGATGTGTCATGTAACCTTAAAGATCTCGTCGAGGTGATTAATTTGAATCTTTGTTTAAGAAGTTTGGAGTTGATTTGGTGAAGTTATCGAGTTTCAAATTTGGAAAAGTCGCAAAAGTTGCGTGGTTAAGCACATAAAGTCCTATTTATCCTGGAAACTCTACAAGATGTAATTAGGATGTGTCATGTAACCTTAAAGATCTCGTCGAGCTGATTAATTTGAATCTTTGTTGAAGAAGTTTGGAGTTGATTTGGTGAAGTTATCGAGTCTCAAAGTTGGAAAAGTCTCAAAAGTTGCGTGGTTATGCACATAAAGTACTATTTATCGTGGAAACTCTTCAAGATGCAATAAGTATGTGTCATGTCACTTTAAAGATCTCGTCGAGCTGATTAATTTGAATCTTTGTTGAAGAAGTTTGGAGTTGATTTGGTGAAGTTATCGAGTCTCAAAGTTGGAAAAGTCTTAACACTTGCGTGTTTGAGCACATAAAGTACTATTTATCCTGGAAACTCTTCAAGATGCAATTAGGATGTGTTATGTCACTTTAAAGATCTCGTGGAGCTGATTAATTTGAATCTGCGATTAAGAAGTTTGGAGTTGATTTGGTGAAGTTATTGAGTCTCAAAGTTGGAAAAGTCGCAAAAGTTGCGTATTTGAGCACATAGACTACTATTTATCGTGGAAACTCTTCAAGATGCAATTAGGATATGTCATGTCACCTTAAAGATCTCGTCGAGCTGATTAATTTGAATCTTTGTTTAAGAAGTTTGGAGTTGATTTGGTGAAGTTATCGAGTCTCAAAGTTGGAAAAGTCTCAAAAGTTGCGTGTTTGAGCCCATAAAGTACTATTTATCGTGGAAACTCTACAAGATGCAATTAGGATGTGTCGTGTCACCTTAAAGATCTCGTCGAGCTGATTAATTTGAATCTTTGTTGAAGAAGTTTGGAGTTGATTTGGTGAAGTTATCGAGTCTCAAAGTTGGAAAAGTCGCAAAAGTGGCGTATTTGAGCACATAAAGTACTATTTATCCTGGAAACTCTTCAAGATGCAATTAGGATGTGTCATGTCACTTTAAAGATCTCGTCGAGCTGATTAATTTGAATCTTTGTTGAAGAAGTTTGTAGTTGATTCGGTGAAGTTATCGAGTCTCAAAATTAGAAAAGTCTCAAAAGTTGCGTGGTTAAGCACATAAAGTCCTATTTATCCTGGAAACTCTACAAGATGTAATTAGGATGTGTCATGTAACCTTAAAGATCTCGTCGAGCTGATTAATTTGAATCTTTGGTGAAGAAGTTTGGAGTTGATTTGGTGAAGTTATCGAGTCTCAAAGTTGGAAAAGTCTCAAAAGTTGCGTATTTGAGCACATACAGTACTATTTATCGTGGAAACTCTACAAGATGCAATTAAGATGTGTCATGTAACCTTAAAGATCTCGTCGAGCTGATTAATTTGAATCTTTGTTGAAGAAGTTTGGAGTTGATTTGGTGTAGTTATCGAGTCTCAAAGTTGGAAAAGTCGCAAAAGTTGCGTATTTGAGCACTTACAGAAGTATATATCGTGGAAACTCTACAAGATGCAATTAGGATGTGTCATGTCACCTTAAAGATCTCGTCGAGCTGATTAATTTGAATCTTTGATTAAGAAGTTTAGAGTTGATTTGGTGAAGTTATCGAGTCTCAAAGTTGGAAAAGTCTCAAAAGTTGCGTGTTTGAGCCCATAAAGTACTATTTATCGTGGAAACTCTTCAAGATGCAATTAGGATGTGTCATGTCACTTTAAAGATCTCGTCGAGCTGGTTAATTTGAATCTTTGTTGAAGAAGTTTGTAGTTGATTTGGTGAAGTTATCGAGTCTCAAAATTAGAAAACTCTCAAAAGTTGCGTGGTTAAGCACATAAAGTCCTATTCATCGTGGAAACTCTACAAAATGCAATTAGGATGTGTCGTGTCACCTTAAAGATCTCGTCGAGCTGATTAATTTGAATCTTCGATTAAGAAATTTGGAGTTTGTTTGGTGAAGTTTTTGAATCTCAAAGTTGGAAAAGTCTCAAAAGTTACGTGGTTAAGCACATAAAGTACTATTTATCGTGGAAACTCTTCAAGATGCAATTAGGATGTGTCATGTAACCTTAAAGATCTCGTCGAGCTGATTAATTTGAATCTTTGTTGAAGAAGTTTGGAGTTGATTTGGTGTAGTTATCGAGTCGCAAAGTTGGAAAAGTGGCAAAAGTTGCGTATTTGAGCACTTACAGAAGTATATATCGTGGAAACTCTACAAGATGCAATTAGGATGTGTCATGTCACCTTAAAGATCTCGTCGAGCTGATTAATTTGAATCTTTGTTGAAGAAGTTTGGAGTTGATTTGGTGAAGTTATCGAGTCTCAAAGATGGAAAAGTCTTAAAAGTTGCGTGTTTGAGCACATAAAGTACTATTTATCCTGGAAACTCTTCAAGATGCAATTAGGATGTGTCATGTAACCTTAAAGATCTCGTCGAGCTGATTAATTTGAATCTTTGTTTAAGAAGTTTGGAGTTGATTTGGTGAAGTTATCGAGTCTCAAAGTTGGAAAAGTCTCAAAAGTTGCGTGTTTGAGCCCATAAAGTACTATTTATCGTGGAAACTCTTCAAGATGCAATTAGTATGTGTCATGTCACATTAAAGACCTCGTCGAGCTGATTAATTTGAATCTTTGTTTAAGAAGTATGGAGTTGATTTGGTGAAGTTATCGAGTCTCAAAGTTGGAAAAGTCTTAAAACTTGCGTGTTTGAGCACATAAAGTACTATTTATCCTGGAAACTCTTCAAGATGCAATTAGTATGTGTCATGTCACATTAAAGATCTCGTCGAGGTGATTAATTTGAATCTTTGTTTAAGAAGTGTGGAGTTGATTTGGTGAAGTTATCGAGTTTCAAATTTGGAAAAGTCGCAAAAGTTGCATGGTTAAGCACATAAAGTACTATTTATCCTCGAAACTCTTCAAGATGCAATTAGTATGTGTCATGTCACCTTAAAGATCTCGTCAAGCTGATTAATTTGAATCTTTGTTTAAGAAGTTTGGAGTTGATTTGGTGAAGTTATCGAGTTTGAAATTTGGAAAAGTCGCAAAAGTTGCGTATTTGAGCACATAGACTACTATTTATCCTGGAAACTCTTCAAGATGCAATTAGCATGTGTCATGTCACTTTAAAGATCTCGTCGAGCTGATTAATTTGAATCTGCGATTAAGAAGTTTGGAGTTGATTTGGTGAAGTTATCGAGTCTCAAAGTTGGAAAAGTCTCAAAAGTTGCGTGGTTAAGCACATAAAGTCCTATTTATCCTGCAAACTCTTCAAGATGCAATTAGGATGTGTCGTGTCACCTTAAAGATCTCGTCGAGCTGATTAATTTGAATCTTTGTTGAAGAAGTTTAGAGTTGATTTGGTGAAGTTATCGAGTTTCAAATTTGGAAAAGTCGCAAAAGTTGCACGGTTAAGCACATAAAGTACTATTTATCCTGGAAACTCTTCAAGATGCAATTAGGATGTGTCATGTAACCTTAAAGATCTCGTCGAGCTGACTAATTTGAATCTTTGTTGAAGAAGTTTGGAGTTGATTTGGTGAAGTTATCGAGTCTCAAAGTTGGAAAAGTCGCAAAAGTGGCGTATTTGAGCACATAAAGTACTATTTATCCTGGAAACTCTTCAAGATGCAATTAGGATGTGTCATGTCACTTTAAAGATCTCGTCGAGCTGATTAATTTGAATCTGCGATTAAGAAGTTTGGAGTTGATTTGGTGAAGTTATCGAGTCTCAAAGTTGGAAAAGTCTTAAAACTTGCGTGTTTGAGCCCATAAAGTACTATTTATCGTGGAAACTCTTCAAGATGCAATTAGGATGTGTCATGTCACTTTAAAGATCTCGTCGAGCTGATTAATTTGAATCTGCGATTAAGAAGTTTGGAGTTGATTTGGTGAAGTTAACGAGTCTCAAAGTTGGAAAAGTCTTAAAACTTGCGTGTTTGAGCCCATAAAGTACTATTTATCCTCGAAACTCTTCAAGATGCAATTAGGATGTGTCATGTCACTTTAAAGATCTCGTGGAGCTGATTAATTTGAATCTGCGATTAAGAAGTTTGGAGTTGATTTGGTGAAGTTATTGAGTCTCAAAGTTGGAAAAGTCGCAAAAGTTGCGTATTTGAGCACATAGACTACTATTTATCGTGGAAACTCTTCAAGATGCAATTAGGATATGTCATGTCACCTTAAAGATCTCGTCGAGCTGATTAATTTGAATCTTTGTTTAAGAAGTTTGGAGTTGATTTGGTGAAGTTATCGAGTCTCAAAGTTGGAAAAGTCTCAAAAGTTGCGTATTTGAGCACATACAGTACTATTTATCGTGGAAACTCTACAAGATGCAATTAAGATGTGTCATGTAACCTTAAAGATCTCGTCGAGGTGATTAATTTGAATCTTTGTTTAAGAAGTTTGGAGTTGATTTGGTGAAGTTATCGAGTTTCAAATTTGGAAAAGTCGCAAAAGTTGCGTGGTTAAGCACATAAAGTCCTATTTATCCTGGAAACTCTACAAGATGTAATTAGGATGTGTCATGTAACCTTAAAGATCTCGTCGAGCTGATTAATTTGAATCTTTGTTGAAGAAGTTTGGAGTTGATTTGGTGAAGTTATCGAGTCTCAAAGTTGGAAAAGTCTCAAAAGTTGCGTGGTTATGCACATAAAGTACTATTTATCGTGGAAACTCTTCAAGATGCAATAAGTATGTGTCATGTCACTTTAAAGATCTCGTCGAGCTGATTAATTTGAATCTTTGTTGAAGAAGTTTGGAGTTGATTTGGTGAAGTTATCGAGTCTCAAAGTTGGAAAAGTCTTAACACTTGCGTGTTTGAGCACATAAAGTACTATTTATCCTGGAAACTCTTCAAGATGCAATTAGGATGTGTCATGTCACTTTAAAGATCTCGTGGAGCTGATTAATTTGAATCTGCGATTAAGAAGTTTGGAGTTGATTTGGTGAAGTTATTGAGTCTCAAAGTTGGAAAAGTCGCAAAAGTTGCGTATTTGAGCACATAGACTACTATTTATCGTGGAAACTCTTCAAGATGCAATTAGGATATGTCATGTCACCTTAAAGATCTCGTCGAGCTGATTAATTTGAATCTTTGTTTAAGAAGTTTGGAGTTGATTTGGTGAAGTTATCGAGTCTCAAAGTTGGAAAAGTCTCAAAAGTTGCGTGTTTGAGCCCATAAAGTACTATTTATCGTGGAAACTCTACAAGATGCAATTAGGATGTGTCGTGTCACCTTAAAGATCTCGTCGAGCTGATTAATTTGAATCTTTGTTGAAGAAGTTTGGAGTTGATTTGGTGAAGTTATCGAGTCTCAAAGTTGGAAAAGTCGCAAAAGTGGCGTATTTGAGCACATAAAGTACTATTTATCCTGGAAACTCTTCAAGATGCAATTAGGATGTGTCATGTCACTTTAAAGATCTCGTCGAGCTGATTAATTTGAATCTTTGTTGAAGAAGTTTGTAGTTGATTCGGTGAAGTTATCGAGTCTCAAAATTAGAAAAGTCTCAAAAGTTGCGTGGTTAAGCACATAAAGTCCTATTTATCCTGGAAACTCTACAAGATGTAATTAGGATGTGTCATGTAACCTTAAAGATCTCGTCGAGCTGATTAATTTGAATCTTTGGTGAAGAAGTTTGGAGTTGATTTGGTGAAGTTATCGAGTCTCAAAGTTGGAAAAGTCTCAAAAGTTGCGTATTTGAGCACATACAGTACTATTTATCGTGGAAACTCTACAAGATGCAATTAAGATGTGTCATGTAACCTTAAAGATCTCGTCGAGCTGATTAATTTGAATCTTTGTTGAAGAAGTTTGGAGTTGATTTGGTGTAGTTATCGAGTCTCAAAGTTGGAAAAGTCGCAAAAGTTGCGTATTTGAGCACTTACAGAAGTATATATCGTGGAAACTCTACAAGATGCAATTAGGATGTGTCATGTCACCTTAAAGATCTCGTCGAGCTGATTAATTTGAATCTTTGATTAAGAAGTTTAGAGTTGATTTGGTGAAGTTATCGAGTCTCAAAGTTGGAAAAGTCTCAAAAGTTGCGTGTTTGAGCCCATAAAGTACTATTTATCGTGGAAACTCTTCAAGATGCAATTAGGATGTGTCATGTCACTTTAAAGATCTCGTCGAGCTGGTTAATTTGAATCTTTGTTGAAGAAGTTTGTAGTTGATTTGGTGAAGTTATCGAGTCTCAAAATTAGAAAACTCTCGAAAGTTGCGTGGTTAAGCACATAAAGTCCTATTCATCGTGGAAACTCTACAAAATGCAATTAGGATGTGTCGTGTCACCTTAAAGATCTCGTCGAGCTGATTAATTTGAATCTTCGATTAAGAAATTTGGAGTTTGTTTGGTGAAGTTTTTGAATCTCAAAGTTGGAAAAGTCTCAAAAGTTACGTGGTTAAGCACATAAAGTACTATTTATCGTGGAAACTCTTCAAGATGCAATTAGGATGTGTCATGTAACCTTAAAGATCTCGTCGAGCTGATTAATTTGAATCTTTGTTGAAGAAGTTTGGAGTTGATTTGGTGTAGTTATCGAGTCGCAAAGTTGGAAAAGTGGCAAAAGTTGCGTATTTGAGCACTTACAGAAGTATATATCGTGGAAACTCTACAAGATGCAATTAGGATGTGTCATGTCACCTTAAAGATCTCGTCGAGCTGATTAATTTGAATCTTTGTTGAAGAAGTTTGGAGTTGATTTGGTGAAGTTATCGAGTCTCAAAGATGGAAAAGTCTTAAAAGTTGCGTGTTTGAGCACATAAAGTACTATTTATCCTGGAAACTCTTCAAGATGCAATTAGGATATGTCATGTAACCTTAAAGATCTCGTCGAGCTGATTAATTTGAATCTTTGTTTAAGAAGTTTGGAGTTGATTTGGTGAAGTTATCGAGTCTCAAAGTTGGAAAAGTCTCAAAAGTTGCGTGTTTGAGCCCATAAAGTACTATTTATCGTGGAAACTCTTCAAGATGCAATTAGGATGTGTCATGTAACCTTAAAGATCTCGTCGAGGTGATTAATTTGAATCTTTGTTTAAGAAGTTTGGAGTTGATTTGGTGAAGTTATCGAGTTTCAAATTTGGAAAAGTCGCAAAAGTGGCGTATTTGAGCACATAAAGTACTATTTATCCTGGAAATTCTTCAAGATGCAATTAGGATGTGTCATGTCACTTTAAAGATCTCGTCGAGGTGATTAATTTGAATCTTTGTTTAAGAAGTTTGGAGTTGATTTGGTGAAGTTATCGAGTCTCAAAGATGGAAAAGTCTTAAAAGTTGCGTGTTTGAGCACATAAAGTACTATTTATCGTGGAAACTCTTCAAGATGCAATTAGGATGTGTCATGTAACCTTAAAGATCTCGTCGAGGTGATTAATTTGAATCTTTGTTTAAGAAGTTTGGAGTTGATTTGGTGAAGTTATCGAGTCTCAAAATTAGAAAACTCTCAAAAGTTGCGTGGTTAAGCACATAAAATCCTATTTATCCTGGAAACTCTTCAAGATGCAATTAGGATATGTCATGTAACCTTAAAGATCTTGTCGAGCTGATTAATTTGAATCTTTGTTGAAGAAGTTTGTAGTTGATTTGGTGAAGTTATCGAGTCTCAAAATTAGAAAACTCTCAAAAGTTGCGTGGTTAAGCACATAAAATCCTATTTATCCTGGAAACTCTTCAAGATGCAATTAGGATGTGTCATGTAACCTTAAAGATCTCGTCGAGCTGATTAATTTGAATCTTTGTTTAAGAAGTTTGGAGTTGATTTGGTGAAGTTATCGAGTCTCAAAGTTGGAAAAGTCTCAAAAGTTGCGTGGTTAAGCACATAAAGTACTATTTATCGTGGAAACTCTTCAAGATGCAATTAGGATGTGTCATGTAACCTTAAAGATCTCGTCGAGGTGATTAATTTGAATCTTTGTTTAAGAAGTTTGGAGTTGATTTGGTGAAGTTATCGAGTTTCAAATTTGGAAAAGTCGCAAAAGTGGCGTATTTGAGCACATAAAGTACTATTTATCCTGGAAATTCTTCAAGATGCAATTAGGATGTGTCATGTCACTTTAAAGATCTCGTCGAGCTGATTAATTTGAATCTTTGTTGAAGAAGTTTGTAGTTGATTTGGTGAAGTTATCGAGTCTCAAAATTAGAAAACTCTCAAAAGTTGCGTGGTTAAGCACATAAAATCCTATTTATCCTGGAAACTCTTCAAGATGCAATTAGGATGTGTCATGTAACCTTAAAGATCTCGTCGAGCTGATTAATTTGAATCTTTGTTTAAGAAGTTTGGAGTTGATTTGGTGAAGTTATCGAGTCTCAAAGTTGGAAAAGTCTCAAAAGTTGCGTGGTTAAGCACATAAAGTACTATTTATCGTGGAAACTCTTCAAGATGCAATTAGGATGTGTCATGTAACCTTAAAGATCTCGTCGAGGTGATTAATTTGAATCTTTGTTTAAGAAGTTTGGAGTTGATTTGGTGAAGTTATCGAGTTTCAAATTTGGAAAAGTCGCAAAAGTGGCGTATTTGAGCACATAAAGTACTATTTATCCTGGAAATTCTTCAAGATGCAATTAGGATGTGTCATGTCACTTTAAAGATCTCGTCGAGCTGATTAATTTGAATCTTTGTTGAAGAAGTTTGTAGTTGATTTGGTGAAGTTATCGAGTCTCAAAATTAGAAAACTCTCAAAAGTTGCGTGGTTAAGCACATAAAATCCTATTTATCCTGGAAACTCTACAAGATGTAATTAGGATGTGTCATGTAACCTTAAAGATCTCGTCGAGCTGATTAATTTGAATCTTTGTTGAAGAAGTTTGGAGTTGATTTGGTGAAGTTATCGAGTCTCAAAGTTGGAAAAGTCTCAAAAGTTGCGTGGTTAAGCACATAAAGTACTATTTATCCTGGAAACTCTTCAAGATGCAATTAGGATGTGTCATGTAACCTTAAAGATCTCGTCGAGGTGATTAATTTGAATCTTTGTTTAAGAAGTTTGGAGTTGATTTGGTGAAGTTATCGAGTTTCAAATTTGGAAAAGTCGCAAAAGTTGCGTGGTTAAGCACATAAAGTCCTATTTATCCTGGAAACTCTACAAGATGTAATTAGGATGTGTCATGTAACCTTAAAGATCTCGTCGAGCTGATTAATTTGAATCTTTGTTGAAGAAGTTTGGAGTTGATTTGGTGAAGTTATCGAGTCTCAAAGTTGGAAAAGTCTCAAAAGTTGCGTGGTTATGCACATAAAGTACTATTTATCGTGGAAACTCTTCAAGATGCAATAAGTATGTGTCATGTCACTTTAAAGATCTCGTCGAGCTGATTAATTTGAATCTTTGTTGAAGAAGTTTGGAGTTGATTTGGTGAAGTTATCGAGTCTCAAAGTTGGAAAAGTCTCAAAAGTTGCGTGGTTAAGCACATAAAGTACTATTTATCCTGGAAACTCTTCAAGATGCAATTAGGATGTGTCATGTAACCTTAAAGATCTCGTCGAGGTGATTAATTTGAATCTTTATTTAAGAAGTTTGGAGTTGATTTGGTGAAGTTATCGAGTCTCAAAGTTGGAAAAGTCTCAAAAGTTGCGTGTTTGAGCCCATAAAGTACTATTTATCGTGGAAACTCTACAAGATGCAATTAGGATGTGTCGTGTCACCTTAAAGATCTCGTCGAGCTGATTAATTTGAATCTTTGTTGAAGAAGTTTGGAGTTGATTTGGTGAAGTTATCGAGTCTCAAAGTTGGAAAAGTCGCAAAAGTGGCGTATTTGAGCACATAAAGTACTATTTATCCTGGAAACTCTTCAAGATGCAATTAGGATGTGTCATGTCACTTTAAAGATCTCGTCGAGCTGATTAATTTGAATCTTTGTTGAAGAAGTTTGTAGTTGATTCGGTGAAGTTATCGAGTCTCAAAATTAGAAAAGTCTCAAAAGTTGCGTGGTTAAGCACATAAAGTCCTATTTATCCTGGAAACTCTACAAGATGTAATTAGGATGTGTCATGTAACCTTAAAGATCTCGTCGAGCTGATTAATTTGAATCTTTGGTGAAGAAGTTTGGAGTTGATTTGGTGAAGTTATCGAGTCTCAAAGTTGGAAAAGTCTCAAAAGTTGCGTATTTGAGCACATACAGTACTATTTATCGTGGAAACTCTACAAGATGCAATTAAGATGTGTCATGTAACCTTAAAGATCTCGTCGAGCTGATTAATTTGAATCTTTGTTGAAGAAGTTTGGAGTTGATTTGGTGAAGTTATCGAGTCTCAAAGTTGGAAAAGTCTCAAAAGTTGCGTATTTGAGCACATACAGTACTATTTATCGTGGAAACTCTACAAGATGCAATTAGGATGTGTCATGTAACCTTAAAGATCTCGTCGAGGTGATTAATTTGAATCTTTGTTTAAGAAGTTTGGAGTTGATTTGGTGAAGTTATCGAGTTTCAAATTTGGAAAAGTCGCAAAAGTTGCGTGGTTAAGCACATAAAGTACTATTTATCCTGGAAACTCTACAAGATGTAATTAGGATGTGTCATGTAACCTTAAAGATCTCGTCGAGCTGATTAATTTGAATCTTTGTTGAAGAAGTTTGGAGTTGATTTGGTGAAGTTATCGAGTCTCAAAGTTGGAAAAGTCTCAAAAGTTGCGTGTTTGAGCCCATAAAGTACTATTTATCGTGGAAACTCTTCAAGATGCAATTAGGATGTGTCATGTAACCTTAAAGATCTCGTCGAGGTGATTAATTTGAATCTTTGTTTAAGAAGTTTGGAGTTGATTTGGTGAAGTTATCGAGTTTCAAATTTGGAAAAGTCGCAAAAGTGGCGTATTTGAGCACATAAAGTACTATTTATCCTGGAAATTCTTCAAGATGCAATTAGGATGTGTCATGTCACTTTAAAGATCTCGTCGAGGTGATTAATTTGAATCTTTGTTTAAGAAGTTTGGAGTTGATTTGGTGAAGTTATCGAGTCTCAAAGATGGAAAAGTCTTAAAAGTTGCGTGTTTGAGCACATAAAGTACTATTTATCGTGGAAACTCTTCAAGATGCAATTAGGATGTGTCATGTAACCTTAAAGATCTCGTCGAGGTGATTAATTTGAATCTTTGTTTAAGAAGTTTGGAGTTGATTTGGTGAAGTTATCGAGTCTCAAAATTAGAAAACTCTCAAAAGTTGCGTGGTTAAGCACATAAAATCCTATTTATCCTGGAAACTCTTCAAGATGCAATTAGGATATGTCATGTAACCTTAAAGATCTTGTCGAGCTGATTAATTTGAATCTTTGTTGAAGAAGTTTGTAGTTGATTTGGTGAAGTTATCGAGTCTCAAAATTAGAAAACTCTCAAAAGTTGCATGGTTAAGCACATAAAGTACTATTTATCCTCGAAACTCTTCAAGATGCAATTAGGATGTGTCGTGTCACCTTAAAGATCTCGTCAAGCTGATTAATTTGAATCTTTGTTTAAGAAGTTTGGAGTTGATTTGGTGAAGTTATCGAGTCTCAAATTTGGAAAAGTCGCAAAAGTTGCATGGTTAAGCACATAAAGTACTATTTATCGTTGAAACTCTTCACGATGCAATTAGGATGTGTCGTGTCACTTTAAAGATCTCGTCAAGCTGATTAATTTGAATCTTTGTTTAAGAAGTTTGGAGTTGATTTGGTGAAGTTATCGAGTCTCAAATTTGGAAAAGTCTTAAAAGTTGCGTGTTTGAGCACATAAAGTACTATTTATCCTGGAAACTCTACAAGATGCAATTAGGATGTGTCATGTAACCTTAAAGATCTCGTCGAGCTGATTAATTTGAATCTTTGTTGAAGAAGTTTGGAGTTGATTTGGTGAAGTTATCGAGTCTCAAATTTGGAAAAGTCTTAAAAGTTGCGTGTTTGAGCACATAAAGTACTATTTATCCTGGAAACTCTACAAGATGCAATTAGGATGTGTCATGTAACCTTAAAGATCTCGTCGAGCTGATTAATTTGAATCTTTGTTGAAGAAGTTTGGAGTTGATTTGGTGAAGTTATCGAGTCTCAAAGTTGGGAAAGTCTCAAAAGTTGCGTGGTTAAGCACATAAAGTACTATTTATCCTCGAAACTCTTCAAGATGCAATTAGGATGTGTCGTGTCACCTTAAAGATCTCGTCGAGGTGATTAATTTGAATCTGTGTTGAAGAAGTTTGGAGTTGATTTGGTGAAGTTATCGAGTCTCAAAGTTGGAAAAGTCTTAAAACTTGCGTGTTTGAGCACATAAAGTACTATTTATCCTGGAAACTCTTCAAGATGCAATTAGGATGTGTCATGTCACTTTAAAGATCTCGTCGAGCTGATTAATTTGAATCTTTGTTGAAGAAGTTTGTAGTTGATTCGGTGAAGTTATCGAGTCTCAAAATTAGAAAAGTCTCAAAAGTTGCGTGGTTAAGCACATAAAGTCCTATTTATCCTGGAAACTCTACAAGATGTAATTAGGATGTGTCATGTAACCTTAAAGATCTCGTCGAGCTGATTAATTTGAATCTATGGTGAAGAAGTTTGGAGTTGATTTGGTGAAGTTATCGAGTCTCAAAGTTGGAAAAGTCTTAAAACTTGCGTGTTTGAGCACATAAAGTACTATTTATCCTGGAAACTCTTCAAGATGCAATTAGGATGTGTCATGTCACTTTAAAGATCTCGTCGAGCTGATTAATTTGAATCTTTGTTGAAGAAGTTTGTAATTGATTTGGTGAAGTTATCGAGTCTCAAAATTAGAAAAGTCTCAAAAGTTGCGTGGTTAAGCACATAAAGTACTATTTATCCTCGAAACTCTTCAAGATGCAATTAGGATGTGTCGTGTCACCTTAAAGATCTCGTCGAGGTGATTAATTTGAATCTGTGTTGAAGAAGTTTGGAGTTGATTTGGTGAAGTTATCGAGTCTCAAAGTTGGAAAAGTCTTAAAACTTGCGTGTTTGAGCACATAAAGTACTATTTATCCTGGAAACTCTTCAAGATGCAATTAGGATGTGTCATGTCACTTTAAAGATCTCGTCGAGCTGATTAATTTGAATCTTTGTTGAAGAAGTTTGTAGTTGATTCGGTGAAGTTATCGAGTCTCAAAATTAGAAAAGTCTCAAAAGTTGCGTGGTTAAGCACATAAAGTCCTATTTATCCTGGAAACTCTACAAGATGTAATTAGGATGTGTCATGTAACCTTAAAGATCTCGTCGAGCTGATTAATTTGAATCTATGGTGAAGAAGTTTGGAGTTGATTTGGTGAAGTTATCGAGTCTCAAAGTTGGAAAAGTCTTAAAACTTGCGTGTTTGAGCACATAAAGTACTATTTATCCTGGAAACTCTTCAAGATGCAATTAGGATGTGTCATGTCACTTTAAAGATCTCGTCGAGCTGATTAATTTGAATCTTTGTTGAAGAAGTTTGTAGTTGATTCGGTGAAGTTATCGAGTCTCAAAATTAGAAAAGTCTCAAAAGTTGCGTGGTTAAGCACATAAAGTCCTATTTATCCTGGAAACTCTACAAGATGTAATTAGGATGTGTCATGTAACCTTAAAGATCTCGTCGAGCTGATTAATTTGAATCTATGGTGAAGAAGTTTGGAGTTGATTTGGTGAAGTTATCGAGTCTCAAAGTTGGAAAAGTCTTAAAACTTGCGTGTTTGAGCACATAAAGTACTATTTATCCTGGAAACTCTTCAAGATGCAATTAGGATGTGTCATGTCACTTTAAAGATCTCGTCGAGCTGATTAATTTGAATCTTTGTTGAAGAAGTTTGTAGTTGATTCGGTGAAGTTATCGAGTCTCAAAATTAGAAAAGTCTCAAAAGTTGCGTGGTTAAGCACATAAAGTCCTATTTATCCTGGAAACTCTACAAGATGTAATTAGGATGTGTCATGTAACCTTAAAGATCTCGTCGAGCTGATTAATTTGAATCTATGGTGAAGAAGTTTGGAGTTGATTTGGTGAAGTTATCGAGTCTCAAAGTTGGAAAAGTCTTAAAACTTGCGTGTTTGAGCACATAAAGTACTATTTATCCTGGAAACTCTTCAAGATGCAATTAGGATGTGTCATGTCACTTTAAAGATCTCGTCGAGCTGATTAATTTCAATCTTTGTTTAAGAAGTATGGAGTTGATTTGGTGAAGTTATCGAGTTTCAAATTTGGAAAAGTCGCAAAAGTTGCATGGTTAAGCACATAAAGTACTATTTATCGTTGAAACTCTTCACGATGCAATTAGGATGTGTCGTGTCACTTTAAAGATCTCGTCAAGCTGATTAATTTGAATCTTCGTTTAAGAAGTTTGGAGTTGATTTGGTGAAGTTATCGAGTCTCAAATTTGGAAAAGTCTTAAAAGTTGCGTGTTTGAGCACATAAAGTACTATTTATCCTGGAAACTCTACAAGATGCAATTAGGATGTGTCATGTAACCTTAAAGATCTCGTCGAGCTGATTAATTTGAATCTTTGTTGAAGAAGTTTGGAGTTGATTTGGTGAAGTTATCGAGTCTCAAATTTGGAAAAGTCTTAAAAGTTGCGTGTTTGAGCACATAAAGTACTATTTATCCTGGAAACTCTACAAGATGCAATTAGGATGTGTCATGTAACCTTAAAGATCTCGTCGAGCTGATTAATTTGAATCTTTGTTGAAGAAGTTTGGAGTTGATTTGGTGAAGTTATCGAGTCTCAAAGTTGGAAAAGTCTCAAAAGTTGCGTATTTGAGCACATAAAGTACTATTCATCCTGGAAACTCTACAAGATGCAATTAGGATGTGTCATGTAACCTTAAAGATCTCGTCGAGCTGATTAATTTGAATCTTTGTTGAAGAAGTTTGGAGTTGATTTGGTGAAGTTATCGAGTCTCAAAAATGGAAAAGTCTTAAAAGTTGCGTGTTTCAGCACATAAAGTACTATTTATCCTGGAAACTCTACAAGATGCAATTAGGATGTGTCATGTAACCTTAAAGATCTCGTCGAGCTGATTAATTTGAATCTTTGTTGAAGAAGTTTGGAGTTGATTTGGTGAAGTTATCGAGTCTCAAAGTTGGGAAAGTCACAAAAGTTGCGTGGTTAAGCACATAAAGTACTATTTATCCTCGAAACTCTTCAAGATGCAATTAGGATGTGTCGTGTCACCTTAAAGATCTCGTCGAGGTGATTAATTTGAATCTGTGTTGAAGAAGTTTGGAGTTGATTTGGTGAAGTTATCGAGTCTCAAAGTTGGAAAAGTCTTAAAACTTGCGTGTTTGAGCACATAAAGTACTATTTATCCTGGAAACTCTTCAAGATGCAATTAGGATGTGTCATGTCACTTTAAAGATCTCGTCGAGCTGATTAATTTCAATCTTTGTTTAAGAAGTATGGAGTTGATTTGGTGAAGTTATCGAGTTTCAAATTTGGAAAAGTCGCAAAAGTTGCGTGGTTAAGCACATAAAGTCCTATTTATCCTGGAAACTCTTCAAGATGCAATTAGGATGTGTCATGTCACTTTAAAGATCTCGTCGAGCTGATTAATTTGAATCTTTGTTGAAGAAGTTTGTAATTGATTTGGTGAAGTTATCGAGTCTCAAAATTAGAAAAGTCTCAAAAGTTGCGTGGTTAAGCACATAAAGTACTATTTATCCTCGAAACTCTTCAAGATGCAATTAGGATGTGTCGTGTCACCTTAAAGATCTCGTCGAGGTGATTAATTTGAATCTGTGTTGAAGAAGTTTGGAGTTGATTTGGTGAAGTTATCGAGTCTCAAAGTTGGAAAAGTCTTAAAACTTGCGTGTTTGAGCACATAAAGTACTATTTATCCTGGAAACTCTTCAAGATGCAATTAGGATGTGTCATGTCACTTTAAAGATCTCGTCGAGCTGATTAATTTCAATCTTTGTTTAAGAAGTATGGAGTTGATTTGGTGAAGTTATCGAGTTTCAAATTTGGAAAAGTCGCAAAAGTTGCATGGTTAAGCACATAAAGTACTATTTATCGTTGAAACTCTTCACGATGCAATTAGGATGTGTCGTGTCACTTTAAAGATCTCGTCAAGCTGATTAATTTGAATCTATGGTGAAGAAGTTTGGAGTTGATTTGGTGAAGTTATCGAGTCTCAAAGTTGGAAAAGTCTTAAAACTTGCGTGTTTGAGCACATAAAGTACTATTTATCCTGGAAACTCTTCAAGATGCAATTAGGATGTGTCATGTCACTTTAAAGATCTCGTCGAGCTGATTAATTTGAATCTTTGTTGAAGAAGTTTGTAATTGATTTGGTGAAGTTATCGAGTCTCAAAATTAGAAAAGTCTCAAAAGTTGCGTGGTTAAGCACATAAAGTACTATTTATCCTCGAAACTCTTCAAGATGCAATTAGGATGTGTCGTGTCACCTTAAAGATCTCGTCGAGGTGATTAATTTGAATCTGTGTTGAAGAAGTTTGGAGTTGATTTGGTGAAGTTATCGAGTCTCAAAGTTGGAAAAGTCTTAAAACTTGCGTGTTTGAGCACATAAAGTACTATTTATCCTGGAAACTCTTCAAGATGCAATTAGGATGTGTCATGTCACTTTAAAGATCTCGTCGAGCTGATTAATTTCAATCTTTGTTTAAGAAGTATGGAGTTGATTTGGTGAAGTTATCGAGTTTCAAATTTGGAAAAGTCGCAAAAGTTGCATGGTTAAGCACATAAAGTACTATTTATCCTCGAAACTCTTCAAGATGCAATTAGGATGTGTCGTGTCACCTTAAAGATCTCGTCAAGCTGATTAATTTGAATCTTTGTTTAAGAAGTTTGGAGTTGATTTGGTGAAGTTATCGAGTCTCAAATTTGGAAAAGTCTTAAAAGTTGCGTGTTTGAGCACATAAAGTACTATTTATCCTGGAAACTCTACAAGATGCAATTAGGATGTGTCATGTAACCTTAAAGATCTCGTCGAGCTGATTAATTTGAATCTTTGTTGAAGAAGTTTGGAGTTGATTTGGTGAAGTTATCGAGTCTCAAAGATGGAAAAATCTTAAAAGTTGCGTGTTTGAGCACATAAAGTACTATTTATCCTGGAAACTCTACAAGATGCAATTAGGATGTGTCATGTAACCTTAAAGATCTCGTCGAGCTGATTAATTTGAATCTTTGTTGAAGAAGTTTGGAGTTGATTTGGTGAAGTTATCGAGTCTCAAAGTTGGGAAAGTCTCAAAAGTTGCGTATTTGAGCATATAAAGTACTATTCATCCTGGAAACTCTACAAGATGCAATTAGGATGTGTCATGTAACCTTAAAGATCTCGTCGAGCTGATTAATTTGAATCTTTGTTGAAGAAGTTTGGAGTTGATTTGGTGAAGTTATCGAGTCTCAAAGTTGGAAAAGTCTTAAAACTTGCGTGTTTGAGCACATAAAGTACTATTTATCCTGGAAACTCTTCAAGATGCAATTAGTATGTGTCATGTCACTTTAAAGATCTCGTCGAGCTGATTAATTTGAATCTTTGTTGAAGAAGTTTGTAGTTGATTTGGTGAAGTTATCGAGTCTCAAAGTTGGAAAAGTCGCAAAAGTGGCGTATTTGAGCACATAAAGTACTATTTATCCTGGAAACTCTTCAAGATGCAATTAGGATGTGTCATGTCACTTTAAAGATCTCGTCGAGCTGATTAATTTGAATCTTTGTTGAAGAAGTTTGGAGTTGATTTGGTGAAGTTATCGAGTCTCAAAATTAGAAAAGTCTCAAAAGTTGCGTGGTTAAGCACATAAAGTACTATTCATCCTGGAAACTCTTCAAGATGCAATTAGGATGTGTCATGTAACCTTAAAGATCTCGTCGAGCTGACTAATTTGAATCTTTGTTGAAGAAGTTTGGAGTTGATTTGGTGAAGTTATCGAGTCTCAAAAATGGAAAAGTCTTAAAAGTTGCGTGTTTGAGCACATAAAGTACTATTTATCCTGGAAACTCTACAAGATGCAATTAGGATGTGTCATGTAACCTTAAAGATCTCGTCGAGCTGATTAATTTGAATCTTTGTTGAAGAAGTTTGGAGTTGATTTGGTGAAGTTATCGAGTCTCAAAGTTGGGAAAGTCTCAAAAGTTGCGTGGTTAAGCACATAAAGTACTATTTATCCTCGAAACTCTTCAAGATGCAATTAGGATGTGTCGTGTCACCTTAAAGATCTCGTCGAGGTGATTAATTTGAATCTGTGTTGAAGAAGTTTGGAGTTGATTTGGTGAAGTTATCGAGTCTCAAAGTTGGAAAAGTCTTAAAACTTGCGTGTTTGAGCACATAAAGTACTATTTATCCTGGAAACTCTTCAAGATGCAATTAGGATGTGTCATGTCACTTTAAAGATCTCGTCGAGCTGATTAATTTCAATCTTTGTTTAAGAAGTATGGAGTTGATTTGGTGAAGTTATCGAGTTTCAAATTTGGAAAAGTCGCAAAAGTTGCATGGTTAAGCACATAAAGTACTATTTATCCTCGAAACTCTTCAAGATGCAATTAGGATGTGTCGTGTCACCTTAAAGATCTCGTCAAGCTGATTAATTTGAATCTTTGTTTAAGAAGTTTGGAGTTGATTTGGTGAAGTTATCGAGTCTCAAATTTGGAAAAGTCTTAAAAGTTGCGTGTTTGAGCACATAAAGTACTATTTATCCTGGAAACTCTACAAGATGCAATTAGGATGTGTCATGTAACCTTAAAGATCTCGTCGAGCTGATTAATTTGAATCTTTGTTGAAGAAGTTTGGAGTTGATTTGGTGAAGTTATCGAGTCTCAAAGATGGAAAAATCTTAAAAGTTGCGTGTTTGAGCACATAAAGTACTATTTATCCTGGAAACTCTACAAGATGCAATTAGGATGTGTCATGTAACCTTAAAGATCTCGTCGAGCTGATTAATTTGAATCTTTGTTGAAGAAGTTTGGAGTTGATTTGGTGAAGTTATCGAGTCTCAAAGTTGGGAAAGTCTCAAAAGTTGCGTATTTGAGCACATAAAGTACTATTCATCCTGGAAACTCTACAAGATGCAATTAGGATGTGTCATGTAACCTTAAAGATCTCGTCGAGCTGATTAATTTGAATCTTTGTTGAAGAAGTTTGGAGTTGATTTGGTGAAGTTATCGAGTCTCAAAGTTGGAAAAGTCTTAAAACTTGCGTGTTTGAGCACATAAAGTACTATTTATCCTGGAAACTCTTCAAGATGCAATTAGTATGTGTCATGTCACTTTAAAGATCTCGTCGAGCTGATTAATTTGAATCTTTGTTGAAGAAGTTTGGAGTTGATTTGGTGAAGTTATCGAGTCTCAAAGTTGGAAAAGTCTTAAAACTTGCGTGTTTGAGCACATAAAGTACTATTTATCCTGGAAACTCTTCAAGATGCAATTAGTATGTGTCATGTCACTTTAAAGATCTCGTCGAGCTGATTAATTTGAATCTTTGTTGAAGAAGTTTGGAGTTGATTTGGTGAAGTTATCGAGTCTCAAAGTTGGGAAAGTCTCAAAAGTTGCGTGGTTAAGCACATAAAGTACTATTTATCCTCGAAACTCTTCAAGATGCAATTAGGATGTGTCGTGTCACCTTAAAGATCTCGTCGAGGTGATTAATTTGAATCTGTGTTGAAGAAGTTTGGAGTTGATTTGGTGAAGTTATCGAGTCTCAAAGTTGGAAAAGTCTTAAAACTTGCGTGTTTGAGCACATAAAGTACTATTTATCCTGGAAACTCTTCAAGATGCAATTAGAATGTGTCATGTCACTTTAAAGATCTCGTCGAGCTGATTAATTTCAATCTTTGTTTAAGAAGTATGGAGTTGATTTGGTGAAGTTATCGAGTTTCAAATTTGGAAAAGTCGCAAAAGTTGCATGGTTAAGCACATAAAGTACTATTTATCCTCGAAACTCTTCAAGATGCAATTAGGATGTGTCGTGTCACCTTAAAGATCTCGTCAAGCTGATTAATTTGAATCTTTGTTTAAGAAGTTTGGAGTTGATTTGGTGAAGTTATCGAGTCTCAAATTTGGAAAAGTCGCAAAAGTTGCATGGTTAAGCACATAAAGTACTATTTATCGTTGAAACTCTTCACGATGCAATTAGGATGTGTCGTGTCACTTTAAAGATCTCGTCAAGCTGATTAATTTGAATCTATGGTGAAGAAGTTTGGAGTTGATTTGGTGAAGTTATCGAGTCTCAAAGTTGGAAAAGTCTTAAAACTTGCGTGTTTGAGCACATAAAGTACTATTTATCCTGGAAACTCTTCAAGATGCAATTAGGATGTGTCATGTCACTTTAAAGATCTCGTCGAGCTGATTAATTTGAATCTTTGTTGAAGAAGTTTGGAGTTGATTTGGTGAAGTTATCGAGTCTCAAAATTAGAAAAGTCTCAAAAGTTGCGTGGTTAAGCACATAAAGTACTATTTATCCTCGAAACTCTTCAAGATGCAATTAGGATGTGTCGTGTCACCTTAAAGATCTCGTCGAGGTGATTAATTTGAATCTGTGTTGAAGAAGTTTGGAGTTGATTTGGTGAAGTTATCGAGTCTCAAAGTTGGAAAAGTCTTAAAACTTGCGTGTTTGAGCACATAAAGTACTATTTATCCTGGAAACTCTTCAAGATGCAATTAGGATGTGTCATGTCACTTTAAAGATCTCGTCGAGCTGATTAATTTCAATCTTTGTTTAAGAAGTATGGAGTTGATTTGGTGAAGTTATCGAGTTTCAAATTTGGAAAAGTCGCAAAAGTTGCATGGTTAAGCACATAAAGTACTATTTATCCTCGAAACTCTTCAAGATGCAATTAGGATGTGTCGTGTCACCTTAAAGATCTCGTCAAGCTGATTAATTTGAATCTTTGTTTAAGAAGTTTGGAGTTGATTTGGTGAAGTTATCGAGTCTCAAATTTGGAAAAGTCTTAAAAGTTGCGTGTTTGAGCACATAAAGTACTATTTATCCTGGAAACTCTACAAGATGCAATTAGGATGTGTCATGTAACCTTAAAGATCTCGTCGAGCTGATTAATTTGAATCTTTGTTGAAGAAGTTTGGAGTTGATTTGGTGAAGTTATCGAGTCTCAAAGATGGAAAAATCTTAAAAGTTGCGTGTTTGAGCACATAAAGTACTATTTATCCTGGAAACTCTACAAGATGCAATTAGGATGTGTCATGTAACCTTAAAGATCTCGTCGAGCTGATTAATTTGAATCTTTGGTGAAGAAGTTTGGAGTTGATTTGGTGAAGTTATCGAGTCTCAAAGTTGGGAAAGTCTCAAAAGTTGCGTATTTGAGCACATAAAGTACTATTCATCCTGGAAACTCTACAAGATGCAATTAGGATGTGTCATGTAACCTTAAAGATCTCGTCGAGCTGATTAATTTGAATCTTTGTTGAAGAAGTTTGGAGTTGATTTGGTGAAGTTATCGAGTCTCAAAGTTGGAAAAGTCTTAAAACTTGCGTGTTTGAGCACATAAAGTACTATTTATCCTGGAAACTCTTCAAGATGCAATTAGTATGTGTCATGTCACTTTAAAGATCTCGTCGAGCTGATTAATTTGAATCTTTGTTGAAGAAGTTTGTAGTTGATTTGGTGAAGTTATCGAGTCTCAAAGTTGGAAAAGTCGCAAAAGTGGCGTATTTGAGCACATAAAGTACTATTTATCCTGGAAACTCTTCAAGATGCAATTAGGATGTGTCATGTCACTTGAAAGATCTCGTCGAGCTGATTAATTTGAATCTTTGTTGAAGAAGTTTGGAGTTGATTTGGTGAAGTTATCGAGTCTCAAAATTAGAAAAGTCTCAAAAGTTGCGTGGTTAAGCACATAAAGTACTATTCATCCTGGAAACTCTACAAGATGCAATTAGGATGTGTCATGTAACCTTAAAGATCTCGTCGAGCTGATTAATTTGAATCTTTGTTGAAGAAGTTTGGAGTTGATTTGGTGAAGTTATCGAGTCTCAAAGATGGAAAAGTCTTAAAAGTTGCGTGTTTGAGCACATAAAGTACTATTTATCCTGGAAACTCTACAAGATGCAATTAGGATGTGTCATGTAACCTTAAAGATCTCGTCGAGCTGATTAATTTGAATCTTTGTTGAAGAAGTTTGGAGTTGATTTGGTGAAGTTATCGAGTCTCAAAGTTGGGAAAGTCTCAAAAGTTGCGTGGTTAAGCACATAAAGTACTATTTATCCTCGAAACTCTTCAAGATGCAATTAGGATGTGTCGTGTCACCTTAAAGATCTCGTCGAGGTGATTAATTTGAATCTGTGTTGAAGAAGTTTGGAGTTGATTTGGTGAAGTTATCGAGTCTCAAAGTTGGAAAAGTCTTAAAACTTGCGTGTTTGAGCACATAAAGTACTATTTATCCTGGAAACTCTTCAAGATGCAATTAGGATGTGTCATGTCACTTTAAAGATCTCGTCGAGCTGATTAATTTGAATCTTTGTTGAAGAAGTTTGTAGTTGATTCGGTGAAGTTATCGAGTCTCAAAATTAGAAAAGTCTCAAAAGTTGCGTGGTTAAGCACATAAAGTCCTATTTATCCTGGAAACTCTACAAGATGTAATTAGGATGTGTCATGTAACCTTAAAGATCTCGTCGAGCTGATTAATTTGAATCTATGGTGAAGAAGTTTGGAGTTGATTTGGTGAAGTTATCGAGTCTCAAAGTTGGAAAAGTCTTAAAACTTGCGTGTTTGAGCACATAAAGTACTATTTATCCTGGAAACTCTTCAAGATGCAATTAGGATGTGTCATGTCACTTTAAAGATCTCGTCGAGCTGATTAATTTGAATCTTTGTTGAAGAAGTTTGTAATTGATTTGGTGAAGTTATCGAGTCTCAAAATTAGAAAAGTCTCAAAAGTTGCGTGGTTAAGCACATAAAGTACTATTTATCCTCGAAACTCTTCAAGATGCAATTAGGATGTGTCGTGTCACCTTAAAGATCTCGTCGAGGTGATTAATTTGAATCTGTGTTGAAGAAGTTTGGAGTTGATTTGGTGAAGTTATCGAGTCTCAAAGTTGGAAAAGTCTTAAAACTTGCGTGTTTGAGCACATAAAGTACTATTTATCCTGGAAACTCTTCAAGATGCAATTAGGATGTGTCATGTCACTTTAAAGATCTCGTCGAGCTGATTAATTTCAATCTTTGTTTAAGAAGTATGGAGTTGATTTGGTGAAGTTATCGAGTTTCAAATTTGGAAAAGTCGCAAAAGTTGCATGGTTAAGCACATAAAGTACTATTTATCCTCGAAACTCTTCAAGATGCAATTAGGATGTGTCGTGTCACCTTAAAGATCTCGTCAAGCTGATTAATTTGAATCTTTGTTTAAGAAGTTTGGAGTTGATTTGGTGAAGTTATCGAGTCTCAAATTTGGAAAAGTCTTAAAAGTTGCGTGTTTGAGCACATAAAGTACTATTTATCCTGGAAACTCTACAAGATGCAATTAGGATGTGTCATGTAACCTTAAAGATCTCGTCGAGCTGATTAATTTGAATCTTTGTTGAAGAAGTTTGGAGTTGATTTGGTGAAGTTATCGAGTCTCAAAGATGGAAAAATCTTAAAAGTTGCGTGTTTGAGCACATAAAGTACTATTTATCCTGGAAACTCTACAAGATGCAATTAGGATGTGTCATGTAACCTTAAAGATCTCGTCGAGCTGATTAATTTGAATCTTTGTTGAAGAAGTTTGGAGTTGATTTGGTGAAGTTATCGAGTCTCAAAGTTGGGAAAGTCTCAAAAGTTGCGTATTTGAGCACATAAAGTACTATTCATCCTGGAAACTCTACAAGATGCAATTAGGATGTGTCATGTAACCTTAAAGATCTCGTCGAGCTGATTAATTTGAATCTTTGTTGAAGAAGTTTGGAGTTGATTTGGTGAAGTTATCGAGTCTCAAAGTTGGAAAAGTCTTAAAACTTGCGTGTTTGAGCACATAAAGTACTATTTATCCTGGAAACTCTTCAAGATGCAATTAGTATGTGTCATGTCACTTTAAAGATCTCGTCGAGCTGATTAATTTGAATCTTTGTTGAAGAAGTTTGTAGTTGATTTGGTGAAGTTATCGAGTCTCAAAGTTGGAAAAGTCGCAAAAGTGGCGTATTTGAGCACATAAAGTACTATTTATCCTGGAAACTCTTCAAGATGCAATTAGTATGTGTCATGTCACTTTAAAGATCTCGTCGAGCTGATTAATTTGAATCTTTGTTGAAGAAGTTTGGAGTTGATTTGGTGAAGTTATCGAGTCTCAAAGTTGGAAAAGTCTTAAAACTTGCGTGTTTGAGCACATAAAGTACTATTTATCCTGGAAACTCTTCAAGATGCAATTAGGATGTGTCATGTCACTTTAAAGATCTCGTCGAGCTGATTAATTTGAATCTTTGTTGAAGAAGTTTGTAGTTGATTTGGTGAAGTTATCGAGTCTCAAAATTAGAAAAGTCTCAAAAGTTGCGTGGTTAAGCACATAAAGTACTATTTATCGTGGAAACTCTTCAAGATGCAATTAGTATGTGTCATGTCACTTTAAAGATCTCGTCGAGCTGATTAATTTGAATCTTTGTTTAAAAAGTATGGAGTTGATTTGGTGAAGTTATCGAGACTCAAAGTTGGAAAAGTCGCAAAAGTGGCGTGTTTGAGCACATAAAGTACTATTTATCCTGGAAACTCTTCATGATGCAATTAGGATGTGTCATGTAACCTTAAAGATCTCGTCGAGGTGATTAATTTGAATCTTTGTTTAAGAAGTGTGGAGTTGATTTGGTGAAGTTATCGAGTTTCAAATTTGGAAAAGTCGCAAAAGTTGCATGGTTAAGCACATAAAGTACTATTTATCCTCGAAACTCTTCAAGATGCAATTAGGATGTATCGTGTCACCTTAAAGATCTCGTCGAGGTGATTAATTTGAATCTTTGTTGAAGAAGTTTGGAGTTGATTTGGTGAAGTTATCGAGTCTCAAAGTTGGAAAAGTCTTAAAACTTGCGTGTTTGAGCACATAAAGTACTATTTATCCTGGAAACTCTTCAAGATGCAATTAGGATGTGTCATGTCACTTTAAAGATCTCGTCGAGCTGATTAATTTGAATCTTTGCTTAAGAAGTATGGAGTTGATTTGGTGAAGTTATCGAGTCTCAAATTTGGAAAAGTCTTAAAAGTTGCGTGTTTGAGCACATAAAGTACTATTTATCCTGGAAACTCTACAAGATGCAATTAGGATGTGTCATGTAACCTTAAAGATCTCGTCGAGCTGATTAATTTGAATCTTTGTTGAAGAAGTTTGGAGTTGATTTGGTGAAGTTATCGAGTCTCAAAGTTGGAAAAGTCTCAAAAGTTGCGTATTTGAGCACATAAAGTACTATTCATCCTGGAAACTCTACAAGATGCAATTAGGATGTGTCATGTAACCTTAAAGATCTCGTCGAGCTGATTAATTTGAATCTTTGTTGAAGAAGTTTGGAGTTGATTTGGTGAAGTTATCGAGTCTCAAAGATGGAAAAGTCTTAAAAGTTGCGTGTTTGAGCACATAAAGTACTATTTATCCTGGAAACTCTACAAGATGCAATTAGGATGTGTCATGTAACCTTAAAGATCTCGTCGAGCTGATTAATTTGAATCTTTGTTGAAGAAGTTTGGAGTTGATTTGGTGAAGTTATCGAGTCTCAAAGTTGGGAAAGTCTCAAAAGTTGCGTATTTGAGCACATAAAGTACTATTCATCCTGGAAACTCTACAAGATGCAATTAGGATGTGTCATGTAACCTTAAAGATCTCGTCGAGCTGATTAATTTGAATCTTTGTTGAAGAAGTTTGGAGTTGATTTGGTGAAGTTATCGAGTCTCAAAGTTGGAAAAGTCTTAAAACTTGCGTGTTTGAGCACATAAAGTACTATTTATCCTGGAAACTCTTCAAGATGCAATTAGTATGTGTCATGTCACTTTAAAGATCTCGTCGAGCTGATTAATTTGAATCTTTGTTGAAGAAGTTTGGAGTTGATTTGGTGAAGTTATCGAGTCTCAAAGTTGGAAAAGTCTTAAAACTTGCGTGTTTGAGCACATAAAGTACTATTTATCCTGGAAACTCTTCAAGATGCAATTAGGATGTGTCATGTCACTTTAAAGATCTCGTCGAGCTGATTAATTTGAATCTTTGTTGAAGAAGTTTGTAGTTGATTTGGTGAAGTTATCGAGTCTCAAAATTAGAAAAGTCTCAAAAGTTGCGTGGTTATGCACATAAAGTACTATTTATCGTGGAAACTCTTCAAGATGCAATTAGTATGTGTCATGTCACTTTAAAGATCTCGTCGAGCTGATTAATTTGAATCTTTGTTTAAGAAGTATGGAGTTGATTTGGTGAAGTTATCGAGTCTCAAAGTTGGAAAAGTCGCAAAAGTGGCGTGTTTGAGCACATAAAGTACTATTTATCCTGGAAACTCTTCAAGATGCAATTAGGATGTGTCATGTCACTTTAAAGATCTCGTCGAGCTGATTAATTTGAATCTTTGTTGAAGAAGTTTGTAGTTGATTTGGTGAAGTTATTGAGTCTCAAAATTAGAAAAGTCTCAAAAGTTGCGTGGTTAAGCACATAAAGTACTATTTATCGTGGAAACTCTTCAAGATGCAATTAGTATGTGTCATGTCACTTTAAAGATCTCGTCGAGCTGATTAATTTGAATCTTTGTTTAAGAAGTGTGGAGTTGATTTGGTGAAGTTATCGAGTTTCAAATTTGGAAAAGTCGCAAAAGTGGCGTGTTTGAGCACATAAAGTACTATTTATCCTGGAAACTCTTCAAGATGCAATTAGTATGTGTCATGTCACTTTAAAGATCTCGTCGAGCTGATTAATTTGAATCTTTGTTTAAGAAGTGTGGAGTTGATTTGGTGAAGTTATCGAGTCTCAAAGTTGGAAAAGTCGCAAAAGTGGCGTGTTTGAGCACATAAAGTACTATTTATCCTGGAAACTCTTCAAGATGCAATTAGGATGTGTCATGTAACCTTAAAGATCTCGTCGAGGTGATTAATTTGAATCTTTGTTTAAGAAGTGTGGAGTTGATTTGGTGAAGTTATCGAGTTTCAAATTTGGAAAAGTCGCAAAAGTTGCATGGTTAAGCACATAAAGTACTATTTATCCTCGAAACTCTTCAAGATGCAATTAGGATGTGTCGTGTCACCTTAAAGATCTCGTCGAGGTGATTAATTTGAATCTTTGTTGAAGAAGTTTGGAGTTGATTTGGTGAAGTTATCGAGTCTCAAAGTTGGAAAAGTTTTAAAACTTGCGTGTTTGAGCACATAAAGTACTATTTATCCTGGAAACTCTTCAAGATGCAATTAGGATGTGTCATGTCACTTTAAAGATCTCGTCGAGCTGATTAATTTGAATCTTTGCTTAAGAAGTATGGAGTTGATTTGGTGAAGTTATCGAGTCTCAAAGTTGGAAAAGTCTTAAAACTTGCGTGTTTGAGCACATAAAGTACTATTTATCCTGGAAACTCTACAAGATGCAATTAGTATGTGTCATGTCACTTTAAAGATCTCGTCGAGCTGATTAATTTGAATCTTTGTTGAAGAAGTTTGGAGTTGATTTGGTGAAGTTATCGAGTCTCAAAGTTGGAAAAGTCTCAAAAGTTGCGTATTTGAGCACATAAAGTACTATTCATCCTGGAAACTCTACAAGATGCAATTAGGATGTGTCATGTAACCTTAAAGATCTCGTCGAGCTGATTAATTTGAATCTTTGTTGAAGAAGTTTGGAGTTGATTTGGTGAAGTTATCGAGTCTCAAAGATGGAAAAGTCTTAAAAGTTGCGTGTTTGAGCACATAAAGTACTATTTATCCTGGAAACTCTACAAGATGCAATTAGGATGTGTCATGTAACCTTAAAGATCTCGTCGAGCTGATTAATTTGAATCTTTGTTGAAGAAGTTTGGAGTTGATTTGGTGAAGTTATCGAGTCTCAAAGTTGGAAAAGTCGCAAAAGTGGCGTATTTGAGCACATAAAGTACTATTTATCCTGGAAACTCTTCAAGATGCAATTAGGATGTGTCATGTCACTTTAAAGATCTCGTCGAGCTGATTAATTTGAATCTTTGTTGAAGAAGTTTGGAGTTGATTTGGTGAAGTTATCGAGTCTCAAAGTTGGAAAAGTCTTAAAACTTGCGTGTTTGAGCACATAAAGTACTATTTATCCTGGAAACTCTTCAAGATGCAATTAGGATGTGTCATGTCACTTTAAAGATCTCGTCGAGCTGATTAATTTGAATCTTTGTTGAAGAAGTATGGAGTTGATTTGGTGAAGTTATCGAGTCTCAAAGTTGGAAAAGTCGCAAAAGTGGCGTGTTTGAGCACATAAAATACTGTTTATCCTGGAAACTCTTCAAGATGCAATTAGGATGTGTCATGTAACCTTAAAGATCTCGTCGAGGTGATTAATTTGAATCTTTGTTTAAGAAGTGTGGAGTTGATTTGGTGAAGTTATCGAGTTTCAAATTTGGAAAAGTCGCAAAAGTTGCATGGTTAAGCACATAAAGTACTATTTATCCTCGAAACTCTTCAAGATGCAATTAGGATGTGTCGTGTCACCTTAAAGATCTCGTCGAGGTGATTAATTTGAATCTTTGTTGAAGAAGTTTGGAGTTGATTTGGTGAAGTTATCGAGTCTCAAAGTTGGAAAAGTCTTAAAACTTGCGTGTTTGAGCACATAAAGTACTATTTATCCTAAAAACTCTTCAAGATGCAATTAGGATGTGTCATGTCACTTTAAAGATCTCGTCGAGCTGATTAATTTGAATCTTTGCTTAAGAAGTATGGAGTTGATTTGGTGAAGTTATCGAGTCTCAAAGTTGGAAAAGTCTTAAAACTTGCGTGTTTGAGCACATAAAGTACTATTTATCCTGGAAACTCTACAAGATGCAATTAGTATGTGTCATGTCACTTTAAAGATCTCGTCGAGCTGATTAATTTGAATCTTTGTTGAAGAAGTTTGTAGTTGATTCGGTGAAGTTATCGAGTCTCAAAATTAGAAAAGCCTCAAAAGTTGCGTGGTTAAGCACATAAAGTCCTATTTATCCTGGAAACTCTACAAGATGTAATTAGGATGTGTCATGTAACCTTAAAGATCTCGTCGAGCTGATTAATTTGAATCTTTGTTGAAGAAGTTTGGAGTTGATTTGGTGAAGTTATCGAGTCTCAAAGTTGGAAAAGTCTCAAAAGTTGCGTGGTTAAGCACATAAAGTCCTATTTATCCTGGAAACTCTTCAAGATGCAATTAGGATGTGTCGTGTCACCTTAAAGATCTCGTCGAGCTGATTAATTTGAATCTTTGTTGAAGAAGTTTGGAGTTGATTTGGTGAAGTTATCGAGTCTCAAAGTTGGAAAAGTCTTAAAACTTGCGTGTTTGAGCACATAAAGTGCTATTTATCCTGGAAACTCTTCAAGATGCAATTAGGATGTGTCATGTCACTTTAAAGATCTCGTCGAGCTGATTAATTTGAATCTTTGTTTAAGAAGTATGGAGTTGATTTGGTGAAGTTATCGAGTCTCAAAATTAGAAAAGTCTCAAAAGTTGCGTGGTTAAGCACATAAAGTACTATTTATCGTGGAAACTCTTCAAGATGCAATTAGGATGTGTCGTGTAACCTTAAAGATCTCGTCGAGGTGATTAATTTGAATCTTTGTTTAAGAAGTGTGAAGTTGATTTGGTGAAGTTATCGAGTTTCAAATTTGGAAAAGTCGCAAAAGTTGCATGGTTAAGCACATAAAGTACTATTTATCCTCGAAACTCTTCAAGATGCAATTAGGATGTGTCGTGTCACCTTAAAGATCTCGTCGAGCTGATTAATTTGAATCTTTGTTGAAGAAGTTTGGAGTTGATTTGGTGAAGTTATCGAGTCTCAAAGTTGGAAAAGTCTCAAAAGTTGCGTGGTTAAGCACATAAAGTCCTATTTATCCTGGAAACTCTTCAAGATGCAATTAGGATGTGTCGTGTCACCTTAAAGATCTCGTCGAGCTGATTAATTTGAATCTTTGTTGAAGAAGTTTGGAGTTGATTTGGTGAAGTTATCGAGTCTCAAAGTTGGAAAAGTCGCAAAAGTTGCGTGGTTAAGCACATAAAGTTCTATTTATCGTGGAAACTCTTCAAGATGCAATTAGTATGTGTCATGTCACTTTAAAGATCTCGTCGAGCTGATTAATTTGAATCTTTGTTTAAGAAGTTTGGAGTTGATTTGGTGAAGTTATCGAGTTTGAAATTTGGAAAAGTCGCAAAAGTTGCATGGTTAAGCACATAAAGTACTATTTATCCTCGAAACTCTTCAAGATGCAATTAGGATGTGTCGTGTCACCTTAAAGATCTCGTCGAGCTGATTAATTTGAATCTTTGTTGAAGAAGTTTGGAGTTGATTTGGTGAAGTTATCGAGTCTCAAAGTTGGAAAAGTCTCAAAAGTTGCGTGGTTAAGCACATAAAGTCCTATTTATCCTGGAAACTCTTCAAGATGCAATTAGGATGTGTCGTGTCACCTTAAAGATCTCGTCGAGCTGATTAATTTGAATCTTTGTTGAAGAAGTTTGGAGTTGATTTGGTGAAGTTATCGAGTCTCAAAGTTGGAAAAGTCGCAAAAGTTGCGTGGTTAAGCACATAAAGTACTATTTATCGTGGAAACTCTTCAAGATGCAATTAGTATGTGTCATGTCACTTTAAAGATCTCGTCGAGCTGATTAATTCGAATCTTTGTTTAAGAAGTATGGAGTTGATTTGGTAAAGTTATCGAGTCTTAAAGTTGGAAAAGTCTCAAAAGTTGCGTGGTTAAGCACATAAAGTACTATTTATCGTGGAAACTCTTCAAGATGCAATTAGTATGTGTCATGTCACTTTAAAGATCTCGTCGAGCTGATTAATTTGAATCTTTGTTTAAGAAGTATGGAGTTGATTTGGTTAAGTTATCGAGTCTCAAAGTTGGAAAAGTCTTAAAACTTGCGTGTTTGAGCACATAAAGTACTATTTATCCTCGAAACTCTTCAAGATGCAATTAGGATGTGTCATGTCACTTTAAAGATCTCGTCGAGCTGATTAATTTGAATCTGCGATTAAGAAGTTTGGAGTTGATTTGGTGAAGTTATCGAGTCTCAAAGTTGGAAAAGTCGCAAAAGTGGCGTATTTGAGCACATAAAGTCCTATTTATCCTGGAAACTCTACAAGATGTAATTAGGATGTGTCATGTAACCTTAAAGATCTCGTCGAGCTGATTAATTTGAATCTTTGTTGAAGAAGTTTGGAGTTGATTTGGTGAAGTTATCGAGTCTCAAAGTTGGAAAAGTCTCAAAAGTTGCGTGGTTAAGCACATAAAGTCCTATTTATCCTGGAAACTCTTCAAGATGCAATTAGGATGTGTCATGTAACCTTAAAGATCTCGTCGAGGTGATTAATTTGAATCTTTGTTTAAGAAGTTTGGAGTTGATTTGGTGAAGTTATCGAGTTTCAAATTTGGAAAAGTCGCAAAAGTTGCATGGTTAAGCACATAAAGTACTATTTATCCTCGAAACTCATCAAGATGCAATTAGGATGTGTCGTGTCACCTTAAAGATCTCGTCGAGCTGATTAATTTGAATCTTTGTTGAAGAAGTTTGGAGTTGATTTGGTGAAGTTATCGAGTTTCAAATTTGGAAAAGTCGCAAAAGTGGCGTATTTGAGCACATAAAGTACTATTTATCGTGGAAACTCTTCACGATGCAATTAGGATGTGTCGTGTCACCTTAAAGATCTCGTCGAGCTGATTAATTTGAATCTGCGATTAAGAAGTTTGGAGTTGATTTGGTGAAGTTATCGAGTCTCAAAGTTGGAAAAGTCTCAAAAGTTGCGTGTTTGAGCCCATAAAGTACTATTTATCGTGGAAACTCTTCACGATGCAATTAGGATGTGTCGTGTCACCTTAAAGATCTCGTCGAGCTGATTAATTTGAATCTTTGATTAAGAAGTTTAGAGTTCATTTGGTGAAGTTATCGAGTCTCAAAGTTGGAAAAGTCTCAAAAGTTGCGTGTTTGAGCCCATAAAGTACTATTTATCGTGGAAACTCTTCAAGATGCAATTAGGATGTGTCATGTAACCTTAAAGATCTCGTCGAGGTGATTAATTTGAATCTTTGTTTAAGAAGTTTGGAGTTGATTTGGTGAAGTTATCGAGTCTCAAAGTTGGAAAAGTCTCAAAAGTTGCGTGGTTAAGCACATAAAGTCCTATTTATCCTGGAAACTCTACAAGATGTAATTAGGATGTGTCATGTAACCTTAAAGATCTCGTCGAGCTGATTAATTTGAATCTTTGTTGAAGCAGTTTGGAATTGATTTGGTGAAGTTATCGAGTCTCAAAGTTGGAAAAGTCTCAAAAGTTGCGTGGTTAAGCACATAAAGTACTATTTATCGTGGAAACTCTTCAAGATGCAATTGGTATGTGTCATGTCACTTTAAAGATCTCGTCGAGCTGATTAATTTGAATCTTTGTTTAAGAAGTATGGAGTTGATTTGGTTAAGTTATCGAGTCTCAAAGTTGGAAAAGTCTTAAAACTTGCGTGTTTGAGCACATAAAGTACTATTTATCCTCGAAACTCTTCAAGATACAATTAGGATGTGTCATGTCACTTTAAAGATCTCGTCGAGCTGATTAATTTGAATCTGCGATTAAGAAGTTTGGAGTTGATTTGGTGAAGTTATCGAGTCTCAAAGTTGGAAAAGTCGCAAAAGTGGCGTATTTGAGCACATAAAGTACTATTTATCCTGGAAACTCTTCAAGATGCAATTAGTATGTGTCATGTCACTTTAAAGATCTCGTCGAGCTGATTAATTTGAATCTTTGTTTAAGAAGTATGGAGTTGATTTGGTAAAGTTATCGAGTCTTAAAGTTGGAAAAGTCTCAAAAGTTGCGTGGTTAAGCACATAAAGTACTATTTATCGTGGAAACTCTTCAAGATGCAATTAGTATGTGTCATGTCACTTTAAAGATCTCGTCGAGCTGATTAATTTGAATCTTTGTTTAAGAAGTATGGAGTTGATTTGGTTAAGTTATCGAGTCTCAAAGTTGGAAAAGTCTTAAAACTTGCGTGTTTGAGCACATAAAGTACTATTTATCCTCGAAACTCTTCAAGATACAATTAGGATGTGTCATGTCACTTTAAAGATCTCGTCGAGCTGATTAATTTGAATCTGCGATTAAGAAGTTTGGAGTTGATTTGGTGAAGTTATCGAGTCTCAAAGTTGGAAAAGTCGCAAAAGTGGCGTATTTGAGCACATAAAGTACTATTTATCCTGGAAACTCTTCAAGATGCAATTAGGATGTGTCATGTCACTTTAAAGATCTCGTCGAGCTGATTAATTTGAATCTTTGTTGAAGAAGTTTGTAGTTGATTCGGTGAAGTTATCGAGTCTCAAAATTAGAAAAGCCTCAAAAGTTGCGTGGTTAAGCACATAAAGTCCTATTTATCCTGGAAACTCTACAAGATGTAATTAGGATGTGTCATGTCACCTTAAAGATCTCGTCGAGCTGATTAATTTGAATCTTTGTTGAAGAAGTTTGGAGTTGATTTGGTGAAGTTATCGAGTTTGAAATTTGGAAAAGTCGCAAAAGTTGCATGGTTAAGCACATAAAGTACTATTTATCCTCGAAACTCTTCAAGATGCAATTAGGATGTGTCGTGTCACCTTAAAGATCTCGTCGAGCTGATTAATTTGAATCTTTGTTGAAGAAGTTTGAAGTTGATTTGGTGAAGTTATCGAGTCTCAAAGTTGGAAAAGTCTTAAAACTTGCGTGTTTGAGCACATAAAGTACTATTTATCCTGGAAACTCTTCAAGATGCAATTAGGATGTGTCATGTCACTTTAAAGATCTCGTCGAGCTGATTAATTTGAATCTTTGTTTAAGAAGTATGGAGTTGATTTGGTGAAGTTATCGAGTCTCAAAGTTGGAAAAGTCTTAAAACTTGCGTGTTTGAGCACATAAAGTACTATTTATCCTGGAAACTCTACAAGATGCAATTAGGATGTGTCATGTAACCTTAAAGATCTCGTCGAGCTGATTAATTTGAATCTTTGTTGAAGAAGTTTGGAGTTGATTTGGTGAAGTTATCGAGTCTCAAAGTTGCAAAAAGTCTTAAAACTTGCGTGTTTGAGCACATAAAGTACTATTTATCCTGGAAACTCTTCAAGATGCAATTAGGATGTGTCATGTCACTTTAAAGATCTCGTCGAACTGATTAATTTGAATCTTTGTTTAAGAAGTATGGAGTTGATTTGGTGAAGATATCGAGTCTCAAAGTTGGAAAAGTCGCAAAAGTTGTATGGTTAAGCACATAAAGTACTATTTATCATCGAAACTCTTCAAGATGCAATTAGGATGTGTCGTGTCACTTTAAAGATCTCGTCGAGCTGATTAATTTGAATCTTTGTTGAAGAAGTTTGGAGTTGATTTGGTGAAGTTATCGAGTCTCAAAGTTGGAAAAGTCTCAAAAGTTGCGTGGTTAAGCACATAAAGTACTATTTATCCTGGAAACTCTTCAAGATGCAATTAGGATGTGTCATGTAACCTTAAAGATCTCGTCGAGGTGATTAATTTGAATCTTTGTTTAAGAAGTTTGGAGTTGATTTGGTGAAGTTATCGAGTTTCAAATTTGGAAAAGTCGCAAAAGTTGCATGGTTAAGCACATAAAGTACTATTTATCCTCGAAACTCATCAAGATGCAATTAGGATGTGTCGTGTCACCTTAAAGATCTCGTCGAGCTGATTAATTTGAATCTTTGTTGAAGAAGTTTGGAGTTGATTTGGTGAAGTTATCGAGTTTCAAATTTGGAAAAGTCGCAAAAGTGGCGTATTTGAGCACATAAAGTACTATTTATCCTGGAAACTCTTCAAGATGCAATTAGGATGTGTCATGTCACTTTAAAGATCTCGTCGAGCTGATTAATTTGAATCTGCGATTAAGAAGTTTGGAGTTGATTTGGTGAAGTTATCAAGTCTCAAAGTTGGAAAAGTCTCAAAAGTTGCGTGTTTGAGCCCATAAAGTACTATTTATCGTGGAAACTCTTCACGATGCAATTAGGATGTGTCGTGTCACCTTAAAGATCTCGTCGAGCTGATTAATTTGAATCTTTGATTAAGAAGTTTAGAGTTCATTTGGTGAAGTTATCGAGTCTCAAATTTGGAAAAGTCTTAAAAGTTGCGTGTTTGAGCCCATAAAGTACTATTTATCGTGGAAACTCTTCTAGATGCAATTAGGATGTGTCATGTAACCTTAAAGATCTCGTCGAGGTGATTAATTTGAATCTTTGTTTAAGAAGTTTGGAGTTGATTTGGTGAAGTTATCGAGTCTCAAAGTTGGAAAAGTCTTAAAAGTTGCGTGTTTGAGCACATAAAGTACTATTCATCCTGGAAACTCTACAAGATGCAATTAGGATGTGTCATGTAACCTTAAAGATCTCGTCGAGCTGATTAATTTGAATCTTTGTTGAAGAAGTTTGGAGGTAATTTGGTGAAGTTATCGAGTCTCAAAGATGGAAAAGTCTTAAAAGTTGCGTGTTTGAGCACATAAAGTACTATTTATCCTGGAAACTCTACAAGATGCAATTAGGATGTGTCATGTAACCTTAAAGATCTCGTCGAGCTGATTAATTTGAATCTTTGTTGAAGAAGTTTGGAGTTGATTTGGTGAAGTTATCGAGTCTCAAAGTTGGAAAAGTCTCAAAAGTTGCGTATTTGAGCACATAAAGTACTATTCATCCTGGAAACTCTACAAGATGCAATTAGGATGTGTCATGTAACCTTAAAGATCTCGTCGAGCTGATTAATTTGAATCTTTGTTGAAGAAGTTTGGAGTTGATTTGGTGAAGTTATCGAGTCTCAAAGTTGGAAAAGTCTTAAAACTTGCGTGTTTGAGCACATAAAGTACTATTTATCCTGGAAACTCTTCAAGATGCAATTAGTATGTGTCATGTCACTTTAAAGATCTCGTCGAGCTGATTAATTTGAATCTTTGTTGAAGAAGTTTGTAGTTGATTCGGTGAAGTTATCGAGTCTCAAAATTAGAAAAGCCTCAAAAGTTGCGTGGTTAAGCACATAAAGTCCTATTTATCCTGGAAACTCTACAAGATGTAATTAGGATGTGTCATGTAACCTTAAAGATCTCGTCGAGCTGATTAATTTGAATCTTTGTTGAAGAAGTTTGGAGTTGATTTGGTGAAGTTATCGAGTCTCAAAGTTGGAAAAGTCTCAAAAGTTGCGTGGTTAAGCACATAAAGTCCTATTTATCCTGGAAACTCTTCAAGATGCAATTAGGATGTGTCGTGTCACCTTAAAGATCTCGTCGAGCTGATTAATTTGAATCTTTGTTGAAGAAGTTTGGAGTTGATTTGGTGAAGTTATCGAGTCTCAAAGTTGGAAAAGTCTTAAAACTTGCGTGTTTGAGCACATAAAGTACTATTTATCCTGGAAACTCTTCAAGATGCAATTAGGATGTGTCATGTCACTTTAAAGATCTCGTCGAGCTGATTAATTTGAATCTTTGTTTAAGAAGTATGGAGTTGATTTGGTGAAGTTATCGAGTTTCAAATTTGGAAAAGTCGCAAAAGTTGCATGGTTAAGCACATAAAGTACTATTTATCCTCGAAACTCTTCAAGATGCAATTAGGATGTGTCGTGTCACCTTAAAGATCTCGTCAAGCTGATTAATTTGAATCTTTGTTTAAGAAGTTTGGAGTTGATTTGGTGAAGTTATCGAGTCTCAAATTTGGAAAAGTCGCAAAAGTTGCATGGTTAAGCACATAAAGTACTATTTATCGTTGAAACTCTTCACGATGCAATTAGGATGTGTCGTGTCACTTTAAAGATCTCGTCAAGCTGATTAATTTGAATCTTTGTTTAAGAAGTTTGGAGTTGATTTGGTGAAGTTATCGAGTCTCAAATTTGGAAAAGTCTTAAAAGTTGCGTGTTTGTGCACATAAAGTACTATTTATCCTGGAAACTCTACAAGATGCAATTAGGATGTGTCATGTAACCTTAAAGATCTCGTCGAGCTGATTAATTTGAATCTTTGTTGAAGAAGTTTGGAGTTGATTTGGTGAAGTTATCGAGTCTCAAATTTGGAAAAGTCTTAAAAGTTGCGTGTTTGAGCACATAAAGTACTATTCATCCTGGAAACTCTACAAGATGCAATTAGGATGTGTCATGTAACCTTAAAGATCTCGTCGAGCTGATTAATTTGAATCTTTGTTGAAGAAGTTTGGAGTTGATTTGGTGAAGTTATCGAGTCTCAAAGATGGAAAAGTCTTAAAAGTTGCGTGTTTGAGCACATAAAGTACTATTTATCCTGGAAACTCTACAAGATGCAATTAGGATGTGTCATGTAACCTTAAAGATCTCGTCGAGCTGATTAATTTGAATCTTTGTTGAAGAAGTTTGGAGTTGATTTGGTGAAGTTATCGAGTCTCAAAGTTGGAAAAGTCTCAAAAGTTGCGTATTTGAGCACATAAAGTACTATTCATCCTGGAAACTCTACAAGATGCAATTAGTATGTGTCATGTCACTTTAAAGATCTCGTCGAGCTGATTAATTTGAATCTTTGTTGAAGAAGTTTGTAGTTGATTTGGTGAAGTTATCGAGTCTCAAAGTTGGAAAAGTCGCAAAAGTGGCGTATTTGAGCACATAAAGTACTATTCATCCTGGAAACTCTTCAAGATGCAATTAGTATGTGTCATGTCACTTTAAAGATCTCGTCGAGCTGATTAATTTGAATCTTTGTTTAAGAAGTTTGGAATTGATTTGGTGAAGTTATCGAGTCTCAAATTTGGAAAAGTCGCAAAAGTTGCATGGTTAAGCACATAAAGTACTATTTATCCTCGAAACTCTTCAAGATGCAATTAGGATGTGTCGTGTCACCTTAAAGATCTCGTCAAGCTGATTAATTTGAATCTTTGTTTAAGAAGTTTGGAGTTGATTTGGTGAAGTTATCGAGTCTCAAAGTTGGAAAAGTCTTAAAACTTGCGTGTTTGAGCACATAAAGTACTATTTATCCTGGAAACTCTTCAAGATGCAATTAGTATGTGTCATGTCACTTTAAAGATCTCGTCGAGCTGATTAATTTGAATCTTTGTTGAAGAAGTTTGTAGTTGATTTGGTGAAGTTATCGAGTCTCAAAGTTGGAAAAGTCGCAAAAGTTGCGTGGTTAAGCACATAAAGTACTATTTATCCTCGAAACTCTTCAAGATGCAATTAGGATGTGTCGTGTCACCTTAAAGATCTCGTCGAGGTGATTAATTTGAATCTTTGTTGAAGAAGTTTGGAGTTGATTTGGTGAAGTTATCGAGTCTCAAAGTTGGAAAAGTCTTAAAACTTGCGTGTTTGAGCACATAAAGTACTATTTATCCTGGAAACTCTTCAAGATGCAATTAGGATGTGTCATGTCACTTTAAAGATCTCGTCGAGCTGATTAATTTCAATCTTTGTTTAAGAAGTATGGAGTTGATTTGGTGAAGTTATCGAGTTTCAAATTTGGAAAAGTCGCAAAAGTTGCATGGTTAAGCACATAAAGTACTATTTATCCTCGAAACTCTTCAAGATGCAATTAGGATGTGTCGTGTCACCTTAAAGATCTCGTCAAGCTGATTAATTTGAATCTTTGTTTAAGAAGTTTGGAGTTGATTTGGTGAAGTTATCGAGTCTCAAATTTGGAAAAGTCGCAAAAGTTGCATGGTTAAGCACATAAAGTACTATTTATCGTTGAAACTCTTCACGATGCAATTAGGATGTGTCGTGTCACTTTAAAGATCTCGTCAAGCTGATTAATTTGAATCTTTGTTTAAGAAGTTTGGAGTTGATTTGGTGAAGTTATCGAGTCTCAAATTTGGAAAAGTCTTAAAAGTTGCGTGTTTGAGCACATAAAGTACTATTTATCCTGGAAACTCTACAAGATGCAATTAGGATGTGTCATGTAACCTTAAAGATCTCGTCGAGCTGATTAATTTGAATCTTTGTTGAAGAAGTTTGGAGTTGATTTGGTGAAGTTATCGAGTCTCAAATTTGGAAAAGTCTTAAAAGTTGCGTGTTTGAGCACATAAAGTACTATTCATCCTGGAAACTCTACAAGATGCAATTAGGATGTGTCATGTAACCTTAAAGATCTCGTCGAGCTGATTAATTTGAATCTTTGTTGAAGAAGTTTGGAGTTGATTTGGTGAAGTTATCGAGTCTCAAAGATGGAAAAGTCTTAAAAGATGCGTGTTTGAGCACATAAAGTACTATTTATCCTGGAAACTCTACAAGATGCAATTAGGATGTGTCATGTAACCTTAAAGATCTCGTCGAGCTGATTAATTTGAATCTTTGTTGAAGAAGTTTGGAGTTGATTTGGTGAAGTTATCGAGTCTCAAAGTTGGAAAAGTCTCAAAAGTTGCGTATTTGAGCACATAAAGTACTATTCATCCTGGAAACTCTACAAGATGCAATTAGTATGTGTCATGTCACTTTAAAGATCTCGTCGAGCTGATTAATTTGAATCTTTGTTGAAGAAGTTTGTAGTTGATTTGGTGAAGTTATCGAGTCTCAAAGTTGGAAAAGTCGCAAAAGTGGCGTATTTGAGCACATAAAGTACTATTCATCCTGGAAACTCTTCAAGATGCAATTAGTATGTGTCATGTCACTTTAAAGATCTCGTCGAGCTGATTAATTTGAATCTTTGTTGAAGAAGTTTGTAGTTGATTTGGTGAAGTTATCGAGTCTCAAAGTTGGAAAAGTCGCAAAAGTGGCGTATTTGAGCACATAAAGTACTATTTATCCTGGAAACTCTTCAAGATGCAATTAGGATGTGTCATGTCACTTTAAAGATCTCGTCGAGCTGATTAATTTGAATCTTTGTTGAAGAAGTATGGAGTTGATTTGGTGAAGTTATCGAGTCTCAAAGTTGGAAAAGTCGCAAAAGTGGCGTGTTTGAGCACATAAAGTACTATTTATCCTGGAAACTCTTCAAGATGCAATTAGGATGTGTCATGTAACCTTAAAGATCTCGTCGAGGTGATTAATTTGAATCTTTGTTTAAGAAGTGTGGAGTTGATTTGGTGAAGTTATCGAGTTTCAAATTTGGAAAAGTCGCAAAAGTTGCATGGTTAAGCACATAAAGTACTATTTATCCTTGAAACTCTTCAAGATGCAATTAGGATGTGTCGTGTCACCTTAAAGATCTCGTCGAGGTGATTAATTTGAATCTTTGTTGAAGAAGTTTGGAGTTGATTTGGTGAAGTTATCGAGTCTCAAAGTTGGAAAAGTCTTAAAACTTGCGTGTTTGAGCACATAAAGTACTATTTATCCTGGAAACTCTTCAAGATGCAATTAGGATGTGTCATGTCACTTTAAAGATCTCGTCGAGCTGATTAATTTGAATCTTTGTTTAAGAAGTATGGAGTTGATTTGGTGAAGTTATCGAGTCTCAAAGTTGGAAAAGTCTTAAAACTTGCGTGTTTGAGCACATAAAGTACTATTTATCCTGGAAACTCTACAAGATGCAATTAGTATGTGTCATGTCACTTTAAAGATCTCGTCGAGCTGATTAATTTGAATCTTTGTTGAAGAAGTTTGGAGTTGATTTGGTGAAGTTATCGAGTCTCAAAATTAGAAAAGTCTCAAAAGTTGCGTGGTTAAGCACATAAAGTACTATTTATCCTGGAAACTCTTCAAGATGCAATTAGTATGTGTCATGTCACTTTAAAGATCTCGTCGAGCTGATTAATTTGAATCTTTGTTGAAGAAGTTTGGAGTTGATTTGGTGAAGTTATCGAGTCTCAAAGTTGGAAAAGTCTTAAAACTTGCGTGTTTGAGCACATAAAGTACTATTTATCCTGGAAACTCTTCAAGATGCAATTAGGATGTGTCATGTCACTTTAAAGATCTCGTCGAGCTGATTAATTTGAATCTTTGTTGAAGAAGTTTGTAGTTGATTTGGTGAAGTTATCGAGTCTCAAAATTAGAAAAGTCTCAAAAGTTGCGTGGTTAAGCACATAAAGTACTATTTATCGTGGAAACTCTTCAAGATGCAATTAGTATGTGTCATGTCACTTTAAAGATCTCGTCGAGCTGATTAATTTGAATCTTTGTTTAAGAAGTATGGAGTTGATTTGGTGAAGTTATCGAGTCTCAAAGTTGGAAAAGTCGCAAAAGTGGCGTGTTTGAGCACATAAAGTACTATTTATCCTGGAAACTCTTCAAGATGCAATTAGGATGTGTCATGTAACCTTAAAGATCTCGTCGAGGTGATTAATTTGAATCTTTGTTTAAGAAGTGTGGAGTTGATTTGGTGAAGTTATCGAGTTTCAAATTTGGAAAAGTCGCAAAAGTTGCATGGTTAAGCACATAAAGTACTATTTATCCTTGAAACTCTTCAAGATGCAATTAGGATGTGTCGTGTCACCTTAAAGATCTCGTCGAGGTGATTAATTTGAATCTTTGTTGAAGAAGTTTGGAGTTGATTTGGTGAAGTTATCGAGTCTCAAAGTTGGAAAAGTCTTAAAACTTGCGTGTTTGAGCACATAAAGTACTATTTATCCTGGAAACTCTTCAAGATGCAATTAGGATGTGTCATGTCACTTTAAAGATCTCGTCGAGCTGATTAATTTGAATCTTTGTTTAAGAAGTATGGAGTTGATTTGGTGAAGTTATCGAGTCTCAAAGTTGGAAAAGTCTTAAAACTTGCGTGTTTGAGCACATAAAGTACTATTTATCCTGGAAACTCTACAAGATGCAATTAGTATGTGTCATGTCACTTTAAAGATCTCGTCGAGCTGATTAATTTGAATCTTTGTTGAAGAAGTTTGTAGTTGATTTGGTGAAGTTATCGAGTCTCAAAGTTGGAAAAGTCGCAAAAGTGGCGTATTTGAGCACATAAAGTACTATTTATCCTGGAAACTCTTCAAGATGCAATTAGTATGTGTCATGTCACTTTAAAGATCTCGTCGAGCTGATTAATTTGAATCTTTGTTGAAGAAGTTTGTAGTTGATTTGGTGAAGTTATCGAGTCTCAAAGTTGGAAAAGTCGCAAAAGTGGCGTATTTGAGCACATAAAGTACTATTTATCCTGGAAACTCTTCAAGATGCAATTAGGATGTGTCATGTCACTTTAAAGATCTCGTCGAGCTGATTAATTTGAATCTTTGTTGAAGAAGTTTGGAGTTGATTTGGTGAAGTTATCGAGTCTCAAAATTAGAAAAGTCTCAAAAGTTGCGTGGTTAAGCACATAAAGTACTATTTATCCTGGAAACTCTTCAAGATGCAATTAGTATGTGTCATGTCACTTTAAAGATCTCGTCGAGCTGATTAATTTGAATCTTTGTTTAAGAAGTATGGAGTTGATTTGGTGAAGTTATCGAGTCTCAAAGTTGGAAAAGTCTTAAAACTTGCGTGTTTGAGCACATAAAGTACTATTCATCCTGGAAACTCTACAAGATGCAATTAGGATGTGTCATGTAACCTTAAAGATCTCGTCGAGCTGATTAATGTGAATCTTTGTTGAAGAAGTTTGGAGTTGATTTGGTGAAGTTATCGAGTCTCAAAGTTGGAAAAGTCTTAAAACTTGCGTGTTTGAGCACATAAAGTACTATTTATCCTGGAAACTCTTCAAGATGCAATTAGGATGTGTCGTGTCACCTTAAAGATCTCGTCGAGGTGATTAATTTGAATCTTTGTTGAAGAAGTTTGGAGTTGATTTGGTGAAGTTATCGAGTCTCAAAGTTGGAAAAGTCTTAAAACTTGCGTGTTTGAGCACATAAAGTACTATTTATCCTGGAAACTCTTCAAGATGCAATTAGGATGTGTCATGTCACTTTAAAGATCTCGTCGAGCTGATTAATTTGAATCTTTGTTTAAGAAGTATGGAGTTGATTTGGTGAAGTTATCGAGTCTCAAAGTTGGAAAAGTCTTAAAACTTGCGTGTTTGAGCACATAAAGTACTATTCATCCTGGAAACTCTACAAGATGCAATTAGGATGTGTCATGTAACCTTAAAGATCTCGTCGAGCTGATTAATTTGAATCTTTGTTGAAGAAGTTTGGAGTTGATTTGGTGAAGTTATCGAGTCTCAAAGTTGGAAAAGTCTTAAAACTTGCGTGTTTGAGCACATAAAGTACTATTTATCCTGGAAACTCTTCAAGATGCAATTAGTATGTGTCATGTCACTTTAAAGATCTCGTCGAGCTGATTAATTTGAATCTTTGTTGAAGAAGTTTGTAGTTGATTTGGTGAAGTTATCGAGTCTCAAAGTTGGAAAAGTCGCAAAAGTGGCGTATTTGAGCACATAAAGTACTATTTATCCTGGAAACTCTTCAAGATGCAATTAGGATGTGTCATGTCACTTTAAAGATCTCGTCGAGCTGATTAATTTGAATCTTTGTTGAAGAAGTTTGGAGTTGATTTGGTGAAGTTATCGAGTCTCAAAATTAGAAAAGTCTCAAAAGTTGCGTGGTTAAGCACATAAAGTACTATTTATCCTGGAAACTCTTCAAGATGCAATTAGTATGTGTCATGTCACTTTAAAGATCTCGTCGAGCTGATTAATTTGAATCTTTGTTGAAGAAGTTTGGAGTTGATTTGGTGAAGTTATCGAGTCTCAAAGTTGGAAAAGTCTTAAAACTTGCGTGTTTGAGCACATAAAGTACTATTTATCCTGGAAACTCTTCAAGATGCAATTAGGATGTGTCATGTCACTTTAAAGATCTCGTCGAGCTGATTAATTTGAATCTTTGTTGAAGAAGTTTGTAGTTGATTTGGTGAAGTTATCGAGTCTCAAAATTAGAAAAGTCTCAAAAGTTGCGTGGTTAAGCACATAAAGTACTATTTATCGTGGAAACTCTTCAAGATGCAATTAGTATGTGTCATGTCACTTTAAAGATCTCGTCGAGCTGATTAATTTGAATCTTTGTTTAAGAAGTATGGAGTTGATTTGGTGAAGTTATCGAGTCTCAAAGTTGGAAAAGTCGCAAAAGTGGCGTGTTTGAGCACATAAAGTACTATTTATCCTGGAAACTCTTCAAGATGCAATTAGGATGTGTCATGTAACCTTAAAGATCTCGTCGAGGTGATTAATTTGAATCTTTGTTTAAGAAGTGTGGAGTTGATTTGGTGAAGTTATCGAGTTTCAAATTTGGAAAAGTCGCAAAAGTTGCATGGTTAAGCACATAAAGTACTATTTATCCTTGAAACTCTTCAAGATGCAATTAGGATGTGTCGTGTCACCTTAAAGATCTCGTCGAGGTGATTAATTTGAATCTTTGTTGAAGAAGTTTGGAGTTGATTTGGTGAAGTTATCGAGTCTCAAAGTTGGAAAAGTCTTAAAACTTGCGTGTTTGAGCACATAAAGTACTATTTATCCTGGAAACTCTTCAAGATGCAATTAGGATGTGTCATGTCACTTTAAAGATCTCGTCGAGCTGATTAATTTGAATCTTTGTTTAAGAAGTATGGAGTTGATTTGGTGAAGTTATCGAGTCTCAAAGTTGGAAAAGTCTTAAAACTTGCGTGTTTGAGCACATAAAGTACTATTTATCCTGGAAACTCTACAAGATGCAATTAGTATGTGTCATGTCACTTTAAAGATCTCGACGAGCTGATTAATTTGAATCTTTGTTGAAGAAGTTTGTAGTTGATTTGGTGAAGTTATCGAGTCTCAAAGTTGGAAAAGTCGCAAAAGTGGCGTATTTGAGCACATAAAGTACTATTTATCCTGGAAACTCTTCAAGATGCAATTAGGATGTGTCATGTCACTTTAAAGATCTCGTCGAGCTGATTAATTTGAATCTTTCTTGAAGAAGTTTGTAGTTGATTCGGTGAAGTTATCGAGTCTCAAACTTAGAAAAGTCTCAAAAGTTGCGTGGTTAAGCACATAAAGTCCTATTTATCCTGGAAACTCTACAAGATGTAATTAGGATGTGTCATGTAACCTTAAAGATCTCGTCGAGCTGATTAATTTGAATCTTTGTTGAAGAAGTTTGTAGTTGATTTGGTGAAGTTATCGAGTCTCAAAGTTGGAAAAGTCGCAAAAGTGACGTATTTGAGCACATAAAGTACTATTTATCCTGGAAACTCTTCAAGATGCAATTAGGATGTGTCATGTCACTTTAAAGATCTCGTCGAGCTGATTAATTTGAATCTTTGTTGAAGAAGTTTGGAGTTGATTTGGTGAAGTTATCGAGTCTCAAAGTTGGAAAAGTCTCAAAAGTTGCGTGGTTAAGCACATAAAGTCCTATTTATCCTGAAACTCTACAAGATGTAATTAGGATGTGTCATGTAACCTTAAAGATCTCGTCGAGCTGATTAATTTGAATCTTTGTTGAAGAAGTTTGGAGTTGATTTGGTGAAGTTATCGAGTCTCAAAGTTGGAAAAGTCTTAAAACTTGCGTGTTTGAGCACATAAAGTACTATTTATCCTGGAAACTCTTCAAGATGCAATTAGGATGTGTCATGTAACCTTAAAGATCTCGTCGAGGTGATTACTTTGAATCGTTGTTGAAGAAGTGTGGAGTTGATTTGGTGAAGTTATCGACTTTCAAATTTGGATAAGTCGCAAAAGTGGCGTATTTGAGCACATAAAGTACTATTTATCCTGGAAACTCTTCAAGATGCAATTAGGATGTGTCGTGTCACCTTAAAGATCTCGTCGAGCTGATTAATTTGAATCTTTGTTGAAGAAGTTTGGAGTTGATTTGGTAAAGTTATCGAGTCTTAAAGTTGGAAAAGTCTTAAAAGTTGCGTGTTTGAGCACATAAAGTACTATTTATCCTGGAAACTCTTCAAGATGCAATTAGGATGTGTCATGTAACCTTAAAGATCTCGACGAGCTGATTAATTTGAATCTTTGTTGAAGAAGTTTGGAGTTGATTTGGTGAAGTTATCGAGTCTCAAAGTTGGAAAAGTCTCAAAAGTTGCGTGTTTGAGCCCATAAAGTACTATTTATCGTGGAAACTCTTCACGATGCAATTAGGATGTGTAGTGTCACCTTAAAGATCTCGTCGAGCTGATTAATTTGAATCTTTGATTAAGAAGTTTAGAGTTGATTTGGTGAAGTTATCGAGTCTCAAAGTTGGAAAAGTCGCAAAAGTGGCGTATTTGAGCACATAAAGTACTATTTATCCTGGAAACTCTTCAAGATGCAATTAGGATGTGTCATGTCACTTTAAAGATCTCGTCGAGCTGATTAATTTGAATCTTTGTTGAAGAAGTTTGGAGTTGATTTGGTGAAGTTATCGAGTCTCAAAATTAGAAAAGTCTCAAAAGTTGCGTGGTTAAGCACATAAAGTACTATTTATCCTGGAAACTCTTCAAGATGCAATTAGTATGTGTCATGTCACTTTAAAGATCTCGTCGAGCTGATTAATTTGAATCTTTGTTGAAGAAGTTTGGAGTTGATTTGGTGAAGTTATCGAGTCTCAAAGTTGGAAATGTCTTAAAACTTGCGTGTTTGAGCACATAAAGTACTATTTATCCTGGAAACTCTTCAAGATGCAATTAGGATGTGTCATGTCACTTTAAAGATCTCGTCGAGCTGATTAATTTGAATCTTTGTTGAAGAAGTTTGTAGTTGATTTGGTGAAGTTATCGAGTCTCAAAATTAGAAAAGTCTCAAAAGTTGCGTGGTTAAGCACATAAAGTACTATTTATCGTGGAAACTCTTCAAGATGCAATTAGTATGTGTCATGTCACTTTAAAGATCTCGTCGAGCTGATTAATTTGAATCTTTGTTTAAGAAGTATGGAGTTGATTTGGTGAAGTTATCGAGTCTCAAAGTTGGAAAAGTCGCAAAAGTGGCGTGTTTGAGCACATAAAGTACTATTTATCCTGGAAACTCTTCAAGATGCAATTAGGATGTGTCATGTAACCTTAAAGATCTCGTCGAGGTGATTAATTTGAATCTTTGTTTAAGAAGTGTGGAGTTGATTTGGTGAAGTTATCGAGTTTCAAATTTGGAAAAGTCGCAAAAGTGGCGTATTTGAGCACATAAAGTACTATTTATCCTGGAAACTCTTCAAGATGCAATTAGGATGTGTCATGTCACTTTAAAGATCTCGTCGAGGTGATTAATTTGAATCTTTGTTGAAGAAGTTTGGAGTTGATTTGGTGAAGTTATCGAGTCTCAAAGTTGGAAAAGTCTTAAAACTTGCGTGTTTGAGCACATAAAGTACTATTTATCCTGGAAACTCTTCAAGATGCAATTAGGATGTGTCATGTCACTTTAAAGATCTCGTCGAGCTGATTAATTTGAATCATTGTTTAAGAAGTATGGAGTTGATTTGGTGAAGTTATCGAGTCTCAAAGTTGGAAAAGTCTTAAAACTTGCGTGTTTGAGCACATAAAGTACTATTTATCCTGGAAACTCTACAAGATGCAATTAGGATGTGTCATGTAACCTTAAAGATCTCGTCGAGCTGATTAATTTGAATCTTTGTTGAAGAAGTTTGGAGTTGATTTGGTGAAGTTATCGAGTCTCAAAGTTGGAAAAGTCTCAAAAGTTGCGTATTTGAGCACATAAAGTACTATTCATCCTGGAAACTCTACAAGATGCAATTAGGATGTGTCATGTAACCTTAAAGATCTCGTCGAGCTGATTAATTTGAATCTTTGTTGAAGAAGTTTGGAGTTGATTTGGTGAAGTTATCGAGTCTCAAAGTTGGAAAAGTCTGAAAATTTGCGTGTTTGAGCACATAAAGTACTATTTATCCTGGAAACTCTTCAAGATGCAATTAGTATGTGTCATGTCACTTTAAAGATCTCGTCGAGCTGATTAATTTGAATCTTTGTTGAAGAAGTTTGTAGTTGATTTGGTAAAGTTATCGAGTCTCAAAGTTGGAAAAGTCGCAAAAGTGGCGTATTTGAGCACATAAAGTACTATTTATCCTGGAAACTCTTCAAGATGCAATTAGGATGTGTCATGTCACTTTAAAGATCTCGTCGAGCTGATTAATTTGAATCTTTGTTGAAGAAGTTTGGAGTTGATTTGGTGAAGTTATCGAGTCTCAAAGTTGGAAAAGTCTTAAAACTTGCGTGTTTGAGCACATAAAGTACTATTTATCCTGGAAACTCTTCAAGATGCAATTAGTATGTGTCATGTCACTTTAAAGATCTCGTCGAGCTGATTAATTTGAATCTTTGTTTAAGAAGTTTGGAGTTGATTTGGTGAAGTTATCGAGTGTCAAAGTTGGAAAAGTCTTAAAAGTTGCGTGTTTGAGCCCATAAAGTACTATTTATCGTGGAAACTCTTCACGATGCAATTAGGATGTGTAGTGTCACCTTAAAGATCTCGTCGAGCTGATTAATTTGAATCTTTGATTAAGAAGTTTAGAGTTGATTTGGTGAAGTTATCGAGTCTCAAAGTTGGAAAAGTCGCAAAAGTGGCGTATTTGAGCACATAAAGTACTATTTATCCTGGAAACTCTTCAAGATGCAATTAGGATGTGTCATGTCACTTTAAAGATCTCGTCGAGCTGATTAATTTGAATCTTTGTTGAAGAAGTTTGGAGTTGATTTGGTGAAGTTATCGAGTCTCAAAGTTGGAAAAGTCTTAAAACTTGCGTGTTTGAGCACATAAAGTACTATTTATCCTGGAAACTCTTCAAGATGCAATTAGGATGTGTCATGTCACTTTAAAGATCTCGTCGAGCTGATTAATTTGAATCTTTCTTGAAGAAGTTTGTAGTTGATTCGGTGAAGTTATCGAGTCTCAAACTTAGAAAAGTCTCAAAAGTTGCGTGGTTAAGCACATAAAGTCCTATTTATCCTGGAAACTCTACAAGATGTAATTAGGATGTGTCATGTAACCTTAAAGATCTCGTCGAGCTGATTAATTTGAATCTTTGTTGAAGAAGTTTGTAGTTGATTTGGTGAAGTTATCGAGTCTCAAAGTTGGAAAAGTCGCAAAAGTGGCGTATTTGAGCACATAAAGTACTATTTATCCTGGAAACTCTTCAAGATGCAATTAGGATGTGTCATGTCACTTTAAAGATCTCGTCGAGCTGATTAATTTGAATCTTTGTTGAAGAAGTTTGGAGTTGATTTGGTGAAGTTATCGAGTCTCAAAGTTGGAAAAGTCTCAAAAGTTGCGTGTTTGAGCACATAAAGTACTATTTATCCTGGAAACTCTTCAAGATGCAATTAGGATGTGTCATGTAACCTTAAAGATCTCGTCGAGGTGATTACTTTGAATCTTTGTTGAAGAAGTGTGGAGTTGATTTGGTGAAGTTATCGACTTTCAAATTTGGATAAGTCGCAAAAGTGGCGTATTTGAGCACATAAAGTACTATTTATCCTGGAAACTCTTCAAGATGCAATTAGGATGTGTCGTGTCTCCTTAAAGATCTCGTCGAGCTGATTAATTTGAATCTTTGTTGAAGAAGTTTGGAGTTGATTTGGTAAAGTTATCGAGTCTTAAAGTTGGAAAAGTCTTAAAAGTTTCGTGTTTGAGCACATAAAGTACTATTTATCCTGGAAACTCTTCAAGATGCAATTAGGATGTGTCATGTAACCTTAAAGATCTCGACGAGCTGATTAATTTGAATCTTTGTTGAAGAAGTTTGGAGTTGATTTGGTGAAGTTATCGAGTCTCAAAGTTGGAAAAGTCTCAAAAGTTGCGTGTTTGAGCCCATAAAGTACTATTTATCGTGGAAACTCTTCACGATGCAATTAGGATGTGTAGTGTCACCTTAAAGATCTCGTCGAGCTGATTAATTTGAATCTTTGATTAAGAAGTTTAGAGTTGATTTGGTGAAGTTATCGAGTCTCAAAGTTGGAAAAGTCGCAAAAGTGGCGTATTTGAGCACATAAAGTACTATTTATCCTGGAAACTCTTCAAGATGCAATTAGGATGTGTCATGTCACTTTAAAGATCTCGTCGAGCTGATTAATTTGAATCTTTGTTGAAGAAGTTTGGAGTTGATTTGGTGAAGTTATCGAGTCTCAAAATTAGAAAAGTCTCAAAAGTTGCGTGGTTAAGCACATAAAGTACTATTTATCCTGGAAACTCTTCAAGATGCAATTAGTATGTGTCATGTCACTTTAAAGATCTCGTCGAGCTGATTAATTTGAATCTTTGTTGAAGAAGTTTGGAGTTGATTTGGTGAAGTTATCGAGTCTCAAAGTTGGAAAAGTCTTAAAACTTGCGTGTTTGAGCACATAAAGTACTATTTATCCTGGAAACTCTTCAAGATGCAATTAGGATGTGTCATGTCACTTTAAAGATCTCGTTGAGCTGATTAATTTGAATCTTTGTTGAAGAAGTTTGTAGTTGATTTGGTGAAGTTATCGAGTCTCAAAATTAGAAAAGTCTCAAAAGTTGCGTGGTTAAGCACATAAAGTACTATTTATCGTGGAAACTCTTCAAGATGCAATTAGTATGTGTCATGTCACTTTAAAGATCTCGTCGAGCTGATTAATTTGAATCTTTGTTTAAGAAGTATGGAGTTGATTTGGTGAAGTTATCGAGTCTCAAAGTTGGAAAAGTCGCAAAAGTGGCGTGTTTGAGCACATAAAGTACTATTTATCCTGGAAACTCTTCAAGATGCAATTAGGATGTGTCATGTAACCTTAAAGATCTCGTCGAGGTGATTAATTTGAATCTTTGTTTAAGAAGTGTGGAGTTGATTTGGTGAAGTTATCGAGTTTCAAATTTGGAAAAGTCGCAAAAGTGGCGTATTTGAGCACATAAAGTACTATTTATCCTGGAAACTCTTCAAGATGCAATTAGGATGTGTCATGTCACTTTAAAGATCTCGTCGAGATGATTAATTTGAATCTTTGTTGAAGAAGTTTGGAGTTGATTTGGTGAAGTTATCGAGTCTCAAAGTTGGAAAAGTCTTAAAACTTGCGTGTTTGAGCACATAAAGTACTATTTATCCTGGAAACTCTTCAAGATGCAATTAGGATGTGTCATGTCACTTTAAAGATCTCGTCGAGCTGATTAATTTGAATCATTGTTTAAGAAGTATGGAGTTGATTTGGTGAAGTTATCGAGTCTCAAAGTTGGAAAAGTCTTAAAACTTGCGTGTTTGAGCACATAAAGTACTATTTATCCTGGAAACTCTACAAGATGCAATTAGGATGTGTCATGTAACCTTAAAGATCTCGTCGAGCTGATTAATTTGAATCTTTGTTGAAGAAGTTTGGAGTTGATTTGGTGAAGTTATCGAGTCTCAAAGTTGGAAAAGTCTCAAAAGTTGCGTATTTGAGCACATAAAGTACTATTCATCCTGGAAACTCTACAAGATGCAATTAGGATGTGTCATGTAACCTTAAAGATCTCGTCGAGCTGATTAATTTGAATCTTTGTTGAAGAAGTTTGGAGTTGATTTGGTGAAGTTATCGAGTCTCAAAGTTGGAAAAGTCTGAAAATTTGCGTGTTTGAGCACATAAAGTACTATTTATCCTGGAAACTCTTCAAGATGCAATTAGTATGTGTCATGTCACTTTAAAGATCTCGTCGAGCTGATTAATTTGAATCTTTGTTGAAGAAGTTTGTAGTTGATTTGGTGAAGTTATCGAGTCTCAAAGTTGGAAAAGTCGCAAAAGTGGCGTATTTGAGCACATAAAGTACTATTTATCCTGGAAACTCTTCAAGATGCAATTAGGATGTGTCATGTCACTTTAAAGATCTCGTCGAGCTGATTAATTTGAATCTTTGTTGAAGAAGTTTGGAGTTGATTTGGTGAAGTTATCGAGTCTCAAAGTTGGAAAAGTCTTAAAACTTGCGTGTTTGAGCACATAAAGTACTATTTATCCTGGAAACTCTTCAAGATGCAATTAGTATGTGTCATGTCACTTTAAAGATCTCGTCGAGCTGATTAATTTGAATCTTTGTTGAAGAAGTTTGGAGTTGATTTGGTGAAGTTATCGAGTCTCAAAGTTGGAAAAGTCTTAAAAGTTGCGTGTTTGAGCCCATAAAGTACTATTTATCGTGGAAACTCTTCACGATGCAATTAGGATGTGTAGTGTCACCTTAAAGATCTCGTCGAGCTGATTAATTTGAATCTTTGATTAAGAAGTTTAGAGTTGATTTGGTGAAGTTATCGAGTCTCAAAGTTGGAAAAGTCGCAAAAGTGGCGTATTTGAGCACATAAAGTACTATTTATCCTGGAAACTCTTCAAGATGCAATTAGGATGTGTCATGTCACTTTAAAGATCTCGTCGAGCTGATTAATTTGAATCTTTGTTGAAGAAGTTTGGAGTTGATTTGGTGAAGTTATCGAGTCTCAAAATTAGAAAAGTCTCAAAAGTTGCGTGGTTAAGCACATAAAGTACTATTTATCCTGGAAACTCTTCAAGATGCAATTAGTATGTGTCATGTCACTTTAAAGATCTCGTCGAGCCGATTAATTTGAATCTTTGTTGAAGAAGTTTGGAGTTGATTTGGTGAAGTTATCGAGTCTCAAAGTTGGAAAAGTCTTAAAACTTGCGTATTTGAGCACATAAAGTACTATTCATCCTGGAAACTCTACAAGATGCAATTAGGATGTGTCATGTAACCTTAAAGATCTCGTCGAGCTGATTAATTTGAATCTTTGTTGAAGAAGTTTGGAGTTGATTTGGTGAAGTTATCGAGTCTCAAAGTTGGAAAAGTCTTAAAACTTGCGAGTTTGAGCACATAAAGTACTATTTATCCTGGAAACTCTTCAAGATGCAATTAGGATGTGTCATGTCACTTTAAAGATCTCGTCGAGCTGATTAATTTGAATCTTTGTTTAAGAAGTATGGATTTGATTTGGTGAAGTTATCGAGTCTCAAAGTTGGAAAAGTCTTAAAACTTGCGTGTTTGAGCACATAAAGTACTATTTATCCTGGAAACTCTACAAGATGCAATTAGGATGTGTCATGTAACCTTAAAGATCTCGTCGAGCTGATTAATTTGAATCTTTGTTGAAGAAGTTTGGAGTTGATTTGGTGAAGTTATCGAGTCTCAAAGTTGGAAAAGTCTCAAAAGTTGCGTATTTGAGCACATAAAGTACTATTCATCCTGGAAACTCTACAAGATGCAATTAGGATGTGTCATGTAACCTTAAAGATCTCGTCGAGCTGATTAATTTGAATCTTTGTTGAAGAAGTTTGGAGTTGATTTGGTGAAGTTATCGAGTCTCAAAGTTGGAAAAGTCTGAAAATTTGCGTGTTTGAGCACATAAAGTACTATTTATCCTGGAAACTCTTCAAGATGCAATTAGTATGTGTCATGTCACTTTAAAGATCTCGTCGAGCTGATTAATTTGAATCTTTGTTGAAGAAGTTTGTAGTTGATTTGGTGAAGTTATCGAGTCTCAAAGTTGGAAAAGTCTTAAAACTTGCGTGTTTGAGCACATAAAGTACTATTTATCCTGGAAACTCTTCAAGATGCAATTAGGATGTGTCATGTCACTTTAAAGATCTCGTCGAGCTGATTAATTTGAATCTTTGTTTAAGAAGTATGGAGTTGATTTGGTGAAGTTATCGAGTCTCAAAGTTGGAAAAGTCTTAAAACTTGCGTGTTTGAGCACATAAAGTACTATTTATCCTGGAAACTCTACAAGATGCAATTAGGATGTGTCATGTAACCTTAAAGATCTCGTCGAGCTGATTAATTTGAATCTTTGTTGAAGAAGTTTGGAGTTGATTTGGTGAAGTTATCGAGTCTCAAAGTTGGAAAAGTCTGAAAATTTGCGTGTTTGAGCACATAAAGTACTATTTATCCTGGAAACTCTTCAAGATGCAATTAGTATGTGTCATGTCACTTTAAAGATCTCGTCGAGCTGATTAATTTGAATCTTTGTTTAAGAAGTATGGAGTTGATTTGGTGAAGTTATCGAGTCTCAAAGTTGGAAAAGTCGCAAAAGTGGCGTGTTTGAGCACATAAAGTACTATTTATCCTGGAAACTCTTCAAGATGCAATTAGGATGTGTCATGTAACCTTAAAGATCTCGTCGAGGTGATTAATTTGAATCTTTGTTTAAGAAGTGTGGAGTTGATTTGGTGAAGTTATCGAGTTTCAAATTTGGAAAAGTCGCAAAAGTGGCGTATTTGAGCACATAAAGTACTATTTATCCTGGAAACTCTTCAAGATGCAATTAGGATGTGTCATGTCACTTTAAAGATTTCGTCGAGGTGATTAATTTGAATCTTTGTTGAAGAAGTTTGGAGTTGATTTGGTGAAGTTATCGAGTCTCAAAGTTGGAAAAGTCTTAAAACTTGCGTGTTTGAGCACATAAAGTACTATTTATCCTGGAAACTCTTCAAGATGCAATTAGGATGTGTCATGTCACTTTAAAGATCTCGTCGAGCTGATTAATTTGAATCTTTGTTGAAGAAGTTTGGAGTTGATTTGGTGAAGTTATCGAGTCTCAAAGTTGGAAAAGTCTTAAAACTTGCGTGTTTGAGCACATAAAGTACTATTTATCCTGGAAACTCTTCAAGATGCAATTAGTATGTGTCATGTCACTTTAAAGATCTCGTCGAGCTGATTAATTTGAATCTTTGTTGAAGAAGTTTGGAGTTGATTTGGTGAAGTTATCGAGTCTCAAAGTTGGAAAAGTCTTAAAAGTTGCGTGTTTGAGCCCATAAAGTACTATTTATCGTGGAAACTCTTCACGATGCAATTAGGATGTGTAGTGTCACCTTAAAGATCTCGTCGAGCTGATTAATTTGAATCTTTGATTAAGAAGTTTAGAGTTGATTTGGTGAAGTTATCGAGTCTCAAAGTTGGAAAAGTCGCAAAAGTGGCGTATTTGAGCACATAAAGTACTATTTATCCTGGAAACTCTTCAAGATGCAATTAGGATGTGTCATGTCACTTTAAAGATCTCGTCGAGCTGATTAATTTGAATCTTTGTTGAAGAAGTTTGGAGTTGATTTGGTGAAGTTATCGAGTCTCAAAATTAGAAAAGTCTCAAAAGTTGCGTGGTTAAGCACATAAAGTACTATTTATCCTGGAAACTCTTCAAGATGCAATTAGTATGTGTCATGTCACTTTAAAGATCTCGTCGAGCCGATTAATTTGAATCTTTGTTGAAGAAGTTTGGAGTTGATTTGGTGAAGTTATCGAGTCTCAAAGTTGGAAAAGTCTTAAAACTTGCGTGTTTGAGCACATAAAGTACTATTTATCCTGGAAACTCTTCAAGATGCAATTAGGATGTGTCATGTCACTTTAAAGATCTCGTCGAGCTGATTAATTTGAATCTTTGTTTAAGAAGTATGGAGTTGATTTGGTGAAGTTATCGAGTCTCAAAGTTGGAAAAGTCTGAAAATTTGCGTGTTTGAGCACATAAAGTACTATTTATCCTGGAAACTCTTCAAGATGCAATTAGTATGTGTCATGTCACTTTAAAGATCTCGTCGAGCTGATTAATTTGAATCTTTGTTGAAGAAGTTTGTAGTTGATTTGGTGAAGTTATCGAGTCTCAAAGTTGGAAAAGTCTTAAAACTTGCGTGTTTGAGCACATAAAGTACTATTTATCCTGGAAACTCTTCAAGATGCAATTAGGATGTGTCATGTCACTTTAAAGATCTCGTCGAGCTGATTAATTTGAATCTTTGTTGAAGAAGTTTGTAGTTGATTTGGTGAAGTTATCGAGTCTCAAAATTAGAAAAGTCTCAAAAGTTGCGTGGTTAAGCACATAAAGTACTATTTATCGTGGAAACTCTTCAAGATGCAATTAGGATGTGTCATGTCACTTTAAAGATCTCGTCGAGCTGATTAATTTGAATCTTTGTTGAAGAAGTTTGTAGTTGATTTGGTGAAGTTATCGAGTCTCAAAATTAGAAAAGTCTCAAAAGTTGCGTGGTTAAGCACATAAAGTACTATTTATCGTGGAAACTCTTCAAGATGCAATTAGTATGTGTCATGTCACTTTAAAGATCTCGTCGAGCTGATTAATTTGAATCTTTGTTTAAGAAGTATGGAGTTGATTTGGTGAAGTTATCGAGTCTCAAAGTTGGAAAAGTCGCAAAAGTGGCGTGTTTGAGCACATAAAGTACTATTTATCCTGGAAACTCTTCAAGATGCAATTAGGATGTGTCATGTAACCTTAAAGATCTCGTCGAGGTGATTAATTTGAATCTTTGTTTAAGAAGTGTGGAGTTGATTTGGTGAAGTTATCGAGTTTCAAATTTGGAAAAGTCGCAAAAGTGGCGTATTTGAGCACATAAAGTACTATTTATCCTGGAAACTCTTCAAGATGCAATTAGGATGTGTCATGTCACTTTAAAGATTTCGTCGAGGTGATTAATTTGAATCTTTGTTGAAGAAGTTTGGAGTTGATTTGGTGAAGTTATCGAGTCTCAAAGTTGGAAAAGTCTTAAAACTTGCGTGTTTGAGCACATAAAGTACTATTTATCCTGGAAACTCTTCAAGATGCAATTAGGATGTGTCATGTCACTTTAAAGATCTCGTCGAGCTGATTAATTTGAATCTTTGTTTAAGAAGTATGGAGTTGATTTGGTGAAGTTATCGAGTCTCAAAGTTGGAAAAGTCTTAAAACTTGCGTGTTTGAGCACATAAAGTACTATTTATCCTGGAAACTCTACAAGATGCAATTAGGATGTGTCATGTAACCTTAAAGATCTCGTCGAGCTGATTAATTTGAATCTTTGTTGAAGAAGTTTGGAGTTGATTTGGTGAAGTTATCGAGTCTCAAAGTTGGAAAAGTCTCAAAAGTTGCGTATTTGAGCACATAAAGTACTATTCATCCTGGAAACTCTACAAGATGCAATTAGGATGTGTCATGTAACCTTAAAGATCTCGTCGAGCTGATTAATTTGAATCTTTGTTGAAGAAGTTTGGAGTTGATTTGGTGAAGTTATCGAGTCTCAAAGTTGGAAAAGTCTTAAAACTTGCGAGTTTGAGCACATAAAGTACTATTTATCCTGGAAACTCTTCAAGATGCAATTAGGATGTGTCATGTCACTTTAAAGATCTCGTCGAGCTGATTAATTTGAATCTTTGTTTAAGAAGTATGGATTTGATTTGGTGAAGTTATCGAGTCTCAAAGTTGGAAAAGTCTTAAAACTTGCGTGTTTGAGCACATAAAGTACTATTTATCCTGGAAACTCTACAAGATGCAATTAGGATGTGTCATGTAACCTTAAAGATCTCGTCGAGCTGATTAATTTGAATCTTTGTTGAAGAAGTTTGGAGTTGATTTGGTGAAGTTATCGAGTCTCAAAGTTGGAAAAGTCTCAAAAGTTGCGTATTTGAGCACATAAAGTACTATTCATCCTGGAAACTCTACAAGATGCAATTAGGATGTGTCATGTAACCTTAAAGATCTCGTCGAGCTGATTAATTTGAATCTTTGTTGAAGAAGTTTGGAGTTGATTTGGTGAAGTTATCGAGTCTCAAAGTTGGAAAAGTCTGAAAATTTGCGTGTTTGAGCACATAAAGTACTATTTATCCTGGAAACTCTTCAAGATGCAATTAGTATGTGTCATGTCACTTTAAAGATCTCGTCGAGCTGATTAATTTGAATCTTTGTTGAAGAAGTTTGTAGTTGATTTGGTGAAGTTATCGAGTCTCAAAGTTGGAAAAGTCTTAAAACTTGCGTGTTTGAGCACATAAAGTACTATTTATCCTGGAAACTCTTCAAGATGCAATTAGGATGTGTCATGTCACTTTAAAGATCTCGTCGAGCTGATTAATTTGAATCTTTGTTTAAGAAGTATGGAGTTGATTTGGTGAAGTTATCGAGTCTCAAAGTTGGAAAAGTCTTAAAACTTGCGTGTTTGAGCACATAAAGTACTATTTATCCTGGAAACTCTACAAGATGCAATTAGGATGTGTCATGTAACCTTAAAGATCTCGTCGAGCTGATTAATTTGAATCTTTGTTGAAGAAGTTTGGAGTTGATTTGGTGAAGTTATCGAGTCTCAAAGTTGGAAAAGTCTGAAAATTTGCGTGTTTGAGCACATAAAGTACTATTTATCCTGGAAACTCTTCAAGATGCAATTAGTATGTGTCATGTCACTTTAAAGATCTCGTCGAGCTGATTAATTTGAATCTTTGTTTAAGAAGTATGGAGTTGATTTGGTGAAGTTATCGAGTCTCAAAGTTGGAAAAGTCGCAAAAGTGGCGTGTTTGAGCACATAAAGTACTATTTATCCTGGAAACTCTTCAAGATGCAATTAGGATGTGTCATGTAACCTTAAAGATCTCGTCGAGGTGATTAATTTGAATCTTTGTTTAAGAAGTGTGGAGTTGATTTGGTGAAGTTATCGAGTTTCAAATTTGGAAAAGTCGCAAAAGTGGCGTATTTGAGCACATAAAGTACTATTTATCCTGGAAACTCTTCAAGATGCAATTAGGATGTGTCATGTCACTTTAAAGATCTCGTCGAGCTGATTAATTTGAATCTTTGTTGAAGAAGTTTGGAGTTGATTTGGTGAAGTTATCGAGTCTCAAAGTTGGAAAAGTCTCAAAAGTTGCGTATTTGAGCACATAAAGTACTATTCATCCTGGAAACTCTACAAGATGCAATTAGGATGTGTCATGTAACCTTAAAGATCTCGTCGAGCTGATTAATTTGAATCTTTGTTGAAGAAGTTTGGAGTTGATTTGGTGAAGTTATCGAGTCTCAAAGTTGGAAAAGTCTGAAAATTTGCGTGTTTGAGCACATAAAGTACTATTTATCCTGGAAACTCTTCAAGATGCAATTAGTATGTGTCATGTCACTTTAAAGATCTCGTCGAGCTGATTAATTTGAATCTTTGTTGAAGAAGTTTGTAGTTGATTTGGTGAAGTTATCGAGTCTCAAAGTTGGAAAAGTCGCAAAAGTGGCGTATTTGAGCACATAAAGTACTATTTATCCTGGAAACTCTTCAAGATGCAATTAGGATGTGTCATGTCACTTTAAAGATCTCGTCGAGCTGATTAATTTGAATCTTTGTTGAAGAAGTTTGTAGTTGATTCGGTGAAGTTATCGAGTCTCAAAATTAGAAAAGTCTCAAAAGTTGCGTGGTTAAGCACATAAAGTCCTATTTATCCTGGAAACTCTACAAGATGTAATTAGGATGTGTCATGTCACTTTAAAGATCTCGTCGAGCTGATTAATTTGAATCTTTGTTGAAGAAGTTTGTAGTTGATTTGGTGAAGTTATCGAGTCTCAAAGTTGGAAAAGTCTTAAAAGTTGCGTGTTTGAGCACATAAAGTACTATTTATCCTGGAAACTCTTCAAGATGCAATTAGGATGTGTCATGTCACTTTAAAGATCTCGTCGAGCTGATTAATTTGAATCTTTGTTTAAGAAGTATGGAGTTGATTTGGTGAAGTTATCGAGTCTCAAAGTTGGAAAAGTCGCAAAAGTGGCGTGTTTGAGCACATAAAGTACTATTTATCCTGGAAACTCTTCAAGATGCAATTAGGATGTGTCATGTAACCTTAAAGATCTCGTCGAGGTGATTAATTTGAATCTTTGTTTAAGAAGTGTGGAGTTGATTTGGTGAAGTTATCGAGTTTCAAATTTGGAAAAGTCGCAAAAGTGGCGTATTTGAGCACATAAAGTACTATTTATCCTGGAAACTCTTCAAGATGCAATTAGGATGTGTCATGTCACTTTAAAGATCTCGTCGAGGTGATTAATTTGAATCTTTGTTGAAGAAGTTTGGAGTTGATTTGGTGAAGTTATCGAGTCTCAAAGTTGGAAAAGTCTTAAAACTTGCGTGTTTGAGCACATAAAGTACTATTTATCCTGGAAACTCTTCAAGATGCAATTAGGATGTGTCATGTCACTTTAAAGATCTCGTCGAGCTGATTAATTTGAATCATTGTTTAAGAAGTATGGAGTTGATTTGGTGAAGTTATCGAGTCTCAAAGTTGGAAAAGTCTTAAAACTTGCGTGTTTGAGCACATAAAGTACTATTTATCCTGGAAACTCTACAAGATGCAATTAGGATGTGTCATGTAACCTTAAAGATCTCGTCAAGCTGATTAATTTGAATCTTTGTTGAAGAAGTTTGGAGTTGATTTGGTGAAGTTATCGAGTCTCAAAGTTGGAAAAGTCTCAAAAGTTGCGTATTTGAGCACATAAAGTACTATTCATCCTGGAAACTCTGCAAGATGCAATTAGGATGTGTCATGTAACCTTAAAGATCTCGTCGAGCTGATTAATTTGAATCTTTGTTGAAGAAGTTTGGAGTTGATTTGGTGAAGTTATCGAGTCTCAAAGTTGGAAAAGTCTGAAAATTTGCGTGTTTGAGCACATAAAGTACTATTTATCCCGGAAACTCTTCAAGATGCAATTAGTATGTGTCATGTCACTTTAAAGATCTCGTCGAGCTGATTAATTTGAATCTTTGTTGAAGAAGTTTGTAGTTGATTTGGTGAAGTTATCGAGTCTCAAAGTTGGAAAAGTCGCAAAAGTGGCGTATTTGAGCACATAAAGTACTATTTATCCTGGAAACTCTTCAAGATGCAATTAGGATGTGTCATGTCACTTTAAAGATCTCGTCGAGCTGATTAATTTGAATCTTTGTTGAAGAAGTTTGTAGTTGATTTGGTGAAGTTATCGAGTCTCAAAGTTGGAAAAGTCTTAAAACTTGCGTGTTTGAGCACATAAAGTACTATTTATCCTGGAAACTCTTCAAGATGCAATTAGTATGTGTCATGTCACTTTAAAGATCTCGTCGAGCTGATTAATTTGAATCTTTGTTGAAGAAGTTTGGAGTTGATTTGGTGAAGTTATCGAGTCTCAAAGTTGGAAAAGTCTTAAAAGTTGCGTGTTTGAGCCCATAAAGTACTATTTATCGTGGAAACTCTTCACGATGCAATTAGGATGTGTAGTGTCACCTTAAAGATCTCGTCGAGCTGATTAATTTGAATCTTTGATTAAGAAGTTTAGAGTTGATTTGGTGAAGTTATCGAGTCTCAAAGTTGGAAAAGTCGCAAAAGTGGCGTATTTGAGCACATAAAGTACTATTTATCCTGGAAACTCTTCAAGATGCAATTAGGATGTGTCATGTCACTTTAAAGATCTCGTCGAGCTGATTAATTTGAATCTTTGTTGAAGAAGTTTGGAGTTGATTTGGTGAAGTTATCGAGTCTCAAAATTAGAAAAGTCTCAAAAGTTGCGTGGTTAAGCACATAAAGTACTATTTATCCTGGAAACTCTTCAAGATGCAATTAGTATGTGTCATGTCACTTTAAAGATCTCGTCGAGCTGATTAATTTGAATCTTTGTTGAAGAAGTTTGGAGTTGATTTGGTGAAGTTATCGAGTCTCAAAGTTGGAAAAGTCTTAAAACTTGCGTGTTTGAGCACATAAAGTACTATTTATCCTGGAAACTCTTCAAGATGCAATTAGGATGTGTCATGTCACTTTAAAGATCTCGTCGAGCTGATTAATTTGAATCTTTGTTTAAGAAGTATGGAGTTGATTTGGTGAAGTTATCGAGTCTCAAAATTAGAAAAGTCTCAAAAGTTGCGTGGTTAAGCACATAAAGTACTATTTATCGTGGAAACTCTTCAAGATGCAATTAGTATGTGTCATGTCACTTTAAAGATCTCGTCGAGCTGATTAATTTGAATCTTTGTTTAAGAAGTATGGAGTTGATTTGGTGAAGTTATCGAGTCTCAAAGTTGGAAAAGTCGCAAAAGTGGCGTGTTTGAGCACATAAAGTACTATTTATCCTGGAAACTCTTCAAGATGCAATTAGGATGTGTCATGTAACCTTAAAGATCTCGTCGAGGTGATTAATTTGAATCTTTGTTTAAGAAGTGTGGAGTTGATTTGGTGAAGTTATCGAGTTTCAAATTTGGAAAAGTCGCAAAAGTGGCGTATTTGAGCACATAAAGTACTATTTATCCTGGAAACTCTTCAAGATGCAATTAGGATGTGTCATGTCACTTTAAAGATCTCGTCGAGGTGATTAATTTGAATCTTTGTTGAAGAAGTTTGGAGTTGATTTGGTGAAGTTATCGAGTCTCAAAGTTGGAAAAGTCTTAAAACTTGCGTGTTTGAGCACATAAAGTACTATTTATCCTGGAAACTCTTCAAGATGCAATTAGGATGTGTCATGTCACTTTAAAGATCTCGTCGAGCTGATTAATTTGAATCTTTGTTTAAGAAGTATGGAGTTGATTTGGTGAAGTTATCGAGTCTCAAAGTTGGAAAAGTCTTAAAACTTGCGTGTTTGAGCACATAAAGTACTATTTATCCTGGAAACTCTACAAGATGCAATTAGGATGTGTCATGTAACCTTAAAGATCTCGTCGAGCTGATTAATTTGAATCTTTGTTGAAGAAGTTTGGAGTTGATTTGGTGAAGTTATCGAGTCTCAAAGTTGGAAAAGTCTCAAAAGTTGCGTATTTGAGCACATAAAGTACTATTCATCCTGGAAACTCTACAAGATGCAATTAGGATGTGTCATGTAACCTTAAAGATCTCGTCGAGCTGATTAATTTGAATCTTTGTTGAAGAAGTTTGGAGTTGATTTGGTGAAGTTATCGAGTCTCAAAGTTGGAAAAGTCGCAAAAGTGGCGTATTTGAGCACATAAAGTACTATTTATCCTGGAAACTCTTCAAGATGCAATTAGGATGTGTCATGTCACTTTAAAGATCTCGTCGAGCTGATTAATTTGAATCTTTGTTGAAGAAGTTTGTAGTTGATTCGGTGAAGTTATCGAGTCTCAAAATTAGAAAAGTCTCAAAAGTTGCGTGGTTAAGCACATAAAGTCCTATTTATCCTGGAAACTCTACAAGATGTAATTAGGATGTGTCATGTCACTTTAAAGATCTCGTCGAGCTGATTAATTTGAATCTTTGTTGAAGAAGTTTGTAGTTGATTTGGTGAAGTTATCGAGTCTCAAAGTTGGAAAAGTCGCAAAAGTGGCGTATTTGAGCACATAAAGTACTATTTATCCTGGAAACTCTTCAAGATGCAATTAGGATGTGTCATGTCACTTTAAAGATCTCGTCGAGCTGATTAATTTGAATCTTTGTTGAAGAAGTTTGGAGTTGATTTGGTGAAGTTATCGAGTCTCAAAGTTGGAAAAGTCTTAAAACTTGCGTGTTTGAGCACATAAAGTACTATTTATCCTGGAAACTCTTCAAGATGCAATTAGTATGTGTCATGTCACTTTAAAGATCTCGTCGAGCTGATTAATTTGAATCTTTGTTGAAGAAGTTTGGAGTTGATTTGGTGAAGTTATCGAGCCTCAAAGTTGGAAAAGTCTTAAAAGTGGCGTGTTTGAGCACATAAAGTACTATTTATCCTGGAAACTCTTCAAGATGCAATTAGGATGTGTCATGTAACCTTAAAGATCTCGTCGAGGTGATTAATTTGAATCTTTGTTTAAGAAGTGTGGAGTTGATTTGGTGAAGTTATCGAGTTTCAAATTTGGAAAAGTCGCAAAAGTTGCATGGTTAAGCATATAAAGTACTATTTATCCTGGAAACTCTTCAAGATGCAATTAGGATGTGTCATGTCACTTTAAAGATCTCGTCGAGCTGATTAATTTGAATCTTTGTTGAAGAAGTTTGGAGTTGATTTGGTGAAGTTATCGAGTCTCAAAGTTGGAAAAGTCTTAAAACTTGCGTGTTTGAGCACATAAAGTACTATTTATCCTGGAAACTCTTCAAGATGCAATTAGTATGTGTCATGTCACTTTAAAGATCTCGTCGAGCTGATTAATTTGAATCTTTGTTGAAGAAGTTTGGAGTTGATTTGGTGAAGTTATCGAGTCTCAAAGTTGGAAAAGTCTTAAAAGTTGCGTGTTTGAGCACATAAAGTACTATTTATCCTGGAAACTCTTCAAGATGCAATTAGGATGTGTCATGTAACCTTAAAGATCTCGTCGAGGTGATTAATTTGAATCTTTGTTTAAGAAGTGTGGAGTTGATTTGGTGAAGTTATCGAGTTTCAAATTTGGAAAAGTCGCAAAAGTTGCATGGTTAAGCATATAAAGTACTATTTATCCTGGAAACTCTTCAAGATGCAATTAGGATGTGTCATGTCACTTTAAAGATCTCGTCGAGCTGATTAATTTGAATCTTTGTTGAAGAAGTTTGGAGTTGATTTGGTGAAGTTATCGAGTCTCAAAGTTGGAAAAGTCTTAAAACTTGCGTGTTTGAGCACATAAAGTACTATTTATCCTGGAAACTCTTCAAGATGCAATTAGGATGTGTCATGTCACTTTAAAGATCTCGTCGAGCTGATTAATTTGAATCTTTGTTGAAGAAGTTTGTAGTTGATTTGGTGAAGTTATCGAGTCTCAAAATTAGAAAAGTCTCAAAAGTTGCGTGGTTAAGCACATAAAGTACTATTTATCGTGGAAACTCTTCAAGATGCAATTAGTATGTGTCATGTCACTTTAAAGATCTCGTCGAGCTGATTAATTTGAATCTTTGTTTAAGAAGTATGGAGTTGATTTGGTGAAGTTATCGAGTCTCAAAGTTGGAAAAGTCGCAAAAGTGGCGTGTTTGAGCACATAAAGTACTATTTATCCTGGAAACTCTTCAAGATGCAATTAGGATGTGTCATGTAACCTTAAAGATCTCGTCGAGGTGATTAATTTGAATCTTTGTTTAAGAAGTGTGGAGTTGATTTGGTGAAGTTATCGAGTTTCAAATTTGGAAAAGTCGCAAAAGTGGCGTATTTGAGCACATAAAGTACTATTTATCCTGGAAACTCTTCAAGATGCAATTAGGATGTGTCATGTCACTTTAAAGATCTCGTCGAGGTGATTAATTTGAATCTTTGTTGAAGAAGTTTGGAGTTGATTTGGTGAAGTTATCGAGTCTCAAAGTTGGAAAAGTCTTAAAACTTGCGTGTTTGAGCACATAAAGTACTATTTATCCTGGAAACTCTTCAAGATGCAATTAGGATGTGTCATGTCACTTTAAAGATCTCGTCGAGCTGATTAATTTGAATCATTGTTTAAGAAGTATGGAGTTGATTTGGTGAAGTTATCGAGTCTCAAAGTTGGAAAAGTCTTAAAACTTGCGTGTTTGAGCACATAAAGTACTATTTATCCTGGAAACTCTACAAGATGCAATTAGGATGTGTCATGTAACCTTAAAGATCTCGTCAAGCTGATTAATTTGAATCTTTGTTGAAGAAGTTTGGAGTTGATTTGGTGAAGTTATCGAGTCTCAAAGTTGGAAAAGTCTCAAAAGTTGCGTATTTGAGCACATAAAGTACTATTCATCCTGGAAACTCTGCAAGATGCAATTAGGATGTGTCATGTAACCTTAAAGATCTCGTCGAGCTGATTAATTTGAATCTTTGTTGAAGAAGTTTGGAGTTGATTTGGTGAAGTTATCGAGTCTCAAAGTTGGAAAAGTCTGAAAATTTGCGTGTTTGAGCACATAAAGTACTATTTATCCCGGAAACTCTTCAAGATGCAATTAGTATGTGTCATGTCACTTTAAAGATCTCGTCGAGCTGATTAATTTGAATCTTTGTTGAAGAAGTTTGTAGTTGATTTGGTGAAGTTATCGAGTCTCAAAGTTGGAAAAGTCGCAAAAGTGGCGTATTTGAGCACATAAAGTACTATTTATCCTGGAAACTCTTCAAGATGCAATTAGGATGTGTCATGTCACTTTAAAGATCTCGTCGAGCTGATTAATTTGAATCTTTGTTGAAGAAGTTTGTAGTTGATTTGGTGAAGTTATCGAGTCTCAAAGTTGGAAAAGTCTTAAAACTTGCGTGTTTGAGCACATTAAGTACTATTTATCCTGGAAACTCTTCAAGATGCAATTAGTATGTGTCATGTCACTTTAAAGATCTCGTCGAGCTGATTAATTTGAATCTTTGTTGAAGAAGTTTGGAGTTGATTTGGTGAAGTTATCGAGTCTCAAAGTTGGAAAAGTCTTAAAAGTTGCGTGTTTGAGCCCATAAAGTACTATTTATCGTGGAAACTCTTCACGATGCAATTAGGATGTGTAGTGTCACCTTAAAGATCTCGTCGAGCTGATTAATTTGAATCTTTGATTAAGAAGTTTAGAGTTGATTTGATGAAGTTATCGAGTCTCAAAGTTGGAAAAGTCGCAAAAGTGGCGTATTTGAGCACATAAAGTACTATTTATCCTGGAAACTCTTCAAGATGCAATTAGGATGTGTCATGTCACTTTAAAGATCTCGTCGAGCTGATTAATTTGAATCTTTGTTGAAGAAGTTTGGAGTTGATTTGGTGAAGTTATCGAGTCTCAAAATTAGAAAAGTCTCAAAAGTTGCGTGGTTAAGCACATAAAGTACTATTTATCCTGGAAACTCTTCAAGATGCAATTAGTATGTGTCATGTCACTTTAAAGATCTCGTCGAGCTGATTAATTTGAATCTTTGTTGAAGAAGTTTGGAGTTGATTTGGTGAAGTTATCGAGTCTCAAAGTTGGAAAAGTCTTAAAACTTGCGTGTTTGAGCACATAAAGTACTATTTATCCTGGAAACTCTTCAAGATGCAATTAGGATGTGTCATGTCACTTTAAAGATCTCGTCGAGCTGATTAATTTGAATCTTTGTTTAAGAAGTATGGAGTTGATTTGGTGAAGTTATCGAGTCTCAAAATTAGAAAAGTCTCAAAAGTTGCGTGGTTAAGCACATAAAGTACTATTTATCGTGGAAACTCTTCAAGATGCAATTAGTATGTGTCATGTCACTTTAAAGATCTCGTCGAGCTGATTAATTTGAATCTTTGTTTAAGAAGTATGGAGTTGATTTGGTGAAGTTATCGAGTCTCAAAGTTGGAAAAGTCGCAAAAGTGGCGTGTTTGAGCACATAAAGTACTATTTATCCTGGAAACTCTTCAAGATGCAATTAGGATGTGTCATGTAACCTTAAAGATCTCGTCGAGGTGATTAATTTGAATCTTTGTTTAAGAAGTGTGGAGTTGATTTGGTGAAGTTATCGAGTTTCAAATTTGGAAAAGTCGCAAAAGTGGCGTATTTGAGCACATAAAGTACTATTTATCCTGGAAACTCTTCAAGATGCAATTAGGATGTGTCATGTCACTTTAAAGATCTCGTCGAGCTGATTAATTTGAATCTTTGTTGAAGAAGTTTGGAGTTGATTTGGTGAAGTTATCGAGTCTCAAAGTTGGAAAAGTCTTAAAACTTGCGTGTTTGAGCACATAAAGTACTATTTATCCTGGAAACTCTTCAAGATGCAATTAGTATGTGTCATGTCACTTTAAAGATCTCGTCGAGCTGATTAATTTGAATCTTTGTTGAAGAAGTTTGGAGTTGATTTGGTGAAGTTATCGAGTCTCAAAGTTGGAAAAGTCTTAAAAGTTGCGTGTTTGAGCACATAAAGTACTATTTATCCTGGAAACTCTTCAAGATGCAATTAGGATGTGTCATGTAACCTTAAAGATCTCGTCGAGGTGATTAATTTGAATCTTTGTTTAAGAAGTGTGGAGTTGATTTGGTGAAGTTATCGAGTTTCAAATTTGGAAAAGTCGCAAAAGTTGCATGGTTAAGCATATAAAGTACTATTTATCCTGGAAACTCTTCAAGATGCAATTAGGATGTGTCATGTCACTTTAAAGATCTCGTCGAGCTGATTAATTTGAATCTTTGTTGAAGAAGTTTGGAGTTGATTTGGTGAAGTTATCGAGTCTCAAAGTTGGAAAAGTCTTAAAACTTGCGTGTTTGAGCACATAAAGTACTATTTATCCTGGAAACTCTTCAAGATGCAATTAGGATGTGTCATGTCACTTTAAAGATCTCGTCGAGCTGATTAATTTGAATCTTTGTTGAAGAAGTTTGTAGTTGATTTGGTGAAGTTATCGAGTCTCAAAATTAGAAAAGTCTCAAAAGTTGCGTGGTTAAGCACATAAAGTACTATTTATCGTGGAAACTCTTCAAGATGCAATTAGTATGTGTCATGTCACTTTAAAGATCTCGTCGAGCTGATTAATTTGAATCTTTGTTTAAGAAGTATGGAGTTGATTTGGTGAAGTTATCGAGTCTCAAAGTTGGAAAAGTCGCAAAAGTGGCGTGTTTGAGCACATAAAGTACTATTTATCCTGGAAACTCTTCAAGATGCAATTAGGATGTGTCATGTAACCTTAAAGATCTCGTCGAGGTGATTACTTTGAATCTTTGTTTAAGAAGTGTGGAGTTGATTTGGTGAAGTTATCGAGTTTCAAATTTGGAAAAGTCGCAAAAGTGGCGTATTTGAGCACATAAAGTACTATTTATCCTGGAAACTCTTCAAGATGCAATTAGGATGTGTCATGTCACTTTAAAGATCTCGTCGAGGTGATTAATTTGAATCTTTGTTGAAGAAGTTTGGAGTTGATTTGGTGAAGTTATCGAGTCTCAAAGTTGGAAAAGTCTTAAAACTTGCGTGTTTGAGCACATAAAGTACTATTTATCCTGGAAACTCTTCAAGATGCAATTAGGATGTGTCATGTCACTTTAAAGATCTCGTCGAGCTGATTAATTTGAATCATTGTTTAAGAAGTATGGAGTTGATTTGGTGAAGTTATCGAGTCTCAAAGTTGGAAAAGTCTTAAAACTTGCGTGTTTGAGCACATAAAGTACTATTTATCCTGGAAACTCTACAAGATGCAATTAGGATGTGTCATGTAACCTTAAAGATCTCGTCAAGCTGATTAATTTGAATCTTTGTTGAAGAAGTTTGGAGTTGATTTGGTGAAGTTATCGAGTCTCAAAGTTGGAAAAGTCTCAAAAGTTGCGTATTTGAGCACATAAAGTACTATTCATCCTGGAAACTCTGCAAGATGCAATTAGGATGTGTCATGTAACCTTAAAGATCTCGTCGAGCTGATTAATTTGAATCTTTGTTGAAGAAGTTTGGAGTTGATTTGGTGAAGTTATCGAGTCTCAAAGTTGGAAAAGTCTGAAAATTTGCGTGTTTGAGCACATAAAGTACTATTTATCCCGGAAACTCTTCAAGATGCAATTAGTATGTGTCATGTCACTTTAAAGATCTCGTCGAGCTGATTAATTTGAATCTTTGTTGAAGAAGTTTGTAGTTGATTTGGTGAAGTTATCGAGTCTCAAAGTTGGAAAAGTCGCAAAAGTGGCGTATTTGAGCACATAAAGTACTATTTATCCTGGAAACTCTTCAAGATGCAATTAGGATGTGTCATGTCACTTTAAAGATCTCGTCGAGCTGATTAATTTGAATCTTTGTTGAAGAAGTTTGTAGTTGATTTGGTGAAGTTATCGAGTCTCAAAGTTGGAAAAGTCTTAAAACTTGCGTGTTTGAGCACATAAAGTACTATTTATCCTGGAAACTCTTCAAGATGCAATTAGTATGTGTCATGTCACTTTAAAGATCTCGTCGAGCTGATTAATTTGAATCTTTGTTGAAGAAGTTTGGAGTTGATTTGGTGAAGTTATCGAGTCTCAAAGTTGGAAAAGTCTTAAAAGTTGCGTGTTTGAGCCCATAAAGTACTATTTATCGTGGAAACTCTTCACGATGCAATTAGGATGTGTAGTGTCACCTTAAAGATCTCGTCGAGCTGATTAATTTGAATCTTTGATTAAGAAGTTTAGAGTTGATTTGATGAAGTTATCGAGTCTCAAAGTTGGAAAAGTCGCAAAAGTGGCGTATTTGAGCACATAAAGTACTATTTATCCTGGAAACTCTTCAAGATGCAATTAGGATGTGTCATGTCACTTTAAAGATCTCGTCGAACTGATTAATTTGAATCTTTGTTGAAGAAGTTTGGAGTTGATTTGGTGAAGTTATCGAGTCTCAAAATTAGAAAAGTCTCAAAAGTTGCGTGGTTAAGCACATAAAGTACTATTTATCCTGGAAACTCTTCAAGATGCAATTAGTATGTGTCATGTCACTTTAAAGATCTCGTCGAGCTGATTAATTTGAATCTTTGTTGAAGAAGTTTGGAGTTGATTTGGTGAAGTTATCGAGTCTCAAAGTTGGAAAAGTCTTAAAACTTGCGTGTTTGAGCACATAAAGTACTATTTATCCTGGAAACTCTTCAAGATGCAATTAGGATGTGTCATGTCACTTTAAAGATCTCGTCGAGCTGATTAATTTGAATCTTTGTTTAAGAAGTATGGAGTTGATTTGGTGAAGTTATCGAGTCTCAAAATTAGAAAAGTCTCAAAAGTTGCGTGGTTAAGCACATAAAGTACTATTTATCGTGGAAACTCTTCAAGATGCAATTAGTATGTGTCATGTCACTTTAAAGATCTCGTCGAGCTGATTAATTTGAATCTTTGTTTAAGAAGTATGGAGTTGATTTGGTGAAGTTATCGAGTCTCAAAGTTGGAAAAGTCGCAAAAGTGGCGTGTTTGAGCACATAAAGTACTATTTATCCTGGAAACTCTTCAAGATGCAATTAGGATGTGTCATGTAACCTTAAAGATCTCGTCGAGGTGATTAATTTGAATCTTTGTTTAAGAAGTGTGGAGTTGATTTGGTGAAGTTATCGAGTTTCAAATTTGGAAAAGTCGCAAAAGTGGCGTATTTGAGCACATAAAGTACTATTTATCCTGGAAACTCTTCAAGATGCAATTAGGATGTGTCATGTCACTTTAAAGATCTCGTCGAGGTGATTAATTTGAATCTTTGTTGAAGAAGTTTGGAGTTGATTTGGTGAAGTTATCGAGTCTCAAAGTTGGAAAAGTCTTAAAACTTGCGTGTTTGAGCACATAAAGTACTATTTATCCTGGAAACTCTTCAAGATGCAATTAGGATGTGTCATGTCACTTTAAAGATCTCGTCGAGCTGATTAATTTGAATCTTTGTTTAAGAAGTATGGAGTTGATTTGGTGAAGTTATCGAGTCTCAAAGTTGGAAAAGTCTTAAAACTTGCGTGTTTGAGCACATAAAGTACTATTTATCCTGGAAACTCTACAAGATGCAATTAGGATGTGTCATGTAACCTTAAAGATCTCGTCGAGCTGATTAATTTGAATCTTTGTTGAAGAAGTTTGGAGTTGATTTGGTGAAGTTATCGAGTCTCAAAGTTGGAAAAGTCTCAAAAGTTGCGTATTTGAGCACATAAAGTACTATTCATCCTGGAAACTCTACAAGATGCAATTAGGATGTGTCATGTAACCTTAAAGATCTCGTCGAGCTGATTAATTTGAATCTTTGTTGAAGAAGTTTGGAGTTGATTTGGTGAAGTTATCGAGTCTCAAAGTTGGAAAAGTCTGAAAATTTGCGTGTTTGAGCACATAAAGTACTATTTATCCTGGAAACTCTTCAAGATGCAATTAGTATGTGTCATGTCACTTTAAAGATCTCGTCGAGCTGATTAATTTGAATCTTTGTTGAAGAAGTTTGTAGTTGATTTGGTGAAGTTATCGAGTCTCAAAGTTGGAAAAGTCGCAAAAGTGGCGTATTTGAGCACATAAAGTACTATTTATCCTGGAAACTCTTCAAGATGCAATTAGGATGTGTCATGTCACTTTAAAGATCTCGTCGAGCTGATTAATTTGAATCTTTGTTGAAGAAGTTTGTAGTTGATTCGGTGAAGTTATCGAGTCTCAAAATTAGAAAAGTCTCAAAAGTTGCGTGGTTAAGCACATAAAGTCCTATTTATCCTGGAAACTCTACAAGATGTAATTAGGATGTGTCATGTCACTTTAAAGATCTCGTCGAGCTGATTAATTTGAATCTTTGTTGAAGAAGTTTGTAGTTGATTTGGTGAAGTTATCGAGTCTCAAAGTTGGAAAAGTCGCAAAAGTGGCGTATTTGAGCACATAAAGTACTATTTATCCTGGAAACTCTTCAAGATGCAATTAGGATGTGTCATGTCACTTTAAAGATCTCGTCGAGCTGATTAATTTGAATCTTTGTTGAAGAAGTTTGGAGTTGATTTGGTGAAGTTATCGAGTCTCAAAGTTGGAAAAGTCTTAAAACTTGCGTGTTTGAGCACATAAAGTACTATTTATCCTGGAAACTCTTCAAGATGCAATTAGTATGTGTCATGTCACTTTAAAGATCTCGTCGAGCTGATTAATTTGAATCTTTGTTGAAGAAGTTTGGAGTTGATTTGGTGAAGTTATCGAGCCTCAAAGTTGGAAAAGTCTTAAAAGTGGCGTGTTTGAGCACATAAAGTACTATTTATCCTGGAAACTCTTCAAGATGCAATTAGGATGTGTCATGTAACCTTAAAGATCTCGTCGAGGTGATTAATTTGAATCTTTGTTTAAGAAGTGTGGAGTTGATTTGGTGAAGTTATCGAGTTTCAAATTTGGAAAAGTCGCAAAAGTTGCATGGTTAAGCATATAAAGTACTATTTATCCTGGAAACTCTTCAAGATGCAATTAGGATGTGTCATGTCACTTTAAAGATCTCGTCGAGCTGATTAATTTGAATCTTTGTTGAAGAAGTTTGGAGTTGATTTGGTGAAGTTATCGAGTCTCAAAGTTGGAAAAGTCTTAAAACTTGCGTGTTTGAGCACATAAAGTACTATTTATCCTGGAAACTCTTCAAGATGCAATTAGTATGTGTCATGTCACTTTAAAGATCTCGTCGAGCTGATTAATTTGAATCTTTGTTGAAGAAGTTTGGAGTTGATTTGGTGAAGTTATCGAGTCTCAAAGTTGGAAAAGTCTTAAAAGTTGCGTGTTTGAGCACATAAAGTACTATTTATCCTGGAAACTCTTCAAGATGCAATTAGGATGTGTCATGTAACCTTAAAGATCTCGTCGAGGTGATTAATTTGAATCTTTGTTTAAGAAGTGTGGAGTTGATTTGGTGAAGTTATCGAGTTTCAAATTTGGAAAAGTCGCAAAAGTTGCATGGTTAAGCATATAAAGTACTATTTATCCTGGAAACTCTTCAAGATGCAATTAGGATGTGTCATGTCACTTTAAAGATCTCGTCGAGCTGATTAATTTGAATCTTTGTTGAAGAAGTTTGGAGTTGATTTGGTGAAGTTATCGAGTCTCAAAGTTGGAAAAGTCTTAAAACTTGCGTGTTTGAGCACATAAAGTACTATTTATCCTGGAAACTCTTCAAGATGCAATTAGGATGTGTCATGTCACTTTAAAGATCTCGTCGAGCTGATTAATTTGAATCTTTGTTGAAGAAGTTTGTAGTTGATTTGGTGAAGTTATCGAGTCTCAAAATTAGAAAAGTCTCAAAAGTTGCGTGGTTAAGCACATAAAGTACTATTTATCGTGGAAACTCTTCAAGATGCAATTAGTATGTGTCATGTCACTTTAAAGATCTCGTCGAGCTGATTAATTTGAATCTTTGTTTAAGAAGTATGGAATTGATTTGGTGAAGTTATCGAGTCTCAAAGTTGGAAAAGTCGCAAAAGTGGCGTGTTTGAGCACATAAAGTACTATTTATCCTGGAAACTCTTCAAGATGCAATTAGGATGTGTCATGTAACCTTAAAGATCTCGTCGAGGTGATTAATTTGAATCTTTGTTTAAGAAGTGTGGAGTTGATTTGGTGAAGTTATCGAGTTTCAAATTTGGAAAAGTCGCAAAAGTTGCATGGTTAAGCACATAAAGTACTATTTATCCTCGAAACTCTTCAAGATGCAATTAGGATGTGTCGTGTCACCTTAAAGATCTCGTCGAGGTGATTAATTTGAATCTTTGTTGAAGAAGTTTGGAGTTGATTTGGTGAAGTTATCGAGTCTCAAAGTTGGAAAAGTCTTAAAACTTGCGTGTTTGAGCACATAAAGTACTATTTATCCTGGAAACTCTTCAAGATGCAATTAGGATGTGTCATGTCACTTTAAAGATCTCGTCGAGCTGATTAATTTGAATCTTTGTTGAAGAAGTTTGTAGTTGATTTGGTGAAGTTATCGAGTCTCAAAGTTGGAAAAGTCGCAAAAGTGGCGTGTTTGAGCACATAAAGTACTATTTATCCTGGAAACTCTTCAAGATGCAATTAGGATGTGTCATGTAACCTTAAAGATCTCGTCGAGGTGATTAATTTGAATCTTTGTTTAAGAAGTGTGGAGTTGATTTGGTGAAGTTATCGAGTTTCAAATTTGGAAAAGTCGCAAAAGTTGCATGGTTAAGCACATAAAGTACTATTTATCCTCGAAACTCTTCAAGATGCAATTAGGATGTGTCGTGTCACCTTAAAGATCTCGTCGAGGTGATTAATTTGAATCTTTGTTGAAGAAGTTTGGAGTTGATTTGGTGAAGTTATCGAGTCTCAAAGTTGGAAAAGTCTTAAAACTTGCGTGTTTGAGCACATAAAGTACTATTTATCCTGGAAACTCTTCAAGATGCAATTAGGATGTGTCATGTCACTTTAAAGATCTCGTCGAGCTGATTAATTTGAATCTTTGTTGAAGAAGTTTGGAGTTGATTTGGTGAAGTTATCGAGTCTCAAAGTTGGAAAAGTCTCAAAAGTTGCGTGGTTAAGCACATAAAGTCCTATTTATCCTGAAACTCTACAAGATGTAATTAGGATGTGTCATGTAACCTTAAAGATCTCGTCGAGCTGATTAATTTGAATCTTTGTTGAAGAAGTTTGGAGTTGATTTGGTGAAGTTATCGACTCTCAAAGTTGGAAAAGTCTCAAAAGTTGCGTGTTTGAGCACATAAAGTACTATTTATCCTGGAAACTCTTCAAGATGCAATTAGTATGTGTCATGTCACTTTAAAGATCTCGTCGAGCTGATTAATTTGAATCTTTGTTTAAGAAGTATGGAGTTGATTTGGTGAAGTTATCGAGTCTCAAAGTTGGAAAAGTCGCAAAAGTGGCGTGTTTGAGCACATAAAGTACTATTTATCCTGGAAACTCTTCAAGATGCAATTAGGATGTGTCATGTAACCTTAAAGATCTCGTCGAGGTGATTAATTTGAATCTTTGTTTAAGAAGTGTGGAGTTGATTTGGTGAAGTTATCGAGTTTCAAATTTGGAAAAGTCGCAAAAGTTGCATGGTTAAGCACATAAAGTACTATTTATCCTCGAAACTCTTCAAGATGCAATTAGGATGTGTCGTGTCACCTTAAAGATCTCGTCGAGGTGATTAATTTGAATCTTTGTTGAAGAAGTTTGGAGTTGATTTGGTGAAGTTATCGAGTCTCAAAGTTGGAAAAGTCTTAAAACTTGCGTGTTTGAGCACATAAAGTACTATTTATCCTGGAAACTCTTCAAGATGCAATTAGGATGTGTCATGTCACTTTAAAGATCTCGTCGAGCTGATTAATTTGAATCTTTGTTTAAGAAGTATGGAGTTGATTTGGTGAAGTTATCGAGTCTCAAAGTTGGAAAAGTCTTAAAACTTGCGTGTTTGAGCACATAAAGTACTATTTATCCTGGAAACTCTACAAGATGCAATTAGTATGTGTCATGTCACTTTAAAGATCTCGTCGAGCTGATTAATTTGAATCTTTGTTGAAGAAGTTTGTAGTTGATTTGGTGAAGTTATCGAGTCTCAAAGTTGGAAAAGTCGCAAAAGTGGCGTATTTGAGCACATAAAGTACTATTTATCCTGGAAACTCTTCAAGATGCAATTAGGATGTGTCATGTCACTTTAAAGATCTCGTCGAGCTGATTAATTTGAATCTTTGTTGAAGAAGTTTGGAGGTAATTTGGTGAAGTTATCGAGTCTCAAAGATGGAAAAGTCTTAAAAGTTGCGTGTTTGAGCACATAAAGTACTATTTATCCTGGAAACTCTACAAGATGCAATTAGGATGTGTCATGTAACCTTAAAGATCTCGTCGAGCTGATTAATTTGAATCTTTGTTGAAGAAGTTTGGAGTTGATTTGGTGAAGTTATCGAGTCTCAAAGTTGGAAAAGTCTCAAAAGTTGCGTATTTGAGCACATAAAGTACTATTCATCCTGGAAACTCTACAAGATGCAATTAGGATGTGTCATGTAACCTTAAAGATCTCGTCGAGCTGATTAATTTGAATCTTTGTTGAAGAAGTTTGGAGTTGATTTGGTGAAGTTATCGAGTCTCAAAGTTGGAAAAGTCTTAAAACTTGCGTGTTTGAGCACATAAAGTACTATTTATCCTGGAAACTCTTCAAGATGCAATTAGGATGTGTCATGTCACTTTAAAGATCTCGTCGAGCTGATTAATTTCAATCTTTGTTGAAGAAGTTTGTAGTTGATTCGGTGAAGTTATCGAGTCTCAAAATTAGAAAAGCCTCAAAAGTTGCGTGGTTAAGCACATAAAGTCCTATTTATCCTGGAAACTCTACAAGATGTAATTAGGATCTGTCATGTCACCTTAAAGATCTCGTCGAGCTGATTAATTTGAATCTTTGTTGAAGAAGTTTGGAGTTGATTTGGTGAAGTTATCGAGTTTGAAATTTGGAAAAGTCGCAAAAGTTGCATGGTTAAGCACATAAAGTACTATTTATCCTCGAAACTCTTCAAGATGCAATTAGGATGTGTCGTGTCACCTTAAAGATCTCGTCGAGCTGATTAATTTGAATCTTTGTTGAAGAAGTTTGGAGTTGATTTGGTGAAGTTATCGAGTCTCAAAGTTGGAAAAGTCTTAAAACTTGCGTGTTTGAGCACATAAAGTACTATTTATCCTGGAAACTCTTCAAGATGCAATTAGGATGTGTCATGTCACTTTAAAGATCTCGTCGAGCTGATTAATTTGAATCTTTGTTTAAGAAGTATGGAGTTGATTTGGTGAAGTTATCGAGTCTCAAAGTTGGAAAAGTCTTAAAACTTGCGTGTTTGAGCACATAAAGTACTATTCATCCTGGAAACTCTTCAAGATGCAATTAGGATGTGTCATGTAACCTTAAAGATCTCGTCGAGGTGATTAATTTGAATCTTTGTTTAAGAAGTTTGGAGTTGATTTGGTGAAGTTATCGAGTCTCAAAGTTGGAAAAGTCTCAAAAGTTGCGTGGTTAAGCACATAAAGTCCTATTTATCCTGGAAACTCTACAAGATGTAATTAGGATGTGTCATGTAACCTTAAAGATCTCGTCGAGCTGATTAATTTGAATCTTTGTTGAAGCAGTTTGGAATTGATTTGGTGAAGTTATCGAGTCTCAAAGTTGGAAAAGTCTCAAAAGTTGCGTGGTTAAGCACATAAAGTACTATTTATCGTGGAAACTCTTCAAGATGCAATTAGTATGTGTCATGTCACTTTAAAGATCTCGTCGAGCTGATTAATTTGAATCTTTGTTTAAGAAGTATGGAGTTGATTTGGTTAAGTTATCGAGTCTCAAAGTTGGAAAAGTCTTAAAACTTGCGTGTTTGAGCACATAAAGTACTATTTATCCTCGAAACTCTTCAAGATACAATTAGGATGTGTCATGTCACTTTAAAGATCTCGTCGAGCTGATTAATTTGAATCTGCGATTAAGAAGTTTGGAGTTGATTTGGTGAAGTTATCGAGTCTCAAAGTTGGAAAAGTCGCAAAAGTGGCGTATTTGAGCACATAAAGTACTATTTATCCTGGAAACTCTTCAAGATGCAATTAGTATGTGTCATGTCACTTTAAAGATCTCGTCGAGCTGATTAATTTGAATCTTTGTTTAAGAAGTATGGAGTTGATTTGGTAAAGTTATCGAGTCTTAAAGTTGGAAAAGTCTCAAAAGTTGCGTGGTTAAGCACATAAAGTACTATTTATCGTGGAAACTCTTCAAGATGCAATTAGTATGTGTCATGTCACTTTAAAGATCTCGTCGAGCTGATTAATTTGAATCTTTGTTGAAGAAGTTTGTAGTTGATTCGGTGAAGTTATCGAGTCTCAAAATTAGAAAAGCCTCAAAAGTTGCGTGGTTAAGCACATAAAGTCCTATTTATCCTGGAAACTCTACAAGATGTAATTAGGATGTGTCATGTCACCTTAAAGATCTCGTCGAGCTGATTAATTTGAATCTTTGTTGAAGAAGTTTGGAGTTGATTTGGTGAAGTTATCGAGTTTGAAATTTGGAAAAGTCGCAAAAGTTGCATGGTTAAGCACATAAAGTACTATTTATCCTCGAAACTCTTCAAGATGCAATTAGGATGTGTCGTGTCACCTTAAAGATCTCGTCGAGCTGATTAATTTGAATCTTTGTTGAAGAAGTTTGAAGTTGATTTGGTGAAGTTATCGAGTCTCAAAGTTGGAAAAGTCTTAAAACTTGCGTGTTTGAGCACATAAAGTACTATTTATCCTGGAAACTCTTCAAGATGCAATTAGGATGTGTCATGTCACTTTAAAGATCTCGTCGAGCTGATTAATTTGAATCTTTGTTTAAGAAGTATGGAGTTGATTTGGTGAAGTTATCGAGTCTCAAAGTTGGAAAAGTCTTAAAACTTGCGTGTTTGAGCACATAAAGTACTATTTATCCTGGAAACTCTACAAGATGCAATTAGGATGTGTCATGTAACCTTAAAGATCTCGTCGAGCTGATTAATTTGAATCTTTGTTGAAGAAGTTTGGAGTTGATTTGGTGAAGTTATCGAGTCTCAAAGTTGCAAAAAGTCTTAAAACTTGCGTGTTTGAGCACATAAAGTACTATTTATCCTGGAAACTCTTCAAGATGCAATTAGGATGTGTCATGTCACTTTAAAGATCTCGTCGAACTGATTAATTTGAATCTTTGTTTAAGAAGTATGGAGTTGATTTGGTGAAGATATCGAGTCTCAAAGTTGGAAAAGTCTTAAAACTTGCGTGTTTGAGCACATAAAGTACTATTTATCCTGGAAACTCTTCAAGATGCAATTAGGATGTGTCATGTCACTTTAAAGATCTCGTCGAGCTGATTAATTTGAATCTTTGTTGAAGAAGTTTGTAGTTGATTTGGTGAAGTTATCGAGTCTCAAAATTAGAAAAGTCTCAAAAGTTGCGTGGTTAAGCACATAAAGTACTATTTATCGTGGAAACTCTTCAAGATGCAATTAGTATGTGTCATGTCACTTTAAAGATCTCGTCGAGCTGATTAATTTGAATCTTTGTTTAAGAAGTATGGAATTGATTTGGTGAAGTTATCGAGTCTCAAAGTTGGAAAAGTCGCAAAAGTGGCGTGTTTGAGCACATAAAGTACTATTTATCCTGGAAACTCTTCAAGATGCAATTAGGATGTGTCATGTAACCTTAAAGATCTCGTCGAGGTGATTAATTTGAATCTTTGTTTAAGAAGTGTGGAGTTGATTTGGTGAAGTTATCGAGTTTCAAATTTGGAAAAGTCGCAAAAGTTGCATGGTTAAGCACATAAAGTACTATTTATCCTCGAAACTCTTCAAGATGCAATTAGGATGTGTCGTGTCACCTTAAAGATCTCGTCGAGGTGATTAATTTGAATCTTTGTTGAAGAAGTTTGGAGTTGATTTGGTGAAGTTATCGAGTCTCAAAGTTGGAAAAGTCTTAAAACTTGCGTGTTTGAGCACATAAAGTACTATTTATCCTGGAAACTCTTCAAGATGCAATTAGGATGTGTCATGTCACTTTAAAGATCTCGTCGAGCTGATTAATTTGAATCTTTGTTGAAGAAGTTTGTAGTTGATTTGGTGAAGTTATCGAGTCTCAAAGTTGGAAAAGTCGCAAAAGTGGCGTGTTTGAGCACATAAAGTACTATTTATCCTGGAAACTCTTCAAGATGCAATTAGGATGTGTCATGTAACCTTAAAGATCTCGTCGAGGTGATTAATTTGAATCTTTGTTTAAGAAGTGTGGAGTTGATTTGGTGAAGTTATCGAGTTTCAAATTTGGAAAAGTCGCAAAAGTTGCATGGTTAAGCACATAAAGTACTATTTATCCTCGAAACTCTTCAAGATGCAATTAGGATGTGTCGTGTCACCTTAAAGATCTCGTCGAGGTGATTAATTTGAATCTTTGTTGAAGAAGTTTGGAGTTGATTTGGTGAAGTTATCGAGTCTCAAAGTTGGAAAAGTCTTAAAACTTGCGTGTTTGAGCACATAAAGTACTATTTATCCTGGAAACTCTTCAAGATGCAATTAGGATGTGTCATGTCACTTTAAAGATCTCGTCGAGCTGATTAATTTGAATCTTTGTTGAAGAAGTTTGGAGTTGATTTGGTGAAGTTATCGAGTCTCAAAGTTGGAAAAGTCTCAAAAGTTGCGTGGTTAAGCACATAAAGTCCTATTTATCCTGAAACTCTACAAGATGTAATTAGGATGTGTCATGTAACCTTAAAGATCTCGTCGAGCTGATTAATTTGAATCTTTGTTGAAGAAGTTTGGAGTTGATTTGGTGAAGTTATCGACTCTCAAAGTTGGAAAAGTCTCAAAAGTTGCGTGTTTGAGCACATAAAGTACTATTTATCCTGGAAACTCTTCAAGATGCAATTAGTATGTGTCATGTCACTTTAAAGATCTCGTCGAGCTGATTAATTTGAATCTTTGTTTAAGAAGTATGGAGTTGATTTGGTGAAGTTATCGAGTCTCAAAGTTGGAAAAGTCGCAAAAGTGGCGTGTTTGAGCACATAAAGTACTATTTATCCTGGAAACTCTTCAAGATGCAATTAGGATGTGTCATGTAACCTTAAAGATCTCGTCGAGGTGATTAATTTGAATCTTTGTTTAAGAAGTGTGGAGTTGATTTGGTGAAGTTATCGAGTTTCAAATTTGGAAAAGTCGCAAAAGTTGCATGGTTAAGCACATAAAGTACTATTTATCCTCGAAACTCTTCAAGATGCAATTAGGATGTGTCGTGTCACCTTAAAGATCTCGTCGAGGTGATTAATTTGAATCTTTGTTGAAGAAGTTTGGAGTTGATTTGGTGAAGTTATCGAGTCTCAAAGTTGGAAAAGTCTTAAAACTTGCGTGTTTGAGCACATAAAGTACTATTTATCCTGGAAACTCTTCAAGATGCAATTAGGATGTGTCATGTCACTTTAAAGATCTCGTCGAGCTGATTAATTTGAATCTTTGTTTAAGAAGTATGGAGTTGATTTGGTGAAGTTATCGAGTCTCAAAGTTGGAAAAGTCTTAAAACTTGCGTGTTTGAGCACATAAAGTACTATTTATCCTGGAAACTCTACAAGATGCAATTAGTATGTGTCATGTCACTTTAAAGATCTCGTCGAGCTGATTAATTTGAATCTTTGTTGAAGAAGTTTGTAGTTGATTTGGTGAAGTTATCGAGTCTCAAAGTTGGAAAAGTCGCAAAAGTGGCGTATTTGAGCACATAAAGTACTATTTATCCTGGAAACTCTTCAAGATGCAATTAGGATGTGTCATGTCACTTTAAAGATCTCGTCGAGCTGATTAATTTGAATCTTTGTTGAAGAAGTTTGGAGGTAATTTGGTGAAGTTATCGAGTCTCAAAGATGGAAAAGTCTTAAAAGTTGCGTGTTTGAGCACATAAAGTACTATTTATCCTGGAAACTCTACAAGATGCAATTAGGATGTGTCATGTAACCTTAAAGATCTCGTCGAGCTGATTAATTTGAATCTTTGTTGAAGAAGTTTGGAGTTGATTTGGTGAAGTTATCGAGTCTCAAAGTTGGAAAAGTCTCAAAAGTTGCGTATTTGAGCACATAAAGTACTATTCATCCTGGAAACTCTACAAGATGCAATTAGGATGTGTCATGTAACCTTAAAGATCTCGTCGAGCTGATTAATTTGAATCTTTGTTGAAGAAGTTTGGAGTTGATTTGGTGAAGTTATCGAGTCTCAAAGTTGGAAAAGTCTTAAAACTTGCGTGTTTGAGCACATAAAGTACTATTTATCCTGGAAACTCTTCAAGATGCAATTAGGATGTGTCATGTCACTTTAAAGATCTCGTCGAGCTGATTAATTTCAATCTTTGTTGAAGAAGTTTGTAGTTGATTCGGTGAAGTTATCGAGTCTCAAAATTAGAAAAGCCTCAAAAGTTGCGTGGTTAAGCACATAAAGTCCTATTTATCCTGGAAACTCTACAAGATGTAATTAGGATCTGTCATGTCACCTTAAAGATCTCGTCGAGCTGATTAATTTGAATCTTTGTTGAAGAAGTTTGGAGTTGATTTGGTGAAGTTATCGAGTTTGAAATTTGGAAAAGTCGCAAAAGTTGCATGGTTAAGCACATAAAGTACTATTTATCCTCGAAACTCTTCAAGATGCAATTAGGATGTGTCGTGTCACCTTAAAGATCTCGTCGAGCTGATTAATTTGAATCTTTGTTGAAGAAGTTTGGAGTTGATTTGGTGAAGTTATCGAGTCTCAAAGTTGGAAAAGTCTTAAAACTTGCGTGTTTGAGCACATAAAGTACTATTTATCCTGGAAACTCTTCAAGATGCAATTAGGATGTGTCATGTCACTTTAAAGATCTCGTCGAGCTGATTAATTTGAATCTTTGTTTAAGAAGTATGGAGTTGATTTGGTGAAGTTATCGAGTCTCAAAGTTGGAAAAGTCTTAAAACTTGCGTGTTTGAGCACATAAAGTACTATTCATCCTGGAAACTCTTCAAGATGCAATTAGGATGTGTCATGTAACCTTAAAGATCTCGTCGAGGTGATTAATTTGAATCTTTGTTTAAGAAGTTTGGAGTTGATTTGGTGAAGTTATCGAGTCTCAAAGTTGGAAAAGTCTCAAAAGTTGCGTGGTTAAGCACATAAAGTCCTATTTATCCTGGAAACTCTACAAGATGTAATTAGGATGTGTCATGTAACCTTAAAGATCTCGTCGAGCTGATTAATTTGAATCTTTGTTGAAGCAGTTTGGAATTGATTTGGTGAAGTTATCGAGTCTCAAAGTTGGAAAAGTCTCAAAAGTTGCGTGGTTAAGCACATAAAGTACTATTTATCGTGGAAACTCTTCAAGATGCAATTAGTATGTGTCATGTCACTTTAAAGATCTCGTCGAGCTGATTAATTTGAATCTTTGTTTAAGAAGTATGGAGTTGATTTGGTTAAGTTATCGAGTCTCAAAGTTGGAAAAGTCTTAAAACTTGCGTGTTTGAGCACATAAAGTACTATTTATCCTCGAAACTCTTCAAGATACAATTAGGATGTGTCATGTCACTTTAAAGATCTCGTCGAGCTGATTAATTTGAATCTGCGATTAAGAAGTTTGGAGTTGATTTGGTGAAGTTATCGAGTCTCAAAGTTGGAAAAGTCGCAAAAGTGGCGTATTTGAGCACATAAAGTACTATTTATCCTGGAAACTCTTCAAGATGCAATTAGTATGTGTCATGTCACTTTAAAGATCTCGTCGAGCTGATTAATTTGAATCTTTGTTTAAGAAGTATGGAGTTGATTTGGTAAAGTTATCGAGTCTTAAAGTTGGAAAAGTCTCAAAAGTTGCGTGGTTAAGCACATAAAGTACTATTTATCGTGGAAACTCTTCAAGATGCAATTAGTATGTGTCATGTCACTTTAAAGATCTCGTCGAGCTGATTAATTTGAATCTTTGTTGAAGAAGTTTGTAGTTGATTCGGTGAAGTTATCGAGTCTCAAAATTAGAAAAGCCTCAAAAGTTGCGTGGTTAAGCACATAAAGTCCTATTTATCCTGGAAACTCTACAAGATGTAATTAGGATGTGTCATGTCACCTTAAAGATCTCGTCGAGCTGATTAATTTGAATCTTTGTTGAAGAAGTTTGGAGTTGATTTGGTGAAGTTATCGAGTTTGAAATTTGGAAAAGTCGCAAAAGTTGCATGGTTAAGCACATAAAGTACTATTTATCCTCGAAACTCTTCAAGATGCAATTAGGATGTGTCGTGTCACCTTAAAGATCTCGTCGAGCTGATTAATTTGAATCTTTGTTGAAGAAGTTTGAAGTTGATTTGGTGAAGTTATCGAGTCTCAAAGTTGGAAAAGTCTTAAAACTTGCGTGTTTGAGCACATAAAGTACTATTTATCCTGGAAACTCTTCAAGATGCAATTAGGATGTGTCATGTCACTTTAAAGATCTCGTCGAGCTGATTAATTTGAATCTTTGTTTAAGAAGTATGGAGTTGATTTGGTGAAGTTATCGAGTCTCAAAGTTGGAAAAGTCTTAAAACTTGCGTGTTTGAGCACATAAAGTACTATTTATCCTGGAAACTCTACAAGATGCAATTAGGATGTGTCATGTAACCTTAAAGATCTCGTCGAGCTGATTAATTTGAATCTTTGTTGAAGAAGTTTGGAGTTGATTTGGTGAAGTTATCGAGTCTCAAAGTTGCAAAAAGTCTTAAAACTTGCGTGTTTGAGCACATAAAGTACTATTTATCCTGGAAACTCTTCAAGATGCAATTAGGATGTGTCATGTCACTTTAAAGATCTCGTCGAACTGATTAATTTGAATCTTTGTTTAAGAAGTATGGAGTTGATTTGGTGAAGATATCGAGTCTCAAAGTTGGAAAAGTCGCAAAAGTTGTATGGTTAAGCACATAAAGTACTATTTATCATCGAAACTCTTCAAGATGCAATTAGGATGTGTCGTGTCACTTTAAAGATCTCGTCGAGCTGATTAATTTGAATCTTTGTTGAAGAAGTTTGGAGTTGATTTGGTGAAGTTATCGAGTCTCAAAGTTGGAAAAGTCTCAAAAGTTGCGTGGTTAAGCACATAAAGTACTATTTATCCTGGAAACTCTTCAAGATGCAATTAGGATGTGTCATGTAACCTTAAAGATCTCGTCGAGGTGATTAATTTGAATCTTTGTTTAAGAAGTTTGGAGTTGATTTGGTGAAGTTATCGAGTTTCAAATTTGGAAAAGTCGCAAAAGTTGCATGGTTAAGCACATAAAGTACTATTTATCCTCGAAACTCATCAAGATGCAATTAGGATGTGTCGTGTCACCTTAAAGATCTCGTCGAGCTGATTAATTTGAATCTTTGTTGAAGAAGTTTGGAGTTGATTTGGTGAAGTTATCGAGTTTCAAATTTGGAAAAGTCGCAAAAGTGGCGTATTTGAGCACATAAAGTACTATTTATCCTGGAAACTCTTCAAGATGCAATTAGGATGTGTCATGTCACTTTAAAGATCTCGTCGAGCTGATTAATTTGAATCTGCGATTAAGAAGTTTGGAGTTGATTTGGTGAAGTTATCAAGTCTCAAAGTTGGAAAAGTCTCAAAAGTTGCGTGTTTGAGCCCATAAAGTACTATTTATCGTGGAAACTCTTCACGATGCAATTAGGATGTGTCGTGTCACCTTAAAGATCTCGTCGAGCTGATTAATTTGAATCTTTGATTAAGAAGTTTAGAGTTCATTTGGTGAAGTTATCGAGTCTCAAATTTGGAAAAGTCTTAAAAGTTGCGTGTTTGAGCCCATAAAGTACTATTTATCGTGGAAACTCTTCTAGATGCAATTAGGATGTGTCATGTAACCTTAAAGATCTCGTCGAGGTGATTAATTTGAATCTTTGTTTAAGAAGTTTGGAGTTGATTTGGTGAAGTTATCGAGTCTCAAAGTTGGAAAAGTCTTAAAAGTTGCGTGTTTGAGCACATAAAGTACTATTCATCCTGGAAACTCTACAAGATGCAATTAGGATGTGTCATGTAACCTTAAAGATCTCGTCGAGCTGATTAATTTGAATCTTTGTTGAAGAAGTTTGGAGGTAATTTGGTGAAGTTATCGAGTCTCAAAGATGGAAAAGTCTTAAAAGTTGCGTGTTTGAGCACATAAAGTACTATTTATCCTGGAAACTCTACAAGATGCAATTAGGATGTGTCATGTAACCTTAAAGATCTCGTCGAGCTGATTAATTTGAATCTTTGTTGAAGAAGTTTGGAGTTGATTTGGTGAAGTTATCGAGTCTCAAAGTTGGAAAAGTCTCAAAAGTTGCGTATTTGAGCACATAAAGTACTATTCATCCTGGAAACTCTACAAGATGCAATTAGGATGTGTCATGTAACCTTAAAGATCTCGTCGAGCTGATTAATTTGAATCTTTGTTGAAGAAGTTTGGAGTTGATTTGGTGAAGTTATCGAGTCTCAAAGTTGGAAAAGTCTTAAAACTTGCGTGTTTGAGCACATAAAGTACTATTTATCCTGGAAACTCTTCAAGATGCAATTAGGATGTGTCATGTCACTTTAAAGATCTCGTCGAGCTGATTAATTTCAATCTTTGTTGAAGAAGTTTGTAGTTGATTCGGTGAAGTTATCGAGTCTCAAAATTAGAAAAGCCTCAAAAGTTGCGTGGTTAAGCACATAAAGTCCTATTTATCCTGGAAACTCTACAAGATGTAATTAGGATCTGTCATGTCACCTTAAAGATCTCGTCGAGCTGATTAATTTGAATCTTTGTTGAAGAAGTTTGGAGTTGATTTGGTGAAGTTATCGAGTTTGAAATTTGGAAAAGTCGCAAAAGTTGCATGGTTAAGCACATAAAGTACTATTTATCCTCGAAACTCTTCAAGATGCAATTAGGATGTGTCGTGTCACCTTAAAGATCTCGTCGAGCTGATTAATTTGAATCTTTGTTGAAGAAGTTTGGAGTTGATTTGGTGAAGTTATCGAGTCTCAAAGTTGGAAAAGTCTTAAAACTTGCGTGTTTGAGCACATAAAGTACTATTTATCCTGGAAACTCTTCAAGATGCAATTAGGATGTGTCATGTCACTTTAAAGATCTCGTCGAGCTGATTAATTTGAATCTTTGTTTAAGAAGTATGGAGTTGATTTGGTGAAGTTATCGAGTCTCAAAGTTGGAAAAGTCTTAAAACTTGCGTGTTTGAGCACATAAAGTACTATTCATCCTGGAAACTCTTCAAGATGCAATTAGGATGTGTCGTGTCACCTTAAAGATCTCGTCGAGCTGATTAATTTGAATCTTTGTTGAAGAAGTTTGGAGTTGATTTGGTGAAGTTATCGAGTCTCAAAGTTGTAAAAGTCGCAAAAGTTGTATGGTTAAGCACATAAAGTACTATTTATCATCGAAACTCTTCAAGATGCAATTAGGATGTGTCGTGTCACCTTAAAGATCTCGTCAAGCTGATTAATTTGAATCTTTGTTTAAGAAGTTTGGAATTGATTTGGTGAAGTTATCGAGTCTCAAATTTGGAAAAGTCGCAAAAGTTGCATGGTTAAGCACATAAAGTACTATTTATCCTCGAAACTCTTCAAGATGCAATTAGGATGTGTCGTGTCACCTTAAAGATCTCGTCAAGCTGATTAATTTGAATCTTTGTTTAAGAAGTTTGGAGTTGATTTGGTGAAGTTATCGAGTCTCAAAGTTGGAAAAGTCTTAAAACTTGCGTGTTTGAGCACATAAAGTACTATTTATCCTGGAAACTCTTCAAGATGCAATTAGTATGTGTCATGTCACTTTAAAGATCTCGTCGAGCTGATTAATTTGAATCTTTGTTGAAGAAGTTTGTAGTTGATTTGGTGAAGTTATCGAGTCTCAAAGTTGGAAAAGTCGCAAAAGTGGCGTATTTGAGCACATAAAGTACTATTTATCCTGGAAACTCTTCAAGATGCAATTAGGATGTGTCATGTCACTTTAAAGATCTCGTCGAGCTGATTAATTTGAATCTTTGTTGAAGAAGTTTGTAGTTGATTTGGTGAAGTTATCGAGTCTTAAAGTTGGAAAAGTCTCAAAAGTTGCGTGGTTAAGCACATAAAGTACTATTTATCCTCGAAACTCTTCAAGATGCAATTAGGATGTGTCGTGTCACCTTAAAGATCTCGTCGAGGTGATTAATTTGAATCTTTGTTGAAGAAGTTTGGAGTTGATTTGGTGAAGTTATCGAGTCTCAAAGTTGGAAAAGTCTTAAAACTTGCGTGTTTGAGCACATAAAGTACTATTTATCCTGGAAACTCTTCAAGATGCAATTAGGATGTGTCATGTCACTTTAAAGATCTCGTCGAGCTGATTAATTTCAATCTTTGTTTAAGAAGTATGGAGTTGATTTGGTGAAGTTATCGAGTTTCAAATTTGGAAAAGTCGCAAAAGTTGCATGGTTAAGCACATAAAGTACTATTTATCCTCGAAACTCTTCAAGATGCAATTAGGATGTGTCGTGTCACCTTAAAGATCTCGTCAAGCTGATTAATTTGAATCTTTGTTTAAGAAGTTTGGAGTTGATTTGGTGAAGTTATCGAGTCTCAAATTTGGAAAAGTCGCAAAAGTTGCATGGTTAAGCACATAAAGTACTATTTATCGTTGAAACTCTTCACGATGCAATTAGGATGTGTCGTGTCACTTTAAAGATCTCGTCAAGCTGATTAATTTGAATCTTTGTTTAAGAAGTTTGGAGTTGATTTGGTGAAGTTATCGAGTCTCAAATTTGGAAAAGTCTTAAAAGTTGCGTGTTTGAGCACATAAAGTACTATTTATCCTGGAAACTCTACAAGATGCAATTAGGATGTGTCATGTAACCTTAAAGATCTCGTCGAGCTGATTAATTTGAATCTTTGTTGAAGAAGTTTGGAGTTGATTTGGTGAAGTTATCGAGTCTCAAATTTGGAAAAGTCTTAAAAGTTGCGTGTTTGAGCACATAAAGTACTATTCATCCTGGAAACTCTACAAGATGCAATTAGGATGTGTCATGTAACCTTAAAGATCTCGTCGAGCTGATTAATTTGAATCTTTGTTGAAGAAGTTTGGAGTTGATTTGGTGAAGTTATCGAGTCTCAAAGATGGAAAAGTCTTAAAAGTTGCGTGTTTGAGCACATAAAGTACTATTTATCCTGGAAACTCTACAAGATGCAATTAGGATGTGTCATGTAACCTTAAAGATCTCGTCGAGCTGATTAATTTGAATCTTTGTTGAAGAAGTTTGGAGTTGATTTGGTGAAGTTATCGAGTCTCAAAGTTGGAAAAGTCTCAAAAGTTGCGTATTTGAGCACATAAAGTACTATTCATCCTGGAAACTCTACAAGATGCAATTAGTATGTGTCATGTCACTTTAAAGATCTCGTCGAGCTGATTAATTTGAATCTTTGTTGAAGAAGTTTGTAGTTGATTTGGTGAAGTTATCGAGTCTCAAAGTTGGAAAAGTCGCAAAAGTGGCGTATTTGAGCACATAAAGTACTATTCATCCTGGAAACTCTTCAAGATGCAATTAGTATGTGTCATGTCACTTTAAAGATCTCGTCGAGCTGATTAATTTGAATCTTTGTTGAAGAAGTTTGTAGTTGATTTGGTGAAGTTATCGAGTCTCAAAGTTGGAAAAGTCGCAAAAGTGGCGTATTTGAGCACATAAAGTACTATTTATCCTGGAAACTCTTCAAGATGCAATTAGGATGTGTCATGTCACTTTAAAGATCTCGTCGAGCTGATTAATTTGAATCTTTGTTGAAGAAGTATGGAGTTGATTTGGTGAAGTTATCGAGTCTCAAAGTTGGAAAAGTCGCAAAAGTGGCGTGTTTGAGCACATAAAGTACTATTTATCCTGGAAACTCTTCAAGATGCAATTAGGATGTGTCATGTAACCTTAAAGATCTCGTCGAGGTGATTAATTTGAATCTTTGTTTAAGAAGTGTGGAGTTGATTTGGTGAAGTTATCGAGTTTCAAATTTGGAAAAGTCGCAAAAGTTGCATGGTTAAGCACATAAAGTACTATTTATCCTTGAAACTCTTCAAGATGCAATTAGGATGTGTCGTGTCACCTTAAAGATCTCGTCGAGGTGATTAATTTGAATCTTTGTTGAAGAAGTTTGGAGTTGATTTGGTGAAGTTATCGAGTCTCAAAGTTGGAAAAGTCTTAAAACTTGCGTGTTTGAGCACATAAAGTACTATTTATCCTGGAAACTCTTCAAGATGCAATTAGGATGTGTCATGTCACTTTAAAGATCTCGTCGAGCTGATTAATTTGAATCTTTGTTTAAGAAGTATGGAGTTGATTTGGTGAAGTTATCGAGTCTCAAAGTTGGAAAAGTCTTAAAACTTGCGTGTTTGAGCACATAAAGTACTATTTATCCTGGAAACTCTACAAGATGCAATTAGTATGTGTCATGTCACTTTAAAGATCTCGTCGAGCTGATTAATTTGAATCTTTGTTGAAGAAGTATGGAGTTGATTTGGTGAAGTTATCGAGTCTCAAAGTTGGAAAAGTCGCAAAAGTGGCGTGTTTGAGCACATAAAGTACTATTTATCCTGGAAACTCTTCAAGATGCAATTAGGATGTGTCATGTAACCTTAAAGATCTCGTCGAGGTGATTAATTTGAATCTTTGTTTAAGAAGTGTGGAGTTGATTTGGTGAAGTTATCGAGTTTCAAATTTGGAAAAGTCGCAAAAGTTGCATGGTTAAGCACATAAAGTACTATTTATCCTTGAAACTCTTCAAGATGCAATTAGGATGTGTCGTGTCACCTTAAAGATCTCGTCGAGGTGATTAATTTGAATCTTTGTTGAAGAAGTTTGGAGTTGATTTGGTGAAGTTATCGAGTCTCAAAGTTGGAAAAGTCTTAAAACTTGCGTGTTTGAGCACATAAAGTACTATTTATCCTGGAAACTCTTCAAGATGCAATTAGGATGTGTCATGTCACTTTAAAGATCTCGTCGAGCTGATTAATTTGAATCTTTGTTTAAGAAGTATGGAGTTGATTTGGTGAAGTTATCGAGTCTCAAAGTTGGAAAAGTCTTAAAACTTGCGTGTTTGAGCACATAAAGTACTATTTATCCTGGAAACTCTACAAGATGCAATTAGTATGTGTCATGTCACTTTAAAGATCTCGTCGAGCTGATTAATTTGAATCTTTGTTGAAGAAGTTTGGAGTTGATTTGGTGAAGTTATCGAGTCTCAAAATTAGAAAAGTCTCAAAAGTTGCGTGGTTAAGCACATAAAGTACTATTTATCCTGGAAACTCTTCAAGATGCAATTAGTATGTGTCATGTCACTTTAAAGATCTCGTCGAGCTGATTAATTTGAATCTTTGTTGAAGAAGTTTGGAGTTGATTTGGTGAAGTTATCGAGTCTCAAAGTTGGAAAAGTCTTAAAACTTGCGTGTTTGAGCACATAAAGTACTATTTATCCTGGAAACTCTTCAAGATGCAATTAGGATGTGTCATGTCACTTTAAAGATCTCGTCGAGCTGATTAATTTGAATCTTTGTTGAAGAAGTTTGTAGTTGATTTGGTGAAGTTATCGAGTCTCAAAATTAGAAAAGTCTCAAAAGTTGCGTGGTTAAGCACATAAAGTACTATTTATCGTGGAAACTCTTCAAGATGCAATTAGTATGTGTCATGTCACTTTAAAGATCTCGTCGAGCTGATTAATTTGAATCTTTGTTTAAGAAGTATGGAGTTGATTTGGTGAAGTTATCGAGTCTCAAAGTTGGAAAAGTCGCAAAAGTGGCGTGTTTGAGCACATAAAGTACTATTTATCCTGGAAACTCTTCAAGATGCAATTAGGATGTGTCATGTAACCTTAAAGATCTCGTCGAGGTGATTAATTTGAATCTTTGTTTAAGAAGTGTGGAGTTGATTTGGTGAAGTTATCGAGTTTCAAATTTGGAAAAGTCGCAAAAGTTGCATGGTTAAGCACATAAAGTACTATTTATCCTTGAAACTCTTCAAGATGCAATTAGGATGTGTCGTGTCACCTTAAAGATCTCGTCGAGGTGATTAATTTGAATCTTTGTTGAAGAAGTTTGGAGTTGATTTGGTGAAGTTATCGAGTCTCAAAGTTGGAAAAGTCTTAAAACTTGCGTGTTTGAGCACATAAAGTACTATTTATCCTGGAAACTCTTCAAGATGCAATTAGGATGTGTCATGTCACTTTAAAGATCTCGTCGAGCTGATTAATTTGAATCTTTGTTTAAGAAGTATGGAGTTGATTTGGTGAAGTTATCGAGTCTCAAAGTTGGAAAAGTCTTAAAACTTGCGTGTTTGAGCACATAAAGTACTATTTATCCTGGAAACTCTACAAGATGCAATTAGTATGTGTCATGTCACTTTAAAGATCTCGTCGAGCTGATTAATTTGAATCTTTGTTGAAGAAGTTTGTAGTTGATTTGGTGAAGTTATCGAGTCTCAAAGTTGGAAAAGTCGCAAAAGTGGCGTATTTGAGCACATAAAGTACTATTTATCCTGGAAACTCTTCAAGATGCAATTAGTATGTGTCATGTCACTTTAAAGATCTCGTCGAGCTGATTAATTTGAATCTTTGTTGAAGAAGTTTGTAGTTGATTTGGTGAAGTTATCGAGTCTCAAAGTTGGAAAAGTCGCAAAAGTGGCGTATTTGAGCACATAAAGTACTATTTATCCTGGAAACTCTTCAAGATGCAATTAGGATGTGTCATGTCACTTTAAAGATCTCGTCGAGCTGATTAATTTGAATCTTTGTTGAAGAAGTTTGGAGTTGATTTGGTGAAGTTATCGAGTCTCAAAATTAGAAAAGTCTCAAAAGTTGCGTGGTTAAGCACATAAAGTACTATTTATCCTGGAAACTCTTCAAGATGCAATTAGTATGTGTCATGTCACTTTAAAGATCTCGTCGAGCTGATTAATTTGAATCTTTGTTTAAGAAGTATGGAGTTGATTTGGTGAAGTTATCGAGTCTCAAAGTTGGAAAAGTCTTAAAACTTGCGTGTTTGAGCACATAAAGTACTATTCATCCTGGAAACTCTACAAGATGCAATTAGGATGTGTCATGTAACCTTAAAGATCTCGTCGAGCTGATTAATTTGAATCTTTGTTGAAGAAGTTTGGAGTTGATTTGGTGAAGTTATCGAGTCTCAAAGTTGGAAAAGTCTTAAAACTTGCGTGTTTGAGCACATAAAGTACTATTTATCCTGGAAACTCTTCAAGATGCAATTAGGATGTGTCGTGTCACCTTAAAGATCTCGTCGAGGTGATTAATTTGAATCTTTGTTGAAGAAGTTTGGAGTTGATTTGGTGAAGTTATCGAGTCTCAAAGTTGGAAAAGTCTTAAAACTTGCGTGTTTGAGCACATAAAGTACTATTTATCCTGGAAACTCTTCAAGATGCAATTAGGATGTGTCATGTCACTTTAAAGATCTCGTCGAGCTGATTAATTTGAATCTTTGTTTAAGAAGTATGGAGTTGATTTGGTGAAGTTATCGAGTCTCAAAGTTGGAAAAGTCTTAAAACTTGCGTGTTTGAGCACATAAAGTACTATTCATCCTGGAAACTCTACAAGATGCAATTAGGATGTGTCATGTAACCTTAAAGATCTCGTCGAGCTGATTAATTTGAATCTTTGTTGAAGAAGTTTGGAGTTGATTTGGTGAAGTTATCGAGTCTCAAAGTTGGAAAAGTCTTAAAACTTGCGTGTTTGAGCACATAAAGTACTATTTATCCTGGAAACTCTTCAAGATGCAATTAGTATGTGTCATGTCACTTTAAAGATCTCGTCGAGCTGATTAATTTGAATCTTTGTTGAAGAAGTTTGTAGTTGATTTGGTGAAGTTATCGAGTCTCAAAGTTGGAAAAGTCGCAAAAGTGGCGTGTTTGAGCACATAAAGTACTATTTATCCTGGAAACTCTTCAAGATGCAATTAGGATGTGTCATGTAACCTTAAAGATCTCGTCGAGGTGATTAATTTGAATCTTTGTTTAAGAAGTGTGGAGTTGATTTGGTGAAGTTATCGAGTTTCAAATTTGGAAAAGTCGCAAAAGTGGCGTATTTGAGCACATAAAGTACTATTTATCCTGGAAACTCTTCAAGATGCAATTAGGATGTGTCATGTCACTTTAAAGATTTCGTCGAGGTGATTAATTTGAATCTTTGTTGAAGAAGTTTGGAGTTGATTTGGTGAAGTTATCGAGTCTCAAAGTTGGAAAAGTCTTAAAACTTGCGTGTTTGAGCACATAAAGTACTATTTATCCTGGAAACTCTTCAAGATGCAATTAGGATGTGTCATGTCACTTTAAAGATCTCGTCGAGCTGATTAATTTGAATCTTTGTTTAAGAAGTATGGAGTTGATTTGGTGAAGTTATCGAGTCTCAAAGTTGGAAAAGTCTTAAAACTTGCGTGTTTGAGCACATAAAGTACTATTTATCCTGGAAACTCTACAAGATGCAATTAGGATGTGTCATGTAACCTTAAAGATCTCGTCGAGCTGATTAATTTGAATCTTTGTTGAAGAAGTTTGGAGTTGATTTGGTGAAGTTATCGAGTCTCAAAGTTGGAAAAGTCTCAAAAGTTGCGTATTTGAGCACATAAAGTACTATTCATCCTGGAAACTCTACAAGATGCAATTAGGATGTGTCATGTCACTTTAAAGATTTCGTCGAGGTGATTAATTTGAATCTTTGTTGAAGAAGTTTGGAGTTGATTTGGTGAAGTTATCGAGTCTCAAAGTTGGAAAAGTCTTAAAACTTGCGTGTTTGAGCACATAAAGTACTATTTATCCTGGAAACTCTTCAAGATGCAATTAAGATGTGTCATGTCACTTTAAAGATCTCGTCGAGCTGATTAATTTGAATCTTTGTTTAAGAAGTATGGAGTTGATTTGGTGAAGTTATCGAGTCTCAAAGTTGGAAAAGTCTTAAAACTTGCGTGTTTGAGCACATAAAGTACTATTTATCCTGGAAACTCTACAAGATGCAATTAGGATGTGTCATGTAACCTTAAAGATCTCGTCGAGCTGATTAATTTGAATCTTTGTTTAAGAAGTGTGGAGTTGATTTGGTGAAGTTATCGAGTTTCAAATTTGGAAAAGTCGCAAAAGTGGCGTATTTGAGCACATAAAGTACTATTTATCCTGGAAACTCTTCAAGATGCAATTAGGATGTGTCATGTCACTTTAAAGATTTCGTCGAGGTGATTAATTTGAATCTTTGTTGAAGAAGTTTGGAGTTGATTTGGTGAAGTTATCGAGTCTCAAAGTTGGAAAAGTCTTAAAACTTGCGTGTTTGAGCACATAAAGTACTATTTATCCTGGAAACTCTTCAAGATGCAATTAGGATGTGTCATGTCACTTTAAAGATCTCGTCGAGCTGATTAATTTGAATCTTTGTTTAAGAAGTATGGAGTTGATTTGGTGAAGTTATCGAGTCTCAAAGTTGGAAAAGTCTTAAAACTTGCGTGTTTGAGCACATAAAGTACTATTTATCCTGGAAACTCTTCAAGATGCAATTAGTATGTGTCATGTCACTTTAAAGATCTCGTCGAGCTGATTAATTTGAATCTTTGTTTAAGAAGTGTGGAGTTGATTTGGTGAAGTTATCGAGTTTCAAATTTGGAAAAGTCGCAAAAGTGGCGTATTTGAGCACATAAAGTACTATTTATCCTGGAAACTCTTCAAGATGCAATTAGGATGTGTCGTGTCACCTTAAAGATCTCGTCGAGGTGATTAATTTGAATCTTTGTTGAAGAAGTTTGGAGTTGATTTGGTGAAGTTATCGAGTCTCAAAGTTGGAAAAGTCTTAAAACTTGCGTGTTTGAGCACATAAAGTACTATTTATCCTGGAAACTCTTCAAGATGCAATTAGGATGTGTCATGTCACTTTAAAGATCTCGTCGAGCTGATTAATTTGAATCTTTGTTTAAGAAGTATGGAGTTGATTTGGTGAAGTTATCGAGTCTCAAAATTAGAAAAGTCTCAAAAGTTGCGTGGTTAAGCACATAAAGTACTATTTATCGTGGAAACTCTTCAAGATGCAATGAGTATGTGTCATGTCACTTTAAAGATCTCGTCGAGCTGATTAATTTGAATCTTTGTTTAAGAAGTATGGAGTTGATTTGGTGAAGTTATCGAGTCTCAAAGTTGGAAAAGTCGCAAAAGTGGCGTGTTTGAGCACATAAAGTACTATTTATCCTGGAAACTCTTCAAGATGCAATTAGGATGTGTCATGTAACCTTAAAGATCTCGTCGAGGTGATTAATTTGAATCTTTGTTTAAGAAGTGTGGAGTTGATTTGGTGAAGTTATCGAGTTTCAAATTTGGAAAAGTCGCAAAAGTGGCGTATTTGAGCACATAAAGTACTATTTATCCTGGAAACTCTTCAAGATGCAATTAGGATGTGTCATGTCACTTTAAAGATCTCGTCGAGGTGATTAATTTGAATCTTTGTTGAAGAAGTTTGGAGTTGATTTGGTGAAGTTATCGAGTCTCAAAGTTGGAAAAGTCTTAAAACTTGCGTGTTTGAGCACATAAAGTACTATTTATCCTGGAAACTCTTCAAGATGCAATTAGGATGTGTCATGTCACTTTAAAGATCTCGTCGAGCTGATTAATTTGAATCTTTGTTTAAGAAGTATGGAGTTGATTTGGTGAAGTTATCGAGTCTCAAAGTTGGAAAAGTCTTAAAACTTGCGTGTTTGAGCACATAAAGTACTATTTATCCTGGAAACTCTACAAGATGCAATTAGGATGTGTCATGTAACCTTAAAGATCTCGTCGAGCTGATTAATTTGAATCTTTGTTGAAGAAGTTTGGAGTTGATTTGGTGAAGTTATCGAGTCTCAAAGTTGGAAAAGTCTCAAAAGTTGCGTATTTGAGCACATAAAGTACTATTCATCCTGGAAACTCTACAAGATGCAATTAGGATGTGTCATGTAACCTTAAAGATCTCGTCGAGCTGATTAATTTGAATCTTTGTTGAAGAAGTTTGGAGTTGATTTGGTGAAGTTATCGAGTCTCAAAGTTGGAAAAGTCGCAAAAGTGGCGTATTTGAGCACATAAAGTACTATTTATCCTGGAAACTCTTCAAGATGCAATTAGGATGTGTCATGTCACTTTAAAGATCTCGTCGAGCTGATTAATTTGAATCTTTGTTGAAGAAGTTTGTAGTTGATTCGGTGAAGTTATCGAGTCTCAAAATTAGAAAAGTCTCAAAAGTTGCGTGGTTAAGCACATAAAGTCCTATTTATCCTGGAAACTCTACAAGATGTAATTAGGATGTGTCATGTCACTTTAAAGATCTCGTCGAGCTGATTAATTTGAATCTTTGTTGAAGAAGTTTGTAGTTGATTTGGTGAAGTTATCGAGTCTCAAAGTTGGAAAAGTCGCAAAAGTGGCGTATTTGAGCACATAAAGTACTATTTATCCTGGAAACTCTTCAAGATGCAATTAGGATGTGTCATGTCACTTTAAAGATCTCGTCGAGCTGATTAATTTGAATCTTTGTTGAAGAAGTTTGGAGTTGATTTGGTGAAGTTATCGAGTCTCAAAGTTGGAAAAGTCTTAAAACTTGCGTGTTTGAGCACATAAAGTACTATTTATCCTGGAAACTCTTCAAGATGCAATTAGTATGTGTCATGTCACTTTAAAGATCTCGTCGAGCTGATTAATTTGAATCTTTGTTGAAGAAGTTTGGAGTTGATTTGGTGAAGTTATCGAGCCTCAAAGTTGGAAAAGTCTTAAAAGTGGCGTGTTTGAGCACATAAAGTACTATTTATCCTGGAAACTCTTCAAGATGCAATTAGGATGTGTCATGTAACCTTAAAGATCTCGTCGAGGTGATTAATTTGAATCTTTGTTTAAGAAGTGTGGAGTTGATTTGGTGAAGTTATCGAGTTTCAAATTTGGAAAAGTCGCAAAAGTTGCATGGTTAAGCATATAAAGTACTATTTATCCTGGAAACTCTTCAAGATGCAATTAGGATGTGTCATGTCACTTTAAAGATCTCGTCGAGCTGATTAATTTGAATCTTTGTTGAAGAAGTTTGGAGTTGATTTGGTGAAGTTATCGAGTCTCAAAGTTGGAAAAGTCTTAAAACTTGCGTGTTTGAGCACATAAAGTACTATTTATCCTGGAAACTCTTCAAGATGCAATTAGTATGTGTCATGTCACTTTAAAGATCTCGTCGAGCTGATTAATTTGAATCTTTGTTGAAGAAGTTTGGAGTTGATTTGGTGAAGTTATCGAGTCTCAAAGTTGGAAAAGTCTTAAAACTTGCGTGTTTGAGCACATAAAGTACTATTTATCCTGGAAACTCTTCAAGATGCAATTAGGATGTGTCATGTCACTTTAAAGATCTCGTCGAGCTGATTAATTTGAATCTTTGTTTAAGAAGTATGGAGTTGATTTGGTGAAGTTATCGAGTCTCAAAATTAGAAAAGTCTCAAAAGTTGCGTGGTTAAGCACATAAAGTACTATTTATCGTGGAAACTCTTCAAGATGCAATTAGGATGTGTCATGTCACTTTAAAGATCTCGTCGAGCTGATTAATTTGAATCTTTGTTGAAGAAGTTTGGAGTTGATTTGGTGAAGTTATCGAGTCTCAAAGTTGGAAAAGTCGCAAAAGTGGCGTGTTTGAGCACATAAAGTACTATTTATCCTGGAAACTCTTCAAGATGCAATTAGGATGTGTCATGTAACCTTAAAGATCTCGTCGAGGTGATTAATTTGAATCTTTGTTTAAGAAGTGTGGAGTTGATTTGGTGAAGTTATCGAGTTTCAAATTTGGAAAAGTCGCAAAAGTGGCGTATTTGAGCACATAAAGTACTATTTATCCTGGAAACTCTTCAAGATGCAATTAGGATGTGTCATGTCACTTTAAAGATCTCGTCGAGGTGATTAATTTGAATCTTTGTTGAAGAAGTTTGGAGTTGATTTGGTGAAGTTATCGAGTCTCAAAGTTGGAAAAGTCTTAAAACTTGCGTGTTTGAGCACATAAAGTACTATTTATCCTGGAAACTCTTCAAGATGCAATTAGGATGTGTCATGTCACTTTAAAGATCTCGTCGAGCTGATTAATTTGAATCTTTGTTTAAGAAGTATGGAGTTGATTTGGTGAAGTTATCGAGTCTCAAAGTTGGAAAAGTCTTAAAACTTGCGTGTTTGAGCACATAAAGTACTATTTATCCTGGAAACTCTACAAGATGCAATTAGGATGTGTCATGTAACCTTAAAGATCTCGTCGAGCTGATTAATTTGAATCTTTGTTGAAGAAGTTTGGAGTTGATTTGGTGAAGTTATCGAGTCTCAAAGTTGGAAAAGTCTCAAAAGTTGCGTATTTGAGCACATAAAGTACTATTCATCCTGGAAACTCTACAAGATGCAATTAGGATGTGTCATGTAACCTTAAAGATCTCGTCGAGCTGATTAATTTGAATCTTTGTTGAAGAAGTTTGGAGTTGATTTGGTGAAGTTATCGAGTCTCAAAGTTGGAAAAGTCTGAAAATTTGCGTGTTTGAGCACATAAAGTACTATTTATCCTGGAAACTCTTCAAGATGCAATTAGTATGTGTCATGTCACTTTAAAGATCTCGTCGAGCTGATTAATTTGAATCTTTGTTGAAGAAGTTTGTAGTTGATTTGGTGAAGTTATCGAGTCTCAAAGTTGGAAAAGTCGCAAAAGTGGCGTATTTGAGCACATAAAGTACTATTTATCCTGGAAACTCTTCAAGATGCAATTAGGATGTGTCATGTCACTTTAAAGATCTCGTCGAGCTGATTAATTTGAATCTTTGTTGAAGAAGTTTGTAGTTGATTCGGTGAAGTTATCGAGTCTCAAAATTAGAAAAGTCTCAAAAGTTGCGTGGTTAAGCACATAAAGTCCTATTTATCCTGGAAACTCTACAAGATGTAATTAGGATGTGTCATGTCACTTTAAAGATCTCGTCGAGCTGATTAATTTGAATCTTTGTTGAAGAAGTTTGTAGTTGATTTGGTGAAGTTATCGAGTCTCAAAGTTGGAAAAGTCGCAAAAGTGGCGTATTTGAGCACATAAAGTACTATTTATCCTGGAAACTCTTCAAGATGCAATTAGGATGTGTCATGTCACTTTAAAGATCTCGTCGAGCTGATTAATTTGAATCTTTGTTGAAGAAGTTTGGAGTTGATTTGGTGAAGTTATCGAGTCTCAAAGTTGGAAAAGTCTTAAAACTTGCGTGTTTGAGCACATAAAGTACTATTTATCCTGGAAACTCTTCAAGATGCAATTAGTATGTGTCATGTCACTTTAAAGATCTCGTCGAGCTGATTAATTTGAATCTTTGTTGAAGAAGTTTGGAGTTGATTTGGTGAAGTTATCGAGTCTCAAAGTTGGAAAAGTCTTAAAACTTGCGTGTTTGAGCACATAAAGTACTATTTATCCTGGAAACTCTTCAAGATGCAATTAGGATGTGTCATGTCACTTTAAAGATCTCGTCGAGCTGATTAATTTGAATCTTTGTTGAAGAAGTTTGTAGTTGATTTGGTGAAGTTATCGAGTCTCAAAGTTGGAAAAGTCGCAAAAGTGGCGTGTTTGAGCACATAAAGTACTATTTATCCTGGAAACTCTTCAAGATGCAATTAGGATGTGTCATGTAACCTTAAAGATCTCGTCGAGGTGATTAATTTGAATCTTTGTTTAAGAAGTGTGGAGTTGATTTGGTGAAGTTATCGAGTTTCAAATTTGGAAAAGTCGCAAAAGTTGCATGGTTAAGCACATAAAGTACTATTTATCCTCGAAACTCTTCAAGATGCAATTAGGATGTGTCGTGTCACCTTAAAGATCTCGTCGAGGTGATTAATTTGAATCTTTGTTGAAGAAGTTTGGAGTTGATTTGGTGAAGTTATCGAGTCTCAAAGTTGGAAAAGTCTTAAAACTTGCGTGTTTGAGCACATAAAGTACTATTTATCCTGGAAACTCTTCAAGATGCAATTAGGATGTGTCATGTCACTTTAAAGATCTCGTCGAGCTGATTAATTTGAATCTTTGTTGAAGAAGTTTGGAGTTGATTTGGTGAAGTTATCGAGTCTCAAAGTTGGAAAAGTCTCAAAAGTTGCGTGGTTAAGCACATAAAGTCCTATTTATCCTGAAACTCTACAAGATGTAATTAGGATGTGTCATGTAACCTTAAAGATCTCGTCGAGCTGATTAATTTGAATCTTTGTTGAAGAAGTTTGGATTTGATTTGGTGAAGTTATCGACTCTCAAAGTTGGAAAAGTCTCAAAAGTTGCGTGTTTGAGCACATAAAGTACTATTTATCCTGGAAACTCTTCAAGATGCAATTAGTATGTGTCATGTCACTTTAAAGATCTCGTCGAGCTGATTAATTTGAATCTTTGTTTAAGAAGTATGGAGTTGATTTGGTGAAGTTATCGAGTCTCAAAGTTGGAAAAGTCGCAAAAGTGGCGTGTTTGAGCACATAAAGTACTATTTATCCTGGAAACTCTTCAAGATGCAATTAGGATGTGTCATGTAACCTTAAAGATCTCGTCGAGGTGATTAATTTGAATCTTTGTTTAAGAAGTGTGGAGTTGATTTGGTGAAGTTATCGAGTTTCAAATTTGGAAAAGTCGCAAAAGTTGCATGGTTAAGCACATAAAGTACTATTTATCCTGGAAACTCTTCAAGATGCAATTAGGATGTGTCATGTCACTTTAAAGATCTCGTCGAGCTGATTAATTTGAATCTTTGTTGAAGAAGTTTGGAGTTGATTTGGTGAAGTTATCGAGTCTCAAAGTTGGAAAAGTCTTAAAACTTGCGTGTTTGAGCACATAAAGTACTATTTATCCTGGAAACTCTTCAAGATGCAATTAGGATGTGTCATGTAACCTTAAAGATCTCGTCGAGGTGATTAATTTGAATCTTTGTTTAAGAAGTGTGGAGTTGATTTGGTGAAGTTATCGAGTTTCAAATTTGGAAAAGTCGCAAAAGTTGCATGGTTAAGCATATAAAGTACTATTTATCCTGGAAACTCTTCAAGATGCAATTAGGATGTGTCATGTCACTTTAAAGATCTCGTCGAGCTGATTAATTTGAATCTTTGTTGAAGAAGTTTGGAGTTGATTTGGTGAAGTTATCGAGTCTCAAAGTTGGAAAAGTCTTAAAACTTGCGTGTTTGAGCACATAAAGTACTATTTATCCTGGAAACTCTTCAAGATGCAATTAGTATGTGTCATGTCACTTTAAAGATCTCGTCGAGCTGATTAATTTGAATCTTTGTTGAAGAAGTTTGGAGTTGATTTGGTGAAGTTATCGAGTCTCAAAGTTGGAAAAGTCTTAAAAGTTGCGTGTTTGAGCACATAAAGTACTATTTATCCTGGAAACTCTTCAAGATGTAATTAGGATGTGTCATGTAACCTTAAAGATCTCGTCGAGGTGATTAATTTGAATCTTTGTTTAAGAAGTGTGGAGTTGATTTGGTGAAGTTATCGAGTTTCAAATTTGGAAAAGTCGCAAAAGTTGCATGGTTAAGCATATAAAGTACTATTTATCCTGGAAACTCTTCAAGATGCAATTAGGATGTGTCATGTCACTTTAAAGATCTCGTCGAGCTGATTAATTTGAATCTTTGATTAAGAAGTTTATAGTTGATTTGGTGAAGTTATCGAGTCTCAAAGTTGGAAAAGTCTTAAAACTTGCGTGTTTGAGCACATAAAGTACTATTTATCCTGGAAACTCTTCAAGATGCAATTAGGATGTGTCATGTCACTTTAAAGATCTCGTCGAGCTGATTAATTTGAATCTTTGTTGAAGAAGTTTGTAGTTGATTTGGTGAAGTTATCGAGTCTCAAAATTAGAAAAGTCTCAAAAGTTGCGTGGTTAAGCACATAAAGTACTATTTATCGTGGAAACTCTTCAAGATGCAATTAGTATGTGTCATGTCACTTTAAAGATCTCGTCGAGCTGATTAATTTGAATCTTTGTTTAAGAAGTATGGAGTTGATTTGGTGAAGTTATCGAGTCTCAAAGTTGGAAAAGTCGCAAAAGTGGCGTGTTTGAGCACATAAAGTACTATTTATCCTGGAAACTCTTCAAGATGCAATTAGGATGTGTCATGTAACCTTAAAGATCTCGTCGAGGTGATTAATTTGAATCTTTGTTTAAGAAGTGTGGAGTTGATTTGGTGAAGTTATCGAGTTTCAAATTTGTAAAAGTCGCAAAAGTTGCATGGTTAAGCACATAAAGTACTATTTATCCTCGAAACTCTTCAAGATGCAATTAGGATGTGTCATGTAACCTTAAAGATCTCGTCGAGGTGATTAATTTGAATCTTTGTTTAAGAAGTGTGGAGTTGATTTGGTGAAGTTATCGAGTTTCAAATTTGTAAAAGTCGCAAAAGTTGCATGGTTAAGCACATAAAGTACTATTTATCCTCGATACTCTTCAAGATGCAATTAGGATGTGTCGTGTAACCTTAAAGATCTCGTCGAGGTGATTAATTTGAATCTTTGTTTAAGAAGTGTGGAGTTGATTTGGTGAAGTTATCGAGTTTCAAATTTGTAAAAGTCGCAAAAGTTGCATGGTTAAGCACATAAAGTACTATTTATCCTCGAAACTCTTCAAGATGCAATTAGGATGTGTCGTGTCACCTTAAAGATCTCGTCGAGGTGATTAATTTGAATCTTTGTTGAAGAAGTTTGGAGTTGATTTGGTGAAGTTATCGAGTCTCAAAGTTGGAAAAGTCTTAAAACTTGCGTGTTTGAGCACATAAAGTACTATTTATCCTGGAAACTCTTCAAGATGCAATTAGGATGTGTCATGTCACTTTAAAGATCTCGTCGAGCTGATTAATTTGAATCTTTGTTTAAGAAGTATGGAGTTGATTTGGTGAAGTTATCGAGTCTCAAAGTTGGAAAAGTCTTAAAACTTGCGTGTTTGAGCACATAAAGTACTATTTATCCTGGAAACTCTACAAGATGCAATTAGTATGTGTCATGTCACTTTAAAGATCTCGTCGAGCTGATTAATTTGAATCTTTGTTGAAGAAGTTTGTAGTTGATTTGGTGAAGTTATCGAGTCTCAAAGTTGGAAAAGTCGCAAAAGTGGCGTATTTGAGCACATAAAGTACTATTTATCCTGGAAACTCTTCAAGATGCAATTAGGATGTGTCATGTCACTTTAAAGATCTCGTCGAGCTGATTAATTTGAATCTTTCTTGAAGAAGTTTGTAGTTGATTCGGTGAAGTTATCGAGTCTCAAACTTAGAAAAGTCTCAAAAGTTGCGTGGTTAAGCACATAAAGTCCTATTTATCCTGGAAACTCTACAAGATGTAATTAGGATGTGTCATGTAACCTTAAAGATCTCGTCGAGGTGATTAATTTGAATCTTTGTTTAAGAAGTGTGGAGTTGATTTGGTGAAGTTATCGAGTTTCAAATTTGTAAAAGTCGCAAAAGTTGCATGGTTAAGCACATAAAGTACTATTTATCCTCGAAACTCTTCAAGATGCAATTAGGATGTGTCATGTAACCTTAAAGATCTCGTCGAGGTGATTAATTTGAATCTTTGTTTAAGAAGTGTGGAGTTGATTTGGTGAAATTATCGAGTTTCAAATTTGTAAAAGTCGCAAAAGTTGCATGGTTAAGCACATAAAGTACTATTTATCCTCGAAACTCTTCAAGATGCAATTAGGATGTGTCGTGTCACTTTAAAGATCTCGTCGAGCTGATTAATTTGAATCTTTGTTTAAGAAGTATGGAGTTGATTTGGTGAAGTTATCGAGTCTCAAAGTTGGAAAAGTCGCAAAAGTGGCGTGTTTGAGCACATAAAGTACTATTTATCCTGGAAACTCTTCAACATGCAATTAGGATGTGTCATGTAACCTTAAAGATCTCGTCGAGGTGATTAATTTGAATCTTTGTTTAAGAAGTGTGGAGTTGATTTGGTGAAGTTATCGAGTTTCAAATTTGTAAAAGTCGCAAAAGTTGCATGGTTAAGCACATAAAGTACTATTTATCCTCGAAACTCTTCAAGATGCAATTAGGATGTGTCATGTAACCTTAAAGATCTCGTCGAGGTGATTAATTTGAATCTTTGTTTAAGAAGTGTGGAGTTGATTTGGTGAAGTTATCGAGTTTCAAATTTGTAAAAGTCGCAAAAGTTGCATGGTTAAGCACATAAAGTACTATTTATCCTCGAAACTCTTCAAGATGCAATTAGGATGTGTCGTGTAACCTTAAAGATCTCGTCGAGGTGATTAATTTGAATCTTTGTTTAAGAAGTGTGGAGTTGATTTGGTGAAGTTATCGAGTTTCAAATTTGTAAAAGTCGCAAAAGTTGCATGGTTAAGCACATAAAGTACTATTTATCCTCGAAACTCTTCAAGATGCAATTAGGATGTGTCGTGTCACCTTAAAGATCTCGTCGAGGTGATTAATTTGAATCTTTGTTGAAGAAGTTTGGAGTTGATTTGGTGAAGTTATCGAGTCTCAAAGTTGGAAAAGTCTTAAAACTTGCGTGTTTGAGCACATAAAGTACTATTTATCCTGGAAACTCTTCAAGATGCAATTAGGATGTGTCATGTCACTTTAAAGATCTCGTCGAGCTGATTAATTTGAATCTTTGTTTAAGAAGTATGGAGTTGATTTGGTGAAGTTATCGAGTCTCAAAGTTGGAAAAGTCTTAAAACTTGCGTGTTTGAGCACATAAAGTACTATTTATCCTGGAAACTCTACAAGATGCAATTAGTATGTGTCATGTCACTTTAAAGATCTCGTCGAGCTGATTAATTTGAATCTTTGTTGAAGAAGTTTGTAGTTGATTTGGTGAAGTTATCGAGTCTCAAAGTTGGAAAAGTCGCAAAAGTGGCGTATTTGAGCACATAAAGTACTATTTATCCTGGAAACTCTTCAAGATGCAATTAGGATGTGTCATGTCACTTTAAAGATCTCGTCGAGCTGATTAATTTGAATCTTTCTTGAAGAAGTTTGTAGTTGATTCGGTGAAGTTATCGAGTCTCAAACTTAGAAAAGTCTCAAAAGTTGCGTGGTTAAGCACATAAAGTCCTATTTATCCTGGAAACTCTACAAGATGTAATTAGGATGTGTCATGTAACCTTAAAGATCTCGTCGAGCTGATTAATTTGAATCTTTGTTGAAGAAGTTTGTAGTTGATTTGGTGAAGTTATCGAGTCTCAAAGTTGGAAAAGTCGCAAAAGTGGCGTATTTGAGCACATAAAGTACTATTTATCCTGGAAACTCTTCAAGATGCAATTAGGATGTGTCATGTCACTTTAAAGATCTCGTCGAGCTGATTAATTTGAATCTTTGTTGAAGAAGTTTGGAGTTGATTTGGTGAAGTTATCGAGTCTCAAAGTTGGAAAAGTCTCAAAAGTTGCGTGGTTAAGCACATAAAGTCCTATTTATCCTGAAACTCTACAAGATGTAATTAGGATGTGTCATGTAACCTTAAAGATCTCGTCGAGCTGATTAATTTGAATCTTTGTTGAAGAAGTTTGGAGTTGATTTGGTGAAGTTATCGAGTCTCAAAGTTGGAAAAGTCTCAAAAGTTGCGTGTTTGAGCACATAAAGTACTATTTATCCTGGAAACTCTTCAAGATGCAATTAGGATGTGTCATGTAACCTTAAAGATCTCGTCGAGATGATTACTTTGAATCTTTGTTGAAGAAGTGTGGAGTTGATTTGGTGAAGTTATCGACTTTCAAATTTGGATAAGTCGCAAAAGTGGCGTATTTGAGCACATAAAGTACTATTTATCCTGGAAACTCTTCAAGATGCAATTAGGATGTGTCGTGTCACCTTAAAGATCTCGTCGAGCTGATTAATTTGAATCTTTGTTGAAGAAGTTTGGAGTTGATTTGGTAAAGTTATCGAGTCTTAAAGTTGGAAAAGTCTTAAAAGTTGCGTGTTTGAGCACATAAAGTACTATTTATCCTGGAAACTCTTCAAGATGCAATTAGGATGTGTCATGTAACCTTAAAGATCTCGACGAGCTGATTAATTTGAATCTTTGTTGAAGAAGTTTGGAGTTGATTTGGTGAAGTTATCGAGTCTCAAAGTTGGAAAAGTCTCAAAAGTTGCGTATTTGAGCCCATAAAGTACTATTTATCGTGGAAACTCTTCAAGATGCAATTAGGATGCGTCATGTCACCTTAAAGATCTCGTCGAGCTGATTAATGTGAATCTGCGATTAAGAAGTTTGGAGTTGATTTGGTGAAGTTATCGAGTCTCAAAGTTGGAAAAGTCTCAAAAGTTGCGTGTTTGAGCCCATAAAGTACTATTTATCGTGGAAACTCTTCACGATGCAATTAGGATGTGTAGTGTCACCTTAAAGATCTCGTCGAGCTGATTAATTTGAATCTTTGATTAAGAAGTTTAGAGTTGATTTGGTGAAGTTATCGAGTCTCAAAGTTGGAAAAGTCTCAAAAGTTGCGTGTTTGAGCCCATAAAGTACTATTTATCGTGGAAACTCTTCACGATGCAATTAGGATGTGTAGTGTCACCTTAAAGATCTCGTCGAGCTGATTAATTTGAATCTTTGATTAAGAAGTTTAGAGTTGATTTGGTGAAGTTATCGAGTCTCAAAGTTGGAAAAGTCGCAAAAGTGGCGTATTTGAGCACATAAAGTACTATTTATCCTGGAAACTCTTCAAGATGCAATTAGGATGTGTCATGTAACCTTAAAGATCTCGTCGAGATGATTACTTTGAATCTTTGTTGAAGAAGTGTGGAGTTGATTTGGTGAAGTTATCGACTTTCAAATTTGGATAAGTCGCAAAAGTGGCGTATTTGAGCACATAAAGTACTATTTATCCTGGAAACTCTTCAAGATGCAATTAGGATGTGTCGTGTCACCTTAAAGATCTCGTCGAGCTGATTAATTTGAATCTTTGTTGAAGAAGTTTGGAGTTGATTTGGTGAAGTTATCGAGTCTCAAAATTAGAAAAGTCTCAAAAGTTGCGTGGTTAAGCACATAAAGTACTATTTATCCTGGAAACTCTTCAAGATGCAATTAGTATGTGTCATGTCACTTTAAAGATCTCGTCGAGCTGATTAATTTGAATCTTTGTTGAAGAAGTTTGGAGTTGATTTGGTGAAGTTATCGAGTCTCAAAGTTGGAAAAGTCTTAAAACTTGCGTGTTTGAGCACATAAAGTACTATTTATCCTGGAAACTCTTCAAGATGCAATTAGGATGTGTCATGTCACTTTAAAGATCTCGTCGAGCTGATTAATTTGAATCTTTGTTGAAGAAGTTTGGAGTTGATTTGGTGAAGTTATCGAGTCACAAAATTAGAAAAGTCTCAAAAGTTGCGTGGTTAAGCACATAAAGTACTATTTATCCTGGAAACTCTTCAAGATGCAATTAGTATGTGTCATGTCACTTTAAAGATCTCGTCGAGCTGATTAATTTGAATCTTTGTTGAAGAAGTTTGGAGTTGATTTGGTGAAGTTATCGAGTCTCAAAGTTGGAAAAGTCTTAAAACTTGCGTGTTTGAGCACATAAAGTACTATTTATCCTGGAAACTCTTCAAGATACAATTAGGATGTGTCATGTAACCTTAAAGATCTCGTCGAGCTGATTAATTTGAATCTTTGTTGAAGAAGTTTGGAGTTGATTTGGTGAAGTTATCGAGTCTCAAAGTTGGAAAAGTCTCAAAAGTTGCGTATTTGAGCACATAAAGTCCTATTTATCCTGAAACTCTACAAGATGTAATTAGGATGTGTCATGTAACCTTAAAGATCTCGTCGAGCTGATTAATTTGAATCTTTGTTTAAGAAGTATGGAGTTGATTTGGTGAAGTTATCGAGTCTCAAAGTTGGAAAAGTCGCAAAAGTGGCGTGTTTGAGCACATAAAGTACTATTTATCCTGGAAACTCTTCAAGATGCAATTAGGATGTGTCATGTAACCTTAAAGATCTCGTCGAGGTGATTAATTTGAATCTTTGTTTAAGAAGTGTGGAGTTGATTTGGTGAAGTTATCGAGTTTCAAATTTGGAAAAGTCGCAAAAGTGGCGTATTTGAGCACATAAAGTACTATTTATCCTGGAAACTCTTCAAGATGCAATTAGGATGTGTCATGTCACTTTAAAGATCTCGTCGAGGTGATTAATTTGAATCTTTGTTGAAGAAGTTTGGAGTTGATTTGGTGAAGTTATCGAGTCTCAAAGTTGGAAAAGTCTTAAAACTTGCGTGTTTGAGCACATAAAGTACTATTTATCCTGGAAACTCTTCAAGATGCAATTAGGATGTGTCATGTCACTTTAAAGATCTCGTCGAGCTGATTAATTTGAATCTTTGTTTAAGAAGTATGGAGTTGATTTGGTGAAGTTATCGAGTCTCAAAATTGGAAAAGTCTTAAAACTTGCGTGTTTTAGCACATAAAGTACTATTTATCCTGGAAACTCTACAAGATGCAATTAGGATGTGTCATGTAACCTTAAAGATCTCGTCGAGCTGATTAATTTGAATCTTTGTTGAAGAAGTTTGGAGTTGATTTGGTGAAGTTATCGAGTCTCAAAGTTGGAAAAGTCTCAAAAGTTGCGTATTTGAGCACATAAAGTACTATTCATCCTGGAAACTCTACAAGATGCAATTAGGATGTGTCATGTAACCTTAAAGATCTCGTCGAGCTGATTAATTTGAATCTTTGTTGAAGAAGTTTGGAGTTGATTTGGTGAAGTTATCGAGTCTCAAAGTTGGAAAAGTCTGAAAATTTGCGTGTTTGAGCACATAAAGTACTATTTATCCTGGAAACTCTTCAAGATGCAATTAGTATGTGTCATGTCACTTTAAAGATCTCGTCGAGCTGATTAATTTGAATTTTTGTTGAAGAAGTTTGTAGTTGATTTGGTGAAGTTATCGAGTCTCAAAGTTGGAAAAGTCGCAAAAGTGGCGTATTTGAGCACATAAAGTACTATTTATCCTGGAAACTCTTCAAGATGCAATTAGGATGTGTCATGTCACTTTAAAGATCTCGTCGAGCTGATTAATTTGAATCTTTGTTGAAGAAGTTTGGAGTTGATTTGGTGAAGTTATCGAGTCTCAAAGTTGGAAAAGTCTTAAAACTTGCGTGTTTGAGCACATAAAGTACTATTTATCCTGGAAACTCTTCAAGATGCAATTAGTATGTGTCATGTCACTTTAAAGATCTCGTCGAGCTGATTAATTTGAATCTTTGTTGAAGAAGTTTGGAGTTGATTTGGTGAAGTTATCGAGTCTCAAAGTTGGAAAAGTCTTAAAAGTTGCGTGTTTGAGCCCATAAAGTACTATTTATCGTGGAAACTCTTCACGATGCAATTAGGATGTGTAGTGTCACCTTAAAGATCTCGTCGAGCTGATTAATTTGAATCTTTGATTAAGAAGTTTAGAGTTGATTTGGTGAAGTTATCGAGTCTCAAAGTTGGAAAAGTCGCAAAAGTGGCGTATTTGAGCACATAAAGTACTATTTATCCTGGAAACTCTTCAAGATGCAATTAGGATGTGTCATGTCACTTTAAAGATCTCGTCGAGCTGATTAATTTGAATCTTTGTTGAAGAAGTTTGGAGTTGATTTGGTGAAGTTATCGAGTCTCAAAATTAGAAAAGTCTCAAAAGTTGCGTGGTTAAGCACATAAAGTACTATTTATCCTGGAAACTCTTCAAGATGCAATTAGTATGTGTCATGTCACTTTAAAGATCTCGTCGAGCTGATTAATTTGAATCTTTGTTGAAGAAGTTTGGAGTTGATTTGGTGAAGTTATCGAGTCTCAAAGTTGGAAAAGTCTTAAAACTTGCGTGTTTGAGCACATAAAGTACTATTTATCCTGGAAACTCTTCAAGATGCAATTAGGATGTGTCATGTCACTTTAAAGATCTCGTCGAGCTGATTAATTTGAATCTTTGTTGAAGAAGTTTGTAGTTGATTTGGTGAAGTTATCGAGTCTCAAAATTAGAAAAGTCTCAAAAGTTGCGTGGTTAAGCACATAAAGTACTATTTATCGTGAAAACTCTTCAAGATGCAATTAGTATGTGTCATGTCACTTTAAAGATCTCGTCGAGGTGATTACTTTGAATCTTTGTTGAAGAAGTGTGGAGTTGATTTGGTGAAGTTATCGACTTTCAAATTTGGATAAGTCGCAAAAGTGGCGTATTTGAGCACATAAAGTACTATTTATCCTGGAAACTCTTCAAGATGCAATTAGGATGTGTCGTGTCACCTTAAAGATCTCGTCGAGCTGATTAATTTGAATCTTTGTTGAAGAAGTTTGGAGTTGATTTGGTAAAGTTATCGAGTCTTAAAGTTGGAAAAGTCTTAAAAGTTGCGTGTTTGAGCACATAAAGTACTAATTATCCTGGAAACTCTTAAAGATGCAATTAGGATGTGTCATGTAACCTTAAAGATCTCGACGAGCTAATTAATTTGAATCTTTGTTGAAGAAGTTTGGAGTTGATTTGGTGAAGTTATCGAGTCTCAAAGTTGGAAAAGTCTCAAAAGTTGCGTGTTTGAGCCCATAAAGTACTATTTATCGTGGAAACTCTTCACGATGCAATTAGGATGTGTAGTGTCACCTTAAAGATCTCGTCGAGCTGATTAATTTGAATCTTTGATTAAGAAGTTTAGAGTTGATTTGGTGAAGTTATCGAGTCTCAAAGTTGGAAAAGTCTCAAAAGTTGCGTGTTTGAGCCCATAAAGAACTATTTATCGTGGAAACTCTTCAAGATGCAATTAGGATGCGTCGTGTCACCTTAAAGATCTCGTCGAGCTGATTAATTTGAATCTTTGTTGAAGACGTTTGGAGTTGATTTGGTGAAGTTATCGAGTCTCAAAATTAGAAAAGTCTCAAAAGTTGCGTGGTTAAGCACATAAAGTCTTATTTATCCTGGAAACTCTACAAGATGCAATTAGGATGTGTCATGTAACCTTAAAGATCTCGTCGAGCTGATTAATTTGAATCTTTGTTGAAGAAGTTTGGAGTTGATTTGGTGAAGTTATCGAGTCTCAAAGTTGAAAAAGTCGCAAAAGTGGCGTATTTGAGCACATAAAGTACTATTTATCCTGGAAACTCTTCAAGATGCAATTAGGATGTGTCATGTAACCTTAAAGATCTCGTCGAGCTGATTAATTTGAATCTTTGTTGAAGAAGTTTGGAGTTGATTTGGTGAAGTTATCGAGTGTCAAAGTTGGAAAAGTCTCAAAAGTTGCGTATTTGAGCCCATAAAGTACTATTTATCGTGGAAACTCTTCAAGATGCAATTAGGATGCGTCGTGTCACCTTAAAGATCTCGTCGAGCTGATTAATTTGAATCTGCGATTAAGAAGTTTGGAGTTGATTTGGTGAAGTTATCGAGTCTCAAAGATGGAAAAGTCTCAAAAGTTGCGTGTTTGAGCCCATAAAGTACTATTTATCGTGGAAACTCTTCAAGATGCAATTAGGATGTGTAGTGTCACCTTAAAGATCTCGTCGAGCTGATTAATTTGAATCTTTGATTAAGAAGTTTAGAGTTGATTTGGTGAAGTTATCGAGTCTCAAAGTTGGAAAAGTCGCAAAAGTGGCGTATTTGAGCACATAAAGTACTATTTATCCTGGAAACTCTTCAAGATGCAATTAGGATGTGTCATGTCACTTTAAAGATCTCGTCGAGCTGATTAATTTGAATCTTTGTTGAAGAAGTTTGGAGTTGATTTGGTGAAGTTATCGAGTCTCAAAATTAGAAAAGTCTCAAAAGTTGCGTGGTTAAGCACATAAAGTACTATTTATCCTGGAAACTCTTCAAGATGCAATTAGTATGTGTCATGTCACTTTAAAGATCTCGTCGAGCTGATTAATTTGAATCTTTGTTGAAGAAGTTTGGAGTTGATTTGGTGAAGTTATCGAGTCTCAAAGTTGGAAAAGTCTTAAAACTTGCGTGTTTGAGCACATAAAGTACTATTTATCCTGGAAACTCTTCAAGATGCAATTAGGATGTGTCATGTCACTTTAAAGATCTCGTCGAGCTGATTAATTTGAATCTTTGTTGAAGAAGTTTGTAGTTGATTTGGTGAAGTTATCGAGTCTCAAAATTAGAAAAGTCTCAAAAGTTGCGTGGTTAAGCACATAAAGTACTATTTATCGTGAAAACTCTTCAAGATGCAATTAGTATGTGTCATGTCACTTTAAAGATCTCGTCGAGGTGATTACTTTGAATCTTTGTTGAGGAAGTGTGGAGTTGATTTGGTGAAGTTATCGACTTTCAAATTTGGATAAGTCGCAAAAGTGGCGTATTTGAGCACATAAAGTACTATTTATCCTGGAAACTCTTCAAGATGCAATTAGGATGTGTCGTGTCACCTTAAAGATCTCGTCGAGCTGATTAATTTGAATCTTTGTTGAAGAAGTTTGGAGTTGATTTGGTAAAGTTATCGAGTCTTAAAGTTGGAAAAGTCTTAAAAGTTGCGTGTTTGAGCACATAAAGTACTAATTATCCTGGAAACTCTTAAAGATGCAATTAGGATGTGTCATGTAACCTTAAAGATCTCGACGAGCTAATTAATTTGAATCTTTGTTGAAGAAGTTTGGAGTTGATTTGGTGAAGTTATCGAGTCTCAAAGTTGGAAAAGTCTCAAAAGTTGCGTGTTTGAGCCCATAAAGTACTATTTATCGTGGAAACTCTTCACGATGCAATTAGGATGTGTAGTGTCACCTTAAAGATCTCGTCGAGCTGATTAATTTGAATCTTTGATTAAGAAGTTTAGAGTTGATTTGGTGAAGTTATCGAGTCTCAAAGTTGGAAAAGTCTCAAAAGTTGCGTGTTTGAGCCCATAAAGAACTATTTATCGTGGAAACTCTTCAAGATGCAATTAGGATGCGTCGTGTCACCTTAAAGATCTCGTCGAGCTGATTAATTTGAATCTTTGTTGAAGACGTTTGGAGTTGATTTGGTGAAGTTATCGAGTCTCAAAATTAGAAAAGTCTCAAAAGTTGCGTGGTTAAGCACATAAAGTCTTATTTATCCTGGAAACTCTACAAGATGCAATTAGGATGTGTCATGTAACCTTAAAGATCTCGTCGAGCTGATTAATTTGAATCTTTGTTGAAGAAGTTTGGAGTTGATTTGGTGAAGTTATCGAGTCTCAAAGTTGAAAAAGTCGCAAAAGTGGCGTATTTGAGCACATAAAGTACTATTTATCCTGGAAACTCTTCAAGATGCAATTAGGATGTGTCATGTAACCTTAAAGATCTCGTCGAGCTGATTAATTTGAATCTTTGTTGAAGAAGTTTGGAGTTGATTTGGTGAAGTTATCGAGTGTCAAAGTTGGAAAAGTCTCAAAAGTTGCGTATTTGAGCCCATAAAGTACTATTTATCGTGGAAACTCTTCAAGATGCAATTAGGATGCGTCGTGTCACCTTAAAGATCTCGTCGAGCTGATTAATTTGAATCTGCGATTAAGAAGTTTGGAGTTGATTTGGTGAAGTTATCGAGTCTCAAAGATGGAAAAGTCTCAAAAGTTGCGTGTTTGAGCCCATAAAGTACTATTTATCGTGGAAACTCTTCAAGATGCAATTAGGATGCGTCGTGTCACCTTAAAGATCTCGTCGAGCTGATTAATTTGAATCTTTGATTAAGAAGTTTGGAGTTGATTTAGTGAAGTTATCGAGTCTCAAAGTTGGAAAAGTCTCAAAAGTTGCGTGGTTAAGCACATAAAGTCCTATTTATCCTGGAAACTCTTCAAGATGCAATTAGGATGTGTCATGTCACTTTAAAGATCTCGTCGAGCTGATTAATTTGAATCTTTGTTGAAGAAATTTGGAGTTGATTTGGTGAAGTTATCGAGTCTCAAAGTTGGAAAAGTCTCAAAAGTTGCGTATTTGAGCCCATAAAGTACTATTTATCGTGGAAACTCTTCAAGATGCAATTAGGATGCGTCGTGTCACCTTAAAGATCTCGTCGAGCTGATTAATTTGAATCTGCGATTAAGAAGTTTAGAGTTGATTTGGTGAAGTTATCGAGTCTCAAAGTTGGAAAAGTCTCAAAAGTTGCGTATTTGAGCCCATAAAGTACTATTTATCGTGGAAACTCTTCAAGATGCAATTAGGATGCGTCGTGTCACCTTAAAGATCTCGTCGAGCTGATTAATTTGAATCTGCGATTAAGAAGTTTGGAGTTGATTTGGTGAAGTTATCGAGTCTCAAAGTTGGAAAAGTCGCAAAAGTGGCGTATTTGAGCACATAAAGTACTATTTATCCTGGAAACTCTTCAAGATGCAATTAGGATGTGTCATGTCACTTTAAAGATCTCGTCGAGCTGATTAATTTGAATCTTTGTTGAAAAAGTTTGTAGTTGATTTGGTGAAGTTATCGAGTCTCAAAGTTGAAAAAGTCGCAAAAGTGGCGTATTTGAGCACATAAAGTACTATTTATCCTGGAAACTCTTCAAGATGCAATTAGGATGTGTCATGTCACTTTAAAGATCTCGTCGAGGTGATTAATTTGAATCTTTGTTGAAGAAGTTTGTAGTTGATTTGGTGAAGTTATCGAGTCTCAAAGTTGGAAAAGTCGCAAAAGTTGCATGGTTAAGCACATAAAGTACTATTTATCCTGGAAACTCCTCAAGATGCAATTAGGATGTGTCATGTAACCTTAAAGATCTCGTCGAGCTGATTAATTTGTATCTTTGTTTAAGAAGTATGGAGTTGATTTGGTAAAGTTATCGAGTCTTAAAGTTGGAAAAGTCTCAAAAGTTGCGTGGTTAAGCACATAAAGTACTATTTATCCTGGAAACTCTTCAAGATGCAATTAGGATGTGTCCTGTCACCTTAAAGATCTCGTCGAGCTGATTAGTTTGAATCTTTGTTGAAGAAGTTTGGAGTTGATTTGGTGAAGTTATCGAGTCTCAAAGTTGGAAAAGTCTTAAAACTTGCGTGTTTGAGCACATAAAGTACTATTTATCCTGGAAACTCTTCAAGATGCAATTAGTATGTGTCATGTCACTTTAAAGATCTCGTCGAGCTGATTAATTTGAATCTTTGTTGAAGAAGTTTGTAGTTGATTTGGTGAAGTTATCGAGTCTCAAAATTAGAAAAGTCTCAAAAGTTGCGTGGTTAAGCACATAAAGTACTATTTATCCTGGAAACTCTTCAAGATGCAATTAGTGTGTGTCATGTCACTTTAAAGATCTCGTCGAGCTGATTAATTTGAATCTTTGTTGAAGAAGTTTGGAGTTGATTTGGTGAAGTTATCGAGTCTCAAAGTTGGAAAAGTCTTAAAACTTGCGTGTTTGAGCACATAAAGTACTATTTATCCTGGAAACTCTTCAAGATGCAATTAGGATGTGTCATGTCACTTTAAAGATCTCGTCGAGCTGATTAATTTGAATCTTTGTTGAAGAAGTTTGTAGTTGATTTGGTGAAGTTATCGAGTCTCAAAGTTGAAAAAGTCGCAAAAGTGGCGTATTTGAGCACATAAAGTACTATTTATCCTGGAAACTCTTCAAGATGCAATTAGGATGTGTCATGTCACTTTAAAGATCTCGTCGAGGTGATTAATTTGAATCTTTGTTGAAGAAGTTTGGAGTTGATTTGGTGAAGTTATCGAGTCTCAAAGTTGGAAAAGTCTTAAAACTTGCGTGTTTGAGCACATAAAGTACTATTTATCCTGGAAACTCTTCAAGATGCAATTAGGATGTGTCATGTCACTTTAAAGATCTCGTCGAGCTGATTAATTTGAATCTTTGTTTAAGAAGTATGGAGTTGATTTGGTGAAGTTATCGAGTCTCAAAGTTGGAAAAGTCTTAAAACTTGCGTGTTTGAGCACATAAAGTACTATTTATCCTGGAAACTCTACAAGATGCAATTAGGATGTGTCATGTAACCTTAAAGATCTCGTCGAGCTGATTAATTTGAATCTTTGTTGAAGAAGTTTGGAGTTGATTTGGTGAAGTTATCGAGTCTCAAAGTTGGAAAAGTCTCAAAAGTTGCGTATTTGAGCACATAAAGTACTATTCATCCTGGAAACTCTACAAGATGCAATTAGGATGTGTCATGTAACCTTAAAGATCTCGTCGAGCTGATTAATTTGAATCTTTGTTGAAGAAGTTTGGAGTTGATTTGGTGAAGTTATCGAGTCTCAAAGTTGGAAAAGTCTGAAAATTTGCGTGTTTGAGCACATAAAGTACTATTTATCCTGGAAACTCTTCAAGATGCAATTAGTATGTGTCATGTCACTTTAAAGATCTCGTCGAGCTGATTAATTTGAATCTTTGTTGAAGAAGTTTGTAGTTGATTTGGTGAAGTTATCGAGTCTCAAAGTTGGAAAAGTCGCAAAAGTGGCGTATTTGAGCACATAAAGTACTATTTATCCTGGAAACTCTTCAAGATGCAATTAGGATGTGTCATGTCACTTTAAAGATCTCGTCGAGCTGATTAATTTGAATCTTTGTTGAAGAAGTTTGTAGTTGATTCGGTGAAGTTATCGAGTCTCAAAATTAGAAAAGTCTCAAAAGTTGCGTGGTTAAGCACATAAAGTCCTATTTATCCTGGAAACTCTACAAGATGTAATTAGGATGTGTCATGTCACTTTAAAGATCTCGTCGAGCTGATTAATTTGAATCTTTGTTTAAGAAGTATGGAGTTGATTTGGTGAAGTTATCGAGTCTCAAAGTTGGAAAAGTCTCAAAAGTTGCGTGGTTAAGCACATAAAGTACTATTTATCCTGGAAACTCTTCAAGATGCAATTAGTATGTGTCATGTCACTTTAAAGATCTCGTCGAGCTGATTAATTTGAATCTTTGTTGAAGAAGTTTGGAGTTGATTTGGTGAAGTTATCGAGTCTCAAAGTTGGAAAAGTCTTAAAACTTGCGTGTTTGAGCACATAAAGTACTATTTATCCTGGAAACTCTTCAAGATGCAATTAGGATGTGTCATGTCACTTTAAAGATCTCGTCGAGCTGATTAATTTGAATCTTTGTTGAAGAAGTTTGTAGTTGATTTGGTGAAGTTATCGAGTCTCAAAGTTGAAAAAGTCGCAAAAGTGGCGTATTTGAGCACATAAAGTACTATTTATCCTGGAAACTCTTCAAGATGCAATTAGTATGTGTCATGTCACTTTAAAGATCTCGTCGAGCTGATTAATTTGAATCTTTGTTGAAGAAGTTTGTAGTTGATTTGGTGAAGTTATCGAGTCTCAAAGTTGGAAAAGTCGCAAAAGTGGCGTATTTGAGCACATAAAGTACTATTTATCCTGGAAACTCTTCAAGATGCAATTAGGATGTGTCATGTCACTTTAAAGATCTCGTCGAGCTGATTAATTTGAATCTTTGTTGAAGAAGTTTGTAGTTGATTCGGTGAAGTTATCGAGTCTCAAAATTAGAAAAGTCTTAAAACTTGCGTGTTTGAGCACATAAAGTACTATTTATCCTGGAAACTCTTCAAGATGCAATTAGGATGTGTCATGTCACTTTAAAGATCTCGTCGAGCTGATTAATTTGAATCTTTGTTTAAGAAGTATGGAGTTGATTTGGTGAAGTTATCGAGTCTCAAAGTTGGAAAAGTCTTAAAACTTGCGTGTTTGAGCACATAAAGTACTATTTATCCTGGAAACTCTACAAGATGCAATTAGGATGTGTCATGTAACCTTAAAGATCTCGTCGAGCTGATTAATTTGAATCTTTGTTGAAGAAGTTTGGAGTTGATTTGGTGAAGTTATCGAGTCTCAAAGTTGGAAAAGTCTGAAAATTTGCGTGTTTGAGCACATAAAGTACTATTTATCCTGGAAACTCTTCAAGATGCAATTAGTATGTGTCATGTCACTTTAAAGATCTCGTCGAGCTGATTAATTTGAATCTTTGTTGAAGAAGTTTGTAGTTGATTTGGTGAAGTTATCGAGTCTCAAAGTTGGAAAAGTCGCAAAAGTGGCGTATTTGAGCACATAAAGTACTATTTATCCTGGAAACTCTTCAAGATGCAATTAGGATGTGTCATGTCACTTTAAAGATCTCGTCGAGCTGATTAATTTGAATCTTTGTTGAAGAAGTTTGTAGTTGATTCGGTGAAGTTATCGAGTCTCAAAATTAGAAAAGTCTCAAAAGTTGCGTGGTTAAGCACATAAAGTCCTATTTATCCTGGAAACTCTACAAGATGTAATTAGGATGTGTCATGTCACTTTAAAGATCTCGTCGAGCTGATTAATTTGAATCTTTGTTGAAGAAGTTTGGAGTTGATTTGGTGAAGTTATCGAGTCTCAAAGTTGGAAAAGTCTGAAAATTTGCGTGTTTGAGCACATAAAGTACTATTTATCCTGGAAACTCTTCAAGATGCAATTAGTATGTGTCATGTCACTTTAAAGATCTCGTCGAGCTGATTAATTTGAATCTTTGTTGAAGAAGTTTGTAGTTGATTTGGTGAAGTTATCGAGTCTCAAAGTTGGAAAAGTCGCAAAAGTGGCGTATTTGAGCACATAAAGTACTATTTATCCTGGAAACTCTTCAAGATGCAATTAGGATGTGTCATGTCACTTTAAAGATCTCGTCGAGCTGATTAATTTGAATCTTTGTTGAAGAAGTTTGTAGTTGATTCGGTGAAGTTATCGAGTCTCAAAATTAGAAAAGTCTCAAAAGTTGCGTGGTTAAGCACATAAAGTCCTATTTATCCTGGAAACTCTACAAGATGTAATTAGGATGTGTCATGTCACTTTAAAGATCTCGTCGAGCTGATTAATTTGAATCTTTGTTGAAGAAGTTTGTAGTTGATTTGGTGAAGTTATCGAGTCTCAAAGTTGAAAAAGTCGCAAAAGTGGCGTATTTGAGCACATAAAGTACTATTTATCCTGGAAACTCTTCAAGATGCAATTAGGATGTGTCATGTCACTTTAAAGATCTCGTCGAGCTGATTAATTTGAATCTTTGTTGAAGAAGTTTGTAGTTGATTCGGTGAAGTTATCGAGTCTCAAAATTAGAAAAGTCTCAAAAGTTGCGTGGTTAAGCACATAAAGTCTTATTTATCCTGGAAACTCTACAAGATGCAATTAGGATGTGTCATGTAACCTTAAAGATCTCGTCGAGCTGATTAATTTGAATCTTTGTTGAAGAAGTTTGGAGTTGATTTGGTGAAGTTATCGAGTCTCAAAGTTGAAAAAGTCGCAAAAGTGGCGTATTTGAGCACATAAAGTACTATTTATCCTGGAAACTCTTCAAGATGCAATTAGGATGTGTCATGTAACCTTAAAGATCTCGTCGAGCTGATTAATTTGAATCTTTGTTGAAGAAGTTTGGAGTTGATTTGGTGAAGTTATCGAGTGTCAAAGTTGGAAAAGTCTCAAAAGTTGCGTATTTGAGCCCATAAAGTACTATTTATCGTGGAAACTCTTCAAGATGCAATTAGGATGCGTCGTGTCACCTTAAAGATCTCGTCGAGCTGATTAATTTGAATCTGCGATTAAGAAGTTTGGAGTTGATTTGGTGAAGTTATCGAGTCTCAAAGATGGAAAAGTCTCAAAAGTTGCGTGTTTGAGCCCATAAAGTACTATTTATCGTGGAAACTCTTCAAGATGCAATTAGGATGCGTCGTGTCACCTTAAAGATCTCGTCGAGCTGATTAATTTGAATCTGCGATTAAGAAGTTTGGAGTTGATTTGGTGAAGTTATCGAGTCTCAAAGTTGGAAAAGTCTCAAAAGTTGCGTGTTTGAGCCCATAAAGTACTATTTATCGTGGAAACTCTTCAAGATGCAATTAGGATGTGTCGTGTCACCTTAAAGATCTCGTCGAGCTGATTAATTTGAATCTTTGATTAAGAAGTTTGGAGTTGATTTAGTGAAGTTATCGAGTCTCAAAGTTGGAAAAGTCTCAAAAGTTGCGTGGTTAAGCACATAAAGTCCTATTTATCCTGGAAACTCTTCAAGATGCAATTAGGATGTGTCATGTCACTTTAAAGATCTCGTCGAGCTGATTAATTTGAATCTTTGTTGAAGAAATTTGGAGTTGATTTGGTGAAGTTATCGAGTCTCAAAGTTGGAAAAGTCTCAAAAGTTGCGTATTTGAGCCCATAAAGTACTATTTATCGTGGAAACTCTTCAAGATGCAATTAGGATGCGTCGTGTCACCTTAAAGATCTCGTCGACCTGATTAATTTGAATCTGCGATTAAGAAGTTTAGAGTTGATTTGGTGAAGTTATCGAGTCTCAAAGTTGGAAAAGTCTCAAAAGTTGCGTATTTGAGCCCATAAAGTACTATTTATCGTGGAAACTCTTCAAGATGCAATTAGGATGCGTCGTGTCACCTTAAAGATCTCGTCGAGCTGATTAATTTGAATCTTTGTTGAAGAAGTTTGTAGTTGATTCGGTGAAGTTATCGAGTCTCAAAATTAGAAAAGTCTCAAAAGTTGCGTGGTTAAGCACATAAAGTCCTATTTATCCTGGAAACTCTACAAGATGTAATTAGGATGTGTCATGTCACTTTAAAGATCTCGTCGAGCTGATTAATTTGAATCTTTGTTGAAGAAATTTGGAGTTGATTTGGTGAAGTTATCGAGTCTCAAAGTTGGAAAAGTCTCAAAAGTTGCGTATTTGAGCCCATAAAGTACTATTTATCGTGGAAACTCTTCAAGATGCAATTAGGATGCGTCGTGTCACCTTAAAGATCTCGTCGACCTGATTAATTTGAATCTGCGATTAAGAAGTTTAGAGTTGATTTGGTGAAGTTATCGAGTCTCAAAGTTGGAAAAGTCGCAAAAGTGGCGTATTTGAGCACATAAAGTACTATTTATCCTGGAAACTCTTCAAGATGCAATTAGGATGTGTCATGTCACTTTAAAGATCTCGTCGAGCTGATTAATTTGAATCTTTGTTGAAGAAGTTTGTAGTTGATTCGGTGAAGTTATCGAGTCTCAAAATTAGAAAAGTCTTAAAACTTGCGTGTTTGAGCACATAAAGTACTATTTATCCTGGAAACTCTTCAAGATGCAATTAGGATGTGTCATGTCACTTTAAAGATCTCGTCGAGCTGATTAATTTGAATCTTTGTTTAAGAAGTATGGAGTTGATTTGGTGAAGTTATCGAGTCTCAAAGTTGGAAAAGTCTTAAAACTTGCGTGTTTGAGCACATAAAGTACTATTTATCCTGGAAACTCTACAAGATGCAATTAGGATGTGTCATGTAACCTTAAAGATCTCGTCGAGCTGATTAATTTGAATCTTTGTTGAAGAAGTTTGGAGTTGATTTGGTGAAGTTATCGAGTCTCAAAGTTGGAAAAGTCTGAAAATTTGCGTGTTTGAGCACATAAAGTACTATTTATCCTGGAAACTCTTCAAGATGCAATTAGTATGTGTCATGTCACTTTAAAGATCTCGTCGAGCTGATTAATTTGAATCTTTGTTGAAGAAGTTTGTAGTTGATTTGGTGAAGTTATCGAGTCTCAAAGTTGGAAAAGTCGCAAAAGTGGCGTATTTGAGCACATAAAGTACTATTTATCCTGGAAACTCTTCAAGATGCAATTAGGATGTGTCATGTCACTTTAAAGATCTCGTCGAGCTGATTAATTTGAATCTTTGTTGAAGAAGTTTGTAGTTGATTCGGTGAAGTTATCGAGTCTCAAAATTAGAAAAGTCTCAAAAGTTGCGTGGTTAAGCACATAAAGTCCTATTTATCCTGGAAACTCTACAAGATGTAATTAGGATGTGTCATGTCACTTTAAAGATCTCGTCGAGCTGATTAATTTGAATCTTTGTTGAAGAAGTTTGTAGTTGATTTGGTGAAGTTATCGAGTCTCAAAGTTGAAAAAGTCGCAAAAGTGGCGTATTTGAGCACATAAAGTACTATTTATCCTGGAAACTCTTCAAGATGCAATTAGGATGTGTCATGTCACTTTAAAGATCTCGTCGAGCTGATTAATTTGAATCTTTGTTGAAGAAGTTTGTAGTTGATTCGGTGAAGTTATCGAGTCTCAAAATTAGAAAAGTCTCAAAAGTTGCGTGGTTAAGCACATAAAGTCCTATTTATCGTGGAAACTCTTCAAGATGCAATTAGGATGCGTCGTGTCACCTTAAAGATCTCGTCGAGCTGATTAATTTGAATCTTTGTTGAAGACGTTTGGAGTTGATTTGGTGAAGTTATCGAGTCTCAAAATTAGAAAAGTCTCAAAAGTTGCGTGGTTAAGCACATAAAGTCTTATTTATCCTGGAAACTCTACAAGATGCAATTAGGATGTGTCATGTAACCTTAAAGATCTCGTCGAGCTGATTAATTTGAATCTTTGTTGAAGAAGTTTGGAGTTGATTTGGTGAAGTTATCGAGTCTCAAAGTTGAAAAAGTCGCAAAAGTGGCGTATTTGAGCACATAAAGTACTATTTATCCTGGAAACTCTTCAAGATGCAATTAGGATGTGTCATGTAACCTTAAAGATCTCGTCGAGCTGATTAATTTGAATCTTTGTTGAAGAAGTTTGGAGTTGATTTGGTGAAGTTATCGAGTGTCAAAGTTGGAAAAGTCTCAAAAGTTGCGTATTTGAGCCCATAAAGTACTATTTATCGTGGAAACTCTTCAAGATGCAATTAGGATGCGTCGTGTCACCTTAAAGATCTCGTCGAGCTGATTAATTTGAATCTGCGATTAAGAAGTTTGGAGTTGATTTGGTGAAGTTATCGAGTCTCAAAGATGGAAAAGTCTCAAAAGTTGCGTGTTTGAGCCCATAAAGTACTATTTATCGTGGAAACTCTTCAAGATGCAATTAGGATGCGTCGTGTCACCTTAAAGATCTCGTCGAGCTGATTAATTTGAATCTGCGATTAAGAAGTTTGGAGTTGATTTGGTGAAGTTATCGAGTCTCAAAGTTGGAAAAGTCTCAAAAGTTGCGTGTTTGAGCCCATAAAGTACTATTTATCGTGGAAACTCTTCAAGATGCAATTAGGATGTGTCGTGTCACCTTAAAGATCTCGTCGAGCTGATTAATTTGAATCTTTGATTAAGAAGTTTGGAGTTGATTTAGTGAAGTTATCGAGTCTCAAAGTTGGAAAAGTCTCAAAAGTTGCGTGGTTAAGCACATAAAGTCCTATTTATCCTGGAAACTCTTCAAGATGCAATTAGGATGTGTCATGTCACTTTAAAGATCTCGTCGAGCTGATTAATTTGAATCTTTGTTGAAGAAATTTGGAGTTGATTTGGTGAAGTTATCGAGTCTCAAAGTTGGAAAAGTCTCAAAAGTTGCGTATTTGAGCCCATAAAGTACTATTTATCGTGGAAACTCTTCAAGATGCAATTAGGATGCGTCGTGTCACCTTAAAGATCTCGTCGACCTGATTAATTTGAATCTGCGATTAAGAAGTTTAGAGTTGATTTGGTGAAGTTATCGAGTCTCAAAGTTGGAAAAGTCTCAAAAGTTGCGTATTTGAGCCCATAAAGTACTATTTATCGTGGAAACTCTTCAAGATGCAATTAGGATGCGTCGTGTCACCTTAAAGATCTCGTCGAGCTGATTAATTTGAATCTGCGATTAAGAAGTTTGGAGTTGATTTGGTGAAGTTATCGAGTCTCAAAGTTGGAAAAGTCGCAAAAGTGGCGTATTTGAGCACATAAAGTACTATTTATCCTGGAAACTCTTCAAGATGCAATTAGGATGTGTCATGTCACTTTAAAGATCTCGTCGAGCTGATTAATTTGAATCTTTGTTGAAGAAGTTTGTAGTTGATTTGGTGAAGTTATCGAGTCTCAAAGTTGAAAAAGTCGCAAAAGTGGCGTATTTGAGCACATAAAGTACTATTTATCCTGGAAACTCTTCAAGATGCAATTAGGATGTGTCATGTCACTTTAAAGATCTCGTCGAGGTGATTAATTTGAATCTTTGTTGAAGAAGTTTGTAGTTGATTTGGTGAAGTTATCGAGTCTCAAAGTTGGAAAAGTCGCAAAAGTTGCATGGTTAAGCACATAAAGTACTATTTATCCTGGAAACTCTTCAAGATGCAAATAGGATGTGTCATGTAACCTTAAAGATCTCGTCGAGCTGATTAATTTGTATCTTTGTTTAAGAAGTATGGAGTTGATTTGGTAAAGTTATCGAGTCTTAAAGTTGGAAAAGTCTCAAAAGTTGCGTGGTTAAGCACATAAAGTACTATTTATCCTGAAAACTCTTCAAGATGCAATTAGGATGTGTCCTGTCACCTTAAAGATCTCGTCGAGCTGATTAGTTTGAATCTTTGTTGAAGAAGTTTGGAGTTGATTTGGTGAAGTTATCGAGTCTCAAAGTTGGAAAAGTCTTAAAACTTGCGTGTTTGAGCACATAAAGTACTATTTATCCTGGAAACTCTTCAAGATGCAATTAGTATGTGTCATGTCACTTTAAAGATCTCGTCGAGCTGATTAATTTGAATCTTTGTTGAAGAAGTTTGTAGTTGATTTGGTGAAGTTATCGAGTCTCAAAATTAGAAAAGTCTCAAAAGTTGCGTGGTTAAGCACATAAAGTACTATTTATCCTGGAAACTCTTCAAGATGCAATTAGTATGTGTCATGTCACTTTAAAGATCTCGTCGAGCTGATTAATTTGAATCTTTGTTGAAGAAGTTTGGAGTTGATTTGGTGAAGTTATCGAGTCTCAAAGTTGGAAAAGTCTTAAAACTTGCGTGTTTGAGCACATAAAGTACTATTTATCCTGGAAACTCTTCAAGATGCAATTAGGATGTGTCATGTCACTTTAAAGATCTCGTCGAGCTGATTAATTTGAATCTTTGTTGAAGAAGTTTGTAGTTGATTTGGTGAAGTTATCGAGTCTCAAAGTTGAAAAAGTCGCAAAAGTGGCGTATTTGAGCACATAAAGTACTATTTATCCTGGAAACTCTTCAAGATGCAATTAGGATGTGTCATGTCACTTTAAAGATCTCGTCGAGGTGATTAATTTGAATCTTTGTTGAAGAAGTTTGGAGTTGATTTGGTGAAGTTATCGAGTCTCAAAGTTGGAAAAGTCTTAAAACTTGCGTGTTTGAGCACATAAAGTACTATTTATCCTGGAAACTCTTCAAGATGCAATTAGGATGTGTCATGTCACTTTAAAGATCTCGTCGAGCTGATTAATTTGAATCTTTGTTTAAGAAGTATGGAGTTGATTTGGTGAAGTTATCGAGTCTCAAAGTTGGAAAAGTCTTAAAACTTGCGTGTTTGAGCACATAAAGTACTATTTATCCTGGAAACTCTACAAGATGCAATTAGGATGTGTCATGTAACCTTAAAGATCTCGTCGAGCTGATTAATTTGAATCTTTGTTGAAGAAGTTTGGAGTTGATTTGGTGAAGTTATCGAGTCTCAAAGTTGGAAAAGTCTCAAAAGTTGCGTATTTGAGCACATAAAGTACTATTCATCCTGGAAACTCTACAAGATGCAATTAGGATGTGTCATGTAACCTTAAAGATCTCGTCGAGCTGATTAATTTGAATCTTTGTTGAAGAAGTTTGGAGTTGATTTGGTGAAGTTATCGAGTCTCAAAGTTGGAAAAGTCTGAAAATTTGCGTGTTTGAGCACATAAAGTACTATTTATCCTGGAAACTCTTCAAGATGCAATTAGTATGTGTCATGTCACTTTAAAGATCTCGTCGAGCTGATTAATTTGAATCTTTGTTGAAGAAGTTTGTAGTTGATTTGGTGAAGTTATCGAGTCTCAAAGTTGGAAAAGTCGCAAAAGTGGCGTATTTGAGCACATAAAGTACTATTTATCCTGGAAACTCTTCAAGATGCAATTAGGATGTGTCATGTCACTTTAAAGATCTCGTCGAGCTGATTAATTTGAATCTTTGTTGAAGAAGTTTGTAGTTGATTTGGTGAAGTTATCGAGTCTCAAAATTAGAAAAGTCTCAAAAGTTGCGTGGTTAAGCACATAAAGTCCTATTTATCCTGGAAACTCTACAAGATGTAATTAGGATGTGTCATGTCACTTTAAAGATCTCGTCGAGCTGATTAATTTGAATCTTTGTTTAAGAAGTATGGAGTTGATTTGGTGAAGTTATCGAGTCTCAAAGTTGGAAAAGTCTTAAAACTTGCGTGTTTGAGCACATAAAGTACTATTTATCCTGGAAACTCTTCAAGATGCAATTAGGATGTGTCATGTCACTTTAAAGATCTCGTCGAGCTGATTAATTTGAATCTTTGTTGAAGAAGTTTGTAGTTGATTTGGTGAAGTTATCGAGTCTCAAAGTTGGAAAAGTCTCAAAAGTTGCGTGGTTAAGCACATAAAGTACTATTTATCCTGGAAACTCTTCAAGATGCAATTAGTATGTGTCATGTCACTTTAAAGATCTCGTCGAGCTGATTAATTTGAATCTTTGTTGAAGAAGTTTGGAGTTGATTTGGTGAAGTTATCGAGTCTCAAAGTTGGAAAAGTCGCAAAAGTGGCGTATTTGAGCACATAAAGTACTATTTATCCTGGAAACTCTTCAAGATGCAATTAGGATGTGTCATGTCACTTTAAAGATCTCGTCGAGCTGATTAATTTGAATCTTTGTTGAAGAAGTTTGTAGTTGATTTGGTGAAGTTATCGAGTCTCAAAGTTGGAAAAGTCTCAAAAGTTGCGTGGTTAAGCACATAAAGTACTATTTATCCTGGAAACTCTTCAAGATGCAATTAGTATGTGTCATGTCACTTTAAAGATCTCGTCGAGCTGATTAATTTGAATCTTTGTTGAAGAAGTTTGTAGTTGATTTGGTGAAGTTATCGAGTCTCAAAGTTGGAAAAGTCGCAAAAGTGGCGTATTTGAGCACATAAAGTACTATTTATCCTGGAAACTCTTCAAGATGCAATTAGGATGTGTCATGTCACTTTAAAGATCTCGTCGAGCTGATTAATTTGAATCTTTGTTGAAGAAGTTTGTAGTTGATTCGGTGAAGTTATCGAGTCTCAAAATTAGAAAAGTCTTAAAACTTGCGTGTTTGAGCACATAAAGTACTATTTATCCTGGAAACTCTTCAAGATGCAATTAGGATGTGTCATGTCACTTTAAAGATCTCGTCGAGCTGATTAATTTGAATCTTTGTTTAAGAAGTATGGAGTTGATTTGGTGAAGTTATCGAGTCTCAAAGTTGGAAAAGTCTTAAAACTTGCGTGTTTGAGCACATAAAGTACTATTTATCCTGGAAACTCTTCAAGATGCAATTAGGATGTGTCATGTCACTTTAAAGATCTCGTCGAGCTGATTAATTTGAATCTTTGTTGAAGAAGTTTGTAGTTGATTTGGTGAAGTTATCGAGTCTCAAAGTTGGAAAAGTCTCAAAAGTTGCGTGGTTAAGCACATAAAGTACTATTTATCCTGGAAACTCTTCAAGATGCAATTAGTATGTGTCATGTCACTTTAAAGATCTCGTCGAGCTGATTAATTTGAATCTTTGTTGAAGAAGTTTGGAGTTGATTTGGTGAAGTTATCGAGTCTCAAAGTTGGAAAAGTCTGAAAATTTGCGTGTTTGAGCACATAAAGTACTATTTATCCTGGAAACTCTTCAAGATGCAATTAGTATGTGTCATGTCACTTTAAAGATCTCGTCGAGCTGATTAATTTGAATCTTTGTTGAAGAAGTTTGTAGTTGATTTGGTGAAGTTATCGAGTCTCAAAGTTGGAAAAGTCGCAAAAGTGGCGTATTTGAGCACATAAAGTACTATTTATCCTGGAAACTCTTCAAGATGCAATTAGGATGTGTCATGTCACTTTAAAGATCTCGTCGAGCTGATTAATTTGAATCTTTGTTGAAGAAGTTTGTAGTTGATTTGGTGAAGTTATCGAGTCTCAAAGTTGAAAAAGTCGCAAAAGTGGCGTATTTGAGCCCATAAAGAACTATTTATCGTGGAAACTCTTCAAGATGCAATTAGGATGCGTCGTGTCACCTTAAAGATCTCGTCGAGCTGATTAATTTGAATCTTTGTTGAAGACGTTTGGAGTTGATTTGGTGAAGTTATCGAGTCTCAAAATTAGAAAAGTCTCAAAAGTTGCGTGGTTAAGCACATAAAGTCTTATTTATCCTGGAAACTCTACAAGATGCAATTAGGATGTGTCATGTAACCTTAAAGATCTCGTCGAGCTGATTAATTTGAATCTTTGTTGAAGAAGTTTGGAGTTGATTTGGTGAAGTTATCGAGTCTCAAAGTTGAAAAAGTCGCAAAAGTGGCGTATTTGAGCACATAAAGTACTATTTATCCTGGAAACTCTTCAAGATGCAATTAGGATGTGTCATGTAACCTTAAAGATCTCGTCGAGCTGATTAATTTGAATCTTTGTTGAAGAAGTTTGGAGTTGATTTGGTGAAGTTATCGAGTGTCAAAGTTGGAAAAGTCTCAAAAGTTGCGTATTTGAGCCCATAAAGTACTATTTATCGTGGAAACTCTTCAAGATGCAATTAGGATGCGTCGTGTCACCTTAAAGATCTCGTCGAGCTGATTAATTTGAATCTGCGATTAAGAAGTTTGGAGTTGATTTGGTGAAGTTATCGAGTCTCAAAGATGGAAAAGTCTCAAAAGTTGCGTGTTTGAGCCCATAAAGTACTATTTATCGTGGAAACTCTTCAAGATGCAATTAGGATGCGTCGTGTCACCTTAAAGATCTCGTCGAGCTGATTAATTTGAATCTGCGATTAAGAAGTTTGGAGTTGATTTGGTGAAGTTATCGAGTCTCAAAGTTGGAAAAGTCTCAAAAGTTGCGTGTTTGAGCCCATAAAGTACTATTTATCGTGGAAACTCTTCAAGATGCAATTAGGATGTGTCGTGTCACCTTAAAGATCTCGTCGAGCTGATTAATTTGAATCTTTGATTAAGAAGTTTGGAGTTGATTTAGTGAAGTTATCGAGTCTCAAAGTTGGAAAAGTCTCAAAAGTTGCGTGGTTAAGCACATAAAGTCCTATTTATCCTGGAAACTCTTCAAGATGCAATTAGGATGTGTCATGTCACTTTAAAGATCTCGTCGAGCTGATTAATTTGAATCTTTGTTGAAGAAATTTGGAGTTGATTTGGTGAAGTTATCGAGTCTCAAAGTTGGAAAAGTCTCAAAAGTTGCGTATTTGAGCCCATAAAGTACTATTTATCGTGGAAACTCTTCAAGATGCAATTAGGATGCGTCGTGTCACCTTAAAGATCTCGTCGACCTGATTAATTTGAATCTGCGATTAAGAAGTTTAGAGTTGATTTGGTGAAGTTATCGAGTCTCAAAGTTGGAAAAGTCTCAAAAGTTGCGTATTTGAGCCCATAAAGTACTATTTATCGTGGAAACTCTTCAAGATGCAATTAGGATGCGTCGTGTCACCTTAAAGATCTCGTCGAGCTGATTAATTTGAATCTGCGATTAAGAAGTTTGGAGTTGATTTGGTGAAGTTATCGAGTCTCAAAGTTGGAAAAGTCGCAAAAGTGGCGTATTTGAGCACATAAAGTACTATTTATCCTGGAAACTCTTCAAGATGCAATTAGGATGTGTCATGTCACTTTAAAGATCTCGTCGAGCTGATTAATTTGAATCTTTGTTGAAGAAGTTTGTAGTTGATTTGGTGAAGTTATCGAGTCTCAAAGTTGAAAAAGTCGCAAAAGTGGCGTATTTGAGCACATAAAGTACTATTTATCCTGGAAACTCTTCAAGATGCAATTAGGATGTGTCATGTCACTTTAAAGATCTCGTCGAGGTGATTAATTTGAATCTTTGTTGAAGAAGTTTGTAGTTGATTTGGTGAAGTTATCGAGTCTCAAAGTTGGAAAAGTCGCAAAAGTTGCATGGTTAAGCACATAAAGTACTATTTATCCTGGAAACTCTTCAAGATGCAAATAGGATGTGTCATGTAACCTTAAAGATCTCGTCGAGCTGATTAATTTGTATCTTTGTTTAAGAAGTATGGAGTTGATTTGGTAAAGTTATCGAGTCTTAAAGTTGGAAAAGTCTCAAAAGTTGCGTGGTTAAGCACATAAAGTACTATTTATCCTGGAAACTCTTCAAGATGCAATTAGGATGTGTCCTGTCACCTTAAAGATCTCGTCGAGCTGATTAGTTTGAATCTTTGTTGAAGAAGTTTGGAGTTGATTTGGTGAAGTTATCGAGTCTCAAAGTTGGAAAAGTCTTAAAACTTGCGTGTTTGAGCACATAAAGTACTATTTATCCTGGAAACTCTTCAAGATGCAATTAGAATGTGTCATGTCACTTTAAAGATCTCGTCGAGCTGATTAATTTGAATCTTTGTTGAAGAAGTTTGTAGTTGATTTGGTGAAGTTATCGAGTCTCAAAGTTGAAAAAGTCGCAAAAGTGGCGTATTTGAGCACATAAAGTACTATTTATCCTGGAAACTCTTCAAGATGCAATTAGGATGTGTCATGTCACTTTAAAGATCTCGTCGAGGTGATTAATTTGAATCTTTGTTGAAGAAGTTTGGAGTTGATTTGGTGAAGTTATCGAGTCTCAAAGTTGGAAAAGTCTTAAAACTTGCGTGTTTGAGCACATAAAGTACTATTTATCCTGGAAACTCTTCAAGATGCAATTAGGATGTGTCATGTCACTTTAAAGATCTCGTCGAGCTGATTAATTTGAATCTTTGTTTAAGAAGTATGGAGTTGATTTGGTGAAGTTATCGAGTCTCAAAGTTGGAAAAGTCTTAAAACTTGCGTGTTTGAGCACATAAAGTACTATTTATCCTGGAAACTCTACAAGATGCAATTAGGATGTGTCATGTAACCTTAAAGATCTCGTCGAGCTGATTAATTTGAATCTTTGTTGAAGAAGTTTGGAGTTGATTTGGTGAAGTTATCGAGTCTCAAAGTTGGAAAAGTCTCAAAAGTTGCGTATTTGAGCACATAAAGTACTATTCATCCTGGAAACTCTACAAGATGCAATTAGGATGTGTCATGTAACCTTAAAGATCTCGTCGAGCTGATTAATTTGAATCTTTGTTGAAGAAGTTTGGAGTTGATTTGATGAAGTTATCGAGTCTCAAAGTTGGAAAAGTCTCAAAAGTTGCGTGGTTAAGCACATAAAGTCCTATTTATCCTGGAAACTCTACAAGATGCAATTAGGATGTGTCATGTAACCTTAAAGATCTCGTCGAGCTGATTAATTTGAATCTTTGTTGAAGAAGTTTGGAGTTGATTTGGTGAAGTTATCGAGTCTCAAAGTTGGAAAAGTCGCAAAAGTTGCATGGTTAAGCACATAAAGTACTATTTATCCTGGAAACTCTTCAAGATGCAATTAGGATGTGTCATGTAACCTTAAAGATCTCGTCGAGCTGATTAATTTGTATCTTTGTTTAAGAAGTATGGAGTTGATTTGGTAAAGTTATCGAGTCTTAAAGTTGGAAAAGTCGCAAAAGTTGCGTGGTTAAGCACATAAAGTACTATTTATCCTGGAAACTCTTCAAGATGCAATTAGGATGTGTCATGTAACCTTAAAGATCTCGTCGAGGTGATTAATTTGAATCTTTGTTTAAGAAGTTTGGAGTTGATTTGGTGAAGTTATCGAGTTTCAAATTTGGAAAAGTCGCAAAAGTTGCATGGTTAAGCACATAAAGTACTATTTATCCTCGAAACTCTTCAAGATGCAATTAGGATGTGTCATGTCACTTTAAAGATCTCGTCGAGCTGATTAATTTGAATCTTTGTTGAAGAAGTTTGGAGTTGATTTGGTGAAGTTATCGAGTCTCAAAGTTGGAAAAGTCTCAAAAGTTGCGTGGTTAGGCACATAAAGTCCTATTTATCCTGGAAACTCTACAAGATGCAATTAGGATGTGTCATGTAACCTTAAAGATCTCGTCGAGCTGATTAATTTGAATCTTTGTTGAAGAAGTTTGGAGTTGATTTGGTGAAGTTATCGAGTCTCAAAGTTGGAAAAGTCGCAAAAGTTGCATGGTTAAGCACATAAAGTACTATTTATCCTGGAAACTCTTCAAGATGCAATTAGGATGTGTCATGTAACCTTAAAGATCTCGTCGAGCTGATTAATTTGTATCTTTGTTTAAGAAGTATGGAGTTGATTTGGTAAAGTTATCGAGTCTTAAAGTTGGAAAAGTCGCAAAAGTTGCGTGGTTAAGCACATAAAGTACTATTTATCCTGGAAACTCTTCAAGATGCAATTAGGATGTGTCATGTAACCTTAAAGATCTCGTCGAGGTGATTAATTTGAATCTTTGTTTAAGAAGTTTGGAGTTGATTTGGTGAAGTTATCGAGTTTCAAATTTGGAAAAGTCGCAAAAGTTGCATGGTTAAGCACATAAAGTACTATTTATCCTCGAAACTCTTCAAGATGCAATTAGGATGTGTCATGTCACTTTAAAGATCTCGTCGAGCTGATTAATTTGAATCTTTGTTGAAGAAGTTTGGAGTTGATTTGATGAAGTTATCGAGTCTCAAAGTTGGAAAAGTCTCAAAAGTTGCGTGGTTAAGCACATAAAGTTCTATTTATCCTGGAAACTCTTCAAGATGCAATTAGGATGTGTCATGTAACCTTAAAGATCTCGTCGAGGTGATTAATTTGAATCTTTGTTTAAGAAGTTTGGAGTTGATTTGGTGAAGTTATCGAGTTTCAAATTTGGAAAAGTCGCAAAAGTTGCATGGTTAAGCACATAAAGTACTATTTATCCTCGAAACTCTTCAAGATGCAATTAGGATGTGTCATGTCACTTTAAAGATCTCGTCGAGCTGATTAATTTGAATCTTTGTTTAAGAAGTTTGGAGTTGATTTGGTGAAGTTATCGAGTTTCAAATTTGGAAAAGTCGCAAAAGTTGCGTGGTTAAGCACATAAAGTACTATTTATCCTGGAAACTCTTCAAGATGCAATTAGGATGTGTCATGTAACCTTAAAGATCTCGTCGAGGTGATTAATTTGAATCTTTGTTTAAGAAGTTTGGAGTTGATTTGGTGAAGTTATCGAGTTTCAAATTTGGAAAAGTTGCAAAAGTTGCATGGTTAAGCACATAAAGTACTATTTATCCTCGAAACTCTTCAAGATGCAATTAGGATGCGTCGTGTCACCTTAAAGATCTCGTCGAGGTGATTAATTTGAATCTTTGTTTAAGAAGTTTGGAGTTGATTTGGTGAAGTTATCGAGTTTCAAATTTGGAAAAGTCGCAAAAGTTGCGTGGTTAAGCACATAAAGTACTATTTATCCTGGAAACTCTTCAAGATGCAATTAGGATGTGTCATGTAACCTTAAAGATCTCGTCGAGGTGATTAATTTGAATCTTTGTTTAAGAAGTTTGGAGTTGATTTGGTGAAGTTATCGAGTTTCAAATTTGGAAAAGTCGCAAAAGTTGCATGGTTAAGCACATAAAGTACTATTTATCCTCGAAACTCTTCAAGATGCAATTAGGATGTGTCATGTCACTTTAAAGATCTCGTCGAGGTGATTAATTTGAATCTTTGTTTAAGAAGTGTGAAGTTGATTTGGTGAAGTTATCGAGTTTCAAATTTGGAAAAGTCGCAAAAGTTGCATGGTTAAGCACATAAAGTACTATTTATCCTCGAAACTGTTCAAGATGCAATTAGGATGTGTCGTGTCACCTTAAAGATCTCGTCGAGCTGATTAATTTGAATCTTTGTTTAAGAAGTTTGGAGTTGATTTGGTAAAGTTATCGAGTCTTAAAGTTGGAAAAGTCTCAAAAGTTGCGTGGTTAAGCACATAAAGTACTATTTATCCTGGAAACTCTTCAAGATGCAATTAGGATGTGTCGTGTCACCTTAAAGATCTCGTCGAGCTGATTAGTTTGAATTTTTGTTGAAGAAGTTTGGAGTTGATTTGGTGAAGTTATCGAGTCTCAAAGTTGGAAAAGTATTAAAACTTGCGTGTTTGGGCACATAAAGTACTATTTATCGTGGAAACTCTACAAAATGCAATTAGGATGTGTCGTGTCACCTTAAAGATCTCGTCGAGCTGATTAATTTGAATCTTTGTTTAAGAAGTTTGGAGTTGATTTGGTGAAGTTATCGAGTTTCAAATTTGGAAAAGTCGCAAAAGTTGCATGGTTAAGCACATAAAGTACTATTTATCCTCGAAACTCTTCAAGATGCAATTAGGATGTGTCGTGTCACCTTAAAGATCTCGTCGAGCTGATTAATTTGAATCTTTGTTGAAGAAGTTTGGAGTTGATGTGGTGAAGTTATCGAGTCTCAAAGTTGGAAAAGTCTCAAAAGTTGCGTGGTTAAGCACATAAAGTCCTATTTATCCTGGAAACTCTTCAAGATGCAATTAGGATGTGTCGTGTCACCTTAAAGATCTCGTCGAGCTGATTAATTTGAATCTTTGTTGAAGAAGTTTGGAGTTGATTTGGTGAAGTTATCGAGTCTCAAAGTTGGAAAAGTCGCAAAAGTTGCGTGGTTAAGCACATAAAGTACTATTTATCGTGGAAACTCTTCAAGATGCAATTAGTATGTGTCATGTCACTTTAAAGATCTCGTCGAGCTGATTAATTTGAATCTTTGTTTAAGAAGTATGGAGTTGATTTGGTAAAGTTATCGAGTCTTAAAGTTGGAAAAGTCTCAAAAGTTGCGTGGTTAAGCACATAAAGTACTATTTATCGTGGAAACTCTTCAAGATGCAATTAGTATGTGTCATGTCACTTTAAAGATCTCGTCGAGCTGATTAATTTGAATCTTTGTTTAAGAAGTATGGAGTTGATTTGGTTAAGTTATCGAGTCTCAAAGTTGGAAAAGTCTTAAAACTTGCGTGTTTGAGCACATAAAGTACTATTTATCCTCGAAACTCATCAAGATGCAATTAGGATGTGTCATGTCACTTTAAAGATCTCGTCGAGCTGATTAATTTGAATCTGCGATTAAGAAGTTTGGAGTTGATTTGGTGAAGTTATCGAGTCTCAAAGTTGGAAAAGTCGCAAAAGTGGCGTATTTGAGCACATAAAGTACTATTTATCCTGGAAACTCTTCAAGACGCAATTAGGATGTGTCATGTCACTTTAAAGATCTCGTCGAGCTGATTAATTTGAATCTTTGTTGAAGAAGTTTGTAGTTGATTCGGTGAAGTTATCGAGTCTCAAAATTAGAAAAGCCTCAAAAGTTGCGTGGTTAAGCACATAAAGTCCTATTTATCCTGGAAACTCTACAAAATGTAATTAGGATGTGTCATGTAACCTTAAAGATCTCGTCGAGCTGATTAATTTGAATCTTTGTTGAAGAAGTTTGGAGTTGATTTGGTGAAGTTATCGAGTCTCAAAGTTGGAAAAGTCTCAAAAGTTGCGTGGTTAAGCACATAAAGTCCTATTTATCCTGGAAACTCTTCAAGATGCAATTAGGATGTGTCGTGTCACCTTAAAGATCTCGTCGAGCTGATTAATTTGAATCTTTGTTGAAGAAGTTTGGAGTTGATTTGGTGAAGTTATCGAGTCTCAAAGTTGGAAAAGTCGCAAAAGTTGCGTATTTGAGCCCATAAAGTACTATTTATCGTGGAAACTCTTCAAGATGCAATTAGTATGTGTCATGTCACTTTAAAGATCTCGTCGAGCTGATTAATTTGAATCTTTGTTTAAGAAGTATGGAGTTGATTTGGTTAAGTTATCGAGTCTCAAAGTTGGAAAAGTCTTAAAACTTGCGTGTTTGAGCACATAAAGTACTATTTATCCTCGAAACTCTTCAAGATGCAATTAGGATGTGTCATGTCACTTTAAAGATCTCGTCGAGCTGATTAATTTGAATCTGCGATTAAGAAGTTTGGAGTTGATTTGGTGAAGTTATCGAGTCTCAAAGTTGGAAAAGTCGCAAAAGTGGCGTATTTGAGCACATAAAGTACTATTTATCCTGGAAACTCTTCAAGACGCAATTAGGATGTGTCATGTCACTTTAAAGATCTCGTCGAGCTGATTAATTTGAATCTTTGTTGAAGAAGTTTGTAGTTGATTCGGTGAAGTTATCGAGTCTCAAAATTAGAAAAGCCTCAAAAGTTGCGTGGTTAAGCACATAAAGTCCTATTTATCCTGGAAACTCTACAAAATGTAATTAGGATGTGTCATGTAACCTTAAAGATCTCGTCGAGCTGATTAATTTGAATCTTTGTTGAAGAAGTTTGGAGTTGATTTGGTGAAGTTATCGAGTCTCAAAGTTGGAAAAGTCTCAAAAGTTGCGTGGTTAAGCACATAAAGTCCTATTTATCCTGGAAACTCTTCAAGATGCAATTAGGATGTGTCGTGTCACCTTAAAGATCTCGTCGAGCTGATTAATTTGAATCTTTGTTGAAGAAGTTTGGAGTTGATTTGGTGAAGTTATCGAGTCTCAAAGTTGGAAAAGTCTCAAAAGTTGCGTATTTGAGCCCATAAAGTACTATTTATCGTGGAAACTCTTCAAGATGCAATTAGGATGCGTCGTGTCACCTTAAAGATCTCGTCGAAGTGATTAATTTGAATCTTTGTTTAAGAAGTTTGGAGTTGATTTGGTGAAGTTATCGAGTTTCAAATTTGGAAAAGTCGCAAAAGTTGCGTGGTTAAGCACATAAAGTACTATTTATCCTGGAAACTCTTCAAGATGCAATTAGGATGTGTCATGTAACCTTAAAGATCTCGTCGAGGTGATTAATTTGAATCTTTGTTTAAGAAGTTTGGAGTTGATTTGGTGAAGTTATCGAGTTTCAAATTTGGAAAAGTCGCAAAAGTTGCATGGTTAAGCACATAAAGTACTATTTATCCTCGAAACTCTTCAAGATGCAATTAGGATGTGTCATGTCACTTTAAAGATCTCGTCGAGCTGATTAATTTGAATCTTTGTTGAAGAAGTTTGGAGTTGATTTGGTGAAGTTATCGAGTCTCAAAGTTGGAAAAGTCTCAAAAGTTGCGTGGTTAAGCACATAAAGTCCTATTTATCCTGGAAACTCTTAAAGATGCAATTAGGATGTGTCATGTAACCTTAAAGATCTCGTCGAGGTGATTAATTTGAATCTTTGTTTAAAAAGTTTGGAGTTGATTTGGTGAAGTTATCGAGTTTCAAATTTGGAAAAGTCGCAAAAGTTGCGTGGTTAAGCACATAAAGTCCTATTTATCCTGGAAACTCTTCAAGATGCAATTAGGATGTGTCATGTAACCTTAAAGATCTCGTCGAGGTGATTAATTTGAATCTTTGTTTAAGAAGTGTGAAGTTGATTTGGTGAAGTTATCGAGTTTCAAATTTGGAAAAGTCGCAAAAGTTGCATGGTTAAGCACATAAAGTACTATTTATCCTCGAAACTGTTCAAGATGCAATTAGGATGTGTCGTGTCACCTTAAAGATCTCGTCGAGCTGATTAATTTGAATCTTTGTTGAAGAAGTTTGGAGTTGATTTGGTGAAGTTATCGAGTCTCAAAGTTGGAAAAGTCGCAAAAGTTGCATGGTTAAGCACATAAAGTACTATTTATCCTGGAAACTCTTCAAGATGCAATTAGGATGTGTCATGTAACCTTAAAGATCTCGTCGAGCTGATTAATTTGTATCTTTGTTTAAGAAGTATGGAGTTGATTTGGTAAAGTTATCGAGTCTTAAAGTTGGAAAAGTCGCAAAAGTTGCGTGGTTAAGCACATAAAGTACTATTTATCCTGGAAACTCTTCAAGATGCAATTAGGATGTGTCATGTAACCTTAAAGATCTCGTCGAGCTGATTAATTTGTATCTTTGTTTAAGAAGTATGGAGTTGATTTGGTAAAGTTATCGAGTCTTAAAGTTGGAAAAGTCGCAAAAGTTGCGTGGTTAAGCACATAAAGTACTATTTATCCTGGAAACTCTTCAAGATGCAATTAGGATGTGTCATGTAACCTTAAAGATCTCGTCGAGGTGATTAATTTGAATCTTTGTTTAAGAAGTGTGAAGTTGATTTGGTGAAGTTATCGAGTTTCAAATTTGGAAAAGTCGCAAAAGTTGCATGGTTAAGCACATAAAGTACTATTTATCCTCGAAACTCTTCAAGATGCAATTAGGATGTGTCGTGTCACCTTAAAGATCTCGTCGAGCTGATTAATTTGAATCTTTGTTGAAGAAGTTTGGAGTTGATTTGGTGAAGTTATCGAGTTTCAAATTTGGAAAAGTCGCAAAAGTTGCATGGTTAAGCACATAAAGTACTATTTATCCTCGAAACTCTTCAAGATGCAATTAGGATGTGTCGTGTCACCTTAAAGATCTCGTCGAGCTGATTAATTTGAATCTTTGTTGAAGAAGTTTGGAGTTGATTTGGTGAAGTTATCGAGTCTCAAAGTTGGAAAAGTCGCAAAAGTTGCATGGTTAAGCACATAAAGTACTATTTATCCTGGAAACTCTTCAAGATGCAATTAGGATGTGTCATGTAACCTTAAAGATCTCGTCGAGCTGATTAATTTGTATCTTTGTTTAAGAAGTATGGAGTTGATTTGGTAAAGTTATCGAGTCTTAAAGTTGGAAAAGTCGCAAAAGTTGCGTGGTTAAGCACATAAAGTACTATTTATCCTGGAAACTCTTCAAGATGCAATTAGGATGTGTCATGTAACCTTAAAGATCTCGTCGAGGTGATTAATTTGAATCTTTGTTTAAGAAGTTTGGAGTTGATTTGGTGAAGTTATCGAGTTTCAAATTTGGAAAAGTCGCAAAAGTTGCATGGTTAAGCACATAAAGTACTATTTATCCTCGAAACTCTTCAAGATGCAATTAGGATGTGTCATGTCACTTTAAAGATCTCGTCGAGCTGATTAATTTGAATCTTTGTTGAAGAAGTTTGGAGTTGATTTGGTGAAGTTATCGAGTCTCAAAGTTGGAAAAGTCTCAAAAGTTGCGTGGTTAGGCACATAAAGTCCTATTTATCCTGGAAACTCTACAAGATGCAATTAGGATGTGTCATGTAACCTTAAAGATCTCGTCGAGCTGATTAATTTGAATCTTTGTTGAAGAAGTTTGGAGTTGATTTGGTGAAGTTATCGAGTCTCAAAGTTGGAAAAGTCGCAAAAGTTGCATGGTTAAGCACATAAAGTACTATTTATCCTGGAAACTCTTCAAGATGCAATTAGGATGTGTCATGTAACCTTAAAGATCTCGTCGAGCTGATTAATTTGTATCTTTGTTTAAGAAGTATGGAGTTGATTTGGTAAAGTTATCGAGTCTTAAAGTTGGAAAAGTCGCAAAAGTTGCGTGGTTAAGCACATAAAGTACTATTTATCCTGGAAACTCTTCAAGATGCAATTAGGATGTGTCATGTAACCTTAAAGATCTCGTCGAGGTGATTAATTTGAATCTTTGTTTAAGAAGTTTGGAGTTGATTTGGTGAAGTTATCGAGTTTCAAATTTGGAAAAGTCGCAAAAGTTGCATGGTTAAGCACATAAAGTACTATTTATCCTCGAAACTCTTCAAGATGCAATTAGGATGTGTCATGTCACTTTAAAGATCTCGTCGAGCTGATTAATTTGAATCTTTGTTGAAGAAGTTTGGAGTTGATTTGATGAAGTTATCGAGTCTCAAAGTTGGAAAAGTCTCAAAAGTTGCGTGGTTAAGCACATAAAGTTCTATTTATCCTGGAAACTCTTCAAGATGCAATTAGGATGTGTCATGTAACCTTAAAGATCTCGTCGAGGTGATTAATTTGAATCTTTGTTTAAGAAGTTTGGAGTTGATTTGGTGAAGTTATCGAGTTTCAAATTTGGAAAAGTCGCAAAAGTTGCATGGTTAAGCACATAAAGTACTATTTATCCTCGAAACTCTTCAAGATGCAATTAGGATGTGTCATGTCACTTTAAAGATCTCGTCGAGCTGATTAATTTGAATCTTTGTTGAAGAAGTTTGGAGTTGATTTGGTGAAGTTATCGAGTTTCAAATTTGGAAAAGTCGCAAAAGTTGCATGGTTAAGCACATAAAGTACTATTTATCCTCGAAACTGTTCAAGATGCAATTAGGATGTGTCGTGTCACCTTAAAGATCTCGTCGAGCTGATTAATTTGAATCTTTGTTGAAGAAGTTTGGAGTTGATTTGGTGAAGTTATCGAGTCTCAAAGTTGGAAAAGTCGCAAAAGTTGCATGGTTAAGCACATAAAGTACTATTTATCCTGGAAACTCTTCAAGATGCAATTAGGATGTGTCATGTAACCTTAAAGATCTCGTCGAGCTGATTAATTTGTATCTTTGTTTAAGAAGTATGGAGTTGATTTGGTAAAGTTATCGAGTCTTAAAGTTGGAAAAGTCGCAAAAGTTGCGTGGTTAAGCACATAAAGTACTATTTATCCTGGAAACTCTTCAAGATGCAATTAGGATGTGTCATGTAACCTTAAAGATCTCGTCGAGCTGATTAATTTGTATCTTTGTTTAAGAAGTATGGAGTTGATTTGGTAAAGTTATCGAGTCTTAAAGTTGGAAAAGTCGCAAAAGTTGCGTGGTTAAGCACATAAAGTACTATTTATCCTGGAAACTCTTCAAGATGCAATTAGGATGTGTCATGTAACCTTAAAGATCTCGTCGAGGTGATTAATTTGAATCTTTGTTTAAGAAGTGTGAAGTTGATTTGGTGAAGTTATCGAGTTTCAAATTTGGAAAAGTCGCAAAAGTTGCATGGTTAAGCACATAAAGTACTATTTATCCTCGAAACTCTTCAAGATGCAATTAGGATGTGTCGTGTCACCTTAAAGATCTCGTCGAGCTGATTAATTTGAATCTTTGTTGAAGAAGTTTGGAGTTGATTTGGTGAAGTTATCGAGTTTCAAATTTGGAAAAGTCGCAAAAGTTGCATGGTTAAGCACATAAAGAACTATTTATCCTCGAAACTCTTCAAGATGCAATTAGGATGTGTCGTGTCACCTTAAAGATCTCGTCGAGCTGATTAATTTGAATCTTTGTTGAAGAAGTTTGGAGTTGATTTGGTGAAGTTATCGAGTCTCAAAGTTGGAAAAGTCGCAAAAGTTGCATGGTTAAGCACATAAAGTACTATTTATCCTGGAAACTCTTCAAGATGCAATTAGGATGTGTCATGTAACCTTAAAGATCTCGTCGAGCTGATTAATTTGTATCTTTGTTTAAGAAGTATGGAGTTGATTTGGTAAAGTTATCGAGTCTTAAAGTTGGAAAAGTCGCAAAAGTTGCGTGGTTAAGCACATAAAGTACTATTTATCCTGGAAACTCTTCAAGATGCAATTAGGATGTGTCATGTAACCTTAAAGATCTCGTCGAGGTGATTAATTTGAATCTTTGTTTAAGAAGTTTGGAGTTGATTTGGTGAAGTTATCGAGTTTCAAATTTGGAAAAGTCGCAAAAGTTGCGTGGTTAAGCACATAAAGTACTATTTATCCTGGAAACTCTTCAAGATGCAATTAGGATGTGTCATGTAACCTTAAAGATCTCGTCGAGGTGATTAATTTGAATCTTTGTTTAAGAAGTGTGAAGTTGATTTGGTGAAGTTATCGAGTTTCAAATTTGGAAAAGTCGCAAAAGTTGCATGGTTAAGCACATAAAGTACTATTTATCCTCGAAACTCTTCAAGATGCAATTAGGATGTGTCGTGTCACCTTAAAGATCTCGTCGAGCTGATTAATTTGAATCTTTGTTGAAGAAGTTTGGAGTTGATTTGGTGAAGTTATCGAGTTTCAAATTTGGAAAAGTCGCAAAAGTTGCATGGTTAAGCACATAAAGTACTATTTATCCTCGAAACTCTTCAAGATGCAATTAGGATGTGTCGTGTCACCTTAAAGATCTCGTCGAGCTGATTAATTTGAATCTTTGTTGAAGAAGTTTGGAGTTGATTTGGTGAAGTTATCGAGTCTCAAAGTTGGAAAAGTCGCAAAAGTTGCATGGTTAAGCACATAAAGTACTATTTATCCTGGAAACTCTTCAAGATGCAATTAGGATGTGTCATGTAACCTTAAAGATCTCGTCGAGCTGATTAATTTGTATCTTTGTTTAAGAAGTATGGAGTTGATTTGGTAAAGTTATCGAGTCTTAAAGTTGGAAAAGTCGCAAAAGTTGCGTGGTTAAGCACATAAAGTACTATTTATCCTGGAAACTCTTCAAGATGCAATTAGGATGTGTCATGTAACCTTAAAGATCTCGTCGAGGTGATTAATTTGAATCTTTGTTTAAGAAGTTTGGAGTTGATTTGGTGAAGTTATCGAGTTTCAAATTTGGAAAAGTCGCAAAAGTTGCATGGTTAAGCACATAAAGTACTATTTATCCTCGAAACTCTTCAAGATGCAATTAGGATGTGTCATGTCACTTTAAAGATCTCGTCGAGCTGATTAATTTGAATCTTTGTTGAAGAAGTTTGGAGTTGATTTGGTGAAGTTATCGAGTCTCAAAGTTGGAAAAGTCTCAAAAGTTGCGTGGTTAGGCACATAAAGTCCTATTTATCCTGGAAACTCTACAAGATGCAATTAGGATGTGTCATGTAACCTTAAAGATCTCGTCGAGCTGATTAATTTGAATCTTTGTTGAAGAAGTTTGGAGTTGATTTGGTGAAGTTATCGAGTCTCAAAGTTGGAAAAGTCGCAAAAGTTGCATGGTTAAGCACATAAAGTACTATTTATCCTGGAAACTCTTCAAGATGCAATTAGGATGTGTCATGTAACCTTAAAGATCTCGTCGAGCTGATTAATTTGTATCTTTGTTTAAGAAGTATGGAGTTGATTTGGTAAAGTTATCGAGTCTTAAAGTTGGAAAAGTCGCAAAAGTTGCGTGGTTAAGCACATAAAGTACTATTTATCCTGGAAACTCTTCAAGATGCAATTAGGATGTGTCATGTAACCTTAAAGATCTCGTCGAGGTGATTAATTTGAATCTTTGTTTAAGAAGTTTGGAGTTGATTTGGTGAAGTTATCGAGTTTCAAATTTGGAAAAGTCGCAAAAGTTGCATGGTTAAGCACATAAAGTACTATTTATCCTCGAAACTCTTCAAGATGCAATTAGGATGTGTCATGTCACTTTAAAGATCTCGTCGAGCTGATTAATTTGAATCTTTGTTGAAGAAGTTTGGAGTTGATTTGATGAAGTTATCGAGTCTCAAAGTTGGAAAAGTCTCAAAAGTTGCGTGGTTAAGCACATAAAGTTCTATTTATCCTGGAAACTCTTCAAGATGCAATTAGGATGTGTCATGTAACCTTAAAGATCTCGTCGAGGTGATTAATTTGAATCTTTGTTTAAGAAGTTTGGAGTTGATTTGGTGAAGTTATCGAGTTTCAAATTTGGAAAAGTCGCAAAAGTTGCATGGTTAAGCACATAAAGTACTATTTATCCTCGAAACTCTTCAAGATGCAATTAGGATGTGTCATGTCACTTTAAAGATCTCGTCGAGCTGATTAATTTGAATCTTTGTTGAAGAAGTTTGGAGTTGATTTGGTGAAGTTATCGAGTCTCAAAGTTGGAAAAGTCTCAAAAGTTGCGTGGTTAAGCACATAAAGTCCTATTTATCCTGGAAACTCTTAAAGATGCAATTAGGATGTGTCATGTAACCTTAAAGATCTCGTCGAGGTGATTAATTTGAATCTTTGTTTAAAAAGTTTGGAGTTGATTTGGTGAAGTTATCGAGTTTCAAATTTGGAAAAGTCGCAAAAGTTGCGTGGTTAAGCACATAAAGTCCTATTTATCCTGGAAACTCTTCAAGATGCAATTAGGATGTGTCATGTAACCTTAAAGATCTCGTCGAGGTGATTAATTTGAATCTTTGTTTAAGAAGTTTGGAGTTGATTTGGTAAAGTTATCGAGTCTTAAAGTTGGAAAAGTCTCAAAAGTTGCGTGGTTAAGCACATAAAGTACTATTTATCCTGGAAACTCTTCAAGATGCAATTAGGATGTGTCGTGTCACCTTAAAGATCTCGTCGAGCTGATTAGTTTGAATTTTTGTTGAAGAAGTTTGGAGTTGATTTGGTGAAGTTATCGAGTCTCAAAGTTGGAAAAGTATTAAAACTTGCGTGTTTGGGCACATAAAGTACTATTTATCCTGGAAACTCTTCAAGATGCAATTAGGATGTGTCATGTAACCTTAAAGATCTCGTCGAGGTGATTAATTTGAATCTTTGTTTAAGAAGTTTGGAGTTGATTTGGTGAAGTTATCGAGTTTCAAATTTGGAAAAGTCGCAAAAGTTGCATGGTTAAGCACATAAAGTACTATTTATCCTCGAAACTCTTCAAGATGCAATTAGGATGTGTCATGTCACTTTAAAGATCTCGTCGAGCTGATTAATTTGAATCTTTGTTGAAGAAGTTTGGAGTTGATTTGGTGAAGTTATCGAGTCTCAAAGTTGGAAAAGTCTCAAAAGTTGCGTGGTTAAGCACATAAAGTCCTATTTATCCTGGAAACTCTTAAAGATGCAATTAGGATGTGTCATGTAACCTTAAAGATCTCGTCGAGGTGATTAATTTGAATCTTTGTTTAAAAAGTTTGGAGTTGATTTGGTGAAGTTATCGAGTTTCAAATTTGGAAAAGTCGCAAAAGTTGCGTGGTTAAGCACATAAAGTCCTATTTATCCTGGAAACTCTTCAAGATGCAATTAGGATGTGTCATGTAACCTTAAAGATCTCGTCGAGGTGATTAATTTGAATCTTTGTTTAAGAAGTGTGAAGTTGATTTGGTGAAGTTATCGAGTTTCAAATTTGGAAAAGTCGCAAAAGTTGCGTGGTTAAGCACATAAAGTCCTATTTATCGTGGAAACTCTTCAAGATGCAATTAGGATGTGTCATGTAACCTTGAAGATCTCGTCGAGCTGATTAATTTGAATCTTTGTTTAAGAAGTTTGGAGTTGATTTGGTGAAGTTATCGAGTTTCAAATTTGGAAAAGTCGCAAAAGTTGCATGGTTAAGCACATAAAGTACTATTTATCCTCGAAACTCTTCAAGATGCAATTAGGATGTGTCATGTCACTTTAAAGATCTCGTCGAGCTGATTAATTTGAATCTTTGTTGAAGAAGTTTGGACTTGATTTGGTGAAGTTATCGAGTCTCAAAGTTGGAAAAGTCTCAAAAGTTGCGTGGTTAAGCACATAAAGTCCTATTTATCCTGGAAACTCTTCAAGATGCAATTAGGATGTGTCGTGTCACCTTAAAGATCTCGTCGAGCTGATTAATTTGAATCTTTGTTGAAGAAGTTTGGAGTTGATTTGGTGAAGTTATCGAGTCTCAAAGTTGGAAAAGTCTTAAAACTTGCGTGTTTGAGCACATAAAGTACTATTTATCCTGGAAACTCTTCAAGATGCAATTAGGATGTGTCATGTCACTTTAAAGATCTCGTCGAGCTGATTAATTTGAATCTTTGTTGAAGAAGTTTGTAGTTGATTTGGTGAAGTTATCGAGTCTCAAAATTAGAAAAGTCTCAAAAGTTGCGTGGTTAAGCACATAAAGTACTATTTATCGTGGAAACTCTTCAAGATGCAATTAGGATGTGTCATGTAACCTTGAAGATCTCGTCGAGGTGATTAATTTGAATCTTTGTTTAAGAAGTGTAAAGTTGATTTGGTGAAGTTATCGAGTTTCAAATTTGGAAAAGTCGCAAAAGTTGCGTGGTTAAGCACATAAAGTCCTATTTATCGTGGAAACTCTTCAAGATGCAATTAGGATGTGTCATGTAACCTTGAAGATCTCGTCGAGGTGATTAATTTGAATCTTTGTTTAAGAAGTGTGAAGTTGATTTGGTGAAGTTATCGAGTCTCAAAGTTGGAAAAGTCTCAAAAGTTGCGTGGTTAAGCACATAAAGTCCTATTTATCCTGGAAACTCTTCAAGATGCAATTAGGATGTGTCGTGTCACCTTAAAGATCTCGTCGAGCTGATTAATTTGAATCTTTGTTGAAGAAGTTTGGAGTTGATTTGGTGAAGTTATCGAGTCTCAAAGTTGGAAAAGTCTCAAAAGTTGCGTGGTTAAGCACATAAAGTACTATTTATCGTGGAAACTCTTCAAGATGCAATTAGTATGTGTCATGTCACTTTAAAGATCTCGTCGAGCTGATTAATTTGAATCTTTGTTTAAGAAGTATGGAGTTGATTTGGTTAAGTTATCGAGTCTCAAAGTTGGAAAAGTCTTAAAACTTGCGTGTTTGAGCACATAAAGTACTATTTATCCTCGAAACTCTTCAAGATGCAATTAGGATGTGTCATGTCACTTTAAAGATCTCGTCGAGCTGATTAATTTGAATCTGCGATTAAGAAGTTTGGAGTTGATTTGGTGAAGTTATCGAGTCTCAAAGTTGGAAAAGTCGCAAAAGTGGCGTATTTGAGCACATAAAGTACTATTTATCCTGGAAACTCTTCAAGACGCAATTAGGATGTGTCATGTCACTTTAAAGATCTCGTCGAGCTGATTAATTTGAATCTTTGTTGAAGAAGTTTGTAGTTGATTCGGTGAAGTTATCGAGTCTCAAAATTAGAAAAGCCTCAAAAGTTGCGTGGTTAAGCACATAAAGTCCTATTTATCCTGGAAACTCTACAAAATGTAATTAGGATGTGTCATGTAACCTTAAAGATCTCGTCGAGCTGATTAATTTGAATCTTTGTTGAAGAAGTTTGGAGTTGATTTGGTGAAGTTATCGAGTCTCAAAGTTGGAAAAGTCTCAAAAGTTGCGTGGTTAAGCACATAAAGTCCTATTTATCCTGGAAACTCTTCAAGATGCAATTAGGATGTGTCGTGTCACCTTAAAGATCTCGTCGAGCTGATTAATTTGAATCTTTGTTGAAGAAGTTTGGAGTTGATTTGGTGAAGTTATCGAGTCTCAAAGTTGGAAAAGTCTCAAAAGTTGCGTATTTGAGCCCATAAAGTACTATTTATCGTGGAAACTCTTCAAGATGCAATTAGGATGCGTCGTGTCACCTTAAAGATCTCGTCGAAGTGATTAATTTGAATCTTTGTTTAAGAAGTTTGGAGTTGATTTGGTGAAGTTATCGAGTTTCAAATTTGGAAAAGTCTCAAAAGTTGCGTGGTTAAGCACATAAAGTACTATTTATCCTGGAAACTCTTCAAGATGCAATTAGGATGTGTCATGTAACCTTAAAGATCTCGTCGAGGTGATTAATTTGAATCTTTGTTTAAGAAGTTTGGAGTTGATTTGGTGAAGTTATCGAGTTTCAAATTTGGAAAAGTCGCAAAAGTTGCATGGTTAAGCACATAAAGTACTATTTATCCTCGAAACTCTTCAAGATGCAATTAGGATGTGTCATGTCACTTTAAAGATCTCGTCGAGCTGATTAATTTGAATCTTTGTTGAAGAAGTTTGGAGTTGATTTGATGAAGTTATCGAGTCTCAAAGTTGAAAAAGTCTCAAAAGTTGCGTGGTTAAGCACATAAAGTCCTATTTATCCTGGAAACTCTACAAGATGCAATTAGGATGTGTCATGTAACCTTAAAGATCTCGTCGAGCTGATTAATTTGAATCTTTGTTGAAGAAGTTTGGAGTTGATTTGGTGAAGTTATCGAGTCTCAAAGTTGGAAAAGTCGCAAAAGTTGCATGGTTAAGCACATAAAGTACTATTTATCCTGGAAACTCTTCAAGATGCAATTAGGATGTGTCATGTAACCTTAAAGATCTCGTCGAGCTGATTAATTTGTATCTTTGTTTAAGAAGTATGGAGTTGATTTGGTAAAGTTATCGAGTCTTAAAGTTGGAAAAGTCGCAAAAGTTGCGTGGTTAAGCACATAAAGTACTATTTATCCTGGAAACTCTTCAAGATGCAATTAGGATGTGTCATGTCACTTTAAAGATCTCGTCGAGCTGATTAATTTGAATCTTTGTTGAAGAAGTTTGGAGTTGATTTGGTGAAGTTATCGAGTCTCAAAGTTGGAAAAGTCTCAAAAGTTGCGTGGTTAAGCACATAAAGTCCTATTTATCCTGGAAACTCTACAAGATGTAATTAGGATGTGTCATGTAACCTTAAAGATCTCGTCGAGCTGATTAATTTGAATCTTTGTTGAAGAAGTTTGGAGTTGATTTGGTGAAGTTATCGAGTCTCAAAGTTGGAAAAGTCTCAAAAGTTGCGTGGTTAAGCACATAAAGTCCTATTTATCCTGGAAACTCTTCAAGATGCAATTAGGATGTGTCGTGTCACCTTAAAGATCTCGTCGAGCTGATTAATTTGAATCTTTGTTGAAGAAGTTTGGAGTTGATTTGGTGAAGTTATCGAGTCTCAAAGTTGGAAAAGTCTCAAAAGTTGCGTGGTTAAGCACATAAAGTCCTATTTATCCTGGAAACTCTACAAGATGTAATTAGGATGTGTCATGTCACTTTAAAGATCTCGTCGAGCTGATTAATTTGAATCTTTGTTGAAGAAGTTTGGAGTTGATTTGGTGAAGTTATCGAGTCTCAAAGTTGGAAAAGTCGCAAAAGTTGCATGGTTAAGCACATAAAGTACTATTTATCCTGGAAACTCTTCAAGATGCAATTAGGATGTGTCATGTAACCTTAAAGATCTCGTCGAGCTGATTAATTTGTATCTTTGTTTAAGAAGTATGGAGTTGATTTGGTAAAGTTATCGAGTCTTAAAGTTGGAAAAGTCGCAAAAGTTGCGTGGTTAAGCACATAAAGTACTATTTATCCTGGAAACTCTTCAAGATGCAATTAGGATGTGTCATGTAACCTTAAAGATCTCGTCGAGGTGATTAATTTGAATCTTTGTTTAAGAAGTTTGGAGTTGATTTGGTGAAGTTATCGAGTTTCAAATTTGGAAAAGTCGCAAAAGTTGCATGGTTAAGCACATAAAGTACTATTTATCCTCGAAACTCTTCAAGATGCAATTAGGATGTGTCATGTCACTTTAAAGATCTCGTCGAGCTGATTAATTTGAATCTTTGTTGAAGAAGTTTGGAGTTGATTTGATGAAGTTATCGAGTCTCAAAGTTGAAAAAGTCTCAAAAGTTGCGTGGTTAAGCACATAAAGTCCTATTTATCCTGGAAACTCTACAAGATGCAATTAGGATGTGTCATGTAACCTTAAAGATCTCGTCGAGCTGATTAATTTGAATCTTTGTTTAAGAAGTGTGAAGTTGATTTGGTGAAGTTATCGAGTTTCAAATTTGGAAAAGTCGCAAAAGTTGCATGGTTAAGCACATAAAGTACTATTTATCCTCGAAACTGTTCAAGATGCAATTAGGATGTGTCGTGTCACCTTAAAGATCTCGTCGAGCTGATTAATTTGAATCTTTGTTTAAGAAGTTTGGAGTTGATTTGGTAAAGTTATCGAGTCTTAAACTTGGAAAAGTCTCAAAAGTTGCGTGGTTAAGCACATAAAGTACTATTTATCCTGGAAACTCTTCAAGATGCAATTAGGATGTGTCGTGTCACCTTAAAGATCTCGTCGAGCTGATTAGTTTGAATTTTTGTTGAAGAAGTTTGGAGTTGATTTGGTGAAGTTATCGAGTTTCAAATTTGGAAAAGTCGCAAAAGTTGCATGGTTAAGCACATAAAGTACTATTTATCCTCGAAACTCTTCAAGATGCAATTAGGATGTGTCATGTCACTTTAAAGATCTCGTCGAGCTGATTAATTTGAATCTGCGATTAAGAAGTTTGGAGTGGATTTGGTGAAGTTATCGAGTCTCAAAATTGGAAAAGTCGCAAAAGTGGCGTATTTGAGCACATAAAGTACTATTTATCCTGGAAACTCTTCAAGATGCAATTAGGATGTGTCATGTCACTTTAAAGATCTCGTCGAGCTGATTAATTTGAATCTTTGTTGAAGAAGTTTGGAGTTGATTTGGTGAAGTTATCGAGTCTCAAAGTTGGAAAAGTCTCAAAAGTTGCGTGGTTAAGCACATAAAGTCCTATTTATCCTGGAAACTCTACAAGATGTAATTAGGATGTGTCATGTAACCTTAAAGATCTCGTCGAGCTGATTAATTTGAATCTTTGTTGAAGAAGTTTGGAGTTGATTTGGTGAAGTTATCGAGTCTCAAAGTTGGAAAAGTCTCAAAAGTTGCGTGGTTAAGCACATAAAGTACTATTTATCGTGGAAACTCTTCAAGATGCAATTAGTATGTGTCATGTCACTTTAAAGATCTCGTCGAGCTGATTAATTTGAATCTTTGTTTAAGAAGTATGGAGTTGATTTGGTTAAGTTATCGAGTCTCAAAGTTGGAAAAGTCTTAAAACTTGCGTGTTTGAGCACATAAAGTACTATTTATCCTCGAAACTCTTCAAGATGCAATTAGGATGTGTCATGTCACTTTAAAGATCTCGTCGAGCTGATTAATTTGAATCTGCGATTAAGAAGTTTGGAGTTGATTTGGTGAAGTTATCGAGTCCCAAAGTTGGAAAAGTCGCAAAAGTGGCGTATTTGAGCACATAAAGTACTATTTATCCTGGAAACTCTTCAAGATGCAATTAGGATGTGTCATGTCACTTTAAAGATCTCGTCGAGCTGATTAATTTGAATCTTTGTTGAAGAAGTTTGTAGTTGATTCGGTGAAGTTATCGAGTCTCAAAATTAGAAAAGCCTCAAAAGTTGCGTGGTTAAGCACATAAAGTCCTATTTATCCTGGAAACTCTTCAAGATGCAATTAGGATGTGTCGTGTCACCTTAAAGATCTCGTCGAGCTGATTAATTTGAATCTTTGTTGAAGAAGTTTGGAGTTGATTTGGTGAAGTTATCGAGTCTCAAAGTTGGAAAAGTCTTAAAACTTGCGTGTTTGAGCACATAAAGTACTATTTATCCTGGAAACTCTTCAAGATGCAATTAGGATGTGTCATGTCACTTTAAAGATCTCGTCGAGCTGATTAATTTGAATCTTTGTTGAAGAAGTTTGTAGTTGATTTGGTGAAGTTATCGAGTCTCAAAATTAGAAAACTCTCAAAAGTTGCGTGGTTAAGCACATAAAGTACTATTTATCGTGGAAATTCTTCAAGATGCAATTAGGATGTGTCATGTAACCTTAAAGATCTCGTCGAGGTGATTAATTTGAATCTTTGTTTAAGAAGTGTGAAGTTGATTTGGTGAAGTTATCGAGTTTCAAATTTGGAAAAGTCGCAAAAGTTGCATGGTTAAGCACATAAAGTACTATTTATCCTCGAAACTCTTCAAGATGCAATTAGGATGTGTCGTGTCACCTTAAAGATCTCGTCGAGCTGATTAATTTGAATCTTTGTTTAAGAAGTTTGGAGTTGATTTGGTGAAGTTATCGAGTTTGAAATTTGGAAAAGTCGCAAAAGTTGCATGGTTAAGCACATAAAGTACTATTTATCCTCGAAACTCTTCAAGATGCAATTAGGATGTGTCGTGTCACCTTAAAGATCTCGTCGAGCTGATTAATTTGAATCTTTGTTGAAGAAGTTTGGAGTTGATTTGGTGAAGTTATCGAGTCTCAAAGTTGGAAAAGTCTTAAAACTTGCGTGTTTGAGCACATAAAGTACTATTTATCCTGGAAACTCTTCAAGATGTAATTAGGATGTGTCATGTCACTTTAAAGATCTCGTCGAGCTGATTAATTTGAATCTTTGTTGAAGAAGTTTGGAGTTTGTTTGGTGAAGTTTTTGAATCTCAAAGTTGGAAAAGTCTCAAAAGTTACGTGGTTAAGCACATAAAGTACTATTTATCCTGGAAACTCTACAAAATGCAATTAGGATGTGTCGTGTCACCTTAAACATCTCGTCGAGCTGATTAATTTGAATCTTCGATTAAGAAATTTGGAGTTTGTTTGGTGAAGTTTTTGAATCTCAAAGTTGGAAAAGTCTCAAAAGTTACGTGGTTAAGCACATAAAGTACTATTTATCCTGGAAACTCTTCAAGATGCAATTAGGATGTGTCATGTAACCTTAAAGATCTCGTCGAGGTGATTACTTTGAATCTTTGTTGAAGAAGTGTGGAGTTGATTTGGTGAAGTTATCGACTTTCAAATTTGGATAAGTCGCAAAAGTGGCGTATTTGAGCACATAAAGTACTATTTATCCTGGAAACTCTTCAAGATGCAATTAGGATGTGTCGTGTCACCTTAAAGATCTCGTCGAGCTGATTAATTTGAATCTTTGTTGAAGAAGTTTGGAGTTGATTTGGTAAAGTTATCGAGTCTTAAAGTTGGAAAAGTCTTAAAAGTTGCGTGTTTGAGCACATAAAGTACTATTTATCCTGGAAACTCTTCAAGATGCAATTAGGATGTGTCATGTAACCTTAAAGATCTCGACGAGCTGATTAATTTGAATCTTTGTTGAAGAAGTTTGGAGTTGATTTGGTGAAGTTATCGAGTCTCAAAGTTGGAAAAGTCTCAAAAGTTGCGTAGTTGAGCCCATAAAGTACTATTTATCGTGGAAACTCTTCAAGATGCAATTAGGATGCGTCATGTCACCTTAAAGATCTCGTCGAGCTGATTAATTTGAATCTGCGATTAAGAAGTTTGGAGTTGATTTGGTGAAGTTATCGAGTCTCAAAGTTGGAAAAGTCTCAAAAGTTGCGTGTTTGAGCCCATAAAGTACTATTTATCGTGGAAACTCTTCACGATGCAATTAGGATGTGTAGAGTCACCTTAAAGATCTCGTCGAGCTGATTAATTTGAATCTTTGATTAAGAAGTTTAGAGTTGATTTGGTGAAGTTATCGAGTCTCAAAGTTGGAAAAGTCGCAAAAGTGGCGTATTTGAGCACATAAAGCACTATTTATCCTGGAAACTCTTCAAGATACAATTAGGATGTGTCATGTCACTTTAAAGATCTCGTCGAGCTGATTAATTTGAATCTTTGTTGAAGAAGTTTGGAGTTGATTTGGTGAAGTTATCGAGTCTCAAAATTAGAAAAGTCTCAAAAGTTGCGTGGTTAAGCACATAAAGTACTATTTATCCTGGAAACTCTTCAAGATGCAATTAGTATGTGTCAACTCACTTTAAAGATCTCGTCGAGCTGATTAATTTGAATCTTTGTTGAAGAAGTTTGGAGTTGATTTGGTGAAGTTATCGAGTCTCAAAGTTGGAAAAGTCTTAAAACTTGCGTGTTTGAGCACATAAAGTACTATTTATCCTGGAAACTCTTCAAGATGCAATTAGGATGTGTCATGTCACTTTAAAGATCTCGTCGAGCTGATTAATTTGAATCTTTGTTGAAGAAGTTTGTAGTTGATTTGGTGAAGTTATCGAGTCTCAAAATTAGAAAAGTCTCAAAAGTTGCGTGGTTAAGCACATAAAGTACTATTTATCGTGGAAACTCTTCAAGATGCAATTAGTATGTGTCATGTCACTTTAAAGATCTCGTCGAGCTGATTAATTTGAATCTTTGTTTAAGAAGTATGGAGTTGATTTGGTGAAGTTATCGAGTCTCAAAGTTGGAAAAGTCTCAAAAGTTGCGTATTTGAGCACATAAAGTACTATTCATCCTGGAAACTCTTCAAGATGCAATTAGGATGTGTCATGTAACCTTAAAGATCTCGTCGAGCTGATTAATTTGAATCTTTGTTGAAGAAGTTTGGAGTTGATTTGGTGAAGTTATCGAGTCTCAAAGTTAGAAAAGTCTGAAAACTTGCGTGTTTGAGCACATAAAGTACTATTTATCCTCGAAACTCTTCAAGATGCAATTAGGATGTGTCGTGTCACCTTAAAGATCTCGTCGAGCTGATTAATTTGAATCTTTGTTGAAGAAGTATGGAGTTGATTTGGTAAAGTTATCGAGTCTTAAAGTTGGAAAAGTCTCAAAAGTTGCGTGGTTAAGCACATAAAGTACTATTTATCCTGGAAACTCTACAAAATGCAATTAGGATGTGTCGTGTCACCTTAAACATCTCGTCGAGCTGATTAATTTGAATCTTCGATTAAGAAATTTGGAGTTTGTTTGGTGAAGTTATCGAGTCTCAAAATTGGAAAAGTCGCAAAAGTGGCGTATTTGAGCACATAAAGTACTATTTATCCTGGAAACTCTTCAAGATGCAATTAGTATGTGTCAACTCACTTTAAAGATCTCGTCGAGCTGATTAATTTGAATCTTTGTTGAAGAAGTTTGGAGTTGATTTGGTGAAGTTATCGAGTCTCAAAGTTGGAAAAGTCTTAAAACTTGCGTGTTTGAGCACATAAAGTACTATTTATCCTGGAAACTCTTCAAGATGCAATTAGGATGTGTCATGTCACTTTAAAGATCTCGTCGAGCTGATTAATTTGAATCTTTGTTGAAGAAGTTTGTAGTTGATTTGGTGAAGTTATCGAGTCTCAAAATTAGAAAAGTCTCAAAAGTTGCGTGGTTAAGCACATAAAGTACTATTTATCGTGGAAACTCTTCAAGATGCAATTAGTATGTGTCATGTCACTTTAAAGATCTCGTCGAGCTGATTAATTTGAATCTTTGTTTAAGAAGTATGGAGTTGATTTGGTGAAGTTATCGAGTCTCAAAGTTGGAAAAGTCTCAAAAGTTGCGTATTTGAGCACATAAAGTACTATTCATCCTGGAAACTCTTCAAGATGCAATTAGGATGTGTCATGTAACCTTAAAGATCTCGTCGAGCTGATTAATTTGAATCTTTGTTGAAGAAGTTTGGAGTTGATTTGGTGAAGTTATCGAGTCTCAAAGTTAGAAAAGTCTGAAAACTTGCGTGTTTGAGCACATAAAGTACTATTTATCCTCGAAACTCTTCAAGATGCAATTAGGATGTGTCGTGTCACCTTAAAGATCTCGTCGAGCTGATTAATTTGAATCTTTGTTGAAGAAGTATGGAGTTGATTTGGTAAAGTTATCGAGTCTTAAAGTTGGAAAAGTCTCAAAAGTTGCGTGGTTAAGCACATAAAGTACTATTTATCCTGGAAACTCTTCAAGATGCAATTAGGATGTGTCGTGTCACCTTAAAGATCTCGTCGAGCTGATTAGTTTGAATCTTTGTTGAAGAAGTTTGGAGTTGATTTGGTGAAGTTATCGAGTCTCAAAGTTGGAAAAGTCTTAAAACTTGCGTGTTTGAGCACATAAAGTACTATTTATCGTGGAAACTCTACAAAATGCAATTAGGATGTGTCGTGTCACCTTAAAGATCTCGTCGAGCTGATTAATTTGAATCTTTGTTTAAGAAGTTTGGAGTTGATTTGGTGAAGTTATCGAGTTTCAAATTTGGAAAAGTCGCAAAAGTTGCATGGTTAAGCACATAAAGTACTATTTATCCTCGAAACTCTTCAAGATGCAATTAGGATGTGTCGTGGCACCTTAAAGATCTCGTCAAGCTGATTAATTTGAATTTTTGTTTAAGAAGTTTGGAGTTGATTTGGTGAAGTTATCGAGTTTCAAATTTGGAAAAGTCGCAAAAGTTACATGGTTAAGCACATAAAGTACTATTTATCCTCGAAACTCTTCAAGATGCAATTAGTATGTGTCGTGACACCTTAAAGATCTCGTCGAGCTGATTAATTTGAATCTTTGTTGAAGAAGTTTGGAGTTGATTTGGTGAAGTTATCGAGTTTCAAATTTGGAAAAGTCGCAAAAGTTGCGTGGTTAAGCACATAAAGTCCTATTTATCCTCGAAACTCTTCAAGATGCAATTAGGATGTGTCGTGGCACCTTAAAGATCTCGTCAAGCTGATTAATTTGAATTTTTGTTTAAGAAGTTTGGAGTTGATTTGGTGAAGTTATCGAGTTTCAAATTTGGAAAAGTCGCAAAAGTTACATGGTTAAGCACATAAAGTACTATTTATCCTCGAAACTCTTCAAGATGCAATTAGGATGTGTCGTGTCACCTTAAAGATCTCGTCGAGCTGATTAATTTGAATCTTTGTTGAAGAAGTTTGGAGTTGATTTGGTGAAGTTATCGAGTCTCAAAGTTGGAAAAGTCTCAAAAGTTGCGTATTTGAGCACATAAAGTACTATTCATCCTGGAAACTCTTCAAGATGCAATTAGGATGTGTCATGTAACCTTAAAGATCTCGTCGAGCTGATTAATTTGAATCTTTGTTGAAGAAGTTTGGAGTTGATTTGGTGAAGTTATCGAGTCTCAAAGTTGGAAAAGTCTCAAAAGTTGCGTGGTTAAGCACATAAAGTCCTATTTATCCTGGAAACTCTTCAAGATGCAATTAGGATGTGTCGTGTCACCTTAAAGATCTCGTCGAGCTGATTAATTTGAATCTTTGTTGAAGAAGTTTGGAGTTGATTTGGTGAAGTTATCGAGTCTCAAAGTTGGAAAAGTCTCAAAAGTTGCGTGGTTAAGCACATAAAGTCCTATTTATCCTGGAAACTCTACAAGATGTAATTAGGATGTGTCATGTAACCTTAAAGATCTCGTCGAGCTGATTAATTTGAATCTTTGTTTAAGAAGTTTGGAGTTGATTTGGTGAAGTTATCGAGTTTCAAATTTGGAAAAGTCTCAAAAGTTGCGTGGTTAAGCACATAAAGTACTATTTATCCTGGAAACTCTTCAAGATGCAATTAGGATGTGTCATGTAACCTTAAAGATCTCGTCGAGGTGATTAATTTGAATCTTTGTTTAAGAAGTTTGGAGTTGATTTGGTGAAGTTATCGAGTTTCAAATTTGGAAAAGTCGCAAAAGTTGCATGGTTAAGCACATAAAGTACTATTTATCCTCGAAACTCTTCAAGATGCAATTAGGATGTGTCATGTCACTTTAAAGATCTCGTCGAGCTGATTAATTTGAATCTTTGTTGAAGAAGTTTGGAGTTGATTTGGTGAAGTTATCGAGTCTCAAAGTTGGAAAAGTCTCAAAAGTTGCGTGGTTAAGCACATAAAGTCCTATTTATCCTGGAAACTCTACAAGATGTAATTAGGATGTGTCATGTAACCTTAAAGATCTCGTCGAGCTGATTAATTTGAATCTTTGTTGAAGAAGTTTGGAGTTGATTTGGTGAAGTTATCGAGTCTCAAAGTTGGAAAAGTCTCAAAAGTTGCGTGGTTAAGCACATAAAGTCCTATTTATCCTGGAAACTCTTCAAGATGCAATTAGGATGTGTCGTGTCACCTTAAAGATCTCGTCGAGCTGATTAATTTGAATCTTTGTTGAAGAAGTTTGGAGTTGATTTGGTGAAGTTATCGAGTCTCAAAGTTGGAAAAGTCTCAAAAGTTGCGTGGTTAAGCACTTAAAGTCCTATTTATCCTGGAAACTCTACAAGATGTAATTAGGATGTGTCATGTAACCTTAAAGATCTCGTCGAGCTGATTAATTTGAATCTTTGTTGAAGAAGTTTGGAGTTGATTTGGTGAAGTTATCGAGTCTCAAAGTTGGAAAAGTCTCAAAAGTTGCGTGGTTAAGCACATAAAGTCCTATTTATCCTGGAAACTCTTCAAGATGCAATTAGGATGTGTCGTGTCACCTTAAAGATCTCGTCGAGCTGATTAATTTGAATCTTTGTTGAAGAAGTTTGGAGTTGATTTGGTGAAGTTATCGAGTCTCAAAGTTGGAAAAGTCTCAAAAGTTGCGTGTTTGAGCCCATAAAGTACTATTTATCGTGGAAACTCTTCACGATGCACTTAGGATGTGTCGTGTCACCTTAAAGATCTCGTCGAGCTGATTAATTTGAATCTTTGATTAAGAAGTTTAGAGTTCATTTGGTGAAGTTATCGAGTCTCAAAGTTGGAAAAGTCTCAAAAGTTGCGTGTTTGAGCCCATAAAGTACTATTTATCGTGGAAACTCTTCAAGATGCAATTAGGATGTGTCATGTAACCTTAAAGATCTCGTCGAGGTGATTAATTTGAATCTTTGTTTAAGAAGTTTGGAGTTGATTTGGTGAAGTTATCGAGTCTCAAAGTTGGAAAAGTCGCAAAAGTGGCGTATTTGAGCACATAAAGTACTATTTATCCTGGAAACTCTTCAAGATGCAATTAGGATGTGTCATGTCACTTTACAGATCTCGTCGAGCTGATTAATTTGAATCTGCGATTAAGAAGTTTGGAGTGGATTTGGTGAAGTTATCGAGTCTCAAAATTGGAAAAGTCGCAAAAGTGGCGTATTTGAGCACATAAAGTACTATTTATCCTGGAAACTCTTCAAGATGCAATTAGGATGTGTCATGTCACTTTAAAGATCTCGTCGAGCTGATTAATTTGAATCTTTGTTGAAGAAGTTTGGAGTTGATTTGGTGAAGTTATCGAGTCTCAAAGTTGGAAAAGTCTCAAAAGTTGCGTGGTTACGCACATAAAGTCCTATTTATCCTGGAAACTCTACAAGATGTAATTAGGATGTGTCATGTAACCTTAAAGATCTCGTCGAGCTGATTAATTTGAATCTTTGTTGAAGAAGTTTGGAGTTGATTTGGTGAAGTTATCGAGTCTCAAAGTTGGAAAAGTCTCAAAAGTTGCGTGGTTAAGCACATAAAGTACTATTTATCGTGGAAACTCTTCAAGATGCAATTAGTATGTGTCATGTCACTTTAAAGATCTCGTCGAGCTGATTAATTTGAATCTTTGTTTAAGAAGTATGGAGTTGATTTGGTTAAGTTATCGAGTCTCAAAGTTGGAAAAGTCTTAAAACTTGCGTGTTTGAGCACATAAAGTACTATTTATCCTCGAAACTCTTCAAGATGCAATTAGGATGTGTCATGTCACTTTAAAGATCTCGTCGAGCTGATTAATTTGAATCTGCGATTAAGAAGTTTGGAGTTGATTTGGTGAAGTTATCGAGTCCCAAAGTTGGAAAAGTCGCAAAAGTGGCGTATTTGAGCACATAAAGTACTATTTATCCTGGAAACTCTTCAAGATGCAATTAGGATGTGTCATGTCACTTTAAAGATCTCGTCGAGCTGATTAATTTGAATCTTTGTTGAAGAAGTTTGTAGTTGATTCGGTGAAGTTATCGAGTCTCAAAATTAGAAAAGCCTCAAAAGTTGCGTGGTTAAGCACATAAAGTCCTATTTATCCTGGAAACTCTTCAAGATGCAATTAGGATGTGTCGTGTCACCTTAAAGATCTCGTCGAGCTGATTAATTTGAATCTTTGTTGAAGAAGTTTGGAGTTGATTTGGTGAAGTTATCGAGTCTCAAAGTTGGAAAAGTCTTAAAACTTGCGTGTTTGAGCACATAAAGTACTATTTATCCTGGAAACTCTTCAAGATGCAATTAGGATGTGTCATGTCACTTTAAAGATCTCGTCGAGCTGATTAATTTGAATCTTTGTTGAAGAAGTTTGTAGTTGATTTGGTGAAGTTATCGAGTCTCAAAATTAGAAAACTCTCAAAAGTTGCGTGGTTAAGCACATAAAGTACTATTTATCGTGGAAATTCTTCAAGATGCAATTAGGATGTGTCATGTAACCTTAAAGATCTCGTCGAGGTGATTAATTTGAATCTTTGTTTAAGAAGTGTGAAGTTGATTTGGTGAAGTTATCGAGTTTCAAATTTGGAAAAGTCGCAAAAGTTGCATGGTTAAGCACATAAAGTACTATTTATCCTCGAAACTCTTCAAGATGCAATTAGGATGTGTCGTGTCACCTTAAAGATCTCGTCGAGCTGATTAATTTGAATCTTTGTTTAAGAAGTTTGGAGTTGATTTGGTGAAGTTATCGAGTTTGAAATTTGGAAAAGTCGCAAAAGTTGCATGGTTAAGCACATAAAGTACTATTTATCCTCGAAACTCTTCAAGATGCAATTAGGATGTGTCGTGTCACCTTAAAGATCTCGTCGAGCTGATTAATTTGAATCTTTGTTGAAGAAGTTTGGAGTTGATTTGGTGAAGTTATCGAGTCTCAAAGTTGGAAAAGTCTTAAAACTTGCGTGTTTGAGCACATAAAGTACTATTTATCCTGGAAACTCTTCAAGATGTAATTAGGATGTGTCATGTCACTTTAAAGATCTCGTCGAGCTGATTAATTTGAATCTTTGTTGAAGAAGTTTGGAGTTGATTTGGTGAAGTTATCGAGTCTCAAAGTTGGAAAAGTCTCAAAAGTTGCGTATTTGAGCACATAAAGTACTATTCATCCTGGAAACTCTTCAAGATGCAATTAGGATGTGTCGTGTCACCTTAAAGATCTCGTCGAGCTGATTAATTTGAATCTTTGTTGAAGAAGTTTGGAGTTGATTTGGGGAAGTTATCGAGTCTCAAAGTTGGAAAAGTCTTAAAACTTGCGTGTTTGAGCACATAAAGTACTATTTATCCTGGAAACTCTTCAAGATGCAATTAGGATGTGTCATGTCACTTTAAAGATCTCGTCGAGCTGATTAATTTGAATCTTTGTTTAAGAAGTATGGAGTTGATTTGGTGAAGTTATCGAGTCTCAAAGTTGGAAAAGTCGCAAAAGTTGCATGGTTAAGCACATAAAGTACTATTTATCCTCGAAACTCTTCAAGATGCAATTAGGATGTGTCGTGTCACCTTAAAGATCTCGTCAAGCTGATTAATTTGAATCTTTGTTTAAGAAGTTTGGAGTTGATTTGGTGAAGTTATCGAGTCTCAAATTTGGAAAAGACGCAAAAATTGCATGGTTAAGCACATAAAGTACTATTTATCCTCGAAACTCTTCAAGATGCAATTAGGATGTGTCGTGTCACCTTAAATATCTCGTCGAGCTGATTAATTTGAATCTTTGTTGAAGAAGTTTGGAGTTGATTTGGTGAAGTTATCGAGTCTCAAAGTTGGAAAAGTCTTAAAACTTGCGTGTTTGAGCACATAAAGTACTATTTATCCTGGACACTCTTCAAGATGCAATTAGTATGTGTCTTGTAACCTTAAAGATCTCGTCGAGCTGATTAATTTGAATCTTTGTTGAAGAAGTTTGGAGTTGATTTGGTGAAGTTATCGAGTCTCAAAGTTGGAAAAGTCTCAAAAGTTGCGTATTTGAGCACATAAAGTACTATTCATCCTGGAAACTCTACAAGATGCAATTAGGATGTGTCATGTAACCTTAAAGATCTCGTCGAGCTGATTAATTTGAATCTTTGTTGAAGAAGTTTGGAGTTGATTTGGTGAAGTTATCGAGTCTCAAAATTAGAAAAGTCTCAAAAGTTGCGTGGTTAAGCACATAAAGTACTATTTATCCTGGAAACTCTACAAGATGTAATTAGGATGTGTCATGTAACCTTAAAGATCTCGTCGAGCTGATTAATTTGAATCTTTGTTGAAGAAGGTTGGAGTTGATTTGGTGAAGTTATCGAGTCTCAAAATTAGAAAAGCCTCAAAAGTTGCGTGGTTAAGCACATAAAGTCCTATTTATCCTGGAAACTCTTCAAGATGCAATTAGGATGTGTCGTGTCACCTTAAACATCTCGTCGAGCTGATTAATTTGAATCTTCGATTAAGAAATTTGGAGTTTGTTTGGTGAAGTTTTTGAATCTCAAAGTTGGAAAAGTCTCAAAAGTTACGTGGTTAAGCACATAAAGTACTATTTATCCTGGAAACTCTACAAAATGCAATTAGGATGTGTCGTGTCACCTTAAACATCTCGTCGAGCTGATTAATTTGAATCTTCGATTAAGAAATTTGGAGTTTGTTTGGTGAAGTTTTTGAATCTCAAAGTTGGAAAAGTCTCAAAAGTTACGTGGTTAAGCACATAAAGTACTATTTATCCTGGAAACTCTTCAAGATGCAATTAGGATGTGTCATGTAACCTTAAAGATCTCGTCGAGGTGATTACTTTGAATCTTTGTTGAAGAAGTGTGGAGTTGATTTGGTGAAGTTATCGACTTTCAAATTTGGATAAGTCGCAAAAGTGGCGTATTTGAGCACATAAAGTACTATTTATCCTGGAAACTCTTCAAGATGCAATTAGGATGTGTCGTGTCACCTTAAAGATCTCGTCGAGCTGATTAATTTGAATCTTTGTTGAAGAAGTTTGGAGTTGATTTGGTAAAGTTATCGAGTCTTAAAGTTGGAAAAGTCTTAAAAGTTGCGTGTTTGAGCACATAAAGTACTATTTATCCTGGAAACTCTTCAAGATGCAATTAGGATGTGTCATGTAACCTTAAAGATCTCGACGAGCTGATTAATTTGAATCTTTGTTGAAGAAGTTTGGAGTTGATTTGGTGAAGTTATCGAGTCTCAAAGTTGGAAAAGTCTTAAAACTTGCGTGTTTGAGCACATAAAGTACTATTTATCCTGGAAACTCTTCAAGATGCAATTAGGATGTGTCATGTCACTTTAAAGATCTCGTCGAGCTGATTAATTTGAATCTTTGTTGAAGAAGTTTGTAGTTGATTTGGTGAAGTTATCGAGTCTCAAAATTAGAAAAGTCTCAAAAGTTGCGTGGTTAAGCACATAAAGTACTATTTATCCTGGAAACTCTTCAAGATGCAATTAGTATGTGTCAACTCACTTTAAAGATCTCGTCGAGCTGATTAATTTGAATCTTTGTTGAAGAAGTTTGGAGTTGATTTGGTGAAGTTATCGAGTCTCAAAGTTGGAAAAGTCTTAAAACTTGCGTGTTTGAGCACATAAAGTACTATTTATCCTGGAAACTCTTCAAGATGCAATTAGGATGTGTCATGTCACTTTAAAGATCTCGTCGAGCTGATTAATTTGAATCTTTGTTGAAGAAGTTTGTAGTTGATTTGGTGAAGTTATCGAGTCTCAAAATTAGAAAAGTCTCAAAAGTTGCGTGGTTAAGCACATAAAGTACTATTTATCGTGGAAACTCTTCAAGATGCAATTAGTATGTGTCATGTCACTTTAAAGATCTCGTCGAGCTGATTAATTTGAATCTTTGTTGAAGAAGTTTGGAGTTGATTTGGTGAAGTTATCGAGTCTCAAAGTTAGAAAAGTCTGAAAACTTGCGTGTTTGAGCACATAAAGTACTATTTATCCTCGAAACTCTTCAAGATGCAATTAGGATGTGTCGTGTCACCTTAAAGATCTCGTCGAGCTGATTAATTTGAATCTTTGTTGAAGAAGTATGGAGTTGATTTGGTAAAGTTATCGAGTCTTAAAGTTGGAAAAGTCTCAAAAGTTGCGTGGTTAAGCACATAAAGTACTATTTATCCTGGAAACTCTACAAAATGCAATTAGGATGTGTCGTGTCACCTTAAACATCTCGTCGAGCTGATTAATTTGAATCTTCGATTAAGAAATTTGGAGTTTGTTTGGTGAAGTTATCGAGTCTCAAAATTGGAAAAGTCGCAAAAGTGGCGTATTTGAGCACATAAAGTACTATTTATCCTGGAAACTCTTCAAGATGCAATTAGTATGTGTCAACTCACTTTAAAGATCTCGTCGAGCTGATTAATTTGAATCTTTGTTGAAGAAGTTTGGAGTTGATTTGGTGAAGTTATCGAGTCTCAAAGTTGGAAAAGTCTTAAAACTTGCGTGTTTGAGCACATAAAGTACTATTTATCCTGGAAACTCTTCAAGATGCAATTAGGATGTGTCATGTCACTTTAAAGATCTCGTCGAGCTGATTAATTTGAATCTTTGTTGAAGAAGTTTGTAGTTGATTTGGTGAAGTTATCGAGTCTCAAAATTAGAAAAGTCTCAAAAGTTGCGTGGTTAAGCACATAAAGTACTATTTATCGTGGAAACTCTTCAAGATGCAATTAGTATGTGTCATGTCACTTTAAAGATCTCGTCGAGCTGATTAATTTGAATCTTTGTTTAAGAAGTATGGAGTTGATTTGGTGAAGTTATCGAGTCTCAAAGTTGGAAAAGTCTCAAAAGTTGCGTATTTGAGCACATAAAGTACTATTCATCCTGGAAACTCTTCAAGATGCAATTAGGATGTGTCATGTAACCTTAAAGATCTCGTCGAGCTGATTAATTTGAATCTTTGTTGAAGAAGTTTGGAGTTGATTTGGTGAAGTTATCGAGTCTCAAAGTTAGAAAAGTCTGAAAACTTGCGTGTTTGAGCACATAAAGTACTATTTATCCTCGAAACTCTTCAAGATGCAATTAGGATGTGTCGTGTCACCTTAAAGATCTCGTCGAGCTGATTAATTTGAATCTTTGTTGAAGAAGTATGGAGTTGATTTGGTAAAGTTATCGAGTCTTAAAGTTGGAAAAGTCTCAAAAGTTGCGTGGTTAAGCACATAAAGTACTATTTATCCTGGAAACTCTTCAAGATGCAATTAGGATGTGTCGTGTCACCTTAAAGATCTCGTCGAGCTGATTAGTTTGAATCTTTGTTGAAGAAGTTTGGAGTTGATTTGGTGAAGTTATCGAGTCTCAAAGTTGGAAAAGTCTTAAAACTTGCGTGTTTGAGCACATAAAGTACTATTTATCGTGGAAACTCTACAAAATGCAATTAGGATGTGTCGTGTCACCTTAAAGATCTCGTCGAGCTGATTAATTTGAATCTTTGTTTAAGAAGTTTGGAGTTGATTTGGTGAAGTTATCGAGTTTCAAATTTGGAAAAGTCGCAAAAGTTGCATGGTTAAGCACATAAAGTACTATTTATCCTCGAAACTCTTCAAGATGCAATTAGGATGTGTCGTGGCACCTTAAAGATCTCGTCAAGCTGATTAATTTGAATTTTTGTTTAAGAAGTTTGGAGTTGATTTGGTGAAGTTATCGAGTTTCAAATTTGGAAAAGTCGCAAAAGTTACATGGTTAAGCACATAAAGTACTATTTATCCTCGAAACTCTTCAAGATGCAATTAGTATGTGTCGTGACACCTTAAAGATCTCGTCGAGCTGATTAATTTGAATCTTTGTTGAAGAAGTTTGGAGTTGATTTGGTGAAGTTATCGAGTTTCAAATTTGGAAAAGTCGCAAAAGTTGCGTGGTTAAGCACATAAAGTCCTATTTATCCTCGAAACTCTTCAAGATGCAATTAGGATGTGTCGTGGCACCTTAAAGATCTCGTCAAGCTGATTAATTTGAATTTTTGTTTAAGAAGTTTGGAGTTGATTTGGTGAAGTTATCGAGTCTCAAAGTTGGAAAAGTCTCAAAAGTTGCGTATTTGAGCACATAAAGTACTATTCATCCTGGAAACTCTTCAAGATGCAATTAGGATGTGTCATGTAACCTTAAAGATCTCGTCGAGCTGATTAATTTGAATCTTTGTTGAAGAAGTTTGGAGTTGATTTGGTGAAGTTATCGAGTCTCAAAGTTGGAAAAGTCTCAAAAGTTGCGTGGTTAAGCACATAAAGTCCTATTTATCCTGGAAACTCTTCAAGATGCAATTAGGATGTGTCGTGTCACCTTAAAGATCTCGTCGAGCTGATTAATTTGAATCTTTGTTGAAGAAGTTTGGAGTTGATTTGGTGAAGTTATCGAGTCTCAAAGTTGGAAAAGTCTCAAAAGTTGCGTGGTTAAGCACATAAAGTCCTATTTATCCTGGAAACTCTACAAGATGTAATTAGGATGTGTCATGTAACCTTAAAGATCTCGTCGAGCTGATTAATTTGAATCTTTGTTGAAGAAGTTTGGAGTTGATTTGGTGAAGTTATCGAGTCTCAAAGTTGGAAAAGTCTCAAAAGTTGCGTGGTTAAGCACATAAAGTCCTATTTATCCTGGAAACTCTTCAAGATGCAATTAGGATGTGTCGTGTCACCTTAAAGATCTCGTCGAGCTGATTAATTTGAATCTTTGTTGAAGAAGTTTGGAGTTGATTTGGTGAAGTTATCGAGTCTCAAAGTTGGAAAAGTCTCAAAAGTTGCGTGTTTGAGCCCATAAAGTACTATTTATCGTGGAAACTCTTCACGATGCAATTAGGATGTGTCGTGTCACCTTAAAGATCTCGTCGAGCTGATTAATTTGAATCTTTGATTAAGAAGTTTAGAGTTCATTTGGTGAAGTTATCGAGTCTCAAAGTTGGAAAAGTCTCAAAAGTTGCACGGTTAAGCACATAAAGTACTATTTATCCTGGAAACTCTACAAAATGCAATTAGGATGTGTCGTGTCACCTTAAACATCTCGTCGAGCTGATTAATTTGAATCTTCGATTAAGAAATTTGGAGTTTGTTTGGTGAAGTTATCGAGTCTCAAAATTGGAAAAGTCGCAAAAGTGGCGTATTTGAGCACATAAAGTACTATTTATCCTGGAAACTCTTCAAGATGCAATTAGGATGTGTCATGTCACTTTAAAGATCTCGTCGAGCTGATTAATTTGAATCTTTGTTGAAGAAGTTTGGAGTTGATTTGGTGAAGTTATCGAGTCTCAAAGTTGGAAAAGTCTCAAAAGTTGCGTGGTTAAGCACATAAAGTCCTATTTATCCTGGAAACTCTACAAGATGTAATTAGGATGTGTCATGTAACCTTAAAGATCTCGTCGAGCTGATTAATTTGAATCTTTGTTGAAGAAGTTTGGAGTTGATTTGGTGAAGTTATCGAGTCTCAAAGTTGGAAAAGTCTCAAAAGTTGCGTGGTTAAGCACATAAAGTACTATTTATCGTGGAAACTCTTCAAGATGCAATTAGTATGTGTCATGTCACTTTAAAGATCTCGTCGAGCTGATTAATTTGAATCTTTGTTTAAGAAGTATGGAGTTGATTTGGTTAAGTTATCGAGTCTCAAAGTTGGAAAAGTCTTAAAACTTGCGTGTTTGAGCACATAAAGTACTATTTATCCTCGAAACTCTTCAAGATGCAATTAGGATGTGTCATGTCACTTTAAAGATCTCGTCGAGCTGATTAATTTGAATCTGCGATTAAGAAGTTTGGAGTTGATTTGGTGAAGTTATCGAGTCTCAAAGTTGGAAAAGTCGCAAAAGTGGCGTATTTGAGCATATAAAGTACTATTTATCCTGGAAACTCTTCAAGATGCAATTAGGATGTGTCATGTCACTTTAAAGATCTCGTCGAGCTGATTAATTTGAATCTTTGTTGAAGAAGTTTGTAGTTGATTCGGTGAAGTTATCGAGTCTCAAAATTAGAAAAGCCTCAAAAGTTGCGTGGTTAAGCACATAAAGTCCTATTTATCCTGGAAACTCTTCAAGATGCAATTAGGATGTGTCGTGTCACCTTAAAGATCTCGTCGAGCTGATTAATTTGAATCTTTGTTGAAGAAGTTTGGAGTTGATTTGGTGAAGTTATCGAGTCTCAAAGTTGGAAAAGTCTTAAAACTTGCGTGTTTGAGCACATAAAGTACTATTTATCCTGGAAACTCTTCAAGATGCAATATGGATGTGTCATGTCACTTTAAAGATCTCGTCGAGCTGATTAATTTGAATCTTTGTTGAAGAAGTTTGGAGTTGATTTGGTGAAGTTATCGAGTTTGAAATTTGGAAAAGTCGCAAAAGTTGCATGGTTAAGCACATAAAGTACTATTTATCCTCGAAACTCTTCAAGATGCAATTAGGATGTGTCGTGTCACCTTAAAGATCTCGTCGAGCTGATTAATTTGAATCTTTGTTGAAGAAGTTTGGAGTTGATTTGGTGAAGTTATCGAGTCTCAAAGTTGGAAAAGTCTTAAAACTTGCGTGTTTGAGCACATAAAGTACTATTTATTCTGGAAACTCTTCAAGATGCAATTAGTATGTGTCATGTCACTTTAAAGATCTCGTCGAGCTGATTAATTTGAATCTTTGTTTAAGAAGTTTGGAGTTGATTTGGTGAAGTTATCGAGTCTCAAAATTGGAAAAGTCTCAAAAGTTGCGTGTTTGAGCCCATAAAGTACTATTTATCCTGGAAACTCTTCAAGATGCAATTAGGATGTGTCATGTAACCTTAAAGATCTCGTCGAGCTGATTAATTTGAATCTTTGTTGAAGAAGTTTGGTGTTGATTTGGTGAAGTTATCGAGTCTCAAAGTTGGAAAAGTCTCAAAAGTTGCGTGTTTGAGCCCATAAAGTACTATTTATCGTGGAAACTCTTCAAGATGCAATTAGGATGTGTCATGTAACCTTAAAGATCTCGTCGAGCTGATTAATTTGAATCTTTGTTGAAGAAGTTTGGTGTTGATTTGGTGAAGTTATCGAGTCTCAAAGTTGGAAAAGTCTCAAAAGTTACGTGGTTAAGCACATAAAGTACTATTTATCGTGGAAACTCTACAAGATGCAATTAGGATGTGTCATGTCACCTTAAAGATCTCGTCGAGCTGATTAATTTGAATCTTTGTTGAAGAAGTTTGGAGTTGATTTGGTGAAGTTATCGAGTCTCAAAGTTGGAAAAGTCTCAAAAGTTGCGTGTTTGAGCCCATAAAGTACTATTTATCCTGGAAACTCTTCAAGATGCAATTAGGATGTGTCATGTAACCTTAAATATCTCGTCGAGCTGATTAATTTGAATCTTTGTTGAAGAAGTTTGGAGTTGATTTGGTGAAGTTATCGAGTCTCAAAGTTGGAAAAGTCTCAAAAGTTACGTGGTTAAGCACATAAAGTACTATTTATCGTGGAAACTCTACAAGATGCAATTAGGATTTGTCATGTAACCTTAAAGATCTCGTCGAGCTGATTAATTTGAATCTTTGTTTAAGAAGTTTGGAGTTGATTTGGTGAAGTTATCGAGTTTCAAATTTGGAAAAGTCGCAAAAGTTGCATGGTTAAGCACATAAAGTACTATTTATCCTCGAAACTCTTCAAGATGCAATTAGGATGTGTCTTATAACCTTAAAGATCTCGTCGAGGTGATTAATTTGAATCTTTGTTTAAGAAGTTTGGAGTTGATTTGGTGAAGTTATCGAGTCTCAAAATTAGAAAAGTCTCAAAAGTTGCGTGGTTAAGCACATAAAGTACTATTTATCGTGGAAATTCTTCAAGATGCAATTAGGATGTGTCATGTAACCTTAAAGATCTCGTCGAGGTGATTAATTTGAATCTTTGTTTAAGAAGTGTGAAGTTGATTTGGTGAAGTTATCGAGTTTCAAATTTGGAAAAGTCGCAAAAGTTGCATGGTTAAGCACATAAAGTACTATTTATCCTCGAAACTCTTCAAGATGCAATTAGGATGTGTCGTGTCACCTTAAAGATCTCGTCGAGCTGATTAATTTGAATCTTTGTTTAAGAAGTTTGGAGTTGATTTGGTGAAGTTATCGAGTTTGAAATTTGGAAAAGTCGCAAAAGTTGCATGGTTAAGCACATAAAGTACTATTTATCCTCGAAACTCTTCAAGATGCAATTAGGATGTGTCGTGTCACCTTAAAGATCTCGTCGAGCTGATTAATTTGAATCTTTGTTGAAGAAGTTTGGAGTTGATTTGGTGAAGTTATCGAGTCTCAAAGTTGGAAAAGTCTTAAAACTTGCGTGTTTGAGCACATAAAGTACTATTTATCCTGGAAACTCTTCAAGATGTAATTAGGATGTGTCATGTCACTTTAAAGATCTCGTCGAGCTGATTAATTTGAATCTTTGTTGAAGAAGTTTGGAGTTGATTTGGTGAAGTTATCGAGTCTCAAAGTTGGAAAAGTCTCAAAAGTTGCGTATTTGAGCACATAAAGTACTATTCATCCTGGAAACTCTTCAAGATGCAATTAGGATGTGTCGTGTCACCTTAAAGATCTCGTCGAGTTGATTAATTTGAATCTTTGTTGAAGAAGTTTGGAGTTGATTTGGTGAAGTTATCGAGTCTCAAAGTTGGAAAAGTCTTAAAACTTGCGTGTTTGAGCACATAAAGTACTATTTATCGTGGAAACTCTTCAAGATGCAATTAGGATGTGTCATGTCACTTTAAAGATCTCGTCGAACTGATTAATTTGAATCTGTGTTTAAGAAGTATGGAGTTGATTTGGTGAAGGTATCGAGTCTCAAAGTTGGAAAAGTCTTAAAACTTGCGTGTTTGAGCACATAAAGTACTATTTATCCTGGAAACTCTTCAAGATGCAATTAGGATGTGTCATGTCACTTTAAAGATCTCGTCGAGCTGATTAATTTGAATCTTTGTTTAAGAAGTATGGAGTTGATTTGGTGAAGTTATCGAGTCTCAAAGTTGGAAAAGTCGCAAAAGTTGCATGGTTAAGCACATAAAGTACTATTTATCCTCGAAACTCTTCAAGATGCAATTAGGATGTGTCGTGTCACCTTAAAGATCTCGTCGAGGTGATTAATTTGAATCTTTGTTTAAGAAGTTTGGAGTTGATTTGGTGAAGTTATCGAGTTTCAAATTTGGAAAAGTCGCAAAAGTTGGGTGGTTAAGCACATAAAGTACTATTTATCCTGGAAACTCTTCAAGATGCAATTAGGATGTGTCGTGTCACCTTAAAGATCTCGTCGAGCTGATTAATTTGAATCTTTGTTGAAGAAGTATGGAGTTGATTTGGTGAAGTTATCGAGTCTCAAAATTAGAAAAGTCTCAAAAGTTGCGTGGTTAAGCACATAAAGTACTATTTATCCTGGAAACTCTTCAAGATGCAATTAGTATGTGTCATGTCACTTTAAAGATCTCGTCGAGCTGATTAATTTGAATCTTTGTTGAAGAAGTTTGGAGTTGATTTGGTGAAGTTATCGAGTCTTAAAGTTGGAAAAGTCTCAAAAGTTGCGTGGTTAAGCACATAAAGTACTATTTATCCTGGAAACTCTTCAAGATGCAATTAGGATGTGTCGTGTCACCTTAAAGATCTCGTCGAGCTGATTAGTTTGAATCTTTGTTGAAGAAGTTTGGAGTTGATTTGGTGAAGTTATCGAGTCTCAAAGTTGGAAAAGTCTTAAAACTTGCGTGTTTGAGCACATAAAGTACTATTTATCGTGGAAACTCTACAAAATGCAATTAGTATGTGTCGTGTCACCTTAAAGATCTCGTCGAGCTGATTAATTTGAATCTTTGTTGAAGAAGTTTGGAGTTGATTTGGTGAAGTTATCGAGTCTCAAAGTTGGAAAAGTCTCAAAAGTTGCGTGGTTAAGCACATAAAGTCCTATTTATCCTGGAAACTCTTCAAGATGCAATTAGGATGTGTCGTGTCACCTTAAAGATCTCGTCGAGCTGATTAATTTGAATCTTTGATTAAGAAGTTTATAGTTGATTTGGTGAAGTTATCGAGTCTCAAAGTTGGAAAAGTCTCAAAAGTTGCGTGTTTGAGCCCATAAAGTACTATTTATCGTGGAAACTCTTCAAGATGCAATTAGGATGTGTCATGTAACCTTAAAGATCTCGTCGAGCTGATTAAATTGAATCTTTGTTGAAGAAGTTTGGAGTTGATTTAGTGAAGTTATCGAGTCTCAAAGTTGGAAAAGTCTCAAAAGTTGCGTGGTTAAGCACATAAAGTCCTATTTATCCTGGAAACTCTTCAAGATGCAATTAGGATGTGTCATGTCACTTTAAAGATCTCGTCGAGCTGATTAATTTGAATCTTTGATTAAGAAGTTTAGAGTTGATTTGGTGAAGTTATCGAGTCTCAAAGTTGGAAAAGTCTCAAAAGTTTCGTGTTTGAGCCCATAAAGTACTTTTTATCGTGGAAACTCTTCAAGATGCAATTAGGATGTGTCATGTAACCTTAAAGATCTCGTCGAGCTGATTAAATTGAATCTTTGTTGAAGAAGTTTGGAGTTGATTTAGTGAAGTTATCGAGTCTCAAAGTTGGAAAAGTCTCAAAAGTTGCGTGGTTAAGCACATAAAGTCCTATTTATCCTGGAAACTCTTCAAGATGCAATTAGGATGTGTCATGTCACTTTAAAGATCTCGTCGAGCTGATTAATTTGAATCTTTGTTGAAGAAGTTTGTAGTTGATTTGGTGAAGTTATCGAGTCTCAAAGATGGAAAAGTCTTAAAAGTTGTGTGTTTGAGCACATAAAGTACTATTTATCCTGGAAACTCTACAAGATGCAATTAGGATGTGTCATGTAACCTTAAAGATCTCGTCGAGCTGATTAATTTGAATCTTTGTTGAAGAAGTTTGGAGTTGATTTGGTGAAGTTATCGAGTCTCAAAGTTGGAAAAGTCTCAAAAGTTGCGTATTTGAGCACATACAGTACTATTTATCGTGGAAACTCTACAAGATGCAATTAGGATGTGTCATGTCACTTTAAAGATCTCGTCGAGCTGATTAATTTGAATCTTTGTTGAAGAAGTTTGGAGTTGATTTGGTGAAGTTATCGAGTCTCAAAGATGGAAAAGTCTTAAAAGTTGTGTGTTTGAGCACATAAAGTACTATTTATCCTGGAAACTCTACAAGATGCAATTAGGATGTGTCATGTAACCTTAAAGATCTCGTCGAGCTGATTAATTTGAATCTTTGTTGAAGAAGTTTGGAGTTGATTTGGTGAAGTTATCGAGTCTCAAAGTTGGAAAAGTCTCAAAAGTTGCGTATTTGAGCCCATAAAGTACTATTTATCGTGGAAACTCTTCAAGATGCAATTAGGATGCGTCGTGTCACCTTAAAGATCTCGTCGAGCTGATTAATTTGAATCTGCGATTAAGAAGTTTGGAGTTGATTTGGTGAAGTTATCGAGTCTCAAAGTTGGAAAAGTCTCAAAAGTTGCGTGTTTGAGCCCACAAAGTACTATTTATCGTGGAAACTCTTCAAGATGCAATTAGGATGTGTCGTGTCACCTTAAAGATCTCGTCGAGCTGATTAATTTGAATCTTTGATTAAGAAGTTTAGAGTTGATTTGGTGAAGTTATCGAGTCTCAAAGTTGGAAAAGTCTCAAAAGTTGCGTGGTTAAGCACATAAAGTACTATTTATCGTGGAAACTCTTCAAGATGCAATTAGTATGTGTCGTGTCACCTTAAAGATCTCGTCGAGCTGATTAATTTGAATCTTTGTTGAAGAAGTTTGGAGTTGATTTGGTGAAGTTATCGAGTCTCAAAGATGGAAAAGTCTTAAAAGTTGCGTGGTTAAGCACATAAAGTACTATTTATCCTGGAAACTCTTCAAGATGCAATTAGGATGTGTCGTGTCACCATAAAGATCTCGTCGAGCTGATTAGTTTGAATCTTTGTTGAAGAAGTTTGGAGTTGATTTGGTGAAGTTATCCAGTCTTAAAGTTGGAAAAGTCTCAAAAGTTGCGTGGTTAAGCACATAAAGTACTATTTATCCTGGAAACTCTTCAAGATGCAATTAGGATGTGTCGTGTCACCTTAAAGATCTCGTCGAGCTGATTAGTTTGAATCTTTGTTGAAGAAGTTTGGAGTTGATTTGGTGAAGTTATCGAGTTTCAAATTTGGAAAAGTCGCAAAAGTTGCATGGTTAAGCACATAAAGTACTATTAATCGTGGAAACTCTTCACGATGCAATTAGGATGTGTCGTGTCACCTTAAAGATCTCGTCGAGCTGATTAATTTGAATCTTTGTTGAAGAATTTTGGAGTTGATTTGGGGAAGTTATCGAGTCTTAAAGTTGGAAAAGTCTCAAAAGTTGCATGGTTAAGCACATAAAGTACTATTTATCCTGGAAACTCTTCAAGATGCAATTAAGATGTGTCGTGTCACCTTAGAGATCTCGTCGAGCTGATTAATTTGAATCTTTGTTGAAGAATTTTGGAGTTGATTTGGGGAAGTTATCGAGTCTTAAAGTTGGAAAAGTCTCAAAAGTTGCGTGGTTAAGCACATAAAGTACTATTTATCCTGGAAACTCTTCAAGATGCAATTAGGATGTGTCGTGTCACCTTAAAGATCTCGTCGAGCTGATTAGTTTGAATCTTTGTTGAAGAAGTTTGGAGTTGATTTGGTGAAGTTATCGAGTTTCAAATTTGGAAAAGTCGCAAAAGTTGCATGGTTAAGCACATAAAGTACTATTAATCGTGGAAACTCTTCACGATGCAATTAGGATGTGTCGTGTCACCTTAAAGATCTCGTCGAGCTGATTAATTTGAATCTTTGTTGAAGAAGTTTGGAGTTGATTTGGTGAAGTTATCGAGTTTCAAATTTGGAAAAGTCGCAAAAGTTGCATGGTTAAGCACATAAAGTACTATTTATCGTGGAAACTCTTCACGATGCAATTAGGATGTGTCATGTCACTTTAAAGATCTCGTCGAGCTGATTAATTTGAATCTTTGTTGAAGAAGTTTGGAGTTGATTTGGTGAAGTTATCGAGTCTCAAAGATGGAAAAGTCTTAAAAGTTGTGTGTTTGAGCACATAAAGTACTATTTATCCTGGAAACTCTACAAGATGCAATTAGGATGTGTCATGTAACCTTAAAGATCTCGTCGAGCTGATTAATTTGAATCTTTGTTGAAGAAGTTTGGAGTTGATTTGGTGAAGTTATCGAGTCTCAAAGTTGGAAAAGTCTCAAAAGTTACGTGGTTAAGCACATAAAGTACTATTTATCGTGGAAACTCTACAAAATGCAATTAGGATGTGTCGTGTCACCTTAAACATCTCGTCGAGCTGATTAATTTGAATCTTCGATTAAGAAATTTGGAGTTTGTTTGGTGAAGTTATCGAGTCTCAAAGTTGGAAAAGTCTCAAAAGTTGCGTATTTGAGCACATACAGTACTATTTATCGTGGAAACTCTACAAAATGCAATTAGGATGTGTCATGTAACCTTAAAGATCTCGTCGAGCTGATTAATTTGAATCTTTGTTTAAGAAGTTTGGAGTTGATTTGGTGAAGTTATCGAGTCTCAAAGTTGGAAAAGTCTCAAAAGTTACGTGGTTAAGCACATAAAGTACTATTTATCGTGGAAACTCTACAAAATGCAATTAGGATGTGTCGTGTCACTTTAAACATCTCGTCGAGCTGATTAATTTGAATCTTCGATTAAGAAATTTGGAGTTTGTTTGGTGAAGTTATCGAGTCTCAAAGTTGGAAAAGTCTCAAAAGTTGCGTATTTGAGCACATACAGTACTATTTATCGTGGAAACTCTACAAGATGCAATTAGGATGTGTCATGTCACTTTAAAGATCTCGTCGAGCTGATTAATTTGAATCTTTGTTGAAGAAGTTTGGAGTTGATTTGGTGAAGTTATCGAGTCTCAAAGTTGGAAAAGTCTCAAAAGTTGCGTATTTGAGCACATACAGTACTATTTATCGTGGAAACTCTACAAGATGCAATTAGGATGTGTCATGTCACTTTAAAGATCTCGTCGAGCTGATTAATTTAAATCTTTGTTGAAGAAGTTTGGAGTTGATTTGGTGAAGTTATCGAGTCTCAAAGTTGGAAAAGTCTCAAAAGTTGCGTGTTTGAGCCCATAAAGTACTATTTATCGTGGAAACTCTTCAAGATGCAATTAGGATGCGTCGTGTCACCTTAAAGATCTCGTCGAGCTGATTAATTTGAATCTGCGATTAAGAAGTTTGGAGTTGATTTGGTGAAGTTATCGAGTCTCAAAGTTGGAAAAGTCTCAAAAGTTGCGTGGTTAAGCACATAAAGTCCTATTTATCCTGGAAACTCTTCAAGATGCAATTAGGATGTGTCGTGTCACCTTAAAGATCTCGTCGAGCTGATTAATTTGAATCTTTGATTAAGAAGTTTATAGTTGATTTGGTGAAGTTATCGAGTCTCAAAGTTGGAAAAGTCTCAAAAGTTGCGTGTTTGAGCCCATAAAGTACTATTTATCGTGGAAACTCTTCAAGATGCAATTAGGATGTGTCATGTAACCTTAAAGATCTCGTCGAGCTGATTAAATTGAATCTTTGTTGAAGAAGTTTGGAGTTGATTTAGTGAAGTTATCGAGTCTCAAAGTTGGAAAAGTCTCAAAAGTTGCGTGGTTAAGCACATAAAGTCCTATTTATCCTGGAAACTCTTCAAGATGCAATTAGGATGTGTCATGTAACCTTAAAGATCTCGTCGAGCTGATTAATTTGAATCTTTGTTGAAGAAGTTTGGAGTTGATTTGGTGAAGTTATCGAGTCTCAAAGTTGGAAAAGTCTCAAAAGTTGCGTATTTGAGCACATACAGTACTATTTATCGTGGAAACTCTACAAGATGCAATTAGGATGTGTCATGTCACTTTAAAGATCTCGTCGAGCTGATTAATTTGAATCTTTGTTGAAGAAGTTTGGAGTTGATTTGGTGAAGTTATCGAGTCTCAAAGATGGAAAAGTCTTAAAAGTTGTGTGTTTGAGCACATAAAGTACTATTTATCCTGGAAACTCTACAAGATGCAATTAGGATGTGTCATGTAACCTTAAAGATCTCGTCGAGCTGATTAATTTGAATCTTTGTTGAAGAAGTTTGGAGTTGATTTGGTGAAGTTATCGAGTCTCAAAGTTGGAAAAGTCTCAAAAGTTGCGTATTTGAGCCCATAAAGTACTATTTATCGTGGAAACTCTTCAAGATGCAATTAGGATGCGTCGTGTCACCTTAAAGATCTCGTCGAGCTGATTAATTTCAATCTGCGATTAAGAAGTTTGGAGTTGATTTGGTGAAGTTATCGAGTCTCAAAGTTGGAAAAGTCTCAAAAGTTGCGTGTTTGAGCCCACAAAGTACTATTTATCGTGGAAACTCTTCAAGATGCAATTAGGATGTGTCGTGTCACCTTAAAGATCTCGTCGAGCTGATTAATTTGAATCTTTGATTAAGAAGTTTAGAGTTGATTTGGTGAAGTTATCGAGTCTCAAAGTTGGAAAAGTCTCAAAAGTTGCGTGTTTGAGCCCATAAAGTACTATTTATCGTGGAAACTCTTCAAGATGCAATTAGGATGCGTCGTGTCACCTTAAAGATCTCGTCGAGCTGATTAATTTGAATCTGCGATTAAGAAGTTTGGAGTTGATTTGGTGAAGTTATCGAGTCTCAAAGTTGGAAAAGTCTCAAAAGTTGCGTGTTTGAGCCCATAAAGTACTATTTATCGTGGAAACTCTTCAAGATGCAATTAGGATGTGTCATGTCACCTTAAAGATCTCGTCGAGCTGATTAATTTGAATCTTTGTTGAAGAAGTTTGGAGTTGATTTGGTGAAGTTATCGAGTCTCAAAGTTGGAAAAGTCTCAAAAGTTGCGTGTTTGAGCCCATAAAGTACTATTTATCGTGGAAACTCTTCAAGATGCAATTAGGATGCGTCGTGTCACCTTAAAGATCTCGTCGAGCTGATTAATTTGAATCTGCGATTAAGAAGTTTGGAGTTGATTTGGTGAAGTTATCGAGTCTCAAAGTTGGAAAAGTCTCAAAAGTTGCGTGTTTGAGCCCATAAAGTACTATTTATCGTGGAAACTCTTCAAGATGCAATTAGGATGCGTCGTGTCACCTTAAAGATCTCGTCGAGCTGATTAATTTGAATCTGCGATTAAGAAGTTTGGAGTTGATTTGGTGAAGTTATCGAGTCTCAAAGTTGGAAAAGTCTCAAAAGTTGCGTGGTTAAGCACATAAAGTCCTATTTATCCTGGAAACTCTTCAAGATGCAATTAGGATGTGTCGTGTCACCTTAAAGATCTCGTCGAGCTGATTAATTTGAATCTTTGATTAAGAAGTTTATAGTTGATTTGGTGAAGTTATCGAGTCTCAAAGTTGGAAAAGTCTCAAAAGTTGCGTGTTTGAGCCCATAAAGTACTATTTATCGTGGAAACTCTTCAAGATGCAATTAGGATGTGTCATGTAACCTTAAAGATCTCGTCGAGCTGATTAATTTGAATCTTTGATTAAGAAGTTTAGAGTTGATTTGGTGAAGTTATCGAGTCTCAAAGTTGGAAAAGTCTCAAAAGTTGCGTGTTTGAGCCCATAAAGTACTATTTATCGTGGAAACTCTTCAAGATGCAATTAGGATGCGTCGTGTCACCTTAAAGATCTCGTCGAGCTGATTAATTTGAATCTGCGATTAAGAAGTTTGGAGTTGATTTGGTGAAGTTATCGAGTCTCAAAGTTGGAAAAGTCTCAAAAGTTGCGTGTTTGAGCCCATAAAGTACTATTTATCGTGGAAACTCTTCAAGATGCAATTAGGATGTGTCATGTCACCTTAAAGATCTCGTCGAGCTGATTAATTTGAATCTTTGTTGAAGAAGTTTGGAGTTGATTTGGTGAAGTTATCGAGTCTCAAAGTTGGAAAAGTCTCAAAAGTTGCGTGTTTGAGCCCATAAAGTACTATTTATCGTGGAAACTCTTCAAGATGCAATTAGGATGCGTCGTGTCACCTTAAAGATCTCGTCGAGCTGATTAATTTGAATCTGCGATTAAGAAGTTTGGAGTTGATTTGGTGAAGTTATCGAGTCTCAAAGTTGGAAAAGTCTCAAAAGTTGCGTGTTTGAGCCCATAAAGTACTATTTATCGTGGAAACTCTTCAAGATGCAATTAGGATGCGTCGTGTCACCTTAAAGATCTCGTCGAGCTGATTAATTTGAATCTGCGATTAAGAAGTTTGGAGTTGATTTGGTGAAGTTATCGAGTCTCAAAGTTGGAAAAGTCTCAAAAGTTGCGTGGTTAAGCACATAAAGTCCTATTTATCCTGGAAACTCTTCAAGATGCAATTAGGATGTGTCGTGTCACCTTAAAGATCTCGTCGAGCTGATTAATTTGAATCTTTGATTAAGAAGTTTATAGTTGATTTGGTGAAGTTATCGAGTCTCAAAGTTGGAAAAGTCTCAAAAGTTGCGTGTTTGAGCCCATAAAGTACTATTTATCGTGGAAACTCTTCAAGATGCAATTAGGATGTGTCATGTAACCTTAAAGATCTCGTCGAGCTGATTAAATTGAATCTTTGTTGAAGAAGTTTGGAGTTGATTTAGTGAAGTTATCGAGTCTCAAAGTTGGAAAAGTCTCAAAAGTTGCGTGGTTAAGCACATAAAGTCCTATTTATCCTGGAAACTCTTCAAGATGCAATTAGGATGTGTCATGTCACTTTAAAGATCTCGTCGAGCTGATTAATTTGAATCTTTGATTAAGAAGTTTAGAGTTGATTTGGTGAAGTTATCGAGTCTCAAAGTTGGAAAAGTCTCAAATGTTGCGTGTTTGAGCCCATAAAGTACTATTTATCGTGGAAACTCTTCAAGATGCAATTAGGATGTGTCATGTAACCTTAAAGATCTCGTCGAGCTGATTAAATTGAATCTTTGTTGAAGAAGTTTGGAGTTGATTTAGTGAAGTTATCGAGTCTCAAAGTTGGAAAAGTCTCAAAAGTTGCGTGGTTAAGCACATAAAGTCCTATTTATCCTGGAAACTCTTCAAGATGCAATTAGGATGTGTCATGTCACTTTAAAGATCTCGTCGAGCTGATTAATTTGAATCTTTGTTGAAGAAGTTTGTAGTTGATTTGGTGAAGTTATCGAGTCTCAAAGATGGAAAAGTCTTAAAAGTTGTGTGTTTGAGCACATAAAGTACTATTTATCCTGGAAACTCTACAAGATGCAATTAGGATGTGTCATGTAACCTTAAAGATCTCGTCGAGCTGATTAATTTGAATCTGCGATTAAGAAGTTTGGAGTTGATTTGGTGAAGTTATCGAGTCTCAAAGTTGGAAAAGTCTCAAAAGTTGCGTGTTTGAGCCCATAAAGTACTATTTATCGTGGAAACTCTTCAAGATGCAATTAGGATGCGTCGTGTCACCTTAAAGATCTCGTCGAGCTGATTAATTTGAATCTGCGATTAAGAAGTTTGGAGTTGATTTGGTGAAGTTATCGAGTCTCAAAGTTGGAAAAGTCTCAAAAGTTGCGTGTTTGAGCCCATAAAGTACTATTTATCGTGGAAACTCTTCAAGATGCAATTAGGATGCGTCGTGTCACCTTAAAGATCTCGTCGAGCTGATTAATTTGAATCTGCGATTAAGAAGTTTGGAGTTGATTTGGTGAAGTTATCGAGTCTCAAAGTTGGAAAAGTCTCAAAAGTTGCGTGTTTGAGCCCATAAAGTACTATTTATCGTGGAAACTCTTCAAGATGCAATTAGGATGTGTCATGTAACCTTAAAGATCTCGTCGAGCTGATTAATTTGAATCTTTGTTGAAGAAGTTTGGAGTTGATTTGGTGAAGTTATCGAGTCTCAAAGTTGGAAAAGTCTCAAAAGTTGCGTATTTGAGCACATAAAGTACTATTTATCCTGGAAACTCTTCAAGATGCAATTAGGATGTGTCTTGTAACCTTAAAGATCTCGTCGAGCTGATTAATTTGAATCTTTGTTGAAGAAGTTTGTATTTGATTTGGTGAAGTTATCGAGTCTCAAAGATGGAAAAGTCTTAAAAGTTGCGTGTTTGAGCACATAAAGTACTATTTATCCTGGAAACTCTTCAAGATGCAATTAGGATGTGTCATGTAACCTTAAATATCTCGTCGAGCTGAATAATTTGAATCTTTGTTGAAGAAGTTTGGAGTTGATTTGGTGAAGTTATCGAGTCTCAAAGTTGGAAAAGTCTCAAAAGTTGCGTGGTTAAGCACATAAAGTCCTATTTATCCTGGAAACTCTTCAAGATGCAATTAGGATGTGTCATGTCACTTTAAAGATCTCGTCGAGCTGATTAATTTGAATCTTTGTTGAAGAAGTTTGTAGTTGATTTGGTGAAGTTATCGAGTCTCACAATTAGAAAAGTCTCAAAAGTTGCGTGGTTAAGCACATAAAGTACTATTTATCGTGGAAACTCTTCAAGATGCAATTAGGATGTGTCATGTAACCTTAAAGATCTCGTCGAGCTGATTAATTTGAATCTTTGTTGAAGAAGTTTGGAGTTGATTTGGTGAAGTTATCGAGTCTCAAAGTTGGAAAAGTCTAAAAAGTTACGTGGTTAAGCACATAAAGTCCTATTTATCCTGGAAACTCTTCAAGATGCAATTAGGATGTGTCATGTAACCTTAAATATCTCGTCGAGCTGATTAATTTGAATCTTTGTTTAAGAAGTTTGGAGTTGATTTGGTGAAGTTATCGAGTCTCAAAGTTGGAAAAGTCTCAAAAGTTGCATGGTTAAGCACATAAAGTACTATTTATCCTCGAAACTCTTCAAGATACAATTAGGATGTGTCGTGTCACCTTAAAGATCTCGTCGAGCTGATTAATTTGAATCTTTGTTGAAGAAGTTTGGAGTTGATTTGGTGAAGTTATCGAGTCTCAAAGTTGGAAAAGTCTCAAAAGTTGCGTGGTTAAGCACATAAAGTCCTATTTATCGTGGAAACTCTACAAAATGCAATTAGGATGTGTCGTGTCACCTTAAACATCTCGTCGAGCTGATTAAATTGAATCTTCGATTAAGAAGTTTGGAGTTGATTTGGTGAAGTTATCGAGTCTCAAAGTTGGAAAAGTCTCAAAAGTTGCATGGTTAAGCACATAAAGTCCTATTTATCCTGGAAACTCTTCAAGATGCAATTAGGATGTGTCATGTAACCTTAAATATCTCGTCGAGCTGATTAATTTGAATCTTTGTTGAAGAAGTTTGGAGTTGATTTGGTGAAGTTATCGAGTCTCAAAGTTGGAAAAGTCTCAAAAGTTGCGTGGTTAAGCACATAAAGTCCTATTTATCCTGGAAACTCTTCAAGATGCAATTAGGATGTGTCGTGTCACCTTAAACATCTCGTCGAGCTGATTAAATTGAATCTTCGATTAAGAAGTTTGGAGTTGATTTGGTGAAGTTATCGAGTCTCACAATTAGAAAAGTCTTAAAACTTGCGTGGTTAAGCACATAAAGTACTATTTATCGTGGAAACTCTTCAAGATGCAATTAGGATGTGTCATGTAACTTTAAAGATCTCGTCGAGCTGATTAATTTGAATCTTTGTTTAAGAAGTTTGGAGTTGATTTGGTGAAGTTATCGAGTCTCAAAGTTGGAAAAGTCTCAAAAGTTGCGTGGTTAAGCACATAAAGTCCTATTTATCCTGGAAACTCTTCAAGATGCAATTAGGATGTGTCATGTCACTTTAAAGATCTCGTCGAGCTGATTAATTTGAATCTTTGATTAAGAAGTTTAGAGTTGATTTGGTGAAGTTATCGAGTCTCAAAGTTGGAAAAGTCTCAAATGTTGCGTGTTTGAGCCCATAAAGTACTATTTATCGTGGAAACTCTTCAAGATGCAATTAGGATGTGTCATGTAACCTTAAAGATCTCGTCGAGCTGATTAAATTGAATCTTTGTTGAAGAAGTTTGGAGTTGATTTAGTGAAGTTATCGAGTCTCAAAGTTGGAAAAGTCTCAAAAGTTGCGTTTTTGAGCCCATAAAGTACTATTTATCGTGGAAACTCTTCAAGATGCAATTAGGATGCGTCGTGTCACCTTAAAGATCTCGTCGAGCTGATTAATTTGAATCTGCGATTAAGAAGTTTGGAGTTGATTTGGTGAAGTTATCGAGTCTCAAAGTTGGAAAAGTCTCAAAAGTTGCGTGTTTGAGCCCATAAAGTACTATTTATCGTGGAAACTCTTCAAGATGCAATTAGGATGTGTCGTGTCACCTTAAAGATCTCGTCGAGCTGATTAATTTGAATCTTTGATTAAGAAGTTTATAGTTGATTTGGTGAAGTTATCGAGTCTCAAAGTTGGAAAAGTCTCAAAAGTTGCGTGTTTGAGCCCATAAAGTACTATTTATCGTGGAAACTCTTCAAGATGCAATTAGGATGTGTCATGTAACCTTAAAGATCTCGTCGAGCTGATTAATTTGAATCTTTGATGAAGAAGTTTGGAGTTGATTTGGTGAAGTTATCGAGTCTCAAAGTTGGAAAAGTCTCAAAAGTTGCGTGGTTAAGCACATAAAGTCCTATTTATCCTGGAAACTCTTCAAGATGCAATTAGGATGTGTCATGTCACTTTAAAGATCTCGTCGAGCTGATTAATTTGAATCTTTGTTGAAGAAGTTTGGAGTTGATTTGGTGAAGTTATCGAGTCTCAAAGTTGGAAAAGTCTCAAAAGTTGCGTATTTGAGCACATACAGTACTATTTATCGTGGAAATTCTACAAGATGCAATTAGGATGTGTCATGTCACTTTAAAGATCTCGTCGAGCTGATTAATTTGGATCTTTGTTGAAGAAGTTTGGAGTTGATTTGGTGAAGTTATCGAGTCTCAAAGTTGGAAAAGTCTCAAAAGTTGCGTGTTTGAGCCCATAAAGTACTATTTATCGTGGAAACTCTTCAAGATGCAATTAGGATGTGTCATGTAACCTTAAAGATCTCGTCGAGCTGATTAATTTGAATCTTTGTTGAAGAAGTTTGGAGTTGATTTGGTGAAGTTATCGAGTCTCAAAGTTGGAAAAGTCTCAAAAGTTGCGTATTTGAGCACATAAAGTACTATTTATCCTGGAAACTCTTCAAGATGCAATTAGGATGTGTCTTGTAACCTTAAAGATCTCGTCGAGCTGATTAATTTGAATCTTTGTTGAAGAAGTTTGTATTTGATTTGGTGAAGTTATCGAGTCTCAAAGATGGAAAAGTCTTAAAAGTTGCGTGTTTGAGCACATAAAGTACTATTTATCCTGGAAACTCTTCAAGATGCAATTAGGATGTGTCATGTAACCTTAAATATCTCGTCGAGCTGAATAATTTGAATCTTTGTTGAAGAAGTTTGGAGTTGATTTGGTGAAGTTATCGAGTCTCAAAGTTGGAAAAGTCTCAAAAGTTGCGTGGTTAAGCACATAAAGTCCTATTTATCCTGGAAACTCTTCAAGATGCAATTAGGATGTGTCATGTCACTTTAAAGATCTCGTCGAGCTGATTAATTTGAATCTTTGTTGAAGAAGTTTGTAGTTGATTTGGTGAAGTTATCGAGTCTCACAATTAGAAAAGTCTCAAAAGTTGCGTGGTTAAGCACATAAAGTACTATTTATCGTGGAAACTCTTCAAGATGCAATTAGGATGTGTCATGTAACCTTAAAGATCTCGTCGAGCTGATTAATTTGAATCTTTGTTGAAGAAGTTTGGAGTTGATTTGGTGAAGTTATCGAGTCTCAAAGTTGGAAAAGTCTAAAAAGTTACGTGGTTAAGCACATAAAGTCCTATTTATCCTGGAAACTCTTCAAGATGCAATTAGGATGTGTCATGTAACCTTAAATATCTCGTCGAGCTGATTAATTTGAATCTTTGTTTAAGAAGTTTGGAGTTGATTTGGTGAAGTTATCGAGTCTCAAAGTTGGAAAAGTCTCAAAAGTTGCATGGTTAAGCACATAAAGTACTATTTATCCTCGAAACTCTTCAAGATACAATTAGGATGTGTCGTGTCACCTTAAAGATCTCGTCGAGCTGATTAATTTGAATCTTTGTTGAAGAAGTTTGGAGTTGATTTGGTGAAGTTATCGAGTCTCAAAGTTGGAAAAGTCTCAAAAGTTGCGTGGTTAAGCACATAAAGTCCTATTTATCGTGGAAACTCTACAAAATGCAATTAGGATGTGTCGTGTCACCTTAAACATCTCGTCGAGCTGATTAAATTGAATCTTCGATTAAGAAGTTTGGAGTTGATTTGGTGAAGTTATCGAGTCTCAAAGTTGGAAAAGTCTCAAAAGTTGCGTATTTGAGCACATACAGTACTATTTATCGTGGAAACTCTACAAGATGCAATTAGGATGTGTCATGTAACCTTAAAGATCTCGTCGAGCTGATTAATTTGAATCTTTGTTTAAGAAGTTTGGAGTTGATTTGGTGAAGTTATCGAGTCTCAAAGTTGGAAAAGTCTCAAAAGTTGCGTGTTTGAGCCCATAAAGTACTATTTATCGTGGAAACTCTTCAAGATGCAATTAGGATGTGTCGTGTCACCTTAAAGATCTCGTCGAGCTGATTAATTTGAATCTTTGTTTAAGAAGTATGGAGTTGATTTGGTAAAGTTATCGAGTCTTAAAGTTGGAAAAGTCTCAAAAGTTGCGTGATTAAGCACATAAAGTACTATTTATCCTGGAAACTCTTCAAGATGCAATTAGGATGTGTCATGTCACTTTAAAGATCTCGTCGAGCTGATTAATTTGAATCTTTGTTTAAGAAGTATGGAGTTGATTTGGTAAAGTTATCGAGTCTTAAAGTTGGAAAAGTCTCAAAAGTTGCGTGGTTAAGCACATAAAGTACTATTTATCCTGGAAACTCTTCAAGATGCAATTAGGATGTGTCTTGTAACCTTAAAGATCTCGTCGAGCTGATTAATTTGAATCTTTGTTGAAGAAGTTTGTATTTGATTTGGTGAAGTTATCGAGTCTCAAAGATGGAAAAGTCTTAAAAGTTGCGTGTTTGAGCACATAAAGTACTATTTATCCTGGAAACTCTTCAAGATGCAATTAGGATGTGTCATGTAACCTTAAATATCTCGTCGAGCTGATTAATTTGAATCTTTGTTGAAGAAGTTTGGAGTTGATTTGGTGAAGTTATCGAGTCTCAAAGTTGGAAAAGTCTCAAAAGTTGCGTGGTTAAGCACATAAAGTCCTATTTATCCTGGAAACTCTTCAAGATGCAATTAGGATGTGTCATGTCACTTTAAAGATCTCGTCGAGCTGATTAATTTGAATCTTTGTTGAAGAAGTTTGTAGTTGATTTGGTGAAGTTATCGAGTCTCACAATTAGAAAAGTCTCAAAAGTTGCGTGGTTAAGCACATAAAGTACTATTTATCGTGGAAACTCTTCAAGATGCAATTAGGATGTGTCATGTAACCTTAAAGATCTCGTCGAGCTGATTAATTTGAATCTTTGTTGAAGAAGTTTGGAGTTGATTTGGTGAAGTTATCGAGTCTCAAAGTTGGAAAAGTCTAAAAAGTTACGTGGTTAAGCACATAAAGTCCTATTTATCCTGGAAACTCTTCAAGATGCAATTAGGATGTGTCATGTCACTGTAAAGATCTCGTCGAGCTGATTAATTTGAATCTTCGATTAAGAAATTTGGAGTTTGTTTGGTGAAGTTTTTGAATCTCAAAGTTGGAAAAGTCTCAAAAGTTACGTGGTTAAGCACATAAAGTACTATTTATCGTGGAAACTCTACAAGATGCAATTAGGATGTGTCATGTCACTTTAAAGATCTCGTCGAGCTGATTAATTTGAATCTTTGTTTAAGAAGTTTGGAGTTGATTTGGTGAAGTTATCGAGTCTCAAAGTTGGAAAAGTCTCAAAAGTTGCATGGTTAAGCACATAAAGTACTATTTATCCTCGAAACTCTTCAAGATACAATTAGGATGTGTCGTGTCACCTTAAAGATCTCGTCGAGCTGATTAATTTGAATCTTTGTTGAAGAAGTTTGGAGTTGATTTGGTGAAGTTATAGAGTCTCAAAGTTGGAAAAGTCTCAAAAGTTGCGTGTTTGAGCCCATAAAGTACTATTTATCGTGGAAACTCTTCAAGATACAATTAGGATGTGTCATGTAACCTTAAAGATCTCGTCGAGCTGATTAATTTGAATCTTTGTTGAAGAAGTTTGGAGTTGATTTGGTGAAGTTATAGAGTCTCAAAGTTGGAAAAGTCTCAAAAGTTGCGTGTTTGAGCCCATAAAGTACTATTTATCCTGGAAACTCTTCAAGATGCAATTAGGATGTGTCATGTCACTGTAAAGATCTCGTCGAGCTGATTAATTTGAATCTTCGATTAAGAAATTTGGAGTTGATTTGGTGAAGTTATAGAGTCTCAAAGTTGGAAAAGTCTCAAAAGTTGCGTGTTTGAGCCCATAAAGTACTATTTATCGTGGAAACTCTTCAAGATGCAATTAGGATGTGTCATGTAACCTTAAAGATCTCGTCGAGCTGATTAATTTGAATCTTTGTTGAAGAAGTTTGGAGTTGATTTGGTGAAGTTATCGAGTCTCAAATTTGGAAAAGTCTCAAAAGTTACGTGGTTAAGCACATAAAGTACTATTTATCGTGGAAACTCTACAAAATGCAATTAGGATGTGTCGTGTCACCTTAAAGATCTCGTCGAGCTGATTAATTTGAATCTTTGTTGAAGAAGTTTGGAGTTGATTTGGTGAAGTTATCAAGTCTCAAAGTTGGAAAAGTCCCAAAAGTTGCGTATTTGAGCACATACAGTACTATTTATCGTGGAAACTCTACAAGATGCAATTAGGATGTGTCATGTAACCTTAAAGATCTCGTCGAGCTGATTAATTTGAATCTTTGTTGAAGAAGTTTGGAGTTGATTTGGTGAAGTTATCGAGTCTCAAAGATGGAAAAGTCTCAAAAGTTGCGTGGTTAAGCACATAAAGTCCTATTTATCCTGGAAACTCTTCAAGATGCAATTAGGATGTGTCATGTCACTTTAAAGATCTCGTCGAGCTGATTAATTTGAATCTTTGTTTAAGAAGTTTGGAGTTGATTTGGTGAAGTTATCGAGTTTCAAATTTGGAAAAGTCGCAAAAGTTGCATGGTTAAGCACATAAAGTAGTATTTATCCTCGAAACTCTTCAAGATGCAATTAGGATGTGTCATGTCACTTTAAAGATCTCGTCGAGCTGATTAATTTGAATCTTTGTTGAAGAAGTTTGGAGTTGATTTGGTGAAGTTATCGAGTCTCAAAGATGGAAAAGTCTTAAAAGTTGCGTGTTTGAGCACATAAAGTACAATTTATCCTGGAAACTCTTCAAGATGTAATTAGGATGTGTCATGTAACCTTAAAGATCTCGTCGAGCTGATTAATTTGAATCTTTGTTGAAGAAGTTTGGAGTTGATTTGGTGAAGTTATCGAGTCTCAAAGTTGGAAAAGTCTTAAAACTTGCGTGTTTGAGCACATAAAGTACTATTTATCGTGGAAACTCTTCAAGATGCAATTAGGATGTGTCATGTAACCTTAAAGATCTCGTCGAGCTGATTAATTTGAATCTTTGTTGAAGAAGTTTGGAGTTGATTTGGTGAAGTTATCGAGTCTCAAAGTTGGAAAAGTCTCAAAAGTTGCGTGGTTAAGCACATAAAGTCCTATTTATCCTGGAAACTCTTCAAGATGCAATTAGGATGTGTCATGTCACTTTAAAGATCTTGTCGAGCTGATTAATTTGAATCTTTGTTGAAGAAGTTTGGAGTTGATTTGGTGAAGTTATCGAGTCTTAAAGTTGGAAAAGTCTCAAAAGTTGTGTGGTTAAGCACATAAAGTACTATTTATCCTGGAAACTCTTCAAGATGCAATTAGGATGTGTCTTGTAACCTTAAAAATCTCGTCGAGGTGATTAATTTGAATCTTTGTTTAAGAAGTTTGGAGTTGATTTGGTGAAGTTATCGAGTTTCAAATTTGGAAAAGTCGCAAAAGTTGCATGGTTAAGCACATAAAGTACTATTTATCCTCGAAACTCTTCAAGATGCAATTAGGATGTGTCGTGTCACCTTAAAGATCTCGTCGAGCTGATTAATTTGAATCTTTGTTGAAGAAGTTTGGAGTTGATTTGGTGAAGTTATCGAGTCTCAAAGTTGGAAAAGTCTTAAAACTTGCGTGTTTGAGCACATAAAGTACTATTTATCCTGGAAACTCTTCAAGATGCAATTAGTATGTGTCATGTCACTTTAAAGATCTCGTCGAGCTGATTAATTTGAATCTTTGTTGAAGAAGTTTGGAGTTGATTTGGTGAAGTTATCGAGTCTCAAAGTTGGAAAAGTCTCAAAAGTTGCGTGGTTAAGCACATAAAGTCCTATTTATCCTGGAAACTCTTCAAGATGCAATTAGGATGTGTCATGTCACTTTAAAGATCTCGTCGAGCTGATTAATTTGAATCTTTGTTGAAGAAGTTTGTAGTTGATTTGGTGAAGTTATCGAGTCTCAAAATTAGAAAAGTCTCAAAAGTTGCGTGGTTAAGCACATAAAGTACTCTTTATCGTGGAAACTCTTCACGATGCAATTAGGATGTGTCATGTAACCTTAAAGATCTCGTCGAGCTGATTAATTTGAATCTTTGTTGAAGAAGTTTGGAGTTGATTTGGTGAAGTTATCGCGTCTCAAAGTTGGAAAAGTCTCAAAAGTTGCGTGGTTAAGCACATAAAGTCCTATTTATCCTGGAAACTCTTCAAGATGCAATTAGGATGTGTCATGTCACTTTAAAGATCTCGTCGAGCTGATTAATTTGAATCTTTGTTTAAGAAGTATGGAGTTGATTTGGTAAAGTTATCGAGTCTTAAAGTTGGAAAAGTCTCAAAAGTTGCGTGGTTAAGCACATAAAGTACTATTTATCCTGGAAACTCTTCAAGATGCAATTAGGATGTGTCTTGTAACCTTAAAGATCTCGTCGAGGTGATTAATTTGAATCTTTGTTTAAGAAGTTTGGAGTTGATTTGGTGAAGTTATCGAGTTTCAAATTTGGAAAAGTCGCAAAAGTTGCATGGTTAAGCACATAAAGTACTATTTATCCTCGAAACTCTTCAAGATACAATTAGGATGTGTCGTGTCACCTTAAAGATCTCGTCGAGCTGATTAATTTGAATCTTTGTTGAAGAAGTTTGGAGTTGATTTGGTGAAGTTATCGAGTCTCAAAGTTGGAAAAGTCTCAAAAGTTGCGTGGTTAAGCACATAAAGTCCTATTTATCCTGGAAACTCTTCAAGATGCAATTAGGATGTGTCATGTCACTTTAAAGATCTCGTCGAGCTGATTAATTTGAATCTTTGTTGAAGAAGTTTGTAGTTGATTTGGTGAAGTTATCGAGTCTCACAATTAGAAAAGTCTCAAAAGTTGCGTGGTTAAGCACATAAAGTACTATTTATCGTGGAAACTCTTCAAGATGCAATTAGGATGTGTCATGTAACCTTAAAGATCTCGTCGAGCTGATTAATTTGAATCTTTGTTGAAGAAGTTTGGAGTTGATTTGGTGAAGTTATCGAGTCTCAAAGTTGGAAAAGTCTAAAAAGTTACGTGGTTAAGCACATAAAGTCCTATTTATCCTGGAAACTCTTCAAGATGCAATTAGGATGTGTCATGTCACTTTAAAGATCTCGTCGAGCTGATTAATTTGAATCTTTGTTTAAGAAGTATGGAGTTGATTTGGTAAAGTTATCGAGTCTTAAAGTTGGAAAAGTCTCAAAAGTTGCGTGGTTAAGCACATAAAGTACTATTTATCCTGGAAACTCTTCAAGATGCAATTAGGATGTGTCTTGTAACCTTAAAGATCTCGTCGAGGTGATTAATTTGAATCTTTGTTTAAGAAGTTTGGAGTTGATTTGGTGAAGTTATCGAGTTTCAAATTTGGAAAAGTCGCAAAAGTTGCATGGTTAAGCACATAAAGTACTATTTATCCTGGAAACTCTTCAAGATGCAATTAGGATGTGTCATGTAACCTTAAAGATCTCGTCGAGCTGATTAATTTGAATCTTTGTTGAAGAAGTTTGGAGTTGATTTGGTGAAGTTATCGAGTCTCAAAGTTGGAAAAGTCTCAAAAGTTACGTGGTTAAGCACATAAAGTACTATTTATCGTGGAAACTCTACAAGATGCAATTAGGATGTGTCATGTCACCTTAAAGATCTCGTCGAGCTGATTAATTTGAATCTTTGTTGAAGAAGTTTGGAGTTGATTTGGTGAAGTTATCGAGTCTCAAAGATGGAAAAGTCTTAAAAGTTGCGTGTTTGAGCACATAAAGTACTATTTATTCTGGAAACTCTTCAAGATGCAATTAGTATGTGTCATGTCACTTTAAAGATCTCGTCGAGCTGATTAATTTGAATCTTTGTTGAAGAAGTTTGGAGTTGATTTGGTGAAGTTATCGAGTCTCAAAGTTGGAAAAGTCTCAAAAGTTGCGTGGTTAAGCACATAAAGTCCTATTTATCCTGGAAACTCTTCAAGATGCAATTAGGATGTGTCATGTCACTTTAAAGATCTCGTCGAGCTGATTAATTTGAATCTTTGTTGAAGAAGTTTGTAGTTGATTTGGTGAAGTTATCGAGTCTCACAATTAGAAAAGTCTCAAAAGTTGCGTGGTTAAGCACATAAAGTACTATTTATCGTGGAAACTCTTCAAGATGCAATTAGGATGTGTCATGTAACCTTAAAGATCTCGTCGAGCTGATTAATTTGAATCTTTGTTGAAGAAGTTTGGAGTTGATTTGGTGAAGTTATCGAGTTTCAAATTTGGAAAAGTCGCAAAAGTTGCATGGTTAAGCACATAAAGTACTATTTATCCTCGAAACTCTTCAAGATGCAATTAGGATGTGTCTTATAACCTTAAAGATCTCGTCGAGGTGATTAATTTGAATCTTTGTTTAAGAAGTTTGGAGTTGATTTGGTGAAGTTGTCGAGTTTCAAATTTGGAAAAGTCGCAAAAGTTGCATGGTTAAGCACATAAAGTACTATTTATCCTGGAAACTCTTCAAGATGCAATTAGGATTTGTCATGGAACCTTAAAGATCTCGTCGAGCTGATTAATTTGAATCTTTGTTTAAGAAGTTTGGAGTTGATTTGGTGAAGTTATCGAGTCTCAAAGTTGGAAAAGTCTCAAAAGTTGCGTGGTTAAGCACATAAAGTCCTATTTATCCTGGAAACTCTTCAAGATGCAATTAGGATGTGTCATGTCACTTTAAAGATCTCGTCGAGCTGCTTAATTTGAATCTTTGTTGAAGAAGTTTGGAGTTGATTTGGTGAAGTTATCGAGTCTCAAAGATGGAAAAGTCTTAAAAGTTGCGTGTTTGAGCACATAAAGTACAATTTATCCTGGAAACTCTTCAAGATGCAATTAGGATGTGTCATGTAACCTTAAAGATCTCGTCGAGGTGATTAATTTGAATCTTTGTTTAAGAAGTTTGGAGTTGATTTGGTGAAGTTATCGAGTTTCAAATTTGGAAAAGTCGCAAAAGTTGCATGGTTAAGCACATAAAGTACTATTTATCCTCGAAACTCTTCAAGATGCAATTAGGATGTGTCATGTCACTTTAAAGATCTCGTCGAGCTGATTAATTTGAATCTTTGTTGAAGAAGTTTGGAGTTGATTTGGTGAAGTTATCGAGTCTCAAAGTTGGAAAAGTCTCAAAAGTTACGTGGTTAAGCACATAAAGTACTATTTATCGTGGAAACTCTACAAAATGCAATTAGGATGTGTCGTGTCATCTTAAAGATCTCGTCGAGCTGATTAATTTGAATCTTTGTTGAAGAAGTTTGGAGTTGATTTGGTGAAGTTATCGAGTCTCAAAGATGGAAAAGTCTCAAAAGTTGCGTGGTTAAGCACATAAAGTCCTATTTATCCTGGAAACTCTTCAAGATGCAATTAGGATGTGTCTTATAACCTTAAAGATCTCGTCGAGCTGATTAATTTGAATCTTTGTTTAAGAAGTTTGGAGTTGATTTGGTGAAGTTATCGAGTTTCAAATTTGGAAAAGTCGCAAAAGTTGCATGGTTAAGCACATAAAGTAGTATTTATCCTCGAAACTCTTCAAGATGCAATTAGGATGTGTCATGTCACTTTAAAGATCTCGTCGAGCTGATTAATTTGAATCTTTGTTGAAGAAGTTTGGAGTTGATTTGGTGAAGTTATCGAGTCTCAAAGATGGAAAAGTCTTAAAAGTTGCGTGTTTGAGCACATAAAGTACAATTTATCCTGGAAACTCTTCAAGATGCAATTAGGATGTGTCATGTAACCTTAAAGATCTCGTCGAGGTGATTAATTTGAATCTTTGTTTAAGAAGTTTGGAGTTGATTTGGTGAAGTTATCGAGTTTCAAATTTGGAAAAGTCTCAAAAGTTGCGTGGTTAAGCACATAAAGTCCTATTTATCCTGGAAACTCTTCAAGATGCAATTAGGATGTGTCATGTCACTTTAAAGATCTCGTCGAGCTGATTAATTTGAATCTTTGTTGAAGAAGTTTGGAGTTGATTTGGTGAAGTTATCGAGTTTCAAATTTGGAAAAGTCGCAAAAGTTGCATGGTTAAGCACATAAAGTACTATTTATCCTCGAAACTCTTCAAGATGCAATTAGGATGTGTCTTGTAACCTTAAAGATCTCGTCGAGGTGATTAATTTGAATCTTTGTTTAAGAAGTTTGGAGTTGATTTGGTGAAGTTATCGAGTTTCAAATTTGGAAAAGTCGCAAAAGTTGCATGGTTAAGCACATAAAGTACTATTTATCCTGGAAACTCTTCAAGATGCAATTAGGATGTGTCATGTAACCTTAAAGATCTCGTCGAGCTGATTAATTTGAATCTTTGTTGAAGAAGTTTGGAGTTGATTTGGTGAAGTTATCGAGTCTCAAAGATGGAAAAGTCTTAAAAGTTGCGTGTTTGAGCACATAAAGTACTATTTATTCTGGAAACTCTTCAAGATGCAATTAGTATGTGTCATGTCACTTTAAAGATCTCGTCGAGCTGATTAATTTGAATCTTTGTTTAAGAAGTTTGGAGTTGATTTGGTGAAGTTATCGAGTTTCAAATTTGGAAAAGTCGCAAAAGTTGCATGGTTAAGCACATAAAGTACTATTTATCCTCGAAACTCTTCAAGATGCAATTAGGATGTGTCTTATAACCTTAAAGATCTCGTCGAGGTGATTAATTTGAATCTTTGTTTAAGAAGTTTGGAGTTGATTTGGTGAAGTTGTCGAGTTTCAAATTTGGAAAAGTCGCAAAAGTTGCATGGTTAAGCACATAAAGTACTATTTATCCTGGAAACTCTTCAAGATGCAATTAGGATGTGTCATGTAACCTTAAAGATCTCGTCGAGCTGATTAATTTGAATCTTTGTTGAAGAAGTTTGGAGTTGATTTGGTGAAGTTATCGAGTCTCAAAGATGGAAAAGTCTTAAAAGTTGCGTGTTTGAGCACATAAAGTACTATTTATTCTGGAAACTCTTCAAGATGCAATTAGTATGTGTCATGTCACTTTAAAGATCTCGTCGAGCTGATTAATTTGAATCTTTGTTTAAGAAGTTTGGAGTTGATTTGGTGAAGTTATCGAGTTTCAAATTTGGAAAAGTCGCAAAAGTTGCATGGTTAAGCACATAAAGTACTATTTATCCTCGAAACTCTTCAAGATGCAATTAGGATGTGTCTTATAACCTTAAAGATCTCGTCGAGGTGATTAATTTGAATCTTTGTTTAAGAAGTTTGGAGTTGATTTGGTGAAGTTGTCGAGTTTCAAATTTGGAAAAGTCGCAAAAGTTGCATGGTTAAGCACATAAAGTACAATTTATCCTGGAAACTCTTCAAGATGCAATTAGGATGTGTCATGTAACCTTAAAGATCTCGTCGAGGTGATTAATTTGAATCTTTGTTTAAGAAGTTTGGAGTTGATTTGGTGAAGTTATCGAGTTTCAAATTTGGAAAAGTCGCAAAAGTTGCATGGTTAAGCACATAAAGTACTATTTATCCTCGAAACTCTTCAAGATGCAATTAGGATGTGTCATGTCACTTTAAAGATCTCGTCGAGCTGATTAATTTGAATCTTTGTTTAAGAAGTATGGAGTTGATTTGGTAAAGTTATCGAGTCTTAAAGTTGGAAAAGTCTCAAAAGTTGCGTGGTTAAGCACATAAAGTATTATTTATCCTGGAAACTCTTCAAGATGCAATTAGGATGTGTCATGTCACTTTAAAGATCTCGTCGAGCTGATTAATTTGAATCTTTGTTGAAGAAGTTTGGAGTTGATTTGGTGAAGTTATCGAGTCTCAAAGTTGGAAAAGTCTCAAAAGTTACGTGCTTAAGCACATAAAGTACTATTTATCGTGGAAACTCTACAAGATGCAATTAGGATGTGTCATGTCACCTTAAAGATCTCGTCGAGGTGATTAATTTGAATCTTTGTTTAAGAAGTTTGGAGTTGATTTGGTGAAGTTGTCGAGTTTCAAATTTGGAAAAGTCGCAAAAGTTGCATGGTTAAGCACATAAAGTACTATTTATCCTGGAAACTCTTCAAGATGCAATTAGTATGTGTCATGTCACTTTAAAGATCTCGTCGAGCTGATTAATTTGAATCTTTGTTGAAGAAGTTTGGAGTTGATTTGGTGAAGTTATCGAGTCTCAAAGATGGAAAAGTCTTAAAAGTTGCGTGTTTGAGCACATAAAGTACAATTTATCCTGGAAACTCTTCAAGATGCAATTAGGATGTGTCATGTAACCTTAAAGATCTCGTCGAGCTGATTAATTTGAATCTTTGTTTAAGAAGTTTGGAGTTGATTTGATGAAGTTATCGAGTCTCAAATTTGGAAAAGTCGCAAAAGTTGCGTGGTTAAGCACATAAAGTACTATTTATCCTGGAAACTCTTCAAGATGCAATTAGTATGTGTCATGTAACCTTAAAGATCTCGTTGAGCTCATTAATTTGAATCTTTGTTTAAGAAGTTTGGAGTTGATTTGGTGAAGTTGTCGAGTTTCAAATTTGGAAAAGTCGCAAAAGTTGCGTGGTTAAGCACATAAAGTACTATTTATCCTGGAAACTCTTCAAGATGCAATTAGGATGTGTCATGTAACCTTAAAGATCTCGTTGAGCTGATTAATTTGAATCTTTGTTTAAGAAGTTTGGAGTTGATTTGGTGAAGTTGTCGAGTATCAAATTTGGAAAAGTCGCAAAAGTTGCATGGTTAAGCACATAAAGTACTATTTATCCTGGAAACTCTTCAAGATGCAATTAGGATTTGTCATGTAACCTTAAAGATCTCGTCGAGCTGATTAATTTGAATCTTTGTTTAAGAAGTTTGGAGTTGATTTGGTGAAGTTATCGAGTCTCAAAGTTGGAAAAGTCTCAAAAGTTGCGTGGTTAAGCACATAAAGTCCTATTTATCCTGGAAACTCTTCAAGATGCAATTAGGATGTGTCATGTCACTTTAAAGATCTCGTCGAGCTGATTAATTTGAATCTTTGTTGAAGAAGTTTGGAGTTGATTTGGTGAAGTTATCGAGTTTCAAATTTGGAAAAGTCGCAAAAGTTGCATGGTTAAGCACATAAAGTACTATTTATCCTCGAAACTCTTCAAGATGCAATTAGGATGTGTCTTGTAACCTTAAAGATCTCGTCGAGGTGATTAATTTGAATCTTTGTTTAAGAAGTTTGGAGTTGATTTGGTGAAGTTATCGAGTTTCAAATTTGGAAAAGTCGCAAAAGTTGCATGGTTAAGCACATAAAGTACTATTTATCCTGGAAACTCTTCAAGATGCAATTAGGATGTGTCATGTAACCTTAAAGATCTCGTCGAGCTGATTAATTTGAATCTTTGTTGAAGAAGTTTGGAGTTGATTTGGTGAAGTTATCGAGTCTCAAAGTTGGAAAAGTCTCAAAAGTTACGTGGTTAAGCACATAAAGTACTATTTATCGTGGAAACTCTACAAGATGCAATTAGGATGTGTCATGTCACCTTAAAGATCTCGTCGAGCTGATTAATTTGAATCTTTGTTGAAGAAGTTTGGAGTTGATTTGGTGAAGTTATCGAGTCTCAAAGATGGAAAAGTCTTAAAAGTTGCGTGTTTGAGCACATAAAGTACTATTTATTCTGGAAACTCTTCAAGATGCAATTAGTATGTGTCATGTCACTTTAAAGATCTCGTCGAGCTGATTAATTTGAATCTTTGTTTAAGAAGTTTGGAGTTGATTTGGTGAAGTTATCGAGTTTCAAATTTGGAAAAGTCGCAAAAGTTGCATGGTTAAGCACATAAAGTACTATTTATCCTCGAAACTCTTCAAGATGCAATTAGGATGTGTCTTATAACCTTAAAGATCTCGTCGAGGTGATTAATTTGAATCTTTGTTTAAGAAGTTTGGAGTAGATTTGGTGAAGTTGTCGAGTTTCAAATTTGGAAAAGTCGCAAAAGTTGCATGGTTAAGCACATAAAGTACTATTTATCCTGGAAACTCTTCAAGATGCAATTAGGATTTGTCATGTAACCTTAAAGATCTCGTCGAGCTGATTAATTTGAATCTTTGTTTAAGAAGTTTGGAGTTGATTTGGTGAAGTTATCGAGTCTCAAAGTTGGAAAAGTCTCAAAAGTTGCGTGGTTAAGCACATAAAGTCCTATTTATCCTGGAAACTCTTCAAGATGCAATTAGGATGTGTCATGTCACTTTAAAGATCTCGTCGAGCTGATTAATTTGAATCTTTGTTGAAGAAGTTTGGAGTTGATTTGGTGAAGTTATCGAGTCTCAAAGTTGGAAAAGTCTCAAAAGTTACGTGGTTAAGCACATAAAGTACTATTTATCGTGGAAACTCTACAAAATGCAATTAGGATGTGTCGTGTCATCTTAAAGATCTCGTCGAGCTGATTAATTTGAATCTTTGTTGAAGAAGTTTGGAGTTGATTTGGTGAAGTTATCGAGTCTCAAAGATGGAAAAGTCTCAAAAGTTGCGTGGTTAAGCACATAAAGTCCTATTTATCCTGGAAACTCTTCAAGATGCAATTAGGATGTGTCATGTCACTTTAAAGATCTCGTCGAGCTGATTAATTTGAATCTTTGTTTAAGAAGTTTGGAGTTGATTTGGTGAAGTTATCGAGTCTCAAAGATGGAAAAGTCTTAAAAGTTGCGTGTTTGAGCACATAAAGTACAATTTATCCTGGAAACTCTTCAAGATGCAATTAGGATGTGTCATGTAACCTTAAAGATCTCGTCGAGGTGATTAATTTGAATCTTTGTTTAAGAAGTTTGGAGTTGATTTGGTGAAGTTATCGAGTTTCAAATTTGGAAAAGTCGCAAAAGTTGCATGGTTAAGCACATAAAGTACTATTTATCCTCGAAACTCTTCAAGATGCAATTAGGATGTGTCTTATAACCTTAAAGATCTCGTCGAGCTGATTAATTTGAATCTTTGTTGAAGAAGTTTGGAGTTGATTTGGTGAAGTTATCGAGTCTCAAAGATGGAAAAGTCTCAAAAGTTGCGTGGTTAAGCACATAAAGTCCTATTTATCCTGGAAACTCTTCAAGATGCAATTAGGATGTGTCTTATAACCTTAAAGATCTCGTCGAGCTGATTAATTTGAATCTTTGTTTAAGAAGTTTGGAGTTGATTTGGTGAAGTTATCGAGTTTCAAATTTGGAAAAGTCGCAAAAGTTGCATGGTTAAGCACATAAAGTAGTATTTATCCTCGAAACTCTTCAAGATGCAATTAGGATGTGTCATGTCACTTTAAAGATCTCGTCGAGCTGATTAATTTGAATCTTTGTTGAAGAAGTTTGGAGTTGATTTGGTGAAGTTATCGAGTCTCAAAGATGGAAAAGTCTTAAAAGTTGCGTGTTTGAGCACATAAAGTACAATTTATCCTGGAAACTCTTCAAGATGCAATTAGGATGTGTCATGTAACCTTAAAGATCTCGTCGAGGTGATTAATTTGAATCTTTGTTTAAGAAGTTTGGAGTTGATTTGGTGAAGTTATCGAGTTTCAAATTTGGAAAAGTCTCAAAAGTTGCGTGGTTAAGCACATAAAGTACTATTTATCCTGGAAACTCTTCAAGATGCAATTAGGATTTGTCATGTAACCTTAAAGATCTCGTCGAGCTGATTAATTTGAATCTTTGTTTAAGAAGTTTGGAGTTAATTTGGTGAAGTTATCGAGTCTCAAAGTTGGAAAAGTCTCAAAAGTTGCGTGGTTAAGCACATAAAGTCCTATTTATCCTGGAAACTCTTCAAGATGCAATTAGGATGTGTCATGTCACTTTAAAGATCTCGTCGAGCTGATTAATTTGAATCTTTGTTGAAGAAGTTTGGAGTTGATTTGGTGAAGTTATCGAGTTTCAAATTTGGAAAAGTCGCAAAAGTTGCATGGTTAAGCACATAAAGTACTATTTATCCTCGAAACTCTTCAAGATGCAATTAGGATGTGTCTTGTAACCTTAAAGATCTCGTCGAGGTGATTAATTTGAATCTTTGTTTAAGAAGTTTGGAGTTGATTTGGTGAAGTTATCGAGTTTCAAATTTGGAAAAGTCGCAAAAGTTGCATGGTTAAGCACATAAAGTACTATTTATCCTGGAAACTCTTCAAGATGCAATTAGGATGTGTCATGTAACCTTAAAGATCTCGTCGAGCTGATTAATTTGAATCTTTGTTGAAGAAGTTTGGAGTTGATTTGGTGAAGTTATCGAGTCTCAAAGATGGAAAAGTCTTAAAAGTTGCGTGTTTGAGCACATAAAGTACTATTTATTCTGGAAACTCTTCAAGATGCAATTAGTATGTGTCATGTCACTTTAAAGATCTCGTCGAGCTGATTAATTTGAATCTTTGTTTAAGAAGTTTGGAGTTGATTTGGTGAAGTTATCGAGTTTCAAATTTGGAAAAGTCGCAAAAGTTGCATGGTTAAGCACATAAAGTACTATTTATCCTCGAAACTCTTCAAGATGCAATTAGGATGTGTCTTATAACCTTAAAGATCTCGTCGAGGTGATTAATTTGAATCTTTGTTTAAGAAGTTTGGAGTTGATTTGGTGAAGTTGTCGAGTTTCAAATTTGGAAAAGTCGCAAAAGTTGCATGGTTAAGCACATAAAGTACTATTTATCCTGGAAACTCTTCAAGATGCAATTAGGATGTGTCATGTAACCTTAAAGATCTCGTCGAGCTGATTAATTTGAATCTTTGTTGAAGAAGTTTGGAGTTGATTTGGTGAAGTTATCGAGTCTCAAAGATGGAAAAGTCTTAAAAGTTGCGTGTTTGAGCACATAAAGTACTATTTATCCTGGAAACTCTTCAAGATGCAATTAGGATGTGTCATGTCACTTTAAAGATCTCGTCGAGCTGATTAATTTGAATCTTTGTTGAAGAAGTTTGGAGTTGATTTGGTGAAGTTATCGAGTCTCAAAGTTGGAAAAGTCTCAAAAGTTACGTGCTTAAGCACATAAAGTACTATTTATCGTGGAAACTCTACAAGATGCAATTAGGATGTGTCATGTCACCTTAAAGATCTCGTCGAGGTGATTAATTTGAATCTTTGTTTAAGAAGTTTGGAGTTGATTTGGTGAAGTTGTCGAGTTTCAAATTTGGAAAAGTCGCAAAAGTTGCATGGTTAAGCACATAAAGTACTATTTATCCTGGAAACTCTTCAAGATGCAATTAGTATGTGTCATGTCACTTTAAAGATCTCGTCGAGCTGATTAATTTGAATCTTTGTTTAAGAAGTTTGGAGTTGATTTGGTGAAGTTATCGAGTTTCAAATTTGGAAAAGTCGCAAAAGTTGCATGGTTAAGCACATAAAGTACTATTTATCCTCGAAACTCTTCAAGATGCAATTAGGATGTGTCTTATAACCTTAAAGATCTCGTCGAGGTGATTAATTTGAATCTTTGTTTAAGAAGTTTGGAGTTGATTTGGTGAAGTTGTCGAGTTTCAAATTTGGAAAAGTCGCAAAAGTTGCATGGTTAAGCACATAAAGTACTATTTATCCTGGAAACTCTTCAAGATGCAATTAGGATTTGTCATGTAACCTTAAAGATCTCGTCGAGCTGATTAATTTGAATCTTTGTTTAAGAAGTTTGGAGTTGATTTGGTGAAGTTATCGAGTCTCAAAGTTGGAAAAGTCTCAAAAGTTGCGTGGTTAAGCACATAAAGTCCTATTTATCCTGGAAACTCTTCAAGATGCAATTAGGATGTGTCATGTCACTTTAAAGATCTCGTCGAGCTGATTAATTTGAATCTTTGTTGAAGAAGTTTGGAGTTGATTTGGTGAAGTTATCGAGTCTCAAAGTTGGAAAAGTCTCAAAAGTTACGTGGTTAAGCACATAAAGTACTATTTATCGTGGAAACTCTACAAAATGCAATTAGGATGTGTCGTGTCATCTTAAAGATCTCGTCGAGCTGATTAATTTGAATCTTTGTTGAAGAAGTTTGGAGTTGATTTGGTGAAGTTATCGAGTCTCAAAGATGGAAAAGTCTCAAAAGTTGCGTGGTTAAGCACATAAAGTCCTATTTATCCTGGAAACTCTTCAAGATGCAATTAGGATGTGTCATGTCACTTTAAAGATCTCGTCGAGCTGATTAATTTGAATCTTTGTTTAAGAAGTTTGGAATTGATTTGGTGAAGTTATCGAGTTTCAAATTTGGAAAAGTCGCAAAAGTTGCATGGTTAAGCACATAAAGTAGTATTTATCCTCGAAACTCTTCAAGATGCAATTAGGATGTGTCATGTCACTTTAAAGATCTCGTCGAGCTGATTAATTTGAATCTTTGTTGAAGAAGTTTGGAGTTGATTTGGTGAAGTTATCGAGTCTCAAAGATGGAAAAGTCTTAAAAGTTGCGTGTTTGAGCACATAAAGTACAATTTATCCTGGAAACTCTTCAAGATGCAATTAGGATGTGTCATGTAACCTTAAAGATCTCGTCGAGGTGATTAATTTGAATCTTTGTTTAAGAAGTTTGGAGTTGATTTGGTGAAGTTATCGAGTTTCAAATTTGGAAAAGTCGCAAAAGTTGCATGGTTAAGCACATAAAGTACTATTTATCCTCGAAACTTTTCAAGATGCAATTAGGATGTGTCATGTCACTTTAAAGATCTCGTCGAGCTGATTAATTTGAATCTTTCTTTAAGAAGTATGGAGTTGATTTGGTAAAGTTATCGAGTCTTAAAGTTGGAAAAGTCTCAAAAGTTGCGTGGTTAAGCACATAAAGTATTATTTATCCTGGAAACTCTTCAAGATGCAATTAGGATGTGTCATGTCACTTTAAAGATCTCGTCGAGCTGATTAATTTGAATCTTTGTTGAAGAAGTTTGGAGTTGATTTGGTGAAGTTATCGAGTCTCAAAGTTGGAAAAGTCTCAAAAGTTACGTGCTTAAGCACATAAAGTACTATTTATCGTGGAAACTCTACAAGATGCAATTAGGATGTGTCATGTAACCTTAAAGATCTCGTCGAGGTGATTAATTTGAATCTTTGTTTAAGAAGTTTGGAGTTGATTTGGTGAAGTTATCGAGTTTCAAATTTGGAAAAGTCGCAAAAGTTGCATGGTTAAGCACATAAAGTACTATTTATCCTGGAAACTCTTCAAGATGCAATTAGTATGTGTCATGTCACTTTAAAGATCTCGTCGAGCTGATTAATTTGAATCTTTGTTTAAGAAGTTTGGAGTTGATTTGGTGAAGTTATCGAGTTTCAAATTTGGAAAAGTCGCAAAAGTTGCATGGTTAAGCACATAAAGTACTATTTATCCTCGAAACTCTTCAAGATGCAATTAGGATGTGTCTTATAACCTTAAAGATCTCGTCGAGGTGATTAATTTGAATCTTTGTTTAAGAAGTTTGGAGTTGATTTGGTGAAGTTGTCGAGTTTCAAATTTGGAAAAGTCGCAAAAGTTGCATGGTTAAGCACATAAAGTACTATTTATCCTGGAAACTCTTCAAGATGCAATTAGGATTTGTCATGTAACCTTAAAGATCTCGTCGAGCTGATTAATTTGAATCTTTGTTTAAGAAGTTTGGAGTTGATTTGGTGAAGTTATCGAGTCTCAAAGTTGGAAAAGTCTCAAAAGTTGCGTGGTTAAGCACATAAAGTCCTATTTATCCTGGAAACTCTTCAAGATGCAATTAGGATGTGTCATGTCACTTTAAAGATCTCGTCGAGCTGATTAATTTGAATCTTTGTTGAAGAAGTTTGGAGTTGATTTGGTGAAGTTATCGAGTCTCAAAGATGGAAAAGTCTTAAAAGTTGCGTGTTTGAGCACATAAAGTACAATTTATCCTGGAAACTCTTCAAGATGCAATTAGGATGTGTCATGTAACCTTAAAGATCTCGTCGAGGTGATTAATTTGAATCTTTGTTTAAGAAGTTTGGAGTTGATTTGGTGAAGTTATCGAGTTTCAAATTTGGAAAAGTCGCAAAAGTTGCATGGTTAAGCACATAAAGTACTATTTATCCTCGAAACTTTTCAAGATGCAATTAGGATGTGTCATGTCACTTTAAAGATCTCGTCGAGCTGATTAATTTGAATCTTTCTTTAAGAAGTATGGAGTTGATTTGGTAAAGTTATCGAGTCTTAAAGTTGGAAAAGTCTCAAAAGTTGCGTGGTTAAGCACATAAAGTATTATTTATCCTGGAAACTCTTCAAGATGCAATTAGGATGTGTCATGTCACTTTAAAGATCTCGTCGAGCTGATTAATTTGAATCTTTGTTGAAGAAGTTTGGAGTTGATTTGGTGAAGTTATCGAGTCTCAAAGTTGGAAAAGTCTCAAAAGTTACGTGCTTAAGCACATAAAGTACTATTTATCGTGGAAACTCTACAAGATGCAATTAGGATGTGTCATGTCACCTTAAAGATCTCGTCGAGGTGATTAATTTGAATCTTTGTTTAAGAAGTTTGGAGTTGATTTGGTGAAGTTGTCGAGTTTCAAATTTGGAAAAGTCGCAAAAGTTGCATGGTTAAGCACATAAAGTACTATTTATCCTGGAAACTCTTCAAGATGCAATTAGTATGTGTCATGTCACTTTAAAGATCTCGTCGAGCTGATTAATTTGAATCTTTGTTGAAGAAGTTTGGAGTTGATTTGGTGAAGTTATCGAGTCTCAAAGATGGAAAAGTCTTAAAAGTTGCGTGTTTGAGCACATAAAGTACAATTTATCCTGGAAACTCTTCAAGATGCAATTAGGATGTGTCATGTAACCTTAAAGATCTCGTCGAGCTGATTAATTTGAATCTTTGTTTAAGAAGTTTGGAGTTGATTTGATGAAGTTATCGAGTCTCAAATTTGGAAAAGTCGCAAAAGTTGCGTGGTTAAGCACATAAAGTACTAGTTATCCTGGAAACTCTTCAAGATGCAATTAGTATGTGTCATGTAACCTTAAAGATCTCGTTGAGCTCATTAATTTGAATCTTTGTTTAAGAAGTTTGGAGTTGATTTGGTGAAGTTGTCGAGTTTCAAATTTGGAAAAGTCGCAAAAGTTGCGTGGTTAAGCACATAAAGTACTATTTATCCTGGAAACTCTTCAAGATGCAATTAGGATGTGTCATGTAACCTTAAAGATCTCGTTGAGCTGATTAATTTGAATCTTTGTTTAAGAAGTTTGGAGTTGATTTGGTGAAGTTGTCGAGTTTCAAATTTGGAAAAGTCGCAAAAGTTGCATGGTTAAGCACATAAAGTACTATTTATCCTGGAAACTCTTCAAGATGCAATTAGGATTTGTCATGTAACCTTAAAGATCTCGTCGAGCTGATTAATTTGAATCTTTGTTTAAGAAGTTTGGAGTTGATTTGGTGAAGTTATCGAGTCTCAAAGTTGGAAAAGTCTCAAAAGTTGCGTGGTTAAGCACATAAAGTCCTATTTATCCTGGAAACTCTTCAAGATGCAATTAGGATGTGTCATGTCACTTTAAAGATCTCGTCGAGCTGATTAATTTGAATCTTTGTTGAAGAAGTTTGGAGTTGATTTGGTGAAGTTGTCGAGTTTCAAATTTGGAAAAGTCGCAAAAGTTGCATGGTTAAGCACATAAAGTACTATTTATCCTCGAAACTCTTCAAGATGCAATTAGGATGTGTCGTGTCACCTTAAAGATCTCGTCGAGCTGATTATTTTGAATCTTTGTTGAAGAAGTTTGGAGTTGATTTGGTGAAGTTATCGAGTTTCAAATTTGGAAAAGTCGCAAAAGTTGCATGGTTAAGCACATAAAGTACTATTTATCCTCGAAACTCTTCAAGATGCAATTAGGATGTGTCGTGTCACCTTAAAGATCTCGTCGAGCTGATTAATTTGAATCTTTGTTGAAGAAGTTTGGAGTTGATTTGGTGAAGTTATCGAGTCTCAAAGTTGGAAAAGTATCAAAAGTTACGTGGTTAAGCACATAAAATACTATTTATTGTGGAAACTCTACAAGATGCAATTAGGATGTGTCATGTCACTTTAAAAATCTCGTCGAGCTGATTAATTTGAATCTTCGATTAAGAAATTTGGAGTTTGTTTGGTGAAGTTTTTGAATCTCAAAGTTGGAAAAGTCTCAAAAGTTACGTGGTTAAGCACATAAAGTACTATTTATCGTGGAAACTCTACAAAATGCAATTAGGATGTGTCGTGTCACCTTAAACATCTCGTCGAGCTGATTAATTTGAATCTTCGATTAAGAAATTTGGAGTTTGTTTGGTGAAGTTTTTGAATCTCAAAGTTGGAAAAGTCTCAAAAGTTACGTGGTTAAGCACATAAAGTACTATTTATCGTGGAAACTCTTCAAGATGCAATTAGGATGTGTCGTGTCACCTTAAAGATCTCGTCGAGCTGATTAATTTGAATCTTTGTTGAAGAAGTTTGGAGTTGCTTTGGTGAAGTTATCGAGTCTCAAATTTGGAAAAGTCGCAAAAGTTGCGTGGTTAAGCACATAAAGTACTATTTATCCTGGAAACTCTTCAAGATGCAATTAGTATGTGTCATGTAACCTTAAAGATCTCGTTGAGCTCATTAATTTGAATCTTTGTTTAAGAAGTTTGGAGTTGATTTGGTGAAGTTGTCGAGTTTCAAATTTGGAAAAGTCGCAAAAGTTGCGTGGTTAAGCACATAAAGTACTATTTATCCTGGAAACTCTTCAAGATGCAATTAGGATGTGTCATGTAACCTTAAAGATCTCGTTGAGCTGATTAATTTGAATCTTTGTTTAAGAAGTTTGGAGTTGATTTGGTGAAGTTGTCGAGTTTCAAATTTGGAAAAGTCGCAAAAGTTGCATGGTTAAGCACATAAAGTACTATTTATCCTGGAAACTCTTCAAGATGCAATTAGGATTTTTCATGTAACCTTAAAGATCTCGTCGAGCTGATTAATTTGAATCTTTGTTTAAGAAGTTTGGAGTTGATTTGGTGAAGTTATCGAGTCTCAAAGTTGGAAAAGTCTCAAAAGTTGCGTGGTTAAGCACATAAAGTCCTATTTATCCTGGAAACTCTTCAAGATGCAATTAGGATGTGTCATGTCACTTTAAAGATCTCGTCGAGCTGATTAATTTGAATCTTTGTTGAAGAAGTTTGGAGTTGATTTGGTGAAGTTGTCGAGTTTCAAATTTGGAAAAGTCGCAAAAGTTGCATGGTTAAGCACATAAAGTACTATTTATCCTGGAAACTCTTCAAGATGCAATTAGGATATGTCATGTAACCTTAAAGATCTCGTCGAGCTGATTAATTTGAATCTTTGTTGAAGAAGTTTGGAGTTGATTTGGTGAAGTTATCGAGTCTCAAAGTTGGAAAAGTCTCAAAAGTTACGTGGTTAAGCACATAAAGTACTATTTATCGTGGAAACTCTACAAGATGCAATTAGGATGTGTCATGTCACCTTAAAGATCTCGTCGAGCTGATTAATTTGAATCTTTGTTGAAGAAGTTTGGAGTTGATTTGGTGAAGTTATCGAGTCTCAAAGATGGAAAAGTCTTAAAAGTTGCGTGTTTGAGCACATAAAGTACTATTTATTCTGGAAACTCTTCAAGATGCAATTAGTATGTGTCATGTCACTTTAAAGATCTCGTCGAGCTGATTAATTTGAATCTTTGTTTAAGAAGTTTGGAGTTGATTTGGTGAAGTTATCGAGTTTCAAATTTGGAAAAGTCGCAAAAGTTGCATGGTTAAGCACATAAAGTACTATTTATCCTCGAAACTCTTCAAGATCCAATTAGGATGTGTCATGTCACCTTAAAGATCTCGTCGAGCTGATTAATTTGAATCTTTGTTGAAGAAGTTTGGAGTTGATTTGGTGAAGTTATCGAGTCTCAAAGTTGGAAAAGTCTCAAAAGTTGCGTGGTTAAGCACATAAAATACTATTTATCGTGGAAACTCTACAAGATGCAATTAGGATGTGTCATGTCACCTTAAATATCTCGTCGAGCTGATTAATTTGAATCTGCGATTAAGAAGTTTGGAGTTGATTTGGTGAAGTTATCGAGTCTCAAAGATTGAAAAGTCTTAAAAGTTGCGTGTTTGAGCACATAAAGTACTATTTATCGTGGAAACTCTTCCAGATGCAATTAGGATGTGTCATGTAACCTTAAAGATCTCGTCGAGCTGATTAATTTGAATCTTTGTTGAAGAAGTTTGGTGTTGATTTGGTGAAGTTATCGAGTCTCAAAGTTGGAAAAGTCTCAAAAGTTGCGTGTTTGAGCCCATAAAGTACTATTTATCGTGGAAACTCTTCAAGATGCAATTAGGATGTGTCATGTAACCTTAAAGATCTCGTCGAGCTGATTAATTTGAATCTTTGTTGAAGAAGTTTGGTGTTGATTTGGTGAAGTTATCGAGTCTCAAAGTTGGAAAAGTCTCAAAAGTTACGTGGTTAAGCACATAAAGTACTATTTATCGTGGAAACTCTACAAGATGCAATTAGGATGTGTCATGTCACCTTAAAGATCTCGTCGAGCTGATTACTTTGAATCTTTGTTGAAGAAGTTTGGAGTTGATTTGGTGAAGTTATCGAGTCTCAAAGTTGGAAAAGTCTCAAAAGTTGCGTGTTTGAGCCCATAAAGTACTATTTATCCTGGAAACTCTTCAAGATGCAATTAGGATGTGTCATGTAACCTTAAATATCTCGTCGAGCTGATTAATTTGAATCTTTGTTGAAGAAGTTTGGAGTTGATTTGGTGAAGTTATCGAGTCTCAAAGTTGGAAAAGTCTCAAAAGTTACGTGGTTAAGCACATAAAGTACTATTTATCGTGGAAACTCTACAAGATGCAATTAGGATTTGTCATGTAACCTTAAAGATCTCGTCGAGCTGATTAATTTGAATCTTTGTTTAAGAAGTTTGGAGTTGATTTGGTGAAGTTATCGAGTCTCAAAGTTGGAAAAGTCTCAAAAGTTGCGTGTTTGAGCCCATAAAGTACTATTTATCCTGGAAACTCTTCAAGATGCAATTAGGATGTGTCATGTAACCTTAAAGATCTCGTCGAGCTGATTAATTTGAATATGCGATTAAGAAGTTTGGAGTTGATTTGGTGAAGTTATCGAGTCTCAAAGTTGGAAAAGTCTCAAAAGTTGCGTGTTTGAGCCCATAAAGTACTATTTATCGTGGAAACTCTTCAAGATGCAATTAGGATGTGTCATGTAACCTTAAAGATCTCGTCGAGCTGATTAATTTGAATCTTTGTTTAAGAAGTTTGGAGTTGATTTGGTGAAGTTATCGAGTCTCAAAGTTGGAAAAGTCTCAAAAGTTGCGTGGTTAAGCACATAAAGTCCTATTTATCCTGGAAACTCTTCAAGATGCAATTAGGATGTGTCATGTCACTTTAAAGATCTCGTCGAGCTGATTAATTTGAATCTTTGTTGAAGAAGTTTGGAGTTGATTTGGTGAAGTTATCGAGTCTCAAAGTTGGAAAAGTCTCAAAAGTTACGTGGTTAAGCACATAAAGTACTATTTATCGTGGAAACTCTACAAAATGCAATTAGGATGTGTCGTGTCATCTTAAAGATCTCGTCGAGCTGATTAATTTGAATCTTTGTTGAAGAAGTTTGGAGTTGATTTGGTGAAGTTATCGAGTCTCAAAGATGGAAAAGTCTCAAAAGTTGCGTGGTTAAGCACATAAAGTCCTATTTATCCTGGAAACTCTTCAAGATGCAATTAGGATGTGTCATGTCACTTTAAAGATCTCGTCGAGCTGATTAATTTGAATCTTTGTTTAAGAAGTTTGGAGTTGATTTGGTGAAGTTATCGAGTTTCAAATTTGGAAAAGTCGCAAAAGTTGCATGGTTAAGCACATAAAGTAGTATTTATCCTCGAAACTCTTCAAGATGCAATTAGGATGTGTCATGTCACTTTAAAGATCTCGTCGAGCTGATTAATTTGAATCTTTGTTGAAGAAGTTTGGAGTTGATTTGGTGAAGTTATCGAGTCTCAAAGATGGAAAAGTCTTAAAAGTTGCGTGTTTGAGCACATAAAGTACAATTTATCCTGGAAACTCTTCAAGATGTAATTAGGATGTGTCATGTAACCTTAAAGATCTCGTCGAGGTGATTAATTTGAATCTTTGTTTAAGAAGTTTGGAGTTGATTTGGTGAAGTTATCGAGTTTCAAATTTGGAAAAGTCGCAAAAGTTGCATGGTTAAGCACATAAAGTACTATTTATCCTCGAAACTCTTCAAGATGCAATTAGGATGTGTCATGTCACTTTAAAGATCTCGTCGAGCTGATTAATTTGAATCTTTGTTTAAGAAGTATGGAGTTGATTTGGTAAAGTTATCGAGTCTTAAAGTTGGAAAAGTCTCAAAAGTTGCGTGGTTAAGCACATAAAGTATTATTTATCCTGGAAACTCTTCAAGATGCAATTAGGATGTGTCATGTCACTTTAAAGATCTCGTCGAGCTGATTAATTTGAATCTTTGTTGAAGAAGTTTGGAGTTGATTTGGTGAAGTTATCGAGTCTCAAAGTTGGAAAAGTCTCAAAAGTTACGTGCTTAAGCACATAAAGTACTATTTATCGTGGAAACTCTACAAGATGCAATTAGGATGTGTCATGTCACCTTAAAGATCTCGTCGAGGTGATTAATTTGAATCTTTGTTTAAGAAGTTTGGAGTTGATTTGGTGAAGTTGTCGAGTTTCAAATTTGGAAAAGTCGCAAAAGTTGCATGGTTAAGCACATAAAGTACTATTTATCCTGGAAACTCTTCAAGATGCAATTAGTATGTGTCATGTCACTTTAAAGATCTCGTCGAGCTGATTAATTTGAATCTTTGTTGAAGAAGTTTGGAGTTGATTTGGTGAAGTTATCGAGTCTCAAAGATGGAAAAGTCTTAAAAGTTGCGCGTTTGAGCACATAAAGTACAATTTATCCTGGAAACTCTTCAAGATGCAATTAGGATGTGTCATGTAACCTTAAAGATCTCGTCGAGCTGATTAATTTGAATCTTTGTTTAAGAAGTTTGGAGTTGATTTGATGAAGTTATCGAGTCTCAAATTTGGAAAAGTCGCAAAAGTTGCGTGGTTAAGCACATAAAGTACTATTTATCCTGGAAACTCTTCAAGATGCAATTAGTATGTGTCATGTAACCTTAAAGATCTCGTTGAGCTCATTAATTTGAATCTTTGTTTAAGAAGTTTGGAGTTGATTTGGTGAAGTTGTCGAGTTTCAAATTTGGAAAAGTCGCAAAAGTTGCGTGGTTAAGCACATAAAGTACTATTTATCCTGGAAACTCTTCAAGATGCAATTAGGATGTGTCATGTAACCTTAAAGATCTCGTTGAGCTGATTAATTTGAATCTTTGTTTAAGAAGTTTGGAGTTGATTTGGTGAAGTTGTCGAGTTTCAAATTTGGAAAAGTCGCAAAAGTTGCATGGTTAAGCACATAAAGTACTATTTATCCTGGAAACTCTTCAAGATGCAATTAGGATTTGTCATGTAACCTTAAAGATCTCGTCGAGCTGATTAATTTGAATCTTTGTTTAAGAAGTTTGGAGTTGATTTGGTGAAGTTATCGAGTCTCAAAGTTGGAAAAGTCTCAAAAGTTGCGTGGTTAAGCACATAAAGTCCTATTTATCCTGGAAACTCTTCAAGATGCAATTAGGATGTGTCATGTCACTTTAAAGATCTCGTCGAGCTGATTAATTTGAATCTTTGTTGAAGAAGTTTGGAGTTGATTTGTTGAAGTTGTCGAGTTTCAAATTTGGAAAAGTCGCAAAAGTTGCATGGTTAAGCACATAAAGTACTATTTATCCTGGAAACTCTTCAAGATGCAATTAGGATATGTCATGTAACCTTAAAGATCTCGTCGAGCTGATTAATTTGAATCTTTGTTGAAGAAGTTTGGAGTTGATTTGGTGAAGTTATCGAGTCTCAAAGTTGGAAAAGTCTCAAAAGTTACGTGGTTAAGCACATAAAGTACTATTTATCGTGGAAACTCTACAAGATGCAATTAGGATGTGTCATGTCACCTTAAAGATCTCGTCGAGCTGATTAATTTGAATCTTTGTTGAAGAAGTTTGGAGTTGATTTGGTGAAGTTATCGAGTCTCAAAGATGGAAAAGTCTTAAAAGTTGCGTGTTTGAGCACATAAAGTACTATTTATTCTGGAAACTCTTCAAGATGCAATTAGTATGTGTCATGTCACTTTAAAGATCTCGTCGAGCTGATTAATTTGAATCTTTGTTTAAGAAGTTTGGAGTTGATTTGGTGAAGTTATCGAGTTTCAAATTTGGAAAAGTCGCAAAAGTTGCATGGTTAAGCACATAAAGTACTATTTATCCTCGAAACTCTTCAAGATCCAATTAGGATGTGTCATGTCACCTTAAAGATCTCGTCGAGCTGATTAATTTGAATCTTTGTTGAAGAAGTTTGGAGTTGATTTGGTGAAGTTATCGAGTCTCAAAGTTGGAAAAGTCTCAAAAGTTGCGTGGTTAAGCACATAAAATACTATTTATCGTGGAAACTCTACAAGATGCAATTAGGATGTGTCATGTCACCTTAAAGATCTCGTCGAGCTGATTAATTTGAATCTGCGATTAAGAAGTTTGGAGTTGATTTGGTGAAGTTATCGAGTCTCAAAGATGGAAAAGTCTTAAAAGTTGCGTGTTTGAGCACATAAAGTACTATTTATCGTGGAAACTCTTCCAGATGCAATTAGGATGTGTCATGTAACCTTAAAGATCTCGTCGAGCTGATTAATTTGAATCTTTGTTGAAGAAGTTTGGTGTTGATTTGGTGAAGTTATCGAGTCTCAAAGTTGGAAAAGTCTCAAAAGTTGCGTGTTTGAGCCCATAAAGTACTATTTATCGTGGAAACTCTTCAAGATGCAATTAGGATGTGTCATGTAACCTTAAAGATCTCGTCGAGCTGATTAATTTGAATCTTTGTTGAAGAAGTTTGGTGTTGATTTGGTGAAGTTATCGAGTCTCAAAGTTGGAAAAGTCTCAAAAGTTACGTGGTTAAGCACATAAAGTACTATTTATCGTGGAAACTCTACAAGATGCAATTAGGATGTGTCATGTCACCTTAAAGATCTCGTCGAGCTGATTACTTTGAATCTTTGTTGAAGAAGTTTGGAGTTGATTTGGTGAAGTTATCGAGTCTCAAAGTTGGAAAAGTCTCTAAAGTTGCGTGTTTGAGCCCATAAAGTACTATTTATCCTGGAAACTCTTCAAGATGCAATTAGGATGTGTCATGTAACCTTAAATATCTCGTCGAGCTGATTAATTTGAATCTTTGTTGAAGAAGTTTGGAGTTGATTTGGTGAAGTTATCGAGTCTCAAAGTTGGAAAAGTCTCAAAAGTTACGTGGTTAAGCACATAAAGTCCTATTTATCGTGGAAACTCTACAAGATGCAATTAGGATTTGTCATGTAACCTTAAAGATCTCGTCGAGCTGATTAATTTGAATCTTTGTTTAAGAAGTTTGGAGTTGATTTGGTGAAGTTATCGAGTCTCAAAGTTGGAAAAGTCTCAAAAGTTACGTGGTTAAGCACATAAAGTACTATTTATCGTGGAAACTCTACAAAATGCAATTAGGATGTGTCGTGTCATCTTAAAGATCTCGTCGAGCTGATTAATTTGAATCTTTGTTGAAGAAGTTTGGAGTTGATTTGGTGAAGTTATCGAGTCTCAAAGATGGAAAAGTCTCAAAAGTTGCGTGGTTAAGCACATAAAGTCCTATTTATCCTGGAAACTCTTCAAGATGCAATTAGGATGTGTCATGTCACTTTAAAGATCTCGTCGAGCTGATTAATTTGAATCTTTGTTTAAGAAGTTTGGAGTTGATTTGGTGAAGTTATCGAGTTTCAAATTTGGAAAAGTCGCAAAAGTTGCATGGTTAAGCACATAAAGTAGTATTTATCCTCGAAACTCTTCAAGATGCAATTAGGATGTGTCATGTCACTTTAAAGATCTCGTCGAGCTGATTAATTTGAATCTTTGTTGAAGAAGTTTGGAGTTGATTTGGTGAAGTTATCGAGTCTCAAAGATGGAAAAGTCTTAAAAGTTGCGTGTTTGAGCACATAAAGTACAATTTATCCTGGAAACTCTTCAAGATGTAATTAGGATGTGTCATGTAACCTTAAAGATCTCGTCGAGGTGATTAATTTGAATCTTTGTTTAAGAAGTTTGGAGTTGATTTGGTGAAGTTATCGAGTTTCAAATTTGGAAAAGTCGCAAAAGTTGCATGGTTAAGCACATAAAGTACTATTTATCCTCGAAACTCTTCAAGATGCAATTAGGATGTGTCATGTCACTTTAAAGATCTCGTCGAGCTGATTAATTTGAATCTTTGTTTAAGAAGTATGGAGTTGATTTGGTAAAGTTATCGAGTCTTAAAGTTGGAAAAGTCTCAAAAGTTGCGTGGTTAAGCACATAAAGTATTATTTATCCTGGAAACTCTTCAAGATGCAATTAGGATGTGTCATGTCACTTTAAAGATCTCGTCGAGCTGATTAATTTGAATCTTTGTTGAAGAAGTTTGGAGTTGATTTGGTGAAGTTATCGAGTCTCAAAGTTGGAAAAGTCTCAAAAGTTACGTGCTTAAGCACATAAAGTACTATTTATCGTGGAAACTCTACAAGATGCAATTAGGATGTGTCATGTCACCTTAAAGATCTCGTCGAGGTGATTAATTTGAATCTTTGTTTAAGAAGTTTGGAGTTGATTTGGTGAAGTTGTCGAGTTTCAAATTTGGAAAAGTCGCAAAAGTTGCATGGTTAAGCACATAAAGTACTATTTATCCTGGAAACTCTTCAAGATGCAATTAGTATGTGTCATGTCACTTTAAAGATCTCGTCGAGCTGATTAATTTGAATCTTTGTTGAAGAAGTTTGGAGTTGATTTGGTGAAGTTATCGAGTCTCAAAGATGGAAAAGTCTTAAAAGTTGCGCGTTTGAGCACATAAAGTACAATTTATCCTGGAAACTCTTCAAGATGCAATTAGGATGTGTCATGTAACCTTAAAGATCTCGTCGAGCTGATTAATTTGAATCTTTGTTTAAGAAGTTTGGAGTTGATTTGATGAAGTTATCGAGTCTCAAATTTGGAAAAGTCGCAAAAGTTGCGTGGTTAAGCACATAAAGTACTATTTATCCTGGAAACTCTTCAAGATGCAATTAGTATGTGTCATGTAACCTTAAAGATCTCGTTGAGCTCATTAATTTGAATCTTTGTTTAAGAAGTTTGGAGTTGATTTGGTGAAGTTGTCGAGTTTCAAATTTGGAAAAGTCGCAAAAGTTGCGTGGTTAAGCACATAAAGTACTATTTATCCTGGAAACTCTTCAAGATGCAATTAGGATGTGTCATGTAACCTTAAAGATCTCGTTGAGCTGATTAATTTGAATCTTTGTTTAAGAAGTTTGGAGTTGATTTGGTGAAGTTGTCGAGTTTCAAATTTGGAAAAGTCGCAAAAGTTGCATGGTTAAGCACATAAAGTACTATTTATCCTGGAAACTCTTCAAGATGCAATTAGGATTTGTCATGTAACCTTAAAGATCTCGTCGAGCTGATTAATTTGAATCTTTGTTTAAGAAGTTTGGAGTTGATTTGGTGAAGTTATCGAGTCTCAAAGTTGGAAAAGTCTCAAAAGTTGCGTGGTTAAGCACATAAAGTCCTATTTATCCTGGAAACTCTTCAAGATGCAATTAGGATGTGTCATGTCACTTTAAAGATCTCGTCGAGCTGATTAATTTGAATCTTTGTTGAAGAAGTTTGGAGTTGATTTGGTGAAGTTGTCGAGTTTCAAATTTGGAAAAGTCGCAAAAGTTGCATGGTTAAGCACATAAAGTACTATTTATCCTGGAAACTCTTCAAGATGCAATTAGGATATGTCATGTAACCTTAAAGATCTCGTCGAGCTGATTAATTTGAATCTTTGTTGAAGAAGTTTGGAGTTGATTTGGTGAAGTTATCGAGTCTCAAAGTTGGAAAAGTCTCAAAAGTTACGTGGTTAAGCACATAAAGTACTATTTATCGTGGAAACTCTACAAGATGCAATTAGGATGTGTCATGTCACCTTAAAGATCTCGTCGAGCTGATTAATTTGAATCTTTGTTGAAGAAGTTTGGAGTTGATTTGGTGAAGTTATCGAGTCTCAAAGATGGAAAAGTCTTAAAAGTTGCGTGTTTGAGCACATAAAGTACTATTTATTCTGGAAACTCTTCAAGATGCAATTAGTATGTGTCATGTCACTTTAAAGATCTCGTCGAGCTGATTAATTTGAATCTTTGTTTAAGAAGTTTGGAGTTGATTTGGTGAAGTTATCGAGTTTCAAATTTGGAAAAGTCGCAAAAGTTGCATGGTTAAGCACATAAAGTACTATTTATCCTCGAAACTCTTCAAGATCCAATTAGGATGTGTCATGTCACCTTAAAGATCTCGTCGAGCTGATTAATTTGAATCTTTGTTGAAGAAGTTTGGAGTTGATTTGGTGAAGTTATCGAGTCTCAAAGTTGGAAAAGTCTCAAAAGTTGCGTGGTTAAGCACATAAAATACTATTTATCGTGGAAACTCTACAAGATGCAATTAGGATGTGTCATGTCACCTTAAAGATCTCGTCGAGCTGATTAATTTGAATCTGCGATTAAGAAGTTTGGAGTTGATTTGGTGAAGTTATCGAGTCTCAAAGATGGAAAAGTCTTAAAAGTTGCGTGTTTGAGCACATAAAGTACTATTTATCGTGGAAACTCTTCCAGATGCAATTAGGATGTGTCATGTAACCTTAAAGATCTCGTCGAGCTGATTAATTTGAATCTTTGTTGAAGAAGTTTGGTGTTGATTTGGTGAAGTTATCGAGTCTCAAAGTTGGAAAAGTCTCAAAAGTTGCGTGTTTGAGCCCATAAAGTACTATTTATCGTGGAAACTCTTCAAGATGCAATTAGGATGTGTCATGTAACCTTAAAGATCTCGTCGAGCTGATTAATTTGAATCTTTGTTGAAGAAGTTTGGTGTTGATTTGGTGAAGTTATCGAGTCTCAAAGTTGGAAAAGTCTCAAAAGTTACGTGGTTAAGCACATAAAGTACTATTTATCGTGGAAACTCTACAAGATGCAATTAGGATGTGTCATGTCACCTTAAAGATCTCGTCGAGCTGATTACTTTGAATCTTTGTTGAAGAAGTTTGGAGTTGATTTGGTGAAGTTATCGAGTCTCAAAGTTGGAAAAGTCTCAAAAGTTGCGTGTTTGAGCCCATAAAGTACTATTTATCCTGGAAACTCTTCAAGATGCAATTAGGATGTGTCATGTAACCTTAAATATCTCGTCGAGCTGATTAATTTGAATCTTTGTTGAAGAAGTTTGGAGTTGATTTGGTGAAGTTATCGAGTCTCAAAGTTGGAAAAGTCTCAAAAGTTACGTGGTTAAGCACATAAAGTACTATTTATCGTGGAAACTCTACAAGATGCAATTAGGATTTGTCATGTAACCTTAAAGATCTCGTCGAGCTGATTAATTTGAATCTTTGTTTAAGAAGTTTGGAGTTGATTTGGTGAAGTTATCGAGTCTCAAAGTTGGAAAAGTCTCAAAAGTTGCGTGTTTGAGCCCATAAAGTACTATTTATCCTGGAAACTCTTCAAGATGCAATTAGGATGTGTCATGTAACCTTAAAGATCTCGTCGAGCTGATTAATTTGAATATGCGATTAAGAAGTTTGGAGTTGATTTGGTGAAGTTATCGAGTCTCAAAGTTGGAAAAGTCTCAAAAGTTGCGTGTTTGAGCCCATAAAGTACTATTTATCGTGGAAACTCTTCAAGATGCAATTAGGATGTGTCATGTAACCTTAAAGATCTCGTCGAGCTGATTAATTTGAATCTTTGTTTAAGAAGTTTGGAGTTGATTTGGTGAAGTTATCGAGTCTCAAAGTTGGAAAAGTCTCAAAAGTTGCGTGTTTGAGCCCATAAAGTACTATTTATCCTGGAAACTCTTCAAGATGCAATTAGGATGTGTCATGTAACCTTAAAGATCTCGTCGAGCTGATTAATTTGAATCTTTGTTTAAGAAGTTTGGAGTTGATTTGGTGAAGTTATCGAGTCTCAAAGTTGGAAAAGTCTCAAAAGTTGCGTGGTTAAGCACATAAAGTCCTATTTATCCTGGAAACTCTTCAAGATGCAATTAGGATGTGTCATGTCACTTTAAAGATCTCGTCGAGCTGATTAATTTGAATCTTTGTTGAAGAAGTTTGGAGTTGATTTGGTGAAGTTATCGAGTCTCAAAGTTGGAAAAGTCTCAAAAGTTACGTGGTTAAGCACATAAAGTACTATTTATCGTGGAAACTCTACAAAATGCAATTAGGATGTGTCGTGTCATCTTAAAGATCTCGTCGAGCTGATTAATTTGAATCTTTGTTGAAGAAGTTTGGAGTTGATTTGGTGAAGTTATCGAGTCTCAAAGATGGAAAAGTCTCAAAAGTTGCGTGGTTAAGCACATAAAGTCCTATTTATCCTGGAAACTCTTCAAGATGCAATTAGGATGTGTCATGTCACTTTAAAGATCTCGTCGAGCTGATTAATTTGAATCTTTGTTTAAGAAGTTTGGAGTTGATTTGGTGAAGTTATCGAGTTTCAAATTTGGAAAAGTCGCAAAAGTTGCATGGTTAAGCACATAAAGTAGTATTTATCCTCGAAACTCTTCAAGATGCAATTAGGATGTGTCATGTCACTTTAAAGATCTCGTCGAGCTGATTAATTTGAATCTTTGTTGAAGAAGTTTGGAGTTGATTTGGTGAAGTTATCGAGTCTCAAAGATGGAAAAGTCTTAAAAGTTGCGTGTTTGAGCACATAAAGTACAATTTATCCTGGAAACTCTTCAAGATGTAATTAGGATGTGTCATGTAACCTTAAAGATCTCGTCGAGGTGATTAATTTGAATCTTTGTTTAAGAAGTTTGGAGTTGATTTGGTGAAGTTATCGAGTTTCAAATTTGGAAAAGTCGCAAAAGTTGCATGGTTAAGCACATAAAGTACTATTTATCCTCGAAACTCTTCAAGATGCAATTAGGATGTGTCATGTCACTTTAAAGATCTCGTCGAGCTGATTAATTTGAATCTTTGTTTAAGAAGTATGGAGTTGATTTGGTAAAGTTATCGAGTCTTAAAGTTGGAAAAGTCTCAAAAGTTGCGTGGTTAAGCACATAAAGTATTATTTATCCTGGAAACTCTTCAAGATGCAATTAGGATGTGTCATGTCACTTTAAAGATCTCGTCGAGCTGATTAATTTGAATCTTTGTTGAAGAAGTTTGGAGTTGATTTGGTGAAGTTATCGAGTCTCAAAGTTGGAAAAGTCTCAAAAGTTACGTGCTTAAGCACATAAAGTACTATTTATCGTGGAAACTCTACAAGATGCAATTAGGATGTGTCATGTCACCTTAAAGATCTCGTCGAGGTGATTAATTTGAATCTTTGTTTAAGAAGTTTGGAGTTGATTTGGTGAAGTTGTCGAGTTTCAAATTTGGAAAAGTCGCAAAAGTTGCATGGTTAAGCACATAAAGTACTATTTATCCTGGAAACTCTTCAAGATGCAATTAGTATGTGTCATGTCACTTTAAAGATCTCGTCGAGCTGATTAATTTGAATCTTTGTTGAAGAAGTTTGGAGTTGATTTGGTGAAGTTATCGAGTCTCAAAGATGGAAAAGTCTTAAAAGTTGCGCGTTTGAGCACATAAAGTACAATTTATCCTGGAAACTCTTCAAGATGCAATTAGGATGTGTCATGTAACCTTAAAGATCTCGTCGAGCTGATTAATTTGAATCTTTGTTTAAGAAGTTTGGAGTTGATTTGATGAAGTTATCGAGTCTCAAATTTGGAAAAGTCGCAAAAGTTGCGTGGTTAAGCACATAAAGTACTATTTATCCTGGAAACTCTTCAAGATGCAATTAGTATGTGTCATGTCACTTTAAAGATCTCGTCGAGCTGATTAATTTGAATCTTTGTTGAAGAAGTTTGGAGTTGATTTGGTGAAGTTATCGAGTCTCAAAGATGGAAAAGTCTTAAAAGTTGCGTGTTTGAGCACATAAAGTACAATTTATCCTGGAAACTCTTCAAGATGCAATTAGGATGTGTCATGTAACCTTAAAGATCTCGTCGAGCTGATTAATTTGAATCTTTGTTTAAGAAGTTTGGAGTTGATTTGATGAAGTTATCGAGTCTCAAATTTGGAAAAGTCGCAAAAGTTGCGTGGTTAAGCACATAAAGTACTATTTATCCTGGAAACTCTTCAAGATGCAATTAGTATGTGTCATGTAACCTTAAAGATCTCGTTGAGCTCATTAATTTGAATCTTTGTTTAAGAAGTTTGGAGTTGATTTGGTGAAGTTGTCGAGTTTCAAATTTGGAAAAGTCGCAAAAGTTGCGTGGTTAAGCACATAAAGTACTATTTATCCTGGAAACTCTTCAAGATGCAATTAGGATGTGTCATGTAACCTTAAAGATCTCGTCGAGCTGATTAATTTGAATCTTTGTTGAAGAAGTTTGGAGTTGATTTGGTGAAGTTATCGAGTCTCAAAGTTGGAAAAGTCGCAAAAGTTGCATGGTTAAGCACATAAAGTACTATTTATCCTCGAAACTCTTCAAGATGCAATTAGGATGTGTCGTGTCACCTTAAAGATCTCGTCAAGCTGATTAATTTGAATCTTTGTTGAAGAAGTTTGGAGTTGATTTGGTGAAGTTATCGAGTCTCAAAGTTGGAAAAGTCTCAAAAGTTACGTGGTTAAGCACATAAAATACTATTTATTGTGGAAACTCTACAAGATGCAATTAGGATGTGTCATGTCACTTTAAAAAACTCGTCGAGCTGATTAATTTGAATCTTCGATTAAGAAATTTGGAGTTTGTTTGGTGAAGTTTTTGAATCTCAAAGTTGGAAAAGTCTCAAAAGTTACGTGGTTAAGCACATAAAGTACTATTTATCGTGGAAACTCTACAAAATGCAATTAGGATGTGTCATGTCACTTTAAAGATCTCGTCGAGCTGATTAATTTGAATCTTTGTTGAAGAAGTTTGGAGTTGATTTGGTGAAGTTGTCGAGTTTCAAATTTGGAAAAGTCGCAAAAGTTGCATGGTTAAGCACATAAAGTACTATTTATCCTGGAAACTCTTCAAGATGCAATTAGTATGTGTCATGTAACCTTAAAGATCTCGTTGAGCTCATTAATTTGAATCTTTGTTTAAGAAGTTTGGAGTTGATTTGGTGAAGTTGTCGAGTTTCAAATTTGGAAAAGTCGCAAAAGTTGCGTGGTTAAGCACATAAAGTACTATTTATCCTGGAAACTCTTCAAGATGCAATTAGGATTTGTCATGTAACCTTAAAGATCTCGTCGAGCTGGTTAATTTGAATCTTTGTTTAAGAAGTTTGGAGTTGATTTGGTGAAGTTATCGAGTCTCAAAGTTGGAAAAGTCTCAAAAGTTGCGTGGTTAAGCACATAAAGTCCTATTTATCCTGGAAACTCTTCAAGATGCAATTAGGATGTGTCATGTCACTTTAAAGATCTCGTCGAGCTGATTAATTTGAATCTTTGTTGAAGAAGTTTGGAGTTGATTTGGTGAAGTTGTCGAGTTTCAAATTTGGAAAAGTCGCAAAAGTTGCATGGTTAAGCACATAAAGTACTATTTATCCTGGAAACTCTTCAAGATGCAATTAGGATGTGTCATGTCACCTTAAAGATCTCGTCGAGCTGATTAATTTGAATCTTTGTTGAAGAAGTTTGGAGTTGATTTGGTGAAGTTATCGAGTCTCAAAGATGGAAAAGTCTTAAAAGTTGCGTGTTTGAGCACATAAAGTACTATTTATTCTGGAAACTCTTCAATATGCAATTAGTATGTGTCATGTCACCTTAAAGATCTCGTCGAGCTGATTAATTTGAATCTTTGTTGAAGAAGTTTGGAGTTGATTTGGTGAAGTTATCGAGTCTCAAAGATGGAAAAGTCTTAAAAGTTGCGTGTTTGAGCACATAAAGTACTATTTATTCTGGAAACTCTTCAATATGCAATTAGTATGTGTCATGTCACCTTAAAGATCTCGTCGAGCTGATTAATTTGAATCTTTGTTGAAGAAGTTTGGAGTTGATTTGGTGAAGTTATCGAGTCTCAAAGATGGAAAAGTCTTAAAAGTTGCGTGTTTGAGCACATAAAGTACTATTTATTCTGGAAACTCTTCAATATGCAATTAGTATGTGTCATGTCACTTTAAAGATCTCGTCGAGCTGATTAATTTGAATCTTTGTTTAAGAAGTTTGGAGTTGATTTGGTGAAGTTATCGAGTCTCAAAGTTGGAAAAGTCTCAAAAGTTGCGTGGTTAAGCACATAAAGTCCTATTTATCCTGGAAACTCTTCAAGATGCAATTAGGATGTGTCATGTCACTTTAAAGATCTCGTCGAGCTGATTAATTTGAATCTTTGTTGAAGAAGTTTGGAGTTGATTTGGTGAAGTTGTCGAGTTTCAAATTTGGAAAAGTCGCAAAAGTTGCATGGTTAAGCACATAAAGTACTATTTATCCTGGAAACTCTTCAAGATGCAATTAGGATGTGTCATGTCACCTTAAAGATCTCGTCGAGCTGATTAATTTGAATCTTTGTTGAAGAAGTTTGGAGTTGATTTGGTGAAGTTATCGAGTCTCAAAGATGGAAAAGTCTTAAAAGTTGCGTGTTTGAGCACATAAAGTACTATTTATTCTGGAAACTCTTCAATATGCAATTAGTATGTGTCATGTCACCTTAAAGATCTCGTCGAGCTGATTAATTTGAATATGCGATTAAGAAGTTTGGAGTTGATTTGGTGAAGTTATCGAGTCTCAAAGATGGAAAAGTCTTAAAAGTTGCGTGTTTGAGCACATAAAGTACTATTTATTCTGGAAACTCTTCAATATGCAATTAGTATGTGTCATGTCACCTTAAAGATCTCGTCGAGCTGATTAATTTGAATCTTTGTTGAAGAAGTTTGGAGTTGATTTGGTGAAGTTATCGAGTCTCAAAGATGGAAAAGTCTTAAAAGTTGCGTGTTTGAGCACATAAAGTACTATTTATTCTGGAAACTCTTCAATATGCAATTAGTATGTGTCATGTCACTTTAAAGATCTCGTCGAGCTGATTAATTTGAATCTTTGTTTAAGAAGTTTGGAGTTGATTTGGTGAAGTTATCGAGTCTCAAAGTTGGAAAAGTCTCAAAAGTTACGTGGTTAAGCACATAAAGTACTATTTATCGTGGAAACTCTACAAGATGCAATTAGGATGTGTCATGTCACCTTAAAGATCTCGTCGAGCTGATTAATTTGAATCTTTGTTGAAGAAGTTTGGAGTTGATTTGGTGAAGTTATCGAGTCTCAAAGATGGAAAAGTCTTAAAAGTTGCGTGTTTGAGCACATAAAGTACTATTTATTCTGGAAACTCTTCAAGATGCAATTAGTATGTGTCATGTCACTTTAAAGATCTCGTCGAGCTGATTAATTTGAATCTTTGTTGAAGAACTTTGGTGTTGATTTGGTGAAGTTATCGAGTCTCAAAGTTGGAAAAGTCTCAAAAGTTGCGTGTTTGAGCCCATAAAGTACTATTTATCGTGGAAACTCTTCCAGATGCAATTAGGATGTGTCATGTAACCTTAAAGATCTCGTCGAGCTGATTAATTTGAATCTTTGTTTAAGAAGTTTGGAGTTGATTTGGTGAAGTTATCGAGTCTCAAAATTGGAAAAGTCTCAAAAGTTGCGTGTTTGAGCCCATAAAGTACTATTTATCCTGGAAACTCTTCAAGATGCAATTAGGATGTGTCATGTAACCTTAAAGATCTCGTCGAGCTGATTAATTTGAATCTTTGTTGAAGAAGTTTGGTGTTGATTTGGTGAAGTTATCGAGTCTCAAAGTTGGAAAAGTCTCAAAAGTTGCGTGTTTGAGCCCATAAAGTACTATTTATCGTGGAAACTCTTCAAGATGCAATTAGGATGTGTCATGTAACCTTAAAGATCTCGTCGAGCTGATTAATTTGAATCTTTGTTGAAGAAGTTTGGTGTTGATTTGGTGAAGTTATCGAGTCTCAAAGTTGGAAAAGTCTCAAAAGTTACGTGGTTAAGCACATAAAGTACTATTTATCGTGGAAACTCTACAAGATGCAATTAGGATGTGTCATGTCACCTTAAAGATCTCGTCGAGCTGATTAATTTGAATCTTTGTTGAAGAAGTTTGGAGTTGATTTGGTGAAGTTATCGAGTCTCAAAGTTGGAAAAGTCTCAAAAGTTGCGTGTTTGAGCCCATAAAGTACTATTTATCCTGGAAACTCTTCAAGATGCAATTAGGATGTGTCATGTAACCTTAAATATCTCGTCGAGCTGATTAATTTGAATCTTTGTTGAAGAAGTTTGGAGTTGATTTGGTGAAGTTATCGAGTCTCAAAGTTGGAAAAGTCTCAAAAGTTACGTGGTTAAGCACATAAAGTACTATTTATCGTGGAAACTCTACAAGATGCAATTAGGATTTGTCATGTAACCTTAAAGATCTCGTCGAGCTGATTAATTTGAATCTTTGTTTAAGAAGTTTGGAGTTGATTTGGTGAAGTTATCGAGTCTCAAAGTTGGAAAAGTCTCAAAAGTTGCGTGTTTGAGCCCATAAAGTACTATTTATCCTGGAAACTCTTCAAGATGCAATTAGGATGTGTCATGTAACCTTAAAGATCTCGTCGAGCTGATTCATTTGAATCTTTGTTTAAGAAGTTTGGAGTTGATTTGGTGAAGTTATCGAGTCTCAAAGTTGGAAAAGTCTCAAAAGTTGCGTGTTTGAGCCCATAAAGTACTATTTATCGTGGAAACTCTTCAAGATGCAATTAGGATGCGTCGTGTCACCTTAAAGATCTCGTCGAGCTGATTAATTTGAATATGCGATTAAGAAGTTTGGAGTTGATTTGGTGAAGTTATCGAGTCTCAAAGTTGGAAAAGTCTCAAAAGTTGCGTGTTTGAGCCCATAAAGTACTATTTATCGTGGAAACTCTTCAAGATGCAATTAGGATGTGTCATGTAACCTTAAAGATCTCGTCGAGCTGATTAATTTGAATCTTTGTTTAAGAAGTTTGGAGTTGATTTGGTGAAGTTATCGAGTCTCAAAGTTGGAAAAGTCTCAAAAGTTGCGTGTTTGAGCCCATAAAGTACTATTTATCCTGGAAACTCTTCAAGATGCAATTAGGATGTGTCATGTAACCTTAAAGATCTCGTCGAGCTGATTAATTTGAATCTTTGTTTAAGAAGTTTGGAGTTGATTTGGTGAAGTTATCGAGTCTCAAAGTTGGAAAAGTCTCAAAAGTTGCGTGGTTAAGCACATAAAGTCCTATTTATCCTGGAAACTCTTCAAGATGCAATTAGGATGTGTCATGTCACTTTAAAGATCTCGTCGAGCTGATTAATTTGAATCTTTGTTGAAGAAGTTTGGAGTTGATTTGGTGAAGTTATCGAGTCTCAAAGTTGGAAAAGTCTCAAAAGTTGCGTGTTTGAGCCCATAAAGTACTATTTATCGTGGAAACTCTTCAAGATGCAATTAGGATGTGTCATGTAACCTTAAAGATCTCGTCGAGCTGATTAATTTGAATCTTCGATTAAGAAATTTGGAGTTTGTTTGGTGAAGTTTTTGAATCTCAAAGTTGGAAAAGTCTCAAAAGTTACGTGGTTAAGCACATAAAGTACTATTTATCGTGGAAACTCTACAAAATGCAATCAGGATATGTCATGTCACTTTAAAGATCTCGTCGAGCTGATTAATTTGAATCTTTGTTGAAGAAGTTTGGAGTTGATTTGGTGAAGTTGTCGAGTTTCAAATTTGGAAAAGTCGCAAAAGTTGCATGGTTAAGCACATAAAGTACTATTTATCCTCGAAACTCTTCAAGATGCAATTAGGATGTGTCGTGTCACCTTAAAGATCTCGTCGAGCTGATTAATTTGAATCTTTGTTGAAGAAGTTTGGAGTTGATTTGGTGAAGTTATCGAGTTTCAAATTTGGAAAAGTCGCAAAAGTTGCATGGTTAAGCACATAAAGTACTATTTATCCTCGAAACTCTTCAAGATGCAATTAGGATGTGTCGTGTCACCTTAAAGATCTCGTCGAGCTGATTAATTTGAATCTTTGTTGAAGAAGTTTGGACTTGCTTTGGTGAAGTTATCGAGTCTCAAATTTGGAAAAGTCGCAAAAGTTGCGTGGTTAAGCACATAAAGTACTATTTATCCTGGAAACTCTTCAAGATGCAATTAGTATGTGTCATGTAACCTTAAAGATCTCGTTGAGCTCATTAATTTGAATCTTTGTTTAAGAAGTTTGGAGTTGATTTGGTGAAGTTGTCGAGTTTCAAATTTGGAAAAGTCGCAAAAGTTGCGTGGTTAAGCACATAAAGTACTATTTATCCTGGAAACTCTTCAAGATGCAATTAGGATGTGTCATGTAACCTTAAAGATCTCGTTGAGCTGATTAATTTGAATCTTTGTTTAAGAAGTTTGGAGTTGATTTGGTGAAGTTGTCGAGTTTCAAATTTGGAAAAGTCGCAAAAGTTGCATGGTTAAGCACATAAAGTACTATTTATCCTGGAAACTCTTCAAGATGCAATTAGGATTTGTCATGTAACCTTAAAGATCTCGTCGAGCTGGTTAATTTGAATCTTTGTTTAAGAAGTTTGGAGTTGATTTGGTGAAGTTATCGAGTCTCAAAGTTGGAAAAGTCTCAAAAGTTGCGTGGTTAAGCACATAAAGTCCTATTTATCCTGGAAACTCTTCAAGATGCAATTAGGATGTGTCATGTCACTTTAAGGATCTCGTCGAGCTGATTAATTTGAATCTTTGTTGAAGAAGTTTGGAGTTGATTTGGTGAAGTTGTCGAGTTTCAAATTTGGAAAAGTCGCAAAAGTTGCATGGTTAAGCACATAAAGTACTATTTATCCTGGAAACTCTTCAAGATGCAATTAGGATGTGTCATGTAACCTTAAAGATCTCGTCGAGCTGATTAATTTGAATCTTTGTTGAAGAAGTTTGGAGTTGATTTGGTGAAGTTATCGAGTCTCAAAGTTGGAAAAGTCTCAAAAGTTACGTGGTTAAGCACATAAAGTACTATTTATCGTGGAAACTCTACAAGATGCAATTAGGATGTGTCATGTCACCTTAAAGATCTCGTCGAGCTGATTAATTTGAATCTTTGATGAAGAAGTTTGGAGTTGATTTGGTGAAGTTATCGAGTCTCAAAGATGGAAAAGTCTTAAAAGTTGCGTGTTTGAGCACATAAAGTACTATTTATTCTGGAAACTCTTCAAGATGCAATTAGTATGTGTCATGTCACTTTAAAGATCTCGTCGAGCTGATTAATTTGAATCTTTGTTTAAGAAGTTTGGAGTTGATTTGGTGAAGTTATCGAGTTTCAAATTTGGAAAAGTCGCAAAAGTTGCATGGTTAAGCACATAAAGTACTATTTATCCTCGAAACTCTTCAAGATGCAATTAGGATGTGTCGTGTCACCTTAAAGATCTCGTCGAGCTGATTAATTTGAATCTTTGTTGAAGAAGTTTGGAGTTGATTTGGTGAAGTTATCGAGTCTCAAAGTTGGAAAAGTCTCAAAAGTTGCGTGGTTAAGCACATAAAATACTATTTATCGTGGAAACTCTACAAGATGCAATTAGGATGTGTCATGTCACCTTAAAGATCTCGTCGAGCTGATTAATTTGAATCTGCGATTAAGAAGTTTGGAGTTGATTTGGTGAAGTTATCGAGTCTCAAAGATGGAAAAGTCTTAAAAGTTGCGTGTTTGAGCACATAAAGTACTATTTATCGTGGAAACTCTACAAGATGTAATTAGGATGTGTCATGTCACTTTAAAGATCTCGTCGAGCTGATTAATTCGAATCTTTGTTTAAGAAGTTTGGAGTTGATTTGGTGAAGTTATCGAGTCTCAAAGTTGGAAAAGTCTCAAAAGTTGCGTGGTTAAGCACATAAAGTCCTATTTATCCTGGAAACTCTACAAGATGCAATTAGGATGTGTCATGTCACTTTAAAGATCTCGTCGAGCTGATTAATTTGAATCTTTGTTGAAGAAGTTTGGAGTTGATTTGGTGAAGTTGTCGAGTTTCAAATTTGGAAAAGTCGCAAAAGTTGCATGGTTAAGCACATAAAGTACTATTTATCCTGGAAACTCTTCAAGATGCAATTAGGATGTGTCATGTAACCTTAAAGATCTCGTCGAGCTGATTAATTTGAATCTTTGTTGAAGAAGTTTGGTGTTGATTTGGTGAAGTTATCGAGTCTCAAAGTTGGAAAAGTCTCAAAAGTTGCGTGGTTAAGCACATAAAATACTATTTATCGTGGAAACTCTACAAGATGCAATTAGGATGTGTCATGTCACCTTAAAGATCTTGTCGAGCTGATTAATTTGAATCTTTGTTGAAGAAGTTTGGAGTTGATTTGGTGAAGTTATCGAGTCTCAAAGATGGAAAAGTCTTAAAAGTTGCGTGTTTGAGCACATAAAGTACTATTTATTCTGGAAACTCTTCAATATGCAATTAGTATGTGTCATGTCACCTTAAAGATCTCGTCGAGCTGATTAATTTGAATCTTTGTTGAAGAAGTTTGGAGTTGATTTGGTGAAGTTATCGAGTCTCAAAGATGGAAAAGTCTTAAAAGTTGCGTGTTTGAGCACATAAAGTACTATTTATTCTGGAAACTCTTCAATATGCAATTAGTATGTGTCATGTCACTTTAAAGATCTCGTCGAGCTGATTAATTTGAATCTTTGTTTAAGAAGTTTGGAGTTGATTTGGTGAAGTTATCGAGTCTCAAAGTTGGAAAAGTCTCAAAAGTTACGTGGTTAAGCACATAAAGTACTATTTATCGTGGAAACTCTACAAGATGCAATTAGGATGTGTCATGTCACCTTAAAGATCTCGTCGAGCTGATTAATTTGAATCTTTGTTGAAGAAGTTTGGAGTTGATTTGGTGAAGTTATCGAGTCTCAAAGATGGAAAAGTCTTAAAAGTTGCGTGTTTGAGCACATAAAGTACTATTTATTCTGGAAACTCTTCAAGATGCAATTAGTATGTGTCATGTCACTTTAAAGATCTCGTCGAGCTGATTAATTTGAATCTTTGTTTAAGAAGTTTGGAGTTGATTTGGTGAAGTTATCGAGTCTCAAAATTGGAAAAGTCTCAAAAGTTGCGTGTTTGAGCCCATAAAGTACTATTTATCCTGGAAACTCTTCAAGATGCAATTAGGATGTGTCATGTAACCTTAAAGATCTCGTCGAGCTGATTAATTTGAATCTTTGTTGAAGAAGTTTGGTGTTGATTTGGTGAAGTTATCGAGTCTCAAAGTTGGAAAAGTCTCAAAAGTTGCGTGTTTGAGCCCATAAAGTACTATTTATCGTGGAAACTCTTCAAGATGCAATTAGGATGTGTCATGTAACCTTAAAGATCTCGTCGAGCTGATTAATTTGAATCTTTGTTGAAGAAGTTTGGTGTTGATTTGGTGAAGTTATCGAGTCTCAAAGTTGGAAAAGTCTCAAAAGTTACGTGGTTAAGCACATAAAGTACTATTTATCGTGGAAACTCTACAAGATGCAATTAGGATGTGTCATGTCACCTTAAAGATCTCGTCGAGCTGATTAATTTGAATCTTTGTTGAAGAAGTTTGGAGTTGATTTGGTGAAGTTATCGAGTCTCAAAGTTGGAAAAGTCTCAAAAGTTGCGTGTTTGAGCCCATAAAGTACTATTTATCCTGGAAACTCTTCAAGATGCAATTAGGATGTGTCATGTAACCTTAAATATCTCGTCGAGCTGATTAATTTGAATCTTTGTTGAAGAAGTTTGGAGTTGATTTGGTGAAGTTATCGAGTTTCAAATTTGGAAAAGTCGCAAAAGTTGCATGGTTAAGCACATAAAGTACTATTTATCCTCGAAACTCTTCAAGATGCAATTAGGATGTGTCGTGTCACCTTAAAGATCTCGTCGAGCTGATTAATTTGAATCTTTGTTGAAGAAGTTTGGAGTTGCTTTGGTGAAGTTATCGAGTCTCAAATTTGGAAAAGTCGCAAAAGTTGCGTGGTTAAGCACATAAAGTACTATTTATCCTGGAAACTCTTCAAGATGCAATTAGTATGTGTCATGTAACCTTAAAGATCTCGTTGAGCTCATTAATTTGAATCTTTGTTTAAGAAGTTTGGAGTTGATTTGGTGAAGTTGTCGAGTTTCAAATTTGGAAAAGTCGCAAAAGTTGCGTGGTTAAGCACATAAAGTACTATTTATCCTGGAAACTCTTCAAGATGCAATTAGGATGTGTCATGTAACCTTAAAGATCTCGTTGAGCTGATTAATTTGAATCTTTGTTTAAGAAGTTTGGAGTTGATTTGGTGAAGTTGTCGAGTTTCAAATTTGGAAAAGTCGCAAAAGTTGCATGGTTAAGCACATAAAGTACTATTTATCCTGGAAACTCTTCAAGATGCAATTAGGATTTGTCATGTAACCTTAAAGATCTCGTCGAGCTGGTTAATTTGAATCTTTGTTTAAGAAGTTTGGAGTTGATTTGGTGAAGTTATCGAGTCTCAAAGTTGGAAAAGTCTCAAAAGTTGCGTGGTTAAGCACATAAAGTCCTATTTATCCTGGAAACTCTTCAAGATGCAATTAGGATGTGTCATGTCACTTTAAAGATCTCGTCGAGCTGATTAATTTGAATCTTTGTTGAAGAAGTTTGGAGTTGATTTGGTGAAGTTGTCGAGTTTCAAATTTGGAAAAGTCGCAAAAGTTGCATGGTTAAGCACATAAAGTACTATTTATCCTGGAAACTCTTCAAGATGCAATTAGGATGTGTCATGTAACCTTAAAGATCTCGTCGAGCTGATTAATTTGAATCTTTGTTGAAGAAGTTTGGAGTTGATTTGGTGAAGTTATCGAGTCTCAAAGTTGGAAAAGTCTCAAAAGTTACGTGGTTAAGCACATAAAGTACTATTTATCGTGGAAACTCTACAAGATGCAATTAGGATGTGTCATGTCACCTTAAAGATCTCGTCGAGCTGATTAATTTGAATCTTTGTTGAAGAAGTTTGGAGTTGATTTGGTGAAGTTATCGAGTCTCAAAGATGGAAAAGTCTTAAAAGTTGCGTGTTTGAGCACATAAAGTACTATTTATTCTGGAAACTCTTCAAGATGCAATTAGTATGTGTCATGTCACTTTAAAGATCTCGTCGAGCTGATTAATTTGAATCTTTGTTTAAGAAGTTTGGAGTTGATTTGGTGAAGTTATCGAGTTTCAAATTTGGAAAAGTCGCAAAAGTTGCATGGTTAAGCACATAAAGTACTATTTATCCTCGAAACTCTTCAAGATGCAATTAGGATGTGTCGTGTCACCTTAAAGATCTCGTCGAGCTGATTAATTTGAATCTTTGTTGAAGAAGTTTGGAGTTGATTTGGTGAAGTTATCGAGTCTCAAAGTTGGAAAAGTCTCAAAAGTTGCGTGGTTAAGCACATAAAATACTATTTATCGTGGAAACTCTACAAGATGCAATTAGGATGTGTCATGTCACCTTAAAGATCTCGTCGAGCTGATTAATTTGAATCTGCGATTAAGAAGTTTGGAGTTGATTTGGTGAAGTTATCGAGTCTCAAAGATGGAAAAGTCTTAAAAGTTGCGTGTTTGAGCACATAAAGTACTATTTATCGTGGAAACTCTACAAGATGTAATTAGGATGTGTCATGTCACTTTAAAGATCTCGTCGAGCTGATTAATTTGAATCTTTGTTTAAGAAGTTTGGAGTTGATTTGGTGAAGTTATCGAGTCTCAAAGTTGGAAAAGTCTCAAAAGTTGCGTGGTTAAGCACATAAAGTCCTATTTATCCTGGAAACTCTACAAGATGCAATTAGGATGTGTCATGTCACTTTAAAGATCTCGTCGAGCTGATTAATTTGAATCTTTGTTGAAGAAGTTTGGAGTTGATTTGGTGAAGTTGTCGAGTTACAAATTTGGAAAAGTCGCAAAAGTTACGTGGTTAAGCACATAAAGTACTATTTATCGTGGAAACTCTACAAGATGCAATTAGGATGTGTCATGTAACCTTAAAGATCTCGTCGAGCTGATTAATTTGAATCTTTGTTGAAGAAGTTTGGTGTTGATTTGGTGAAGTTATCGAGTCTCAAAGTTGGAAAAGTCTCAAAAGTTGCGTGGTTAAGCACATAAAATACTATTTATCGTGGAAACTCTACAAGATGCAATTAGGATGTGTCATGTCACCTTAAAGATCTTGTCGAGCTGATTAATTTGAATCTTTGTTGAAGAAGTTTGGAGTTGATTTGGTGAAGTTATCGAGTCTCAAAGATGGAAAAGTCTTAAAAGTTGCGTGTTTGAGCACATAAAGTACTATTTATTCTGGAAACTCTTCAATATGCAATTAGTATGTGTCATGTCACCTTAAAGATCTCGTCGAGCTGATTAATTTGAATCTTTGTTGAAGAAGTTTGGAGTTGATTTGGTGAAGTTATCGAGTCTCAAAGATGGAAAAGTCTTAAAAGTTGCGTGTTTGAGCACATAAAGTACTATTTATTCTGGAAACTCTTCAATATGCAATTAGTATGTGTCATGTCACTTTAAAGATCTCGTCGAGCTGATTAATTTGAATCTTTGTTTAAGAAGTTTGGAGTTGATTTGGTGAAGTTATCGAGTCTCAAAGTTGGAAAAGTCTCAAAAGTTACGTGGTTAAGCACATAAAGTACTATTTATCGTGGAAACTCTACAAGATGCAATTAGGATGTGTCATGTCACCTTAAAGATCTCGTCGAGCTGATTAATTTGAATCTTTGTTGAAGAAGTTTGGAGTTGATTTGGTGAAGTTATCGAGTCTCAAAGATGGAAAAGTCTTAAAAGTTGCGTGTTTGAGCACATAAAGTACTATTTATTCTGGAAACTCTTCAAGATGCAATTAGTATGTGTCATGTCACTTTAAAGATCTCGTCGAGCTGATTAATTTGAATCTTTGTTGAAGAACTTTGGTGTTGATTTGGTGAAGTTATCGAGTCTCAAAGTTGGAAAAGTCTCAAAAGTTGCGTGTTTGAGCCCATAAAGTACTATTTATCGTGGAAACTCTTCCAGATGCAATTAGGATGTGTCATGTAACCTTAAAGATCTCGTCGAGCTGATTAATTTGAATCTTTGTTTAAGAAGTTTGGAGTTGATTTGGTGAAGTTATCGAGTCTCAAAATTGGAAAAGTCTCAAAAGTTGCGTGTTTGAGCCCATAAAGTACTATTTATCCTGGAAACTCTTCAAGATGCAATTAGGATGTGTTATGTAACCTTAAAGATCTCGTCGAGCTGATTAATTTGAATCTTTGTTGAAGAAGTTTGGTGTTGATTTGGTGAAGTTATCGAGTCTCAAAGTTGGAAAAGTCTCAAAAGTTGCGTGTTTGAGCCCATAAAGTACTATTTATCGTGGAAACTCTTCAAGATGCAATTAGGATGTGTCATGTAACCTTAAAGATCTCGTCGAGCTGATTAATTTGAATCTTTGTTGAAGAAGTTTGGTGTTGATTTGGTGAAGTTATCGAGTCTCAAAGTTGGAAAAGTCTCAAAAGTTGCGTGTTTGAGCCCATAAAGTACTATTTATCCTGGAAACTCTTCAAGATGCAATTAGGATGTGTCATGTAACCTTAAAGATCTCGTCGAGCTGATTCATTTGAATCTTTGTTTAAGAAGTTTGGAGTTGATTTGGTGAAGTTATCGAGTCTCAAAGTTGGAAAAGTCTCAAAAGTTGCGTGTTTGAGCCCATAAAGTACTATTTATCGTGGAAACTCTTCAAGATGCAATTAGGATGTGTCATGTAACCTTAAAGATCTCGTCGAGCTGATTAATTTGAATCTTTGTTTAAGAAGTTTGGAGTTGATTTGGTGAAGTTATCGAGTCTCAAAGTTGGAAAAGTCTCAAAAGTTGCGTGTTTGAGCCCATAAAGTACTATTTATCCTGGAAACTCTTCAAGATGCAATTAGGATGTGTCATGTAACCTTAAAGATCTCGTCGAGCTGATTAATTTGAATCTTTGTTTAAGAAGTTTGGAGTTGATTTGGTGAAGTTATCGAGTCTCAAAGTTGGAAAAGTCTCAAAAGTTGCGTGGTTAAGCACATAAAGTCCTATTTATCCTGGAAACTCTTCAAGATGCAATTAGGATGTGTCATGTCACTTTAAAGATCTCGTCGAGCTGATTAATTTGAATCTTTGTTGAAGAAGTTTGGAGTTGATTTGGTGAAGTTATCGAGTCTCAAAGTTGGAAAAGTCTCAAAAGTTACGTGGTTAAGCACATAAAGTACTATTTATCGTGGAAACTCTACAAAATGCAATTAGGATGTGTCGTGTCATCTTAAAGATCTCGTCGAGCTGATTAATTTGAATCTTTGTTGAAGAAGTTTGGAGTTGATTTGGTGAAGTTATCGAGTCTCAAAGATGGAAAAGTCTCAAAAGTTGCGTGGTTAAGCACATAAAGTCCTATTTATCCTGGAAACTCTTCAAGATGCAATTAGGATGTGTCATGTCACTTTAAAGATCTCGTCGAGCTGATTAATTTGAATCTTTGTTGAAGAAGTTTGGAGTTGATTTGGTGAAGTTATCGAGTCTCAAAGATGGAAAAGTCTTAAAAGTTGCGTGTTTGAGCACATAAAGTACAATTTATCCTGGAAACTCTTCAAGATGCAATTAGGATGTGTCATGTAACCTTAAAGATCTCGTCGAGCTGATTAATTTGAATCTTTGTTTAAGAAGTTTGGAGTTGATTTGATGAAGTTATCGAGTCTCAAATTTGGAAAAGTCGCAAAAGTTGCGTGGTTAAGCACATAAAGTACTATTTATCCTGGAAACTCTTCAAGATGCAATTAGTATGTGTCATGTAACCTTAAAGATCTCGTTGAGCTCATTAATTTGAATCTTTGTTTAAGAAGTTTGGAGTTGATTTGGTGAAGTTGTCGAGTTTCAAATTTGGAAAAGTCGCAAAAGTTGCGTGGTTAAGCACATAAAGTACTATTTATCCTGGAAACTCTTCAAGATGCAATTAGGATGTGTCATGTAACCTTAAAGATCTCGTTGAGCTGATTAATTTGAATCTTTGTTTAAGAAGTTTGGAGTTGATTTGGTGAAGTTGTCGAGTTTCAAATTTGGAAAAGTCGCAAAAGTTGCATGGTTAAGCACATAAAGTACTATTTATCCTGGAAACTCTTCAAGATGCAATTAGGATTTGTCATGTAACCTTAAAGATCTCGTCGAGCTGATTAATTTGAATCTTTGTTTAAGAAGTTTGGAGTTGATTTGGTGAAGTTATCGAGTCTCAAAGTTGGAAAAGTCTCAAAAGTTGCGTGTTTGAGCCCATAAAGTACTATTTATCCTGGAAACTCTTCAAGATGCAATTAGGATGTGTCATGTAACCTTAAAGATCTCGTCGAGCTGATTCATTTGAATCTTTGTTTAAGAAGTTTGGAGTTGATTTGGTGAAGTTATCGAGTCTCAAAGTTGGAAAAGTCTCAAAAGTTGCGTGTTTGAGCCCATAAAGTACTATTTATCGTGGAAACTCTTCAAGATGCAATTAGGATGCGTCGTGTCACCTTAAAGATCTCGTCGAGCTGATTAATTTGAATATGCGATTAAGAAGTTTGGAGTTGATTTGGTGAAGTTATCGAGTCTCAAAGTTGGAAAAGTCTCAAAAGTTGCGTGTTTGAGCCCATAAAGTACTATTTATCGTGGAAACTCTTCAAGATGCAATTAGGATGTGTCATGTAACCTTAAAGATCTCGTCGAGCTGATTAATTTGAATCTTTGTTTAAGAAGTTTGGAGTTGATTTGGTGAAGTTATCGAGTCTCAAAGTTGGAAAAGTCTCAAAAGTTGCGTGTTTGAGCCCATAAAGTACTATTTATCCTGGAAACTCTTCAAGATGCAATTAGGATGTGTCATGTAACCTTAAAGATCTCGTCGAGCTGATTAATTTGAATCTTTGTTTAAGAAGTTTGGAGTTGATTTGGTGAAGTTATCGAGTCTCAAAGTTGGAAAAGTCTCAAAAGTTGCGTGGTTAAGCACATAAAGTCCTATTTATCCTGGAAACTCTTCAAGATGCAATTAGGATGTGTCATGTCACTTTAAAGATCTCGTCGAGCTGATTAATTTGAATCTTTGTTGAAGAAGTTTGGAGTTGATTTGGTGAAGTTGTCGAGTTTCAAATTTGGAAAAGTCGCAAAAGTTGCATGGTTAAGCACATAAAGTACTATTTATCCTCGAAACTCTTCAAGATGCAATTAGGATGTGTCGTGTCACCTTAAAGATCTCGTCGAGCTGATTAATTTGAATCTTTGTTGAAGAAGTTTGGAGTTGATTTGGTGAAGTTATCGAGTTTCAAATTTGGAAAAGTCGCAAAAGTTGCATGGTTAAGCACATAAAGTACTATTTATCCTCGAAACTCTTCAAGATGCAATTAGGATGTGTCGTGTCACCTTAAAGATCTCGTCGAGCTGATTAATTTGAATCTTTGTTGAAGAAGTTTGGAGTTGATTTGGTGAAGTTATCGAGTCTCAAAGTTGGAAAAGTCTCAAAAGTTACGTGGTTAAGCACATAAAATACTATTTATTGTGGAAACTCTACAAGATGCAATTAGGATGTGTCATGTCACTTTAAAAATCTCGTCGAGCTGATTAATTTGAATCTTCGATTAAGAAATTTGGAGTTTGTTTGGTGAAGTTTTTGAATCTCAAAGTTGGAAAAGTCTCAAAAGTTACGTGGTTAAGCACATAAAGTACTATTTATCGTGGAAACTCTACAAAATGCAATTAGGATGTGTCATGTCACTTTAAAGATCTCGTCGAGCTGATTAATTTGAATCTTTGTTGAAGAAGTTTGGAGTTGATTTGGTGAAGTTGTCGAGTTTCAAATTTGGAAAAGTCGCAAAAGTTGCATGGTTAAGCACATAAAGTACTATTTATCCTCGAAACTCTTCAAGATGCAATTAGGATGTGTCGTGTCACCTTAAAGATCTCGTCGAGCTGATTAATTTGAATCTTTGTTGAAGAAGTTTGGAGTTGATTTGGTGAAGTTATCGAGTTTCAAATTTGGAAAAGTCGCAAAAGTTGCATGGTTAAGCACATAAAGTACTATTTATCCTCGAAACTCTTCAAGATGCAATTAGGATGTGTCGTGTCACCTTAAAGATCTCGTCGAGCTGATTAATTTGAATCTTTGTTGAAGAAGTTTGGAGTTGCTTTGGTGAAGTTATCGAGTCTCAAATTTGGAAAAGTCGCAAAAGTTGCGTGGTTAAGCACATAAAGTACTATTTATCCTGGAAACTCTTCAAGATGCAATTAGTATGTGTCATGTAACCTTAAAGATCTCGTTGAGCTCATTAATTTGAATCTTTGTTTAAGAAGTTTGGAGTTGATTTGGTGAAGTTGTCGAGTTTCAAATTTGGAAAAGTCGCAAAAGTTGCGTGGTTAAGCACATAAAGTACTATTTATCCTGGAAACTCTTCAAGATGCAATTAGGATGTGTCATGTAACCTTAAAGATCTCGTTGAGCTGATTAATTTGAATCTTTGTTTAAGAAGTTTGGAGTTGATTTGGTGAAGTTGTCGAGTTTCAAATTTGGAAAAGTCGCAAAAGTTGCATGGTTAAGCACATAAAGTACTATTTATCCTGGAAACTCTTCAAGATGCAATTAGGATTTGTCATGTAACCTTAAAGATCTCGTCGAGCTGATTAATTTGAATCTTTGTTTAAGAAGTTTGGAGTTGATTTGGTGCAGTTATCGAGTCTCAAAGTTGGAAAAGTCTCAAAAGTTGCGTGGTTAAGCACATAAAGTCCTATTTATCCTGGAAACTCTTCAAGATGCAATTAGGATGTGTCATGTCACTTTAAAGATCTCGTCGAGCTGATTAATTTGAATCTTTGTTGAAGAAGTTTGGAGTTGATTTGGTGAAGTTGTCGAGTTTCAAATTTGGAAAAGTCGCAAAAGTTGCATGGTTAAGCACATAAAGTACTATTTATCCTCGAAACTCTTCAAGATGCAATTAGGATGTGTCGTGTCACCTTAAAGATCTCGTCGAGCTGATTAATTTGAATCTTTGTTGAAGAAGTTTGGAGTTGATTTGGTGAAGTTATCGAGTTTCAAATTTGGAAAAGTCGCAAAAGTTGCATGGTTAAGCACATAAAGTACTATTTATCCTCGAAACTCTTCAAGATGCAATTAGGATGTGTCGTGTCACCTTAAAGATCTCGTCGAGCTGATTAATTTGAATCTTTGTTGAAGAAGTTTGGAGTTGATTTGGTGAAGTTATCGAGTCTCAAAGTTGGAAAAGTCTCAAAAGTTACGTGGTTAAGCACATAAAATACTATTTATTGTGGAAACTCTACAAGATGCAATTAGGATGTGTCATGTCACTTTAAAAATCTCGTCGAGCTGATTAATTTGAATCTTCGATTAAGAAATTTGGAGTTTGTTTGGTGAAGTTTTTGAATCTCAAAGTTGGAAAAGTCTCAAAAGTTACGTGGTTAAGCACATAAAGTACTATTTATCGTGGAAACTCTACAAAATGCAATTAGGATGTGTCATGTCACTTTAAAGATCTCGTCGAGCTGATTAATTTGAATCTTTGTTGAAGAAGTTTGGAGTTGATTTGGTGAAGTTGTCGAGTTTCAAATTTGGAAAAGTCGCAAAAGTTGCATGGTTAAGCACATAAAGTACTATTTATCCTCGAAACTCTTCAAGATGCAATTAGGATGTGTCGTGTCACCTTAAAGATCTCGTCGAGCTGATTAATTTGAATCTTTGTTGAAGAAGTTTGGAGTTGATTTGGTGAAGTTATCGAGTTTCAAATTTGGAAAAGTCGCAAAAGTTGCATGGTTAAGCACATAAAGTACTATTTATCCTCGAAACTCTTCAAGATGCAATTAGGATGTGTCGTGTCACCTTAAAGATCTCGTCGAGCTGATTAATTTGAATCTTTGTTGAAGAAGTTTGGAGTTGCTTTGGTGAAGTTATCGAGTCTCAAATTTGGAAAAGTCGCAAAAGTTGCGTGGTTAAGCACATAAAGTACTATTTATCCTGGAAACTCTTCAAGATGCAATTAGTATGTGTCATGTAACCTTAAAGATCTCGTTGAGCTCATTAATTTGAATCTTTGTTTAAGAAGTTTGGAGTTGATTTGGTGAAGTTGTCGAGTTTCAAATTTGGAAAAGTCGCAAAAGTTGCGTGGTTAAGCACATAAAGTACTATTTATCCTGGAAACTCTTCAAGATGCAATTAGGATGTGTCATGTAACCTTAAAGATCTCGTTGAGCTGATTAATTTGAATCTTTGTTTAAGAAGTTTGGAGTTGATTTGGTGAAGTTGTCGAGTTTCAAATTTGGAAAAGTCGCAAAAGTTGCATGGTTAAGCACATAAAGTACTATTTATCCTGGAAACTCTTCAAGATGCAATTAGGATTTGTCATGTAACCTTAAAGATCTCGTCGAGCTGATTAATTTGAATCTTTGTTTAAGAAGTTTGGAGTTGATTTGGTGCAGTTATCGAGTCTCAAAGTTGGAAAAGTCTCAAAAGTTGCGTGGTTAAGCACATAAAGTCCTATTTATCCTGGAAACTCTTCAAGATGCAATTAGGATGTGTCATGTCACTTTAAAGATCTCGTCGAGCTGATTAATTTGAATCTTTGTTGAAGAAGTTTGGAGTTGATTTGGTGAAGTTATCGAGTTTCAAATTTGGAAAAGTCGCAAAAGTTGCATGGTTAAGCACATAAAGTACTATTTATCCTCGAAACTCTTCAAGATGCAATTAGGATTTGTCATGTAACCTTAAAGATCTCGTCGAGCTGATTAATTTGAATCTTTGTTTAAGAAGTTTGGAGTTGATTTGGTGAAGTTGTCGAGTTTCAAATTTGGAAAAGTCTCAAAAGTTGCGTGTTTGAGCCCATAAAGTACTATTTATCCTGGAAACTCTTCAAGATGCAATTAGGATGTGTCATGTAACCTTAAAGATCTCGTCGAGCTGATTCATTTGAATCTTTGTTTAAGAAGTTTGGAGTTGATTTGGTGAAGTTATCGAGTCTCAAAGTTGGAAAAGTCTCAAAAGTTGCGTGTTTGAGCCCATAAAGTACTATTTATCGTGGAAACTCTTCAAGATGCAATTAGGATGCGTCGTGTCACCTTAAAGATCTCGTCGAGCTGATTAATTTGAATATGCGATTAAGAAGTTTGGAGTTGATTTGGTGAAGTTATCGAGTCTCAAAGTTGGAAAAGTCTCAAAAGTTGCGTGTTTGAGCCCATAAAGTACTATTTATCGTGGAAACTCTTCAAGATGCAATTAGGATGTGTCATGTAACCTTAAAGATCTCGTCGAGCTGATTAATTTGAATCTTTGTTGAAGAAGTTTGGAGTTGATTTGGTGAAGTTATCGAGTTTCAAATTTGGAAAAGTCGCAAAAGTTGCATGGTTAAGCACATAAAGTACTATTTATCCTCGAAACTCTTCAAGATGCAATTAGGATGTGTCATGTAACCTTAAAGATCTCGTCGAGCTGATTAATTTGAATCTTTGTTTAAGAAGTTTGGAGTTGATTTGGTGAAGTTGTCGAGTTTCAAAGTTGGAAAAGTCTCAAAAGTTGCGTGTTTGAGCCCATAAAGTACTATTTATCCTGGAAACTCTTCAAGATGCAATTAGGATGTGTCATGTAACCTTAAAGATCTCGTCGAGCTGATTCATTTGAATCTTTGTTTAAGAAGTTTGGAGTTGATTTGGTGAAGTTATCGAGTCTCAAAGTTGGAAAAGTCTCAAAAGTTGCGTGTTTGAGCCCATAAAGTACTATTTATCGTGGAAACTCTTCAAGATGCAATTAGGATGCGTCGTGTCACCTTAAAGATCTCGTCGAGCTGATTAATTTGAATATGCGATTAAGAAGTTTGGAGTTGATTTGGTGAAGTTATCGAGTCTCAAAGTTGGAAAAGTCTCAAAAGTTGCGTGTTTGAGCCCATAAAGTACTATTTATCGTGGAAACTCTTCAAGATGCAATTAGGATGTGTCATGTAACCTTAAAGATCTCGTCGAGCTGATTAATTTGAATCTTTGTTGAAGAAGTTTGGAGTTGATTTGGTGAAGTTATCGAGTTTCAAATTTGGAAAAGTCGCAAAAGTTGCATGGTTAAGCACATAAAGTACTATTTATCCTCGAAACTCTTCAAGATGCAATTAGGATGTGTCATGTAACCTTAAAGATCTCGTCGAGCTGATTAATTTGAATCTGCGATTAAGAAGTTTGGAGTTGATTTGGTGAAGTTATCGAGTCTCAAAGTTGGAAAAGTCTCAAAAGTTGCGTGTTTGAGCCCATAAAGTACTATTTATCGTGGAAACTCTTCAAGATGCAATTAGGATGTGTCATGTAACCTTAAAGATCTCGTCGAGCTGATTAATTTGAATCTTTGTTGAAGAAGTTTGGAGTTGATTTGGTGAAGTTATCGAGTCTCAAAGTTGGAAAAGTCTCAAAAGTTGCGTGTTTGAGCCCATAAAGTACTATTTATCGTGGAAACTCTTCAAGATGCAATTAGGATGTGTCATGTAACCTTAAAGATCTCGTCGAGCTGATTAATTTGAATCTTTGTTGAAGAAGTTTGGAGTTGATTTGGTGAAGTTATCGAGTCTCAAAGTTGGAAAAGTCTCAAAAGTTGCGTGTTTGAGCCCATAAAGTACTATTTATCGTGGAAACTCTTCAAGATGCAATTAGGATGTGTCATGTAACCTTAAAGATCTCGTCGAGCTGATTAATTTGAATCTTTGTTGAAGAAGTTTGGAGTTGATTTGGTGAAGTTATCGAGTCTCAAAGTTGGAAAAGTCGCAAAAGTTGCATGGTTAAGCACATAAAGTACTATTTATCCTGGAAACTCTTCAAGATTCAATTAGGATGTGTCGTGTCACCTTAAAGATCTCGTCGAGCTGATTAATTTGAATCTTTGTTGAAGAAGTTTGGAGTTGATTTGGTGAAGTTATCGAGTCTCAAAGTTGGAAAAGTCTTAAAACTTGCGTGTTTGAGCACATAAAGTACTATTTATCCTGGAAACTCTTCAAGATGCAATTAGTATGTGTCATGTCACTTTAAAGATCTCGTCGAGCTGCTTAATTTGAATCTTTGTTGAAGAAGTTTGGAGTTGATTTGGTGAAGTTGTCGAGTTTCAAATTTGGAAAAGTCGCAAAAGTTGCATGGTTAAGCACATAAAGTACTATTTATCCTGGAAACTCTTCAAGATGCAATTAGGATGCGTCGTGTCACCTTAAAGATCTCGTCGAGCTGATTAATTTGAATCTGCGATTAAGAAGTTTGGAGTTGATTTGGTGAAGTTATCGAGTCTCAAAGTTGGAAAAGTCTCAAAAGTTGCGTGTTTGAGCCCATAAAGTACTATTTATCGTGGAAACTCTTCAAGATGCAATTAGGATGTGTCATGTAACCTTAAAGATCTCGTCGAGCTGATTAATTTGAATCTTTGTTGAAGAAGTTTGGAGTTGATTTGGTGAAGTTATCGAGTCTCAAAGTTGGAAAAGTCTTAAAAGTTGCGTGTTTGAGCACATAAAGTACTATTTATCGTGGAAACTCTTCAAGATGCAATTAGGATGTGTCATGTAACCTTAAAGATCACGTCGAGCTGATTAATTTGAATCTTTGTTTAAGAAGTTTGGAGTTGATTTGGTGAAGTTGTCGAGTTTCAAATTTGGAAAAGTCGCAAAAGTTGCATGGTTAAGCACATAAAGTACTATTTATCCTGGAAACTCTTCAAGATGCAATTAGGATGCGTCGTGTCACCTTAAAGATCTCGTCGAGCTGATTAATTTGAATCTTTGTTGAAGAAGTTTGGAGTTGATTTGGTGAAGTTATCGAGTCTCAAAGTTGGAAAAGTCTTAAAAGTTGCGTGTTTGAGCACATAAAGTACTATTTATCGTGGAAACTCTTCAAGATGCAATTAGGATGTGTCATGTAACCTTAAAGATCACGTCGAGCTGATTAATTTGAATCTTTGTTTAAGAAGTTTGGAGTTGGTTTGGTGAAGTTATCGAGTTTCAAATTTGGAAAAGTCGCAAAAGTTGCATGGTTAAGCACATAAAGTACTATTTATCCTCGAAACTCTTCAAGATGCAATTAGGATGTGTCATGTAACCTTAAAGATCTCGTCGAGCTGATTAATTTGAATCTTTGTTGAAGAAGTTTGGAGTTGATTTGGTGAAGTTATCGAGTCTCAAAGTTGGAAAAGTCTCAAAAGTTGCGTGTTTGAGCCCATAAAGTACTATTTATCGTGGAAACTCTTCAAGATGCAATTAGGATGTGTCATGTAACCTTAAAGATCACGTCGAGCTGATTAATTTGAATCTTTGTTTAAGAAGTTTGGAGTTGATTTGGTGAAGTTGTCGAGTTTCAAATTTGGAAAAGTCGCAAAAGTTGCATGGTTAAGCACATAAAGTACTATTTATCCTGGAAACTCTTCAAGATGCAATTAGGATGCGTCGTGTCACCTTAAAGATCTCGTCGAGCTGATTAATTTGAATCTTTGTTGAAGAAGTTTGGAGTTGATTTGGTGAAGTTGTCGAGTTTCAAATTTGGAAAAGTCGCAAAAGTTGCATGGTTAAGCACATAAAGTACTATTTATCCTGGAAACTCTTCAAGATGCAATTAGGATGTGTCATGTCACCTTAAAGATCTCGTCGAGCTGATTAATTTTAATCTTTGTTTAAGAAGTTTGGAGTTGATTTGGTGAAGTTGTCGAGTTTCAAATTTGGAAAAGTCGCAAAAGTTGCATGGTTAAGCACATAAAGTACTATTTATCCTGGAAACTCTTCAAGATTCAATTAGGATGTGTCGTGTCACCTTAAAGATCTCGTCGAGCTGATTAATTTGAATCTTTGTTGAAGAAGTTTGGAGTTGATTTGGTGAAGTTATCGAGTCTCAAAGTTGGAAAAGTCTTTAAAGTTGCGTGTTTGAGCACATAAAGTACTATTTATCGTGGAAACTCTTCAAGATGCAATTAGGATGTGTCATGTAACCTTAAAGATCACGTCGAGCTGATTAATTTGAATCTTTGTTTAAGAAGTTTGGAGTTGATTTGGTGAAGTTGTCGAGTTTCAAATTTGGAAAAGTCGCAAAAGTTGCATGGTTAAGCACATAAAGTACTATTTATCCTGGAAACTCTTCAAGATGCAATTAGGATGTGTCATGTCACCTTAAAGATCTCGTCGAGCTGATTAATTTGAATCTTTGTTTAAGAAGTTTGGAGTTGATTTGGTGAAGTTGTCGAGTTTCAAATTTGGAAAAGTCGCAAAAGTTGCATGGTTAAGCACATAAAGTACTATTTATCCTGGAAACTCTTCAAGATGCAATTAGGATGTGTCATGTAACCTTAAAGATCTCGTCGAGCTGATTAATTTGAATCTTTGTTGAAGAAGTTTGGAGTTGATTTGGTGAAGTTATCGAGTCTCAAAGTTGGAAAAGTCTCAAAAGTTACGTGGTTAAGCACATAAAGTACTATTTATCGTGGAAACTCTACAAGATGCAATTAGGATGTGTCATGTCACCTTAAAGATCTCGTCGAGCTGATTAATTTGAATCTTTGTTGAAGAAGTTTGGAGTTGATTTGGTGAAGTTATCGAGTCTCAAAGATGGAAAAGTCTTAAAAGTTGCGTGTTTGAGCACATAAAGTACTATTTATTCTGGAAACTCTTCAAGATGCAATTAGTATGTGTCATGTCACTTTAAAGATCTCGTCGAGCTGATTAATTTGAATCTTTGTTTAAGAAGTTTGGAGTTGATTTGGTGAAGTTATCGAGTTTCAAATTTGGAAAAGTCGCAAAAGTTGCATGGTTAAGCACATAAAGTACTATTTATCCTCGAAACTCTTCAAGATGCAATTAGGATGTGTCGTGTCACCTTAAAGATCTCGTCGAGCTGATTAATTTGAATCTTTGTTGAAGAAGTTTGGAGTTGATTTGGTGAAGTTATCGAGTCTCAAAGTTGGAAAAGTCTCAAAAGTTGCGTGGTTAAGCACATAAAATACTATTTATCGTGGAAACTCTACAAGATGCAATTAGGATGTGTCATGTCACCTTAAAGATCTCGTCGAGCTGATTAATTTGAATCTGCGATTAAGAAGTTTGGAGTTGATTTGGTGAAGTTATCGAGTCTCAAAGATGGAAAAGTCTTAAAAGTTGCGTGTTTGAGCACATAAAGTACTATTTATCGTGGAAACTCTACAAGATGTAATTAGGATGTGTCATGTCACTTTAAAGATCTCGTCGAGCTGATTAATTTGAATCTTTGTTTAAGAAGTTTGGAGTTGATTTGGTGAAGTTATCGAGTCTCAAAGTTGGAAAAGTCTCAAAAGTTGCGTGGTTAAGCACATAAAGTCCTATTTATCCTGGAAACTCTACAAGATGCAATTAGGATGTGTCATGTCACTTTAAAGATCTCGTCGAGCTGATTAATTTGAATCTTTGTTGAAGAAGTTTGGAGTTGATTTGGTGAAGTTGTCGAGTTACAAATTTGGAAAAGTCGCAAAAGTTACGTGGTTAAGCACATAAAGTACTATTTATCGTGGAAACTCTACAAGATGCAATTAGGATGTGTCATGTAACCTTAAAGATCTCGTCGAGCTGATTAATTTGAATCTTTGTTGAAGAAGTTTGGTGTTGATTTGGTGAAGTTATCGAGTCTCAAAGTTGGAAAAGTCTCAAAAGTTGCGTGGTTAAGCACATAAAATACTATTTATCGTGGAAACTCTACAAGATGCAATTAGGATGTGTCATGTCACCTTAAAGATCTTGTCGAGCTGATTAATTTGAATCTTTGTTGAAGAAGTTTGGAGTTGATTTGGTGAAGTTATCGAGTCTCAAAGATGGAAAAGTCTTAAAAGTTGCGTGTTTGAGCACATAAAGTACTATTTATTCTGGAAACTCTTCAATATGCAATTAGTATGTGTCATGTCACCTTAAAGATCTCGTCGAGCTGATTAATTTGAATCTTTGTTGAAGAAGTTTGGAGTTGATTTGGTGAAGTTATCGAGTCTCAAAGATGGAAAAGTCTTAAAAGTTGCGTGTTTGAGCACATAAAGTACTATTTATTCTGGAAACTCTTCAATATGCAATTAGTATGTGTCATGTCACTTTAAAGATCTCGTCGAGCTGATTAATTTGAATCTTTGTTTAAGAAGTTTGGAGTTGATTTGGTGAAGTTATCGAGTCTCAAAGTTGGAAAAGTCTCAAAAGTTACGTGGTTAAGCACATAAAGTACTATTTATCGTGGAAACTCTACAAGATGCAATTAGGATGTGTCATGTCACCTTAAAGATCTCGTCGAGCTGATTAATTTGAATCTTTGTTGAAGAAGTTTGGAGTTGATTTGGTGAAGTTATCGAGTCTCAAAGATGGAAAAGTCTTAAAAGTTGCGTGTTTGAGCACATAAAGTACTATTTATTCTGGAAACTCTTCAAGATGCAATTAGTATGTGTCATGTCACTTTAAAGATCTCGTCGAGCTGATTAATTTGAATCTTTGTTGAAGAACTTTGGTGTTGATTTGGTGAAGTTATCGAGTCTCAAAGTTGGAAAAGTCTCAAAAGTTGCGTGTTTGAGCCCATAAAGTACTATTTATCGTGGAAACTCTTCCAGATGCAATTAGGATGTGTCATGTAACCTTAAAGATCTCGTCGAGCTGATTAATTTGAATCTTTGTTTAAGAAGTTTGGAGTTGATTTGGTGAAGTTATCGAGTCTCAAAATTGGAAAAGTCTCAAAAGTTGCGTGTTTGAGCCCATAAAGTACTATTTATCCTGGAAACTCTTCAAGATGCAATTAGGATGTGTTATGTAACCTTAAAGATCTCGTCGAGCTGATTAATTTGAATCTTTGTTGAAGAAGTTTGGTGTTGATTTGGTGAAGTTATCGAGTCTCAAAGTTGGAAAAGTCTCAAAAGTTGCGTGTTTGAGCCCATAAAGTACTATTTATCGTGGAAACTCTTCAAGATGCAATTAGGATGTGTCATGTAACCTTAAAGATCTCGTCGAGCTGATTAATTTGAATCTTTGTTGAAGAAGTTTGGTGTTGATTTGGTGAAGTTATCGAGTCTCAAAGTTGGAAAAGTCTCAAAAGTTGCGTGTTTGAGCCCATAAAGTACTATTTATCCTGGAAACTCTTCAAGATGCAATTAGGATGTGTCATGTAACCTTAAAGATCTCGTCGAGCTGATTCATTTGAATCTTTGTTTAAGAAGTTTGGAGTTGATTTGGTGAAGTTATCGAGTCTCAAAGTTGGAAAAGTCTCAAAAGTTGCGTGTTTGAGCCCATAAAGTACTATTTATCGTGGAAACTCTTCAAGATGCAATTAGGATGTGTCATGTAACCTTAAAGATCTCGTCGAGCTGATTAATTTGAATCTTTGTTTAAGAAGTTTGGAGTTGATTTGGTGAAGTTATCGAGTCTCAAAGTTGGAAAAGTCTCAAAAGTTGCGTGTTTGAGCCCATAAAGTACTATTTATCCTGGAAACTCTTCAAGATGCAATTAGGATGTGTCATGTAACCTTAAAGATCTCGTCGAGCTGATTAATTTGAATCTTTGTTTAAGAAGTTTGGAGTTGATTTGGTGAAGTTATCGAGTCTCAAAGTTGGAAAAGTCTCAAAAGTTGCGTGGTTAAGCACATAAAGTCCTATTTATCCTGGAAACTCTTCAAGATGCAATTAGGATGTGTCATGTCACTTTAAAGATCTCGTCGAGCTGATTAATTTGAATCTTTGTTGAAGAAGTTTGGAGTTGATTTGGTGAAGTTATCGAGTCTCAAAGTTGGAAAAGTCTCAAAAGTTACGTGGTTAAGCACATAAAGTACTATTTATCGTGGAAACTCTACAAAATGCAATTAGGATGTGTCGTGTCATCTTAAAGATCTCGTCGAGCTGATTAATTTGAATCTTTGTTGAAGAAGTTTGGAGTTGATTTGGTGAAGTTATCGAGTCTCAAAGATGGAAAAGTCTCAAAAGTTGCGTGGTTAAGCACATAAAGTCCTATTTATCCTGGAAACTCTTCAAGATGCAATTAGGATGTGTCATGTCACTTTAAAGATCTCGTCGAGCTGATTAATTTGAATCTTTGTTGAAGAAGTTTGGAGTTGATTTGGTGAAGTTATCGAGTCTCAAAGATGGAAAAGTCTTAAAAGTTGCGTGTTTGAGCACATAAAGTACAATTTATCCTGGAAACTCTTCAAGATGCAATTAGGATGTGTCATGTAACCTTAAAGATCTCGTCGAGCTGATTAATTTGAATCTTTGTTTAAGAAGTTTGGAGTTGATTTGATGAAGTTATCGAGTCTCAAATTTGGAAAAGTCGCAAAAGTTGCGTGGTTAAGCACATAAAGTACTATTTATCCTGGAAACTCTTCAAGATGCAATTAGTATGTGTCATGTAACCTTAAAGATCTCGTTGAGCTCATTAATTTGAATCTTTGTTTAAGAAGTTTGGAGTTGATTTGGTGAAGTTGTCGAGTTTCAAATTTGGAAAAGTCGCAAAAGTTGCGTGGTTAAGCACATAAAGTACTATTTATCCTGGAAACTCTTCAAGATGCAATTAGGATGTGTCATGTAACCTTAAAGATCTCGTTGAGCTGATTAATTTGAATCTTTGTTTAAGAAGTTTGGAGTTGATTTGGTGAAGTTGTCGAGTTTCAAATTTGGAAAAGTCGCAAAAGTTGCATGGTTAAGCACATAAAGTACTATTTATCCTGGAAACTCTTCAAGATGCAATTAGGATTTGTCATGTAACCTTAAAGATCTCGTCGAGCTGATTAATTTGAATCTTTGTTTAAGAAGTTTGGAGTTGATTTGGTGAAGTTATCGAGTCTCAAAGTTGGAAAAGTCTCAAAAGTTGCGTGTTTGAGCCCATAAAGTACTATTTATCCTGGAAACTCTTCAAGATGCAATTAGGATGTGTCATGTAACCTTAAAGATCTCGTCGAGCTGATTCATTTGAATCTTTGTTTAAGAAGTTTGGAGTTGATTTGGTGAAGTTATCGAGTCTCAAAGTTGGAAAAGTCTCAAAAGTTGCGTGTTTGAGCCCATAAAGTACTATTTATCGTGGAAACTCTTCAAGATGCAATTAGGATGCGTCGTGTCACCTTAAAGATCTCGTCGAGCTGATTAATTTGAATATGCGATTAAGAAGTTTGGAGTTGATTTGGTGAAGTTATCGAGTCTCAAAGTTGGAAAAGTCTCAAAAGTTGCGTGTTTGAGCCCATAAAGTACTATTTATCGTGGAAACTCTTCAAGATGCAATTAGGATGTGTCATGTAACCTTAAAGATCTCGTCGAGCTGATTAATTTGAATCTTTGTTTAAGAAGTTTGGAGTTGATTTGGTGAAGTTATCGAGTCTCAAAGTTGGAAAAGTCTCAAAAGTTGCGTGTTTGAGCCCATAAAGTACTATTTATCCTGGAAACTCTTCAAGATGCAATTAGGATGTGTCATGTAACCTTAAAGATCTCGTCGAGCTGATTAATTTGAATCTTTGTTTAAGAAGTTTGGAGTTGATTTGGTGAAGTTATCGAGTCTCAAAGTTGGAAAAGTCTCAAAAGTTGCGTGGTTAAGCACATAAAGTCCTATTTATCCTGGAAACTCTTCAAGATGCAATTAGGATGTGTCATGTCACTTTAAAGATCTCGTCGAGCTGATTAATTTGAATCTTTGTTGAAGAAGTTTGGAGTTGATTTGGTGAAGTTGTCGAGTTTCAAATTTGGAAAAGTCGCAAAAGTTGCATGGTTAAGCACATAAAGTACTATTTATCCTCGAAACTCTTCAAGATGCAATTAGGATGTGTCGTGTCACCTTAAAGATCTCGTCGAGCTGATTAATTTGAATCTTTGTTGAAGAAGTTTGGAGTTGATTTGGTGAAGTTATCGAGTTTCAAATTTGGAAAAGTCGCAAAAGTTGCATGGTTAAGCACATAAAGTACTATTTATCCTCGAAACTCTTCAAGATGCAATTAGGATGTGTCGTGTCACCTTAAAGATCTCGTCGAGCTGATTAATTTGAATCTTTGTTGAAGAAGTTTGGAGTTGATTTGGTGAAGTTATCGAGTCTCAAAGTTGGAAAAGTCTCAAAAGTTACGTGGTTAAGCACATAAAATACTATTTATTGTGGAAACTCTACAAGATGCAATTAGGATGTGTCATGTCACTTTAAAAATCTCGTCGAGCTGATTAATTTGAATCTTCGATTAAGAAATTTGGAGTTTGTTTGGTGAAGTTTTTGAATCTCAAAGTTGGAAAAGTCTCAAAAGTTACGTGGTTAAGCACATAAAGTACTATTTATCGTGGAAACTCTACAAAATGCAATTAGGATGTGTCATGTCACTTTAAAGATCTCGTCGAGCTGATTAATTTGAATCTTTGTTGAAGAAGTTTGGAGTTGATTTGGTGAAGTTGTCGAGTTTCAAATTTGGAAAAGTCGCAAAAGTTGCATGGTTAAGCACATAAAGTACTATTTATCCTCGAAACTCTTCAAGATGCAATTAGGATGTGTCGTGTCACCTTAAAGATCTCGTCGAGCTGATTAATTTGAATCTTTGTTGAAGAAGTTTGGAGTTGATTTGGTGAAGTTATCGAGTTTCAAATTTGGAAAAGTCGCAAAAGTTGCATGGTTAAGCACATAAAGTACTATTTATCCTCGAAACTCTTCAAGATGCAATTAGGATGTGTCGTGTCACCTTAAAGATCTCGTCGAGCTGATTAATTTGAATCTTTGTTGAAGAAGTTTGGAGTTGCTTTGGTGAAGTTATCGAGTCTCAAATTTGGAAAAGTCGCAAAAGTTGCGTGGTTAAGCACATAAAGTACTATTTATCCTGGAAACTCTTCAAGATGCAATTAGTATGTGTCATGTAACCTTAAAGATCTCGTTGAGCTCATTAATTTGAATCTTTGTTTAAGAAGTTTGGAGTTGATTTGGTGAAGTTGTCGAGTTTCAAATTTGGAAAAGTCGCAAAAGTTGCGTGGTTAAGCACATAAAGTACTATTTATCCTGGAAACTCTTCAAGATGCAATTAGGATGTGTCATGTAACCTTAAAGATCTCGTTGAGCTGATTAATTTGAATCTTTGTTTAAGAAGTTTGGAGTTGATTTGGTGAAGTTGTCGAGTTTCAAATTTGGAAAAGTCGCAAAAGTTGCATGGTTAAGCACATAAAGTACTATTTATCCTGGAAACTCTTCAAGATGCAATTAGGATTTGTCATGTAACCTTAAAGATCTCGTCGAGCTGATTAATTTGAATCTTTGTTTAAGAAGTTTGGAGTTGATTTGGTGCAGTTATCGAGTCTCAAAGTTGGAAAAGTCTCAAAAGTTGCGTGGTTAAGCACATAAAGTCCTATTTATCCTGGAAACTCTTCAAGATGCAATTAGGATGTGTCATGTCACTTTAAAGATCTCGTCGAGCTGATTAATTTGAATCTTTGTTGAAGAAGTTTGGAGTTGATTTGGTGAAGTTGTCGAGTTTCAAATTTGGAAAAGTCGCAAAAGTTGCATGGTTAAGCACATAAAGTACTATTTATCCTCGAAACTCTTCAAGATGCAATTAGGATGTGTCGTGTCACCTTAAAGATCTCGTCGAGCTGATTAATTTGAATCTTTGTTGAAGAAGTTTGGAGTTGATTTGGTGAAGTTATCGAGTTTCAAATTTGGAAAAGTCGCAAAAGTTGCATGGTTAAGCACATAAAGTACTATTTATCCTCGAAACTCTTCAAGATGCAATTAGGATGTGTCGTGTCACCTTAAAGATCTCGTCGAGCTGATTAATTTGAATCTTTGTTGAAGAAGTTTGGAGTTGATTTGGTGAAGTTATCGAGTCTCAAAGTTGGAAAAGTCTCAAAAGTTACGTGGTTAAGCACATAAAGTACTATTTATCGTGGAAACTCTACAAAATGCAATTAGGATGTGTCATGTCACTTTAAAGATCTCGTCGAGCTGATTAATTTGAATCTTTGTTGAAGAAGTTTGGAGTTGATTTGGTGAAGTTGTCGAGTTTCAAATTTGGAAAAGTCGCAAAAGTTGCATGGTTAAGCACATAAAGTACTATTTATCCTCGAAACTCTTCAAGATGCAATTAGGATGTGTCGTGTCACCTTAAAGATCTCGTCGAGCTGATTAATTTGAATCTTTGTTGAAGAAGTTTGGAGTTGATTTGGTGAAGTTATCGAGTTTCAAATTTGGAAAAGTCGCAAAAGTTGCATGGTTAAGCACATAAAGTACTATTTATCCTCGAAACTCTTCAAGATGCAATTAGGATGTGTCGTGTCACCTTAAAGATCTCGTCGAGCTGATTAATTTGAATCTTTGTTGAAGAAGTTTGGAGTTGCTTTGGTGAAGTTATCGAGTCTCAAATTTGGAAAAGTCGCAAAAGTTGCGTGGTTAAGCACATAAAGTACTATTTATCCTGGAAACTCTTCAAGATGCAATTAGTATGTGTCATGTAACCTTAAAGATCTCGTTGAGCTCATTAATTTGAATCTTTGTTTAAGAAGTTTGGAGTTGATTTGGTGAAGTTGTCGAGTTTCAAATTTGGAAAAGTCGCAAAAGTTGCGTGGTTAAGCACATAAAGTACTATTTATCCTGGAAACTCTTCAAGATGCAATTAGGATGTGTCATGTAACCTTAAAGATCTCGTTGAGCTGATTAATTTGAATCTTTGTTTAAGAAGTTTGGAGTTGATTTGGTGAAGTTGTCGAGTTTCAAATTTGGAAAAGTCGCAAAAGTTGCATGGTTAAGCACATAAAGTACTATTTATCCTGGAAACTCTTCAAGATGCAATTAGGATTTGTCATGTAACCTTAAAGATCTCGTCGAGCTGATTAATTTGAATCTTTGTTTAAGAAGTTTGGAGTTGATTTGGTGCAGTTATCGAGTCTCAAAGTTGGAAAAGTCTCAAAAGTTGCGTGGTTAAGCACATAAAGTCCTATTTATCCTGGAAACTCTTCAAGATGCAATTAGGATGTGTCATGTCACTTTAAAGATCTCGTCGAGCTGATTAATTTGAATCTTTGTTGAAGAAGTTTGGAGTTGATTTGGTGAAGTTATCGAGTTTCAAATTTGGAAAAGTCGCAAAAGTTGCATGGTTAAGCACATAAAGTACTATTTATCCTCGAAACTCTTCAAGATGCAATTAGGATTTGTCATGTAACCTTAAAGATCTCGTCGAACTGATTAATTTGAATCTTTGTTTAAGAAGTTTGGAGTTGATTTGGTGAAGTTGTCGAGTTTCAAATTTGGAAAAGTCTCAAAAGTTGCGTGTTTGAGCCCATAAAGTACTATTTATCCTGGAAACTCTTCAAGATGCAATTAGGATGTGTCATGTAACCTTAAAGATCTCGTCGAGCTGATTCATTTGAATCTTTGTTTAAGAAGTTTGGAGTTGATTTGGTGAAGTTATCGAGTCTCAAAGTTGGAAAAGTCTCAAAAGTTGCGTGTTTGAGCCCATAAAGTACTATTTATCGTGGAAACTCTTCAAGATGCAATTAGGATGCGTCGTGTCACCTTAAAGATCTCGTCGAGCTGATTAATTTGAATATGCGATTAAGAAGTTTGGAGTTGATTTGGTGAAGTTATCGAGTCTCAAAGTTGGAAAAGTCTCAAAAGTTGCGTGTTTGAGCCCATAAAGTACTATTTATCGTGGAAACTCTTCAAGATGCAATTAGGATGTGTCATGTAACCTTAAAGATCTCGTCGAGCTGATTAATTTGAATCTTTGTTGAAGAAGTTTGGAGTTGATTTGGTGAAGTTATCGAGTTTCAAATTTGGAAAAGTCGCAAAAGTTGCATGGTTAAGCACATAAAGTACTATTTATCCTCGAAACTCTTCAAGATGCAATTAGGATGTGTCATGTAACCTTAAAGATCTCGTCGAGCTGATTAATTTGAATCTTTGTTTAAGAAGTTTGGAGTTGATTTGGTGAAGTTGTCGAGTTTCAAAGTTGGAAAAGTCTCAAAAGTTGCGTGTTTGAGCCCATAAAGTACTATTTATCCTGGAAACTCTTCAAGATGCAATTAGGATGTGTCATGTAACCTTAAAGATCTCGTCGAGCTGATTCATTTGAATCTTTGTTTAAGAAGTTTGGAGTTGATTTGGTGAAGTTATCGAGTCTCAAAGTTGGAAAAGTCTCAAAAGTTGCGTGTTTGAGCCCATAAAGTACTATTTATCGTGGAAACTCTTCAAGATGCAATTAGGATGCGTCGTGTCACCTTAAAGATCTCGTCGAGCTGATTAATTTGAATATGCGATTAAGAAGTTTGGAGTTGATTTGGTGAAGTTATCGAGTCTCAAAGTTGGAAAAGTCTCAAAAGTTGCGTGTTTGAGCCCATAAAGTACTATTTATCGTGGAAACTCTTCAAGATGCAATTAGGATGTGTCATGTAACCTTAAAGATCTCGTCGAGCTGATTAATTTGAATCTTTGTTGAAGAAGTTTGGAGTTGATTTGGTGAAGTTATCGAGTTTCAAATTTGGAAAAGTCGCAAAAGTTGCATGGTTAAGCACATAAAGTACTATTTATCCTCGAAACTCTTCAAGATGCAATTAGGATGTGTCATGTAACCTTAAAGATCTCGTCGAGCTGATTAATTTGAATCTGCGATTAAGAAGTTTGGAGTTGATTTGGTGAAGTTATCGAGTCTCAAAGTTGGAAAAGTCTCAAAAGTTGCGTGTTTGAGCCCATAAAGTACTATTTATCGTGGAAACTCTTCAAGATGCAATTAGGATGTGTCATGTAACCTTAAAGATCTCGTCGAGCTGATTAATTTGAATCTTTGTTGAAGAAGTTTGGAGTTGATTTGGTGAAGTTATCGAGTCTCAAAGTTGGAAAAGTCTCAAAAGTTGCGTGTTTGAGCCCATAAAGTACTATTTATCGTGGAAACTCTTCAAGATGCAATTAGGATGTGTCATGTAACCTTAAAGATCTCGTCGAGCTGATTAATTTGAATCTTTGTTGAAGAAGTTTGGAGTTGATTTGGTGAAGTTATCGAGTCTCAAAGTTGGAAAAGTCTCAAAAGTTGCGTGTTTGAGCCCATAAAGTACTATTTATCGTGGAAACTCTTCAAGATGCAATTAGGATGTGTCATGTAACCTTAAAGATCTCGTCGAGCTGATTAATTTGAATCTTTGTTGAAGAAGTTTGGAGTTGATTTGGTGAAGTTATCGAGTCTCAAAGTTGGAAAAGTCGCAAAAGTTGCATGGTTAAGCACATAAAGTACTATTTATCCTGGAAACTCTTCAAGATTCAATTAGGATGTGTCGTGTCACCTTAAAGATCTCGTCGAGCTGATTAATTTGAATCTTTGTTGAAGAAGTTTGGAGTTGATTTGGTGAAGTTATCGAGTCTCAAAGTTGGAAAAGTCTTAAAACTTGCGTGTTTGAGCACATAAAGTACTATTTATCCTGGAAACTCTTCAAGATGCAATTAGTATGTGTCATGTCACTTTAAAGATCTCGTCGAGCTGCTTAATTTGAATCTTTGTTGAAGAAGTTTGGAGTTGATTTGGTGAAGTTGTCGAGTTTCAAATTTGGAAAAGTCGCAAAAGTTGCATGGTTAAGCACATAAAGTACTATTTATCCTGGAAACTCTTCAAGATGCAATTAGGATGCGTCGTGTCACCTTAAAGATCTCGTCGAGCTGATTAATTTGAATCTGCGATTAAGAAGTTTGGAGTTGATTTGGTGAAGTTATCGAGTCTCAAAGTTGGAAAAGTCTCAAAAGTTGCGTGTTTGAGCCCATAAAGTACTATTTATCGTGGAAACTCTTCAAGATGCAATTAGGATGTGTCATGTAACCTTAAAGATCTCGTCGAGCTGATTAATTTGAATCTTTGTTGAAGAAGTTTGGAGTTGATTTGGTGAAGTTATCGAGTCTCAAAGTTGGAAAAGTCTTAAAAGTTGCGTGTTTGAGCACATAAAGTACTATTTATCGTGGAAACTCTTCAAGATGCAATTAGGATGTGTCATGTAACCTTAAAGATCACGTCGAGCTGATTAATTTGAATCTTTGTTTAAGAAGTTTGGAGTTGATTTGGTGAAGTTGTCGAGTTTCAAATTTGGAAAAGTCGCAAAAGTTGCATGGTTAAGCACATAAAGTACTATTTATCCTGGAAACTCTTCAAGATGCAATTAGGATGCGTCGTGTCACCTTAAAGATCTCGTCGAGCTGATTAATTTGAATCTTTGTTGAAGAAGTTTGGAGTTGATTTGGTGAAGTTATCGAGTCTCAAAGTTGGAAAAGTCTTAAAAGTTGCGTGTTTGAGCACATAAAGTACTATTTATCGTGGAAACTCTTCAAGATGCAATTAGGATGTGTCATGTAACCTTAAAGATCACGTCGAGCTGATTAATTTGAATCTTTGTTTAAGAAGTTTGGAGTTGGTTTGGTGAAGTTATCGAGTTTCAAATTTGGAAAAGTCGCAAAAGTTGCATGGTTAAGCACATAAAGTACTATTTATCCTCGAAACTCTTCAAGATGCAATTAGGATGTGTCATGTAACCTTAAAGATCTCGTCGAGCTGATTAATTTGAATCTTTGTTGAAGAAGTTTGGAGTTGATTTGGTGAAGTTATCGAGTCTCAAAGTTGGAAAAGTCTCAAAAGTTGCGTGTTTGAGCCCATAAAGTACTATTTATCGTGGAAACTCTTCAAGATGCAATTAGGATGTGTCATGTAACCTTAAAGATCACGTCGAGCTGATTAATTTGAATCTTTGTTTAAGAAGTTTGGAGTTGATTTGGTGAAGTTGTCGAGTTTCAAATTTGGAAAAGTCGCAAAAGTTGCATGGTTAAGCACATAAAGTACTATTTATCCTGGAAACTCTTCAAGATGCAATTAGGATGCGTCGTGTCACCTTAAAGATCTCGTCGAGCTGATTAATTTGAATCTTTGTTGAAGAAGTTTGGAGTTGATTTGGTGAAGTTGTCGAGTTTCAAATTTGGAAAAGTCGCAAAAGTTGCATGGTTAAGCACATAAAGTACTATTTATCCTGGAAACTCTTCAAGATGCAATTAGGATGTGTCATGTCACCTTAAAGATCTCGTCGAGCTGATTAATTTTAATCTTTGTTTAAGAAGTTTGGAGTTGATTTGGTGAAGTTGTCGAGTTTCAAATTTGGAAAAGTCGCAAAAGTTGCATGGTTAAGCACATAAAGTACTATTTATCCTGGAAACTCTTCAAGATTCAATTAGGATGTGTCGTGTCACCTTAAAGATCTCGTCGAGCTGATTAATTTGAATCTTTGTTGAAGAAGTTTGGAGTTGATTTGGTGAAGTTATCGAGTCTCAAAGTTGGAAAAGTCTTTAAAGTTGCGTGTTTGAGCACATAAAGTACTATTTATCGTGGAAACTCTTCAAGATGCAATTAGGATGTGTCATGTAACCTTAAAGATCACGTCGAGCTGATTAATTTGAATCTTTGTTTAAGAAGTTTGGAGTTGATTTGGTGAAGTTGTCGAGTTTCAAATTTGGAAAAGTCGCAAAAGTTGCATGGTTAAGCACATAAAGTACTATTTATCCTGGAAACTCTTCAAGATGCAATTAGGATGTGTCATGTCACCTTAAAGATCTCGTCGAGCTGATTAATTTGAATCTTTGTTTAAGAAGTTTGGAGTTGATTTGGTGAAGTTGTCGAGTTTCAAATTTGGAAAAGTCGCAAAAGTTGCATGGTTAAGCACATAAAGTACTATTTATCCTGGAAACTCTTCAAGATTCAATTAGGATGTGTCGTGTCACCTTAAAGATCTCGTCGAGCTGATTAATTTGAATCTTTGTTGAAGAAGTTTGGAGTTGATTTGGTGAAGTTATCGAGTCTCAAAGTTGGAAAAGTCTTTAAAGTTGCGTGTTTGAGCACATAAAGTACTATTTATCGTGGAAACTCTTCAAGATGCAATTAGGATGTGTCATGTAACCTTAAAGATCACGTCGAGCTGATTAATTTGAATCTTTGTTTAAGAAGTTTGGAGTTGATTTGGTGAAGTTGTCGAGTTTCAAATTTGGAAAAGTCGCAAAAGTTGCATGGTTAAGCACATAAAGTACTATTTATCCTGGAAACTCTTCAAGATGCAATTAGGATGTGTCATGTCACCTTAAAGATCTCGTCGAGCTGATTAATTTGAATCTTTGTTTAAGAAGTTTGGAGTTGATTTGGTGAAGTTGTCGAGTTTCAAATTTGGAAAAGTCGCAAAAGTTGCATGGTTAAGCACATAAAGTACTATTTATCCTGGAAACTCTTCAAGATTCAATTAGGATGTGTCGTGTCACCTTAAAGATCTCGTCGAGCTGATTAATTTGAATCTTTGTTGAAGAAGTTTGGAGTTGATTTGGTGAAGTTATCGAGTCTCAAAGTTGGAAAAGTCTTAAAACTTGCGTGTTTGAGCACATAAAGTACTATTTATCCTGGAAACTCTTCAAGATGCAATTAGTATGTGTCATGTCACTTTAAAGATCTCGTCGAGCTGCTTAATTTGAATCTTTGTTGAAGAAGTTTGGAGTTGATTTGGTGAAGTTGTCGAGTTTCAAATTTGGAAAAGTCGCAAAAGTTGCATGGTTAAGCACATAAAGTACTATTTATCCTGGAAACTCTTCAAGATGCAATTAGGATGCGTCGTGTCACCTTAAAGATCTCGTCGAGCTGATTAATTTGAATCTGCGATTAAGAAGTTTGGAGTTGATTTGGTGAAGTTATCGAGTCTCAAAGTTGGAAAAGTCTCAAAAGTTGCGTGTTTGAGCCCATAAAGTACTATTTATCGTGGAAACTCTTCAAGATGCAATTAGGATGTGTCATGTAACCTTAAAGATCTCGTCGAGCTGATTAATTTGAATCTTTGTTGAAGAAGTTTGGAGTTGATTTGGTGAAGTTATCGAGTCTCAAAGTTGGAAAAGTCTTAAAAGTTGCGTGTTTGAGCACATAAAGTACTATTTATCGTGGAAACTCTTCAAGATGCAATTAGGATATGTCATGTAACCTTAAAGATCACGTCGAGCTGATTAATTTGAATCTTTGTTTAAGAAGTTTGGAGTTGATTTGGTGAAGTTGTCGAGTTTCAAATTTGGAAAAGTCGCAAAAGTTGCATGGTTAAGCACATAAAGTACTATTTATCCTGGAAACTCTTCAAGATGCAATTAGGATGTGTCATGTCACCTTAAAGATCTCGTCGAGCTGATTAATTTTAATCTTTGTTTAAGAAGTTTGGAGTTGATTTGGTGAAGTTGTCGAGTTTCAAATTTGGAAAAGTCGCAAAAGTTGCATGGTTAAGCACATAAAGTACTATTTATCCTGGAAACTCTTCAAGATTCAATTAGGATGTGTCGTGTCACCTTAAAGATCTCGTCGAGCTGATTAATTTGAATCTTTGTTGAAGAAGTTTGGAGTTGATTTGGTGAAGTTATCGAGTCTCAAAGTTGGAAAAGTCTTTAAAGTTGCGTGTTTGAGCACATAAAGTACTATTTATCGTGGAAACTCTTCAAGATGCAATTAGGATGTGTCATGTAACCTTAAAGATCACGTCGAGCTGATTAATTTGAATCTTTGTTTAAGAAGTTTGGAGTTGATTTGGTGAAGTTGTCGAGTTTCAAATTTGGAAAAGTCGCAAAAGTTGCATGGTTAAGCACATAAAGTACTATTTATCCTGGAAACTCTTCAAGATGCAATTAGGATGTGTCATGTCACCTTAAAGATCTCGTCGAGCTGATTAATTTGAATCTTTGTTTAAGAAGTTTGGAGTTGATTTGGTGAAGTTGTCGAGTTTCAAATTTGGAAAAGTCGCAAAAGTTGCATGGTTAAGCACATAAAGTACTATTTATCCTGGAAACTCTTCAAGATTCAATTAGGATGTGTCGTGTCACCTTAAAGATCTCGTCGAGCTGATTAATTTGAATCTTTGTTGAAGAAGTTTGGAGTTGATTTGGTGAAGTTATCGAGTCTCAAAGTTGGAAAAGTCTTTAAAGTTGCGTGTTTGAGCACATAAAGTACTATTTATCGTGGAAACTCTTCAAGATGCAATTAGGATGTGTCATGTAACCTTAAAGATCACGTCGAGCTGATTAATTTGAATCTTTGTTTAAGAAGTTTGGAGTTGATTTGGTGAAGTTGTCGAGTTTCAAATTTGGAAAAGTCGCAAAAGTTGCATGGTTAAGCACATAAAGTACTATTTATCCTGGAAACTCTTCAAGATGCAATTAGGATGTGTCATGTCACCTTAAAGATCTCGTCGAGCTGATTAATTTGAATCTTTGTTTAAGAAGTTTGGAGTTGATTTGGTGAAGTTGTCGAGTTTCAAATTTGGAAAAGTCGCAAAAGTTGCATGGTTAAGCACATAAAGTACTATTTATCCTGGAAACTCTTCAAGATGCAATTAGGATGTGTCATGTAACCTTAAAGATCACGTCGAGCTGATTAATTTGAATCTTTGTTTAAGAAGTTTGGAGTTGATTTGGTGAAGTTGTCGAGTTTCAAATTTGGAAAAGTCGCAAAAGTTGCATGGTTAAGCACATAAAGTACTATTTATCCTGGAAACTCTTCAAGATTCAATTAGGATGTGTCGTGTCACCTTAAAGATCTCGTCGAGCTGATTAATTTGAATCTTTGTTGAAGAAGTTTGGAGTTGATTTGGTGAAGTTATCGAGTCTCAAAGTTGGAAAAGTCTTTAAAGTTGCGTGTTTGAGCACATAAAGTACTATTTATCGTGGAAACTCTTCAAGATGCAATTAGGATGTGTCATGTAACCTTAAAGATCACGTCGAGCTGATTAATTTGAATCTTTGTTTAAGAAGTTTGGAGTTGATTTGGTGAAGTTGTCGAGTTTCAAATTTGGAAAAGTCGCAAAAGTTGCATGGTTAAGCACATAAAGTACTATTTATCCTGGAAACTCTTCAAGATGCAATTAGGATGTGTCATGTCACCTTAAAGATCTCGTCGAGCTGATTAATTTGAATCTTTGTTTAAGAAGTTTGGAGTTGATTTGGTGAAGTTGTCGAGTTTCAAATTTGGAAAAGTCGCAAAAGTTGCATGGTTAAGCACATAAAGTACTATTTATCCTGGAAACTCTTCAAGATTCAATTAGGATGTGTCGTGTCACCTTAAAGATCTCGTCGAGCTGATTAATTTGAATCTTTGTTGAAGAAGTTTGGAGTTGATTTGGTGAAGTTATCGAGTCTCAAAGTTGGAAAAGTCTTTAAAGTTGCGTGTTTGAGCACATAAAGTACTATTTATCGTGGAAACTCTTCAAGATGCAATTAGGATGTGTCATGTAACCTTAAAGATCACGTCGAGCTGATTAATTTGAATCTTTGTTTAAGAAGTTTGGAGTTGATTTGGTGAAGTTGTCGAGTTTCAAATTTGGAAAAGTCGCAAAAGTTGCATGGTTAAGCACATAAAGTACTATTTATCCTGGAAACTCTTCAAGATGCAATTAGGATGTGTCATGTCACCTTAAAGATCTCGTCGAGCTGATTAATTTGAATCTTTGTTTAAGAAGTTTGGAGTTGATTTGGTGAAGTTGTCGAGTTTCAAATTTGGAAAAGTCGCAAAAGTTGCATGGTTAAGCACATAAAGTACTATTTATCCTGGAAACTCTTCAAGATGCAATTAGGATGTGTCATGTAACCTTAAAGATCACGTCGAGCTGATTAATTTGAATCTTTGTTTAAGAAGTTTGGAGTTGATTTGGTGAAGTTGTCGAGTTTCAAATTTGGAAAAGTCGCAAAAGTTGCATGGTTAAGCACATAAAGTACTATTTATCCTGGAAACTCTTCAAGATGCAATTAGGATGCGTCGTGTCACCTTAAAGATCTCGTCGAGCTGATTAATTTGAATCTTTGTTGAAGAAGTTTGGAGTTGATTTGGTGAAGTTGTCGAGTTTCAAATTTGGAAAAGTCGCAAAAGTTGCATGGTTAAGCACATAAAGTACTATTTATCCTGGAAACTCTTCAAGATGCAATTAGGATGTGTCATGTCACCTTAAAGATCTCGTCGAGCTGATTAATTTTAATCTTTGTTTAAGAAGTTTGGAGTTGATTTGGTGAAGTTGTCGAGTTTCAAATTTGGAAAAGTCGCAAAAGTTGCATGGTTAAGCACATAAAGTACTATTTATCCTGGAAACTCTTCAAGATTCAATTAGGATGTGTCGTGTCACCTTAAAGATCTCGTCGAGCTGATTAATTTGAATCTTTGTTGAAGAAGTTTGGAGTTGATTTGGTGAAGTTATCGAGTCTCAAAGTTGGAAAAGTCTTTAAAGTTGCGTGTTTGAGCACATAAAGTACTATTTATCGTGGAAACTCTTCAAGATGCAATTAGGATGTGTCATGTAACCTTAAAGATCACGTCGAGCTGATTAATTTGAATCTTTGTTTAAGAAGTTTGGAGTTGATTTGGTGAAGTTGTCGAGTTTCAAATTTGGAAAAGTCGCAAAAGTTGCATGGTTAAGCACATAAAGTACTATTTATCCTGGAAACTCTTCAAGATGCAATTAGGATGTGTCATGTCACCTTAAAGATCTCGTCGAGCTGATTAATTTGAATCTTTGTTTAAGAAGTTTGGAGTTGATTTGGTGAAGTTGTCGAGTTTCAAATTTGGAAAAGTCGCAAAAGTTGCATGGTTAAGCACATAAAGTACTATTTATCCTGGAAACTCTTCAAGATTCAATTAGGATGTGTCGTGTCACCTTAAAGATCTCGTCGAGCTGATTAATTTGAATCTTTGTTGAAGAAGTTTGGAGTTGATTTGGTGAAGTTATCGAGTCTCAAAGTTGGAAAAGTCTTTAAAGTTGCGTGTTTGAGCACATAAAGTACTATTTATCGTGGAAACTCTTCAAGATGCAATTAGGATGTGTCATGTAACCTTAAAGATCACGTCGAGCTGATTAATTTGAATCTTTGTTTAAGAAGTTTGGAGTTGATTTGGTGAAGTTGTCGAGTTTCAAATTTGGAAAAGTCGCAAAAGTTGCATGGTTAAGCACATAAAGTACTATTTATCCTGGAAACTCTTCAAGATGCAATTAGGATGTGTCATGTCACCTTAAAGATCTCGTCGAGCTGATTAATTTGAATCTTTGTTTAAGAAGTTTGGAGTTGATTTGGTGAAGTTGTCGAGTTTCAAATTTGGAAAAGTCGCAAAAGTTGCATGGTTAAGCACATAAAGTACTATTTATCCTGGAAACTCTTCAAGATGCAATTAGGATGTGTCATGTAACCTTAAAGATCACGTCGAGCTGATTAATTTGAATCTTTGTTTAAGAAGTTTGGAGTTGATTTGGTGAAGTTGTCGAGTTTCAAATTTGGAAAAGTCGCAAAAGTTGCATGGTTAAGCACATAAAGTACTATTTATCCTCGAAACTCTTCAAGATGCAATTAGGATGTGTCATGTAACCTTAAAGATCTCGTCGAGCTGATTAATTTGAATCTTTGTTGAAGAAGTTTGGAGTTGATTTGGTGAAGTTATCGAGTCTCAAAGTTGGAAAAGTCTCAAAAGTTGCGTGTTTGAGCCCATAAAGTACTATTTATCGTGGAAACTCTTCAAGATGCAATTAGGATGTGTCATGTAACCTTAAAGATCACGTCGAGCTGATTAATTTGAATCTTTGTTTAAGAAGTTTGGAGTTGATTTGGTGAAGTTGTCGAGTTTCAAATTTGGAAAAGTCGCAAAAGTTGCATGGTTAAGCACATAAAGTACTATTTATCCTGGAAACTCTTCAAGATGCAATTAGGATGCGTCGTGTCACCTTAAAGATCTCGTCGAGCTGATTAATTTGAATCTTTGTTGAAGAAGTTTGGAGTTGATTTGGTGAAGTTGTCGAGTTTCAAATTTGGAAAAGTCGCAAAAGTTGCATGGTTAAGCACATAAAGTACTATTTATCCTGGAAACTCTTCAAGATGCAATTAGGATGTGTCATGTCACCTTAAAGATCTCGTCGAGCTGATTAATTTTAATCTTTGTTTAAGAAGTTTGGAGTTGATTTGGTGAAGTTGTCGAGTTTCAAATTTGGAAAAGTCGCAAAAGTTGCATGGTTAAGCACATAAAGTACTATTTATCCTGGAAACTCTTCAAGATTCAATTAGGATGTGTCGTGTCACCTTAAAGATCTCGTCGAGCTGATTAATTTGAATCTTTGTTGAAGAAGTTTGGAGTTGATTTGGTGAAGTTATCGAGTCTCAAAGTTGGAAAAGTCTTTAAAGTTGCGTGGTTAAGCACATAAAGTACTATTTATCCTCGAAACTCTTCAAGATGCAATTAGGATGTGTCGTGTCACCTTAAAGATCTCGTCGAGCTGGTTAATTTGAATCTTTGTTTAAGAAGTTTGGAGTTGATTTGGTGAAGTTATCGAGTCTCAAAGTTGGAAAAGTCTCAAAAGTTGCGTGGTTAAGCACATAAAGTCCTATTTATCCTGGAAACTCTTCAAGATGCAATTAGGATGTGTCATGTAACCTTAAAGATCTCGTCGAGCTGATTAATTTGAATCTTTGTTGAAGAAGTTTGGAGTTGATTTGGTGAAGTTATCGAGTCTCAAAGTTGGAAAAGTCTCAAAAGTTACGTGGTTAAGCACATAAAGTACTATTTATCGTGGAAACTCTACAAGATGCAATTAGGATGTGTCATGTCACCTTAAAGATCTCGTCGAGCTGATTAATTTGAATCTTTGTTGAAGAAGTTTGGAGTTGATTTGGTGAAGTTATCGAGTCTCAAAGATGGAAAAGTCTTAAAAGTTGCGTGTTTGAGCACATAAAGTACTATTTATTCTGGAAACTCTTCAAGATGCAATTAGTATGTGTCATGTCACTTTAAAGATCTCGTCGAGCTGATTAATTTGAATCTTTGTTTAAGAAGTTTGGAGTTGATTTGGTGAAGTTATCGAGTTTCAAATTTGGAAAAGTCGCAAAAGTTGCATGGTTAAGCACATAAAGTACTATTTATCCTCGAAACTCTTCAAGATGCAATTAGGATGTGTCGTGTCACCTTAAAGATCTCGTCGAGCTGATTAATTTGAATCTTTGTTGAAGAAGTTTGGAGTTGATTTGGTGAAGTTATCGAGTCTCAAAGTTGGAAAAGTCTCAAAAGTTGCGTGGTTAAGCACATAAAATACTATTTATCGTGGAAACTCTACAAGATGCAATTAGGATGTGTCATGTCACCTTAAAGATCTCGTCGAGCTGATTAATTTGAATCTGCGATTAAGAAGTTTGGAGTTGATTTGGTGAAGTTATCGAGTCTCAAAGATGGAAAAGTCTTAAAAGTTGCGTGTTTGAGCACATAAAGTACTATTTATCGTGGAAACTCTACAAGATGTAATTAGGATGTGTCATGTCACTTTAAAGATCTCGTCGAGCTGATTAATTCGAATCTTTGTTTAAGAAGTTTGGAGTTGATTTGGTGAAGTTATCGAGTCTCAAAGTTGGAAAAGTCTCAAAAGTTGCGTGGTTAAGCACATAAAGTCCTATTTATCCTGGAAACTCTACAAGATGCAATTAGGATGTGTCATGTCACTTTAAAGATCTCGTCGAGCTGATTAATTTGAATCTTTGTTGAAGAAGTTTGGAGTTGATTTGGTGAAGTTGTCGAGTTTCAAATTTGGAAAAGTCGCAAAAGTTGCATGGTTAAGCACATAAAGTACTATTTATCCTGGAAACTCTTCAAGATGCAATTAGGATGTGTCATGTAACCTTAAAGATCTCGTCGAGCTGATTAATTTGAATCTTTGTTGAAGAAGTTTGGTGTTGATTTGGTGAAGTTATCGAGTCTCAAAGTTGGAAAAGTCTCAAAAGTTGCGTGGTTAAGCACATAAAATACTATTTATCGTGGAAACTCTACAAGATGCAATTAGGATGTGTCATGTCACCTTAAAGATCTTGTCGAGCTGATTAATTTGAATCTTTGTTGAAGAAGTTTGGAGTTGATTTGGTGAAGTTATCGAGTCTCAAAGATGGAAAAGTCTTAAAAGTTGCGTGTTTGAGCACATAAAGTACTATTTATTCTGGAAACTCTTCAATATGCAATTAGTATGTGTCATGTCACCTTAAAGATCTCGTCGAGCTGATTAATTTGAATCTTTGTTGAAGAAGTTTGGAGTTGATTTGGTGAAGTTATCGAGTCTCAAAGATGGAAAAGTCTTAAAAGTTGCGTGTTTGAGCACATAAAGTACTATTTATTCTGGAAACTCTTCAATATGCAATTAGTATGTGTCATGTCACTTTAAAGATCTCGTCGAGCTGATTAATTTGAATCTTTGTTTAAGAAGTTTGGAGTTGATTTGGTGAAGTTATCGAGTCTCAAAGTTGGAAAAGTCTCAAAAGTTACGTGGTTAAGCACATAAAGTACTATTTATCGTGGAAACTCTACAAGATGCAATTAGGATGTGTCATGTCACCTTAAAGATCTCGTCGAGCTGATTAATTTGAATCTTTGTTGAAGAAGTTTGGAGTTGATTTGGTGAAGTTATCGAGTCTCAAAGATGGAAAAGTCTTAAAAGTTGCGTGTTTGAGCACATAAAGTACTATTTATTCTGGAAACTCTTCAAGATGCAATTAGTATGTGTCATGTCACTTTAAAGATCTCGTCGAGCTGATTAATTTGAATCTTTGTTTAAGAAGTTTGGAGTTGATTTGGTGAAGTTATCGAGTCTCAAAATTGGAAAAGTCTCAAAAGTTGCGTGTTTGAGCCCATAAAGTACTATTTATCCTGGAAACTCTTCAAGATGCAATTAGGATGTGTCATGTAACCTTAAAGATCTCGTCGAGCTGATTAATTTGAATCTTTGTTGAAGAAGTTTGGTGTTGATTTGGTGAAGTTATCGAGTCTCAAAGTTGGAAAAGTCTCAAAAGTTGCGTGTTTGAGCCCATAAAGTACTATTTATCCTGGAAACTCTTCAAGATGCAATTAGGATGTGTCATGTAACCTTAAAGATCTCGTCGAGCTGATTAATTTGAATCTTTGTTGAAGAAGTTTGGTGTTGATTTGGTGAAGTTATCGAGTCTCAAAGTTGGAAAAGTCTCAAAAGTTGCGTGTTTGAGCCCATAAAGTACTATTTATCGTGGAAACTCTACAAGATGCAATTAGGATGTGTCATGTCACCTTAAAGATCTCGTCGAGCTGATTAATTTGAATCTTTGTTTAAGAAGTTTGGAGTTGATTTGGTGAAGTTATCGAGTCTCAAAGTTGGAAAAGTCTCAAAAGTTGCGTGTTTGAGCCCATAAAGTACTATTTATCCTGGAAACTCTTCAAGATGCAATTAGGATGTGTCATGTAACCTTAAAGATCTCGTCGAGCTGATTAATTTGAATATGCGATTAAGAAGTTTGGAGTTGATTTGGTGAAGTTATCGAGTCTCAAAGTTGGAAAAGTCTCAAAAGTTGCGTGTTTGAGCCCATAAAGTACTATTTATCGTGGAAACTCTTCAAGATGCAATTAGGATGTGTCATGTAACCTTAAAGATCTCGTCGAGCTGATTAATTTGAATCTTTGTTTAAGAAGTTTGGAGTTGATTTGGTGAAGTTATCGAGTCTCAAAGTTGGAAAAGTCTCAAAAGTTGCGTGTTTGAGCCCATAAAGTACTATTTATCCTGGAAACTCTTCAAGATGCAATTAGGATGTGTCATGTAACCTTAAAGATCTCGTCGAGCTGATTAATTTGAATCTTTGTTTAAGAAGTTTGGAGTTGATTTGGTGAAGTTATCGAGTCTCAAAGTTGGAAAAGTCTCAAAAGTTGCGTGGTTAAGCACATAAAGTCCTATTTATCCTGGAAACTCTTCAAGATGCAATTAGGATGTGTCATGTCACTTTAAAGATCTCGTCGAGCTGATTAATTTGAATCTTTGTTGAAGAAGTTTGGAGTTGATTTGGTGAAGTTATCGAGTCTCAAAGTTGGAAAAGTCTCAAAAGTTACGTGGTTAAGCACATAAAGTACTATTTATCGTGGAAACTCTACAAAATGCAATTAGGATGTGTCGTGTCATCTTAAAGATCTCGTCGAGCTGATTAATTTGAATCTTTGTTGAAGAAGTTTGGAGTTGATTTGGTGAAGTTATCGAGTCTCAAAGATGGAAAAGTCTCAAAAGTTGCGTGGTTAAGCACATAAAGTCCTATTTATCCTGGAAACTCTTCAAGATGCAATTAGGATGTGTCATGTCACTTTAAAGATCTCGTCGAGCTGATTAATTTGAATCTTTGTTTAAGAAGTTTGGAGTTGATTTGGTGAAGTTATCGAGTTTCAAATTTGGAAAAGTCGCAAAAGTTGCATGGTTAAGCACATAAAGTAGTATTTATCCTCGAAACTCTTCAAGATGCAATTAGGATGTGTCATGTCACTTTAAAGATCTCGTCGAGCTGATTAATTTGAATCTTTGTTGAAGAAGTTTGGAGTTGATTTGGTGAAGTTATCGAGTCTCAAAGATGGAAAAGTCTTAAAAGTTGCGTGTTTGAGCACATAAAGTACAATTTATCCTGGAAACTCTTCAAGATGCAATTAGGATGTGTCATGTAACCTTAAAGATCTCGTCGAGGTGATTAATTTGAATCTTTGTTTAAGAAGTTTGGAGTTGATTTGGTGAAGTTATCGAGTTTCAAATTTGGAAAAGTCGCAAAAGTTGCATGGTTAAGCACATAAAGTACTATTTATCCTCGAAACTCTTCAAGATGCAATTAGGATGTGTCATGTCACTTTAAAGATCTCGTCGAGCTGATTAATTTGAATCTTTGTTTAAGAAGTATGGAGTTGATTTGGTAAAGTTATCGAGTCTTAAAGTTGGAAAAGTCTCAAAAGTTGCGTGGTTAAGCACATAAAGTATTATTTATCCTGGAAACTCTTCAAGATGCAATTAGGATGTGTCATGTCACTTTAAAGATCTCGTCGAGCTGATTAATTTGAATCTTTGTTGAAGAAGTTTGGAGTTGATTTGGTGAAGTTATCGAGTCTCAAAGTTGGAAAAGTCTCAAAAGTTACGTGCTTAAGCACATAAAGTACTATTTATCGTGGAAACTCTACAAGATGCAATTAGGATGTGTCATGTCACCTTAAAGATCTCGTCGAGGTGATTAATTTGAATCTTTGTTTAAGAAGTTTGGAGTTGATTTGGTGAAGTTGTCGAGTTTCAAATTTGGAAAAGTCGCAAAAGTTGCATGGTTAAGCACATAAAGTACTATTTATCCTGGAAACTCTTCAAGATGCAATTAGTATGTGTCATGTCACTTTAAAGATCTCGTCGAGCTGATTAATTTGAATCTTTGTTGAAGAAGTTTGGAGTTGATTTGGTGAAGTTATCGAGTCTCAAAGATGGAAAAGTCTTAAAAGTTGCGTGTTTGAGCACATAAAGTACAATTTATCCTGGAAACTCTTCAAGATGCAATTAGGATGTGTCATGTAACCTTAAAGATCTCGTCGAGCTGATTAATTTGAATCTTTGTTTAAGAAGTTTGGAGTTGATTTGATGAAGTTATCGAGTCTCAAATTTGGAAAAGTCGCAAAAGTTGCGTGGTTAAGCACATAAAGTACTATTTATCCTGGAAACTCTTCAAGATGCAATTAGTATGTGTCATGTCACTTTAAAGATCTCGTCGAGCTGATTAATTTGAATCTTTGTTGAAGAAGTTTGGAGTTGATTTGGTGAAGTTATCGAGTCTCAAAGATGGAAAAGTCTTAAAAGTTGCGTGTTTGAGCACATAAAGTACAATTTATCCTGGAAACTCTTCAAGATGCAATTAGGATGTGTCATGTAACCTTAAAGATCTCGTCGAGCTGATTAATTTGAATCTTTGTTTAAGAAGTTTGGAGTTGATTTGATGAAGTTATCGAGTCTCAAATTTGGAAAAGTCGCAAAAGTTGCGTGGTTAAGCACATAAAGTACTATTTATCCTGGAAACTCTTCAAGATGCAATTAGTATGTGTCATGTAACCTTAAAGATCTCGTTGAGCTCATTAATTTGAATCTTTGTTTAAGAAGTTTGGAGTTGATTTGGTGAAGTTGTCGAGTTTCAAATTTGGAAAAGTCGCAAAAGTTGCGTGGTTAAGCACATAAAGTACTATTTATCCTGGAAACTCTTCAAGATGCAATTAGGATGTGTCATGTAACCTTAAAGATCTCGTTGAGCTGATTAATTTGAATCTTTGTTTAAGAAGTTTGGAGTTGATTTGGTGAAGTTGTCGAGTTTCAAATTTGGAAAAGTCGCAAAAGTTGCATGGTTAAGCACATAAAGTACTATTTATCCTGGAAACTCTTCAAGATGCAATTAGGATTTGTCATGTAACGTTAAAGATCTCGTCGAGCTGATTAATTTGAATCTTTGTTTAAGAAGTTTGGAGTTGATTTGGTGAAGTTATCGAGTCTCAAAGTTGGAAAAGTCTCAAAAGTTGCGTGGTTAAGCACATAAAGTCCTATTTATCCTGGAAACTCTTCAAGATGCAATTAGGATGTGTCATGTCACTTTAAAGATCTCGTCGAGCTGATTAATTTGAATCTTTGTTGAAGAAGTTTGGAGTTGATTTGGTGAAGTTGTCGAGTTTCAAATTTGGAAAAGTCGCAAAAGTTGCATGGTTAAGCACATAAAGTACTATTTATCCTCGAAACTCTTCAAGATGCAATTAGGATGTGTCGTGTCACCTTAAAGATCTCGTCGAGCTGATTAATTTGAATCTTTGTTGAAGAAGTTTGGAGTTGATTTGGTGAAGTTATCGAGTTTCAAATTTGGAAAAGTCGCAAAAGTTGCATGGTTAAGCACATAAAGTACTATTTATCCTCGAAACTCTTCAAGATGCAATTAGGATGTGTCGTGTCACCTTAAAGATCTCGTCGAGCTGATTAATTTGAATCTTTGTTGAAGAAGTTTGGAGTTGATTTGGTGAAGTTATCGAGTCTCAAAGTTGGAAAAGTCTCAAAAGTTACGTGGTTAAGCACATAAAATACTATTTATTGTGGAAACTCTACAAGATGCAATTAGGATGTGTCATGTCACTTTAAAAATCTCGTCGAGCTGATTAATTTGAATCTTCGATTAAGAAATTTGGAGTTTGTTTGGTGAAGTTTTTGAATCTCAAAGTTGGAAAAGTCTCAAAAGTTACGTGGTTAAGCACATAAAGTACTATTTATCGTGGAAACTCTACAAAATGCAATTAGGATGTGTCATGTCACTTTAAAGATCTCGTCGAGCTGATTAATTTGAATCTTTGTTGAAGAAGTTTGGAGTTGATTTGGTGAAGTTGTCGAATTTCAAATTTGGAAAAGTCGCAAAAGTTGCATGGTTAAGCACATAAAGTACTATTTATCCTCGAAACTCTTCAAGATGCAATTAGGAAGTGTCGTGTCACCTTAAAGATCTCGTCGAGCTGATTAATTTGAATCTTTGTTGAAGAAGTTTGGAGTTGATTTGGTGAAGTTATCGAGTTTCAAATTTGGAAAAGTCGCAAAAGTTGCATGGTTAAGCACATAAAGTACTATTTATCCTCGAAACTCTTCAAGATGCAATTAGGATGTGTCGTGTCACCTTAAAGATCTCGTCGAGCTGATTAATTTGAATCTTTGTTGAAGAAGTTTGGAGTTGCTTTGGTGAAGTTATCGAGTCTCAAATTTGGAAAAGTCGCAAAAGTTGCGTGGTTAAGCACATAAAGTACTATTTATCCTGGAAACTCTTCAAGATGCAATTAGTATGTGTCATGTAACCTTAAAGATCTCGTTGAGCTCATTAATTTGAATCTTTGTTTAAGAAGTTTGGAGTTGATTTGGTGAAGTTGTCGAGTTTCAAATTTGGAAAAGTCGCAAAAGTTGCGTGGTTAAGCACATAAAGTACTATTTATCCTGGAAACTCTTCAAGATGCAATTAGGATGTGTCATGTAACCTTAAAGATCTCGTTGAGCTGATTAATTTGAATCTTTGTTTAAGAAGTTTGGAGTTGATTTGGTGAAGTTGTCGAGTTTCAAATTTGGAAAAGTCGCAAAAGTTGCATGGTTAAGCACATAAAGTACTATTTATCCTGGAAACTCTTCAAGATGCAATTAGGATTTGTCATGTAACCTTAAAGATCTCGTCGAGCTGGTTAATTTGAATCTTTGTTTAAGAAGTTTGGAGTTGATTTGGTGAAGTTATCGAGTCTCAAAGTTGGAAAAGTCTCAAAAGTTGCGTGGTTAAGCACATAAAGTCCTATTTATCCTGGAAACTCTTCAAGATGCAATTAGGATGTGTCATGTCACTTTAAAGATCTCGTCGAGCTGATTAATTTGAATCTTTGTTGAAGAAGTTTGGAGTTGATTTGGTGAAGTTGTCGAGTTTCAAATTTGGAAAAGTCGCAAAAGTTGCATGGTTAAGCACATAAAGTACTATTTATCCTGGAAACTCTTCAAGATGCAATTAGGATGTGTCATGTAACCTTAAAGATCTCGTCGAGCTGATTAATTTGAATCTTTGTTGAAGAAGTTTGGAGTTGATTTGGTGAAGTTATCGAGTCTCAAAGTTGGAAAAGTCTCAAAAGTTACGTGGTTAAGCACATAAAGTACTATTTATCGTGGAAACTCTACAAGATGCAATTAGGATGTGTCATGTCACCTTAAAGATCTCGTCGAGCTGATTAATTTGAATCTTTGTTGAAGAAGTTTGGAGTTGATTTGGTGAAGTTATCGAGTCTCAAAGATGGAAAAGTCTTAAAAGTTGCGTGTTTGAGCACATAAAGTACTATTTATTCTGGAAACTCTTCAAGATGCAATTAGTATGTGTCATGTCACTTTAAAGATCTCGTCGAGCTGATTAATTTGAATCTTTGTTTAAGAAGTTTGGAGTTGATTTGGTGAAGTTATCGAGTTTCAAATTTGGAAAAGTCGCAAAAGTTGCATGGTTAAGCACATAAAGTACTATTTATCCTCGAAACTCTTCAAGATGCAATTAGGATGTGTCGTGTCACCTTAAAGATCTCGTCGAGCTGATTAATTTGAATCTTTGTTGAAGAAGTTTGGAGTTGATTTGGTGAAGTTATCGAGTCTCAAAGTTGGAAAAGTCTCAAAAGTTGCGTGGTTAAGCACATAAAATACTATTTATCGTGGAAACTCTACAAGATGCAATTAGGATGTGTCATGTCACCTTAAAGATCTCGTCGAGCTGATTAATTTGAATCTGCGATTAAGAAGTTTGGAGTTGATTTGGTGAAGTTATCGAGTCTCAAAGATGGAAAAGTCTTAAAAGTTGCGTGTTTGAGCACATAAAGTACTATTTATCGTGGAAACTCTACAAGATGTAATTAGGATGTGTCATGTCACTTTAAAGATCTCGTCGAGCTGATTAATTTGAATCTTTGTTTAAGAAGTTTGGAGTTGATTTGGTGAAGTTATCGAGTCTCAAAGTTGGAAAAGTCTCAAAAGTTGCGTGGTTAAGCACATAAAGTCCTATTTATCCTGGAAACTCTACAAGATGCAATTAGGATGTGTCATGTCACTTTAAAGATCTCGTCGAGCTGATTAATTTGAATCTTTGTTGAAGAAGTTTGGAGTTGATTTGGTGAAGTTATCGAGTCTCAAAGTTGGAAAAGTCTCAAAAGTTACGTGGTTAAGCACATAAAGTACTATTTATCGTGGAAACTCTACAAGATGCAATTAGGATGTGTCATGTCACCTTAAAGATCTCGTCGAGCTGATTAATTTGAATCTTTGTTGAAGAAGTTTGGAGTTGATTTGGTGAAGTTATCGAGTCTCAAAGATGGAAAAGTCTTAAAAGTTGCGTGTTTGAGCACATAAAGTACTATTTATTCTGGAAACTCTTCAAGATGCAATTAGTATGTGTCATGTCACTTTAAAGATCTCGTCGAGCTGATTAATTTGAATCTTTGTTTAAGAAGTTTGGAGTTGATTTGGTGAAGTTATCGAGTTTCAAATTTGGAAAAGTCGCAAAAGTTGCATGGTTAAGCACATAAAGTACTATTTATCCTCGAAACTCTTCAAGATGCAATTAGGATGTGTCGTGTCACCTTAAAGATCTCGTCGAGCTGATTAATTTGAATCTTTGTTGAAGAAGTTTGGAGTTGATTTGGTGAAGTTATCGAGTCTCAAAGTTGGAAAAGTCTCAAAAGTTGCGTGGTTAAGCACATAAAATACTATTTATCGTGGAAACTCTACAAGATGCAATTAGGATGTGTCATGTCACCTTAAAGATCTCGTCGAGCTGATTAATTTGAATCTGCGATTAAGAAGTTTGGAGTTGATTTGGTGAAGTTATCGAGTCTCAAAGATGGAAAAGTCTTAAAAGTTGCGTGTTTGAGCACATAAAGTACTATTTATCGTGGAAACTCTACAAGATGTAATTAGGATGTGTCATGTCACTTTAAAGATCTCGTCGAGCTGATTAATTTGAATCTTTGTTTAAGAAGTTTGGAGTTGATTTGGTGAAGTTATCGAGTCTCAAAGTTGGAAAAGTCTCAAAAGTTGCGTGGTTAAGCACATAAAGTCCTATTTATCCTGGAAACTCTACAAGATGCAATTAGGATGTGTCATGTCACTTTAAAGATCTCGTCGAGCTGATTAATTTGAATCTTTGTTGAAGAAGTTTGGAGTTGATTTGGTGAAGTTGTCGAGTTACAAATTTGGAAAAGTCGCAAAAGTTGCATGGTTAAGCACATAAAGTACTATTTATCCTGGAAACTCTTCAAGATGCAATTAGGATGTGTCATGTAACCTTAAAGATCTCGTCGAGCTGATTAATTTGAATCTTTGTTGAAGAAGTTTGGTGTTGATTTGGTGAAGTTATCGAGTCTCAAAGTTGGAAAAGTCTCAAAAGTTGCGTGGTTAAGCACATAAAATACTATTTATCGTGGAAACTCTACAAGATGCAATTAGGATGTGTCATGTCACCTTAAAGATCTTGTCGAGCTGATTAATTTGAATCTTTGTTGAAGAAGTTTGGAGTTGATTTGGTGAAGTTATCGAGTCTCAAAGATGGAAAAGTCTTAAAAGTTGCGTGTTTGAGCACATAAAGTACTATTTATTCTGGAAACTCTTCAATATGCAATTAGTATGTGTCATGTCACCTTAAAGATCTCGTCGAGCTGATTAATTTGAATCTTTGTTGAAGAAGTTTGGAGTTGATTTGGTGAAGTTATCGAGTCTCAAAGATGGAAAAGTCTTAAAAGTTGCGTGTTTGAGCACATAAAGTACTATTTATTCTGGAAACTCTTCAATATGCAATTAGTATGTGTCATGTCACTTTAAAGATCTCGTCGAGCTGATTAATTTGAATCTTTGTTTAAGAAGTTTGGAGTTGATTTGGTGAAGTTATCGAGTCTCAAAGTTGGAAAAGTCTCAAAAGTTACGTGGTTAAGCACATAAAGTACTATTTATCGTGGAAACTCTACAAGATGCAATTAGGATGTGTCATGTCACCTTAAAGATCTCGTCGAGCTGATTAATTTGAATCTTTGTTGAAGAAGTTTGGAGTTGATTTGGTGAAGTTATCGAGTCTCAAAGATGGAAAAGTCTTAAAAGTTGCGTGTTTGAGCACATAAAGTACTATTTATTCTGGAAACTCTTCAAGATGCAATTAGTATGTGTCATGTCACTTTAAAGATCTCGTCGAGCTGATTAATTTGAATCTTTGTTGAAGAACTTTGGTGTTGATTTGGTGAAGTTATCGAGTCTCAAAGTTGGAAAAGTCTCAAAAGTTGCGTGTTTGAGCCCATAAAGTACTATTTATCGTGGAAACTCTTCCAGATGCAATTAGGATGTGTCATGTAACCTTAAAGATCTCGTCGAGCTGATTAATTTGAATCTTTGTTTAAGAAGTTTGGAGTTGATTTGGTGAAGTTATCGAGTCTCAAAATTGGAAAAGTCTCAAAAGTTGCGTGTTTGAGCCCATAAAGTACTATTTATCCTGGAAACTCTTCAAGATGCAATTAGGATGTGTCATGTAACCTTAAAGATCTCGTCGAGCTGATTAATTTGAATCTTTGTTGAAGAAGTTTGGTGTTGATTTGGTGAAGTTATCGAGTCTCAAAGTTGGAAAAGTCTCAAAAGTTGCGTGTTTGAGCCCATAAAGTACTATTTATCGTGGAAACTCTTCAAGATGCAATTAGGATGTGTCATGTAACCTTAAAGATCTCGTCGAGCTGATTAATTTGAATCTTTGTTGAAGAAGTTTGGTGTTGATTTGGTGAAGTTATCGAGTCTCAAAGTTGGAAAAGTCTCAAAAGTTACGTGGTTAAGCACATAAAGTACTATTTATCGTGGAAACTCTACAAGATGCAATTAGGATGTGTCATGTCACCTTAAAGATCTCGTCGAGCTGATTAATTTGAATCTTTGTTGAAGAAGTTTGCAGTTGATTTGGTGAAGTTATCGAGTCTCAAAGTTGGAAAAGTCTCAAAAGTTGCGTGTTTGAGCCCATAAAGTACTATTTATCCTGGAAACTCTTCAAGATGCAATTAGGATGTGTCATGTAACCTTAAATATCTCGTCGAGCTGATTAATTTGAATCTTTGTTGAAGAAGTTTGGAGTTGATTTGGTGAAGTTATCGAGTCTCAAAGTTGGAAAAGTCTCAAAAGTTACGTGGTTAAGCACATAAAGTACTATTTATCGTGGAAACTCTACAAGATGCAATTAGGATTTGTCATGTAACCTTAAAGATCTCGTCGAGCTGATTAATTTGAATCTTTGTTTAAGAAGTTTGGAGTTGATTTGGTGAAGTTATCGAGTCTCAAAGTTGGAAAAGTCTCAAAAGTTGCGTGTTTGAGCCCATAAAGTACTATTTATCCTGGAAACTCTTCAAGATGCAATTAGGATGTGTCATGTAACCTTAAAGATCTCGTCGAGCTGATTCATTTGAATCTTTGTTTAAGAAGTTTGGAGTTGATTTGGTGAAGTTATCGAGTCTCAAAGTTGGAAAAGTCTCAAAAGTTGCGTGTTTGAGCCCATAAAGTACTATTTATCGTGGAAACTCTTCAAGATGCAATTAGGATGTGTCATGTAACCTTAAAGATCTCGTCGAGCTGATTAATTTGAATCTTTGTTTAAGAAGTTTGGAGTTGATTTGGTGAAGTTATCGAGTCTCAAAGTTGGAAAAGTCTCAAAAGTTGCGTGTTTGAGCCCATAAAGTACTATTTATCCTGGAAACTCTTCAAGATGCAATTAGGATGTGTCATGTAACCTTAAAGATCTCGTCGAGCTGATTAATTTGAATCTTTGTTTAAGAAGTTTGGAGTTGATTTGGTGAAGTTATCGAGTCTCAAAGTTGGAAAAGTCTCAAAAGTTGCGTGGTTAAGCACATAAAGTCCTATTTATCCTGGAAACTCTTCAAGATGCAATTAGGATGTGTCATGTCACTTTAAAGATCTCGTCGAGCTGATTAATTTGAATCTTTGTTGAAGAAGTTTGGAGTTGATTTGGTGAAGTTATCGAGTCTCAAAGTTGGAAAAGTCTCAAAAGTTACGTGGTTAAGCACATAAAGTACTATTTATCGTGGAAACTCTACAAAATGCAATTAGGATGTGTCGTGTCATCTTAAAGATCTCGTCGAGCTGATTAATTTGAATCTTTGTTGAAGAAGTTTGGAGTTGATTTGGTGAAGTTATCGAGTCTCAAAGATGGAAAAGTCTCAAAAGTTGCGTGGTTAAGCACATAAAGTCCTATTTATCCTGGAAACTCTTCAAGATGCAATTAGGATGTGTCATGTCACTTTAAAGATCTCGTCGAGCTGATTAATTTGAATCTTTGTTGAAGAAGTTTGGAGTTGATTTGGTGAAGTTATCGAGTCTCAAAGATGGAAAAGTCTTAAAAGTTGCGTGTTTGAGCACATAAAGTACAATTTATCCTGGAAACTCTTCAAGATGCAATTAGGATGTGTCATGTAACCTTAAAGATCTCGTCGAGCTGATTAATTTGAATCTTTGTTTAAGAAGTTTGGAGTTGATTTGATGAAGTTATCGAGTCTCAAATTTGGAAAAGTCGCAAAAGTTGCGTGGTTAAGCACATAAAGTACTATTTATCCTGGAAACTCTTCAAGATGCAATTAGTATGTGTCATGTAACCTTAAAGATCTCGTTGAGCTCATTAATTTGAATCTTTGTTTAAGAAGTTTGGAGTTGATTTGGTGAAGTTGTCGAGTTTCAAATTTGGAAAAGTCGCAAAAGTTGCGTGGTTAAGCACATAAAGTACTATTTATCCTGGAAACTCTTCAAGATGCAATTAGGATGTGTCATGTAACCTTAAAGATCTCGTTGAGCTGATTAATTTGAATCTTTGTTTAAGAAGTTTGGAGTTGATTTGGTGAAGTTGTCGAGTTTCAAATTTGGAAAAGTCGCAAAAGTTGCATGGTTAAGCACATAAAGTACTATTTATCCTGGAAACTCTTCAAGATGCAATTAGGATTTGTCATGTAACCTTAAAGATCTCGTCGAGCTGATTAATTTGAATCTTTGTTTAAGAAGTTTGGAGTTGATTTGGTGAAGTTATCGAGTCTCAAAGTTGGAAAAGTCTCAAAAGTTACGTGTTTGAGCCCATAAAGTACTATTTATCCTGGAAACTCTTCAAGATGCAATTAGGATGTGTCATGTAACCTTAAAGATCTCGTCGAGCTGATTCATTTGAATCTTTGTTTAAGAAGTTTGGAGTTGATTTGGTGAAGTTATCGAGTCTCAAAGTTGGAAAAGTCTCAAAAGTTGCGTGTTTGAGCCCATAAAGTACTATTTATCGTGGAAACTCTTCAAGATGCAATTAGGATGCGTCGTGTCACCTTAAAGATCTCGTCGAGCTGATTAATTTGAATATGCGATTAAGAAGTTTGGAGTTGATTTGGTGAAGTTATCGAGTCTCAAAGTTGGAAAAGTCTCAAAAGTTGCGTGTTTGAGCCCATAAAGTACTATTTATCGTGGAAACTCTTCAAGATGCAATTAGGATGTGTCATGTAACCTTAAAGATCTCGTCGAGCTGATTAATTTGAATCTTTGTTTAAGAAGTTTGGAGTTGATTTGGTGAAGTTATCGAGTCTCAAAGTTGGAAAAGTCTCAAAAGTTGCGTGTTTGAGCCCATAAAGTACTATTTATCCTGGAAACTCTTCAAGATGCAATTAGGATGTGTCATGTAACCTTAAAGATCTCGTCGAGCTGATTAATTTGAATCTTTGTTTAAGAAGTTTGGAGTTGATTTGGTGAAGTTATCGAGTCTCAAAGTTGGAAAAGTCTCAAAAGTTGCGTGGTTAAGCACATAAAGTCCTATTTATCCTGGAAACTCTTCAAGATGCAATTAGGATGTGTCATGTCACTTTAAAGATCTCGTCGAGCTGATTAATTTGAATCTTTGTTGAAGAAGTTTGGAGTTGATTTGGTGAAGTTGTCGAGTTTCAAATTTGGAAAAGTCGCAAAAGTTGCATGGTTAAGCACATAAAGTACTATTTATCCTCGAAACTCTTCAAGATGCAATTAGGATGTGTCGTGTCACCTTAAAGATCTCGTCGAGCTGATTAATTTGAATCTTTGTTGAAGAAGTTTGGAGTTGATTTGGTGAAGTTATCGAGTTTCAAATTTGGAAAAGTCGCAAAAGTTGCATGGTTAAGCACATAAAGTACTATTTATCCTCGAAACTCTTCAAGATGCAATTAGGATGAGTCGTGTCACCTTAAAGATCTCGTCGAGCTGATTAATTTGAATCTTTGTTGAAGAAGTTTGGAGTTGATTTGGTGAAGTTATCGAGTCTCAAAGTTGGAAAAGTCTCAAAAGTTACGTGGTTAAGCACATAAAATACTATTTATTGTGGAAACTCTACAAGATGCAATTAGGATGTGTCATGTCACTTTAAAAATCTCGTCGAGCTGATTAATTTGAATCTTCGATTAAGAAATTTGGAGTTTGTTTGGTGAAGTTTTTGAATCTCAAAGTTGGAAAAGTCTCAAAAGTTACGTGGTTAAGCACATAAAGTACTATTTATCGTGGAAACTCTACAAAATGCAATTAGGATGTGTCATGTCACTTTAAAGATCTCGTCGAGCTGATTAATTTGAATCTTTGTTGAAGAAGTTTGGAGTTGATTTGGTGAAGTTGTCGAGTTTCAAATTTGGAAAAGTCGCAAAAGTTGCATGGTTAAGCACATAAAGTACTATTTATCCTCGAAACTCTTCAAGATGCAATTAGGATGTGTCGTGTCACCTTAAAGATCTCGTCGAGCTGATTAATTTGAATCTTTGTTGAAGAAGTTTGGAGTTGATTTGGTGAAGTTATCGAGTTTCAAATTTGGAAAAGTCGCAAAAGTTGCATGGTTAAGCACATAAAGTACTATTTATCCTCGAAACTCTTCAAGATGCAATTAGGATGTGTCGTGTCACCTTAAAGATCTCGTCGAGCTGATTAATTTGAATCTTTGTTGAAGAAGTTTGGAGTTGCTTTGGTGAAGTTATCGAGTCTCAAATTTGGAAAAGTCGCAAAAGTTGCGTGGTTAAGCACATAAAGTACTATTTATCCTGGAAACTCTTCAAGATGCAATTAGTATGTGTCATGTAACCTTAAAGATCTCGTTGAGCTCATTAATTTGAATCTTTGTTTAAGAAGTTTGGAGTTGATTTGGTGAAGTTGTCGAGTTTCAAATTTGGAAAAGTCGCAAAAGTTGCGTGGTTAAGCACATAAAGTACTATTTATCCTGGAAACTCTTCAAGATGCAATTAGGATGTGTCATGTAACCTTAAAGATCTCGTTGAGCTGATTAATTTGAATCTTTGTTTAAGAAGTTTGGAGTTGATTTGGTGAAGTTGTCGAGTTTCAAATTTGGAAAAGTCGCAAAAGTTGCATGGTTAAGCACATAAAGTACTATTTATCCTGGAAACTCTTCAAGATGCAATTAGGATTTGTCATGTAACCTTAAAGATCTCGTCGAGCTGATTAATTTGAATCTTTGTTTAAGAAGTTTGGAGTTGATTTGGTGCAGTTATCGAGTCTCAAAGTTGGAAAAGTCTCAAAAGTTGCGTGGTTAAGCACATAAAGTCCTATTTATCCTGGAAACTCTTCAAGATGCAATTAGGATGTGTCATGTCACTTTAAAGATCTCGTCGAGCTGATTAATTTGAATCTTTGTTGAAGAAGTTTGGAGTTGATTTGGTGAAGTTATCGAGTTTCAAATTTGGAAAAGTCGCAAAAGTTGCATGGTTAAGCACATAAAGTACTATTTATCCTCGAAACTCTTCAAGATGCAATTAGGATTTGTCATGTAACCTTAAAGATCTCGTCGAGCTGATTAATTTGAATCTTTGTTTAAGAAGTTTGGAGTTGATTTGGTGAAGTTGTCGAGTTTCAAATTTGGAAAAGTCGCAAAAGTTGCATGGTTAAGCACATAAAGTACTATTTATCCTGGAAACTCTTCAAGATGCAATTAGGATTTGTCATGTAACCTTAAAGATCTCGTCGAGCTGATTAATTTGAATCTTTGTTTAAGAAGTTTGGAGTTGATTTGGTGAAGTTATCGAGTCTCAAAGTTGGAAAAGTCTCAAAAGTTGCGTGGTTAAGCACATAAAGTCCTATTTATCCTGGAAACTCTTCAAGATGCAATTAGTATGTGTCATGTCACTTTAAAGATCTCGTCGAGCTGATTAATTTGAATCTTTGTTGAAGAAGTTTGGAGTTGATTTGGTGAAGTTATCGAGTCTCAAAGTTGGAAAAGTCTCAAAAGTTACGTGGTTAAGCACATAAAGTACTATTTATCGTGGAAACTCTACAAAATGCAATTAGTATGTGTCGTGTCATCTTAAAGATCTCGTCGAGCTGATTAATTTGAATCTTTGTTGAAGAAGTTTGGAGTTGATTTGGTGAAGTTATCGAGTCTCAAAGATGGAAAAGTCTCAAAAGTTGCGTGGTTAAGCACATAAAGTCCTATTTATCCTGGAAACTCTTCAAGATGCAATTAGGATGTGTCATGTCACTTTAAAGATCTCGTCGAGCTGATTAATTTGAATCTTTGTTTAAGAAGTTTGGAGTTGATTTGGTGAAGTTATCGAGTTTCAAATTTGGAAAAGTCGCAAAAGTTGCATGGTTAAGCACATAAAGTAGTATTTATCCTCGAAACTCTTCAAGATGCAATTAGGATGTGTCATGTCACTTTAAAGATCTCGTCGAGCTGATTAATTTGAATCTTTGTTGAAGAAGTTTGGAGTTGATTTGGTGAAGTTATCGAGTCTCAAAGATGGAAAAGTCTTAAAAGTTGCGTGTTTGAGCACATAAAGTACAATTTATCCTGGAAACTCTTCAAGATGCAATTAGGATGTGTCATGTAACCTTAAAGATCTCGTCGAGGTGATTAATTTGAATCTTTGTTTAAGAAGTTTGGAGTTGATTTGGTGAAGTTATCGAGTTTCAAATTTGGAAAAGTCGCAAAAGTTGCATGGTTAAGCACATAAAGTACTATTTATCCTCGAAACTCTTCAAGATGCAATTAGGATGTGTCATGTCACTTTAAAGATCTCGTCGAGCTGATTAATTTGAATCTTTGTTTAAGAAGTATGGAGTTGATTTGGTAAAGTTATCGAGTCTTAAAGTTGGAAAAGTCTCAAAAGTTGCGTGGTTAAGCACATAAAGTATTATTTATCCTGGAAACTCTTCAAGATGCAATTAGGATGTGTCATGTCACTTTAAAGATCTCGTCGAGCTGATTAATTTGAATCTTTGTTGAAGAAGTTTGGAGTTGATTTGGTGAAGTTATCGAGTCTCAAAGTTGGAAAAGTCTCAAAAGTTACGTGCTTAAGCACATAAAGTACTATTTATCGTGGAAACTCTACAAGATGCAATTAGGATGTGTCATGTCACCTTAAAGATCTCGTCGAGGTGATTAATTTGAATCTTTGTTTAAGAAGTTTGGAGTTGATTTGGTGAAGTTGTCGAGTTTCAAATTTGGAAAAGTCGCAAAAGTTGCATGGTTAAGCACATAAAGTACTATTTATCCTGGAAACTCTTCAAGATGCAATTAGTATGTGTCATGTCACTTTAAAGATCTCGTCGAGCTGATTAATTTGAATCTTTGTTGAAGAAGTTTGGAGTTGATTTGGTGAAGTTATCGAGTCTCAAAGATGGAAAAGTCTTAAAAGTTGCGTGTTTGAGCACATAAAGTACAATTTATCCTGGAAACTCTTCAAGATGCAATTAGGATGTGTCATGTAACCTTAAAGATCTCGTCGAGCTGATTAATTTGAATCTTTGTTTAAGAAGTTTGGAGTTGATTTGATGAAGTTATCGAGTCTCAAATTTGGAAAAGTCGCAAAAGTTGCGTGGTTAAGCACATAAAGTACTATTTATCCTGGAAACTCTTCAAGATGCAATTAGTATGTGTCATGTAACCTTAAAGATCTCGTTGAGCTCATTAATTTGAATCTTTGTTTAAGAAGTTTGGAGTTGATTTGGTGAAGTTGTCGAGTTTCAAATTTGGAAAAGTCGCAAAAGTTGCGTGGTTAAGCACATAAAGTACTATTTATCCTGGAAACTCTTCAAGATGCAATTAGGATGTGTCATGTAACCTTAAAGATCTCGTTGAGCTGATTAATTTGAATCTTTGTTTAAGAAGTTTGGAGTTGATTTGGTGAAGTTGTCGAGTTTCAAATTTGGAAAAGTCGCAAAAGTTGCATGGTTAAGCACATAAAGTACTATTTATCCTGGAAACTCTGCAAGATGCAATTAGGATTTGTCATGTAACCTTAAAGATCTCGTCGAGCTGATTAATTTGAATCTTTGTTTAAGAAGTTTGGAGTTGATTTGGTGAAGTTATCGAGTCTCAAAGTTGGAAAAGTCTCAAAAGTTGCGTGGTTAAGCACATAAAGTCCTATTTATCCTGGAAACTCTTCAAGATGCAATTAGGATGTGTCGTGTCACCTTAAAGATCTCGTCGAGCTGATTAATTTGAATCTTTGTTGAAGAAGTTTGGAGTTGATTTGGTGAAGTTATCGAGTTTCAAATTTGGAAAAGTCGCAAAAGTTGCATGGTTAAGCACATAAAGTACTATTTATCCTCGAAACTCTTCAAGATGCAATTAGGATGTGTCATGTAACCTTAAAGATCTCGTCGAGCTGATTAATTTGAATCTGCGATTAAGAAGTTTGGAGTTGATTTGGTGAAGTTATCGAGTCTCAAAGTTGGAAAAGTCTCAAAAGTTGCGTGTTTGAGCCCATAAAGTACTATTTATCGTGGAAACTCTTCAAGATGCAATTAGGATGTGTCATGTAACCTTAAAGATCTCGTCGAGCTGATTAATTTGAATCTTTGTTGAAGAAGTTTGGAGTTGATTTGGTGAAGTTATCGAGTCTCAAAGTTGGAAAAGTCTCAAAAGTTGCGTGTTTGAGCCCATAAAGTACTATTTATCGTGGAAACTCTTCAAGATGCAATTAGGATGTGTCATGTAACCTTAAAGATCTCGTCGAGCTGATTAATTTGAATCTTTGTTGAAGAAGTTTGGAGTTGATTTGGTGAAGTTATCGAGTCTCAAAGTTGGAAAAGTCGCAAAAGTTGCATGGTTAAGCACATAAAGTACTATTTATCCTGGAAACTCTTCAAGATTCAATTAGGATGTGTCGTGTCACCTTAAAGATCTCGTCGAGCTGATTAATTTGAATCTTTGTTGAAGAAGTTTGGAGTTGATTTGGTGAAGTTATCGAGTCTCAAAGTTGGAAAAGTCTTAAAACTTGCGTGTTTGAGCACATAAAGTACTATTTATCCTGGAAACTCTTCAAGATGCAATTAGTATGTGTCATGTCACTTTAAAGATCTCGTCGAGCTGCTTAATTTGAATCTTTGTTGAAGAAGTTTGGAGTTGATTTGGTGAAGTTGTCGAGTTTCAAATTTGGAAAAGTCGCAAAAGTTGCATGGTTAAGCACATAAAGTACTATTTATCCTGGAAACTCTTCAAGATGCAATTAGGATGCGTCGTGTCACCTTAAAGATCTCGTCGAGCTGATTAATTTGAATCTGCGATTAAGAAGTTTGGAGTTGATTTGGTGAAGTTATCGAGTCTCAAAGTTGGAAAAGTCTCAAAAGTTGCGTGTTTGAGCCCATAAAGTACTATTTATCGTGGAAACTCTTCAAGATGCAATTAGGATGTGTCATGTAACCTTAAAGATCTCGTCGAGCTGATTAATTTGAATCTTTGTTGAAGAAGTTTGGAGTTGATTTGGTGAAGTTATCGAGTCTCAAAGTTGGAAAAGTCTTAAAAGTTGCGTGTTTGAGCACATAAAGTACTATTTATCGTGGAAACTCTTCAAGATGCAATTAGGATGTGTCATGTAACCTTAAAGATCACGTCGAGCTGATTAATTTGAATCTTTGTTTAAGAAGTTTGGAGTTGATTTGGTGAAGTTGTCGAGTTTCAAATTTGGAAAAGTCGCAAAAGTTGCATGGTTAAGCACATAAAGTACTATTTATCCTGGAAACTCTTCAAGATGCAATTAGGATGCGTCGTGTCACCTTAAAGATCTCGTCGAGCTGATTAATTTGAATCTTTGTTGAAGAAGTTTGGAGTTGATTTGGTGAAGTTATCGAGTCTCAAAGTTGGAAAAGTCTTAAAAGTTGCGTGTTTGAGCACATAAAGTACTATTTATCGTGGAAACTCTTCAAGATGCAATTAGGATGTGTCATGTAACCTTAAAGATCACGTCGAGCTGATTAATTTGAATCTTTGTTTAAGAAGTTTGGAGTTGGTTTGGTGAAGTTATCGAGTTTCAAATTTGGAAAAGTCGCAAAAGTTGCATGGTTAAGCACATAAAGTACTATTTATCCTCGAAACTCTTCAAGATGCAATTAGGATGTGTCATGTAACCTTAAAGATCTCGTCGAGCTGATTAATTTGAATCTTTGTTGAAGAAGTTTGGAGTTGATTTGGTGAAGTTATCGAGTCTCAAAGTTGGAAAAGTCTCAAAAGTTGCGTGTTTGAGCCCATAAAGTACTATTTATCGTGGAAACTCTTCAAGATGCAATTAGGATGTGTCATGTAACCTTAAAGATCACGTCGAGCTGATTAATTTGAATCTTTGTTTAAGAAGTTTGGAGTTGATTTGGTGAAGTTGTCGAGTTTCAAATTTGGAAAAGTCGCAAAAGTTGCATGGTTAAGCACATAAAGTACTATTTATCCTGGAAACTCTTCAAGATGCAATTAGGATGCGTCGTGTCACCTTAAAGATCTCGTCGAGCTGATTAATTTGAATCTTTGTTGAAGAAGTTTGGAGTTGATTTGGTGAAGTTGTCGAGTTTCAAATTTGGAAAAGTCGCAAAAGTTGCATGGTTAAGCACATAAAGTACTATTTATCCTGGAAACTCTTCAAGATGCAATTAGGATGTGTCATGTCACCTTAAAGATCTCGTCGAGCTGATTAATTTTAATCTTTGTTTAAGAAGTTTGGAGTTGATTTGGTGAAGTTGTCGAGTTTCAAATTTGGAAAAGTCGCAAAAGTTGCATGGTTAAGCACATAAAGTACTATTTATCCTGGAAACTCTTCAAGATTCAATTAGGATGTGTCGTGTCACCTTAAAGATCTCGTCGAGCTGATTAATTTGAATCTTTGTTGAAGAAGTTTGGAGTTGATTTGGTGAAGTTATCGAGTCTCAAAGTTGGAAAAGTCTTTAAAGTTGCGTGTTTGAGCACATAAAGTACTATTTATCGTGGAAACTCTTCAAGATGCAATTAGGATGTGTCATGTAACCTTAAAGATCACGTCGAGCTGATTAATTTGAATCTTTGTTTAAGAAGTTTGGAGTTGATTTGGTGAAGTTGTCGAGTTTCAAATTTGGAAAAGTCGCAAAAGTTGCATGGTTAAGCACATAAAGTACTATTTATCCTGGAAACTCTTCAAGATGCAATTAGGATGTGTCATGTCACCTTAAAGATCTCGTCGAGCTGATTAATTTGAATCTTTGTTTAAGAAGTTTGGAGTTGATTTGGTGAAGTTGTCGAGTTTCAAATTTGGAAAAGTCGCAAAAGTTGCATGGTTAAGCACATAAAGTACTATTTATCCTGGAAACTCTTCAAGATTCAATTAGGATGTGTCGTGTCACCTTAAAGATCTCGTCGAGCTGATTAATTTGAATCTTTGTTGAAGAAGTTTGGAGTTGATTTGGTGAAGTTATCGAGTCTCAAAGTTGGAAAAGTCTTTAAAGTTGCGTGTTTGAGCACATAAAGTACTATTTATCGTGGAAACTCTTCAAGATGCAATTAGGATGTGTCATGTAACCTTAAAGATCACGTCGAGCTGATTAATTTGAATCTTTGTTTAAGAAGTTTGGAGTTGATTTGGTGAAGTTGTCGAGTTTCAAATTTGGAAAAGTCGCAAAAGTTGCATGGTTAAGCACATAAAGTACTATTTATCCTGGAAACTCTTCAAGATGCAATTAGGATGTGTCATGTCACCTTAAAGATCTCGTCGAGCTGATTAATTTGAATCTTTGTTTAAGAAGTTTGGAGTTGATTTGGTGAAGTTGTCGAGTTTCAAATTTGGAAAAGTCGCAAAAGTTGCATGGTTAAGCACATAAAGTACTATTTATCCTGGAAACTCTTCAAGATTCAATTAGGATGTGTCGTGTCACCTTAAAGATCTCGTCGAGCTGATTAATTTGAATCTTTGTTGAAGAAGTTTGGAGTTGATTTGGTGAAGTTATCGAGTCTCAAAGTTGGAAAAGTCTTTAAAGTTGCGTGTTTGAGCACATAAAGTACTATTTATCGTGGAAACTCTTCAAGATGCAATTAGGATGTGTCATGTAACCTTAAAGATCACGTCGAGCTGATTAATTTGAATCTTTGTTTAAGAAGTTTGGAGTTGATTTGGTGAAGTTGTCGAGTTTCAAATTTGGAAAAGTCGCAAAAGTTGCATGGTTAAGCACATAAAGTACTATTTATCCTGGAAACTCTTCAAGATGCAATTAGGATGTGTCATGTCACCTTAAAGATCTCGTCGAGCTGATTAATTTGAATCTTTGTTTAAGAAGTTTGGAGTTGATTTGGTGAAGTTGTCGAGTTTCAAATTTGGAAAAGTCGCAAAAGTTGCATGGTTAAGCACATAAAGTACTATTTATCCTGGAAACTCTTCAAGATGCAATTAGGATGTGTCATGTAACCTTAAAGATCACGTCGAGCTGATTAATTTGAATCTTTGTTTAAGAAGTTTGGAGTTGATTTGGTGAAGTTGTCGAGTTTCAAATTTGGAAAAGTCGCAAAAGTTGCATGGTTAAGCACATAAAGTACTATTTATCCTGGAAACTCTTCAAGATGCAATTAGGATGTGTCATGTCACCTTAAAGATCTCGTCGAGCTGATTAATTTTAATCTTTGTTTAAGAAGTTTGGAGTTGATTTGGTGAAGTTGTCGAGTTTCAAATTTGGAAAAGTCGCAAAAGTTGCATGGTTAAGCACATAAAGTACTATTTATCCTGGAAACTCTTCAAGATGCAATTAGGATGTGTCATGTCACCTTAAAGATCTCGTCGAGCTGATTAATTTTAATCTTTGTTTAAGAAGTTTGGAGTTGATTTGGTGAAGTTGTCGAGTTTCAAATTTGGAAAAGTCGCAAAAGTTGCATGGTTAAGCACATAAAGTACTATTTATCCTGGAAACTCTTCAAGATTCAATTAGGATGTGTCGTGTCACCTTAAAGATCTCGTCGAGCTGATTAATTTGAATCTTTGTTGAAGAAGTTTGGAGTTGATTTGGTGAAGTTATCGAGTCTCAAATTTGGAAAAGTCTTTAAAGTTGCGTGTTTGAGCACATAAAGTACTATTTATCGTGGAAACTCTTCAAGATGCAATTAGGATGTGTCATGTAACCTTAAAGATCACGTCGAGCTGATTAATTTGAATCTTTGTTTAAGAAGTTTGGAGTTGATTTGGTGAAGTTGTCGAGTTTCAAATTTGGAAAAGTCGCAAAAGTTGCATGGTTAAGCACATAAAGTACTATTTATCCTGGAAACTCTTCAAGATGCAATTAGGATGTGTCATGTCACCTTAAAGATCTCGTCGAGCTGATTAATTTGAATCTTTGTTTAAGAAGTTTGGAGTTGATTTGGTGAAGTTGTCGAGTTTCAAATTTGGAAAAGTCGCAAAAGTTGCATGGTTAAGCACATAAAGTACTATTTATCCTGGAAACTCTTCAAGATTCAATTAGGATGTGTCGTGTCACCTTAAAGATCTCGTCGAGCTGATTAATTTGAATCTTTGTTGAAGAAGTTTGGAGTTGATTTGGTGAAGTTATCGAGTCTCAAAGTTGGAAAAGTCTTTAAAGTTGCGTGTTTGAGCACATAAAGTACTATTTATCGTGGAAACTCTTCAAGATGCAATTAGGATGTGTCATGTAACCTTAAAGATCACGTCGAGCTGATTAATTTGAATCTTTGTTTAAGAAGTTTGGAGTTGATTTGGTGAAGTTGTCGAGTTTCAAATTTGGAAAAGTCGCAAAAGTTGCATGGTTAAGCACATAAAGTACTATTTATCCTGGAAGCTCTTCAAGATGCAATTAGGATGTGTCATGTCACCTTAAAGATCTCGTCGAGCTGATTAATTTGAATCTTTGTTTAAGAAGTTTGGAGTTGATTTGGTGAAGTTGTCGAGTTTCAAATTTGGAAAAGTCGCAAAAGTTGCATGGTTAAGCACATAAAGTACTATTTATCCTGGAAACTCTTCAAGATGCAATTAGGATGTGTCATGTAACCTTAAAGATCACGTCGAGCTGATTAATTTGAATCTTTGTTTAAGAAGTTTGGAGTTGATTTGGTGAAGTTGTCGAGTTTCAAATTTGGAAAAGTCGCAAAAGTTGCATGGTTAAGCACATAAAGTACTATTTATCCTCGAAACTCTTCAAGATGCAATTAGGATGTGTCATGTAACCTTAAAGATCTCGTCGAGCTGATTAATTTGAATCTTTGTTGAAGAAGTTTGGAGTTGATTTGGTGAAGTTATCGAGTCTCAAAGTTGGAAAAGTCTCAAAAGTTGCGTGTTTGAGCCCATAAAGTACTATTTATCGTGGAAACTCTTCAAGATGCAATTAGGATGTGTCATGTAACCTTAAAGATCACGTCGAGCTGATTAATTTGAATCTTTGTTTAAGAAGTTTGGAGTTGATTTGGTGAAGTTGTCGAGTTTCAAATTTGGAAAAGTCGCAAAAGTTGCATGGTTAAGCACATAAAGTACTATTTATCCTGGAAACTCTTCAAGATGCAATTAGGATGCGTCGTGTCACCTTAAAGATCTCGTCGAGCTGATTAATTTGAATCTTTGTTGAAGAAGTTTGGAGTTGATTTGGTGAAGTTGTCGAGTTTCAAATTTGGAAAAGTCGCAAAAGTTGCATGGTTAAGCACATAAAGTACTATTTATCCTGGAAACTCTTCAAGATGCAATTAGGATGTGTCATGTCACCTTAAAGATCTCGTCGAGCTGATTAATTTTAATCTTTGTTTAAGAAGTTTGGAGTTGATTTGGTGAAGTTGTCGAGTTTCAAATTTGGAAAAGTCGCAAAAGTTGCATGGTTAAGCACATAAAGTACTATTTATCCTGGAAACTCTTCAAGATTCAATTAGGATGTGTCGTGTCACCTTAAAGATCTCGTCGAGCTGATTAATTTGAATCTTTGTTGAAGAAGTTTGGAGTTGATTTGGTGAAGTTATCGAGTCTCAAAGTTGGAAAAGTCTTTAAAGTTGCGTGTTTGAGCACATAAAGTACTATTTATCGTGGAAACTCTTCAAGATGCAATTAGGATGTGTCATGTAACCTTAAAGATCACGTCGAGCTGATTAATTTGAATCTTTGTTTAAGAAGTTTGGAGTTGATTTGGTGAAGTTGTCGAGTTTCAAATTTGGAAAAGTCGCAAAAGTTGCATGGTTAAGCACATAAAGTACTATTTATCCTGGAAACTCTTCAAGATGCAATTAGGATGTGTCATGTCACCTTAAAGATCTCGTCGAGCTGATTAATTTGAATCTTTGTTTAAGAAGTTTGGAGTTGATTTGGTGAAGTTGTCGAGTTTCAAATTTGGAAAAGTCGCAAAAGTTGCATGGTTAAGCACATAAAGTACTATTTATCCTGGAAACTCTTCAAGATGCAATTAGGATGTGTCATGTAACCTTAAAGATCACGTCGAGCTGATTAATTTGAATCTTTGTTTAAGAAGTTTGGAGTTGATTTGGTGAAGTTGTCGAGTTTCAAATTTGGAAAAGTCGCAAAAGTTGCATGGTTAAGCACATAAAGTACTATTTATCCTGGAAACTCTTCAAGATGCAATTAGGATGTGTCGTGTCACCTTAAAGATCTCGTCGAGCTGATTAATTTGAATCTTTGTTGAAGAAGTTTGGAGTTGATTTGGTGAAGTTATCGAGTCTCAAAGTTGGAAAAGTCTCAAAAGTTACGTGGTTAAGCACATAAAGTACTATTTATCGTGGAAACTCTACAAGATGCAATTAGGATATGTCATGTAACCTTAAAGATCTCGTCGAGCTGATTAATTTGAATCTTTGTTTAAGAAGTTTGGAGTTGATTTGGTGAAGTTATCGAGTCTCAAAGTTGGAAAAGTCTTAAAACTTGCGTGTTTGAGCACATAAAGTACTATTTATCCTGGAAACTCTTCAAGATGCAATTAGGATGTGTCATGTAACCTTAAAGATCTCGTCGAGCTGATTAATTTGAATCTTTGTTTAAGAAGTTTGGAGTTGATTTGGTGAAGTTATCGAGTCTCAAAGTTGGAAAAGTCTCAAAAGTTGCGTGTTTGAGCCCATAAAGTACTATTTATCGTGGAAACTCTTCAAGATGCAATTAGGATGTGTCATGTAACCTTTAAGATCTCGTCGAGCTGATTAATTTGAATCTTTGTTTAAGAAGTTTGGAGTTGATTTGGTGAAGTTATCGAGTCTCAAAGTTGGAAAAGTCTCAAAAGTTGCGTGGTTAAGCACATAAAGTCCTATTTATCCTGGAAACTCTTCAAGATGCAATTAGGATGTGTCATGTAACCTTTAAGATCTCGTCGAGCTGATTAATTTGAATCTTTGTTTAAGAAGTTTGGAGTTGATTTGGTGAAGTTATCGAGTTTCAAATTTGGAAAAGTCGCAAAAGTTGCATGGTTAAGCACATAAAGTACTATTTATCCTGGAAACTCTTCAAGATTCAATTAGGATGTGTCGTGTAACCTTAAAGATCTCGTCGAGCTGATTAATTTGAATCTTTGTTTAAGAAGTTTGGAGTTGATTTGGTGAAGTTATCGAGTCTCAAAGTTGGAAAAGTCTTAAAACTTGCGTGTTTGAGCACATAAAGTACTATTTATCCTGGAAACTCTTCAAGATGCAATTAGGATGTGTCATGTAACCTTAAAGATCTCGTCGAGCTGATTAATTTGAATCTTTGTTTAAGAAGTTTGGAGTTGATTTGGTGAAGTTATGGAGTCTCAAAGTTGGAAAAGTCTCAAAAGTTGCGTGTTTGAGCCCATAAAGTACTATTTATCGTGGAAACTCTTCAAGATGCAATTAGGATGTGTCATGTAACCTTTAAGATCTCGTCGAGCTGATTAATTTGAATCTTTGTTTAAGAAGTTTGGAGTTGATTTGGTGAAGTTATCGAGTCTCAAAATTAGAAAAGTCTCAAAAGTTGCGTGGTTAAGCACATAAAGTACTATTTATCCTCGAAACTCTTCAAGATGCAATTAGGATGTGTCGTGTCACCTTAAAGATCTCGTCGAGCTAATTAATTTGAATCTTTGTTGATGAGGTTTGGAGTTGATTTGGTGAAGTTATCGAGTCTCAAAGTTGGAAAAGTCTCAAAAGTTACGTGGTTAAGCACATAAAGTACTATTTATCGTGGAAACTCTACAAGATGCAATTAGGATGTGTCATGTAACCTTAAAGATCTCGTCGAGCTGATTAATTTGAATCTTTGTTGAAGAAGTTTGGAGTTGATTTGGTGAAGTTATCGAGTCTCAAAGTTGGAAAAGTCTCAAAAGTTACGTGGTTAAGCACATAAAGTACTATTTATCGTGGAAACTCTACAAGATGCAATTAGGATATGTCATGTAACCTTAAAGATCTCGTCGAGCTGATTAATTTGAATCTTTGTTTAAGAAGTTTGGAGTTGATTTGGTGAAGTTATCGAGTCTCAAAGTTGGAAAAGTCTCAAAAGTTGCGTGTTTGAGCCCATAAGGTACTATTTATCCTGGAAACTCTTCAAGATGCAATTAGGATGTGTCATGTAACCTTAAAGATCTCGTCGAGCTGATTAATTTGAATCTTTGTTGAAGAAGTTTGGTGTTGATTTGGTGAAGTTATCGAGTCTCAAAGTTGGAAAAGTCTTAAAAGTTGCGTGTTTGAGCACATAAAGTACTATTTATCGTGGAAACTCTTCAAGATGCAATTAGGATGTGTCATGTAACCTTAAAGATCACGTCGAGCTGATTAATTTGAATCTTTGTTTAAGAAGTTTGGAGTTGATTTGGTGAAGTTGTCGAGTTTCAAATTTGGAAAAGTCGCAAAAGTTGCATGGTTAAGCACATAAAGTACTATTTATCCTGGAAACTCTTCAAGATGCAATTAGGATGTGTCATGTAACCTTAAAGATCTTGTCGAGCTGATTAATTTGAATCTTTGTTTAAGAAGTTTGGAGTTGATTTGGTGAAGTTATCGAGTCTCAAAGTTGGAAAAGTCTCAAAAGTTGCGTATTTGAGCACATACAGTACTATTTATCGTGGAAACTCTACAAGATGCAATTAGGACGTGTCATGTAACCTTTAAGATCTCGTCGAGCTGATTAATTTGAATCTTTGTTTAAGAAGTTTGGAGTTGATTTGGTGAAGTTGTCGAGTTTCAAATTTGGAAAAGTCTCAAAAGTTGCGTGTTTGAGCACATAAAGTACTATTTATCGTGGAAACTCTTCAAGATGCAATTAGGATGTGTCATGTAACCTTAAATATCTCGTCGAGCTGATTAATTTGAATCTTTGTTGAAGAAGTTTGGAGTTGATTTGGTGAAGTTATCGAGTCTCAAAGTTGGAAAAGTCTCAAAAGTTACGTGGTTAAGCACATAAAGTACTATTTATCGTGGAAACTCTACAAGATGCAATTAGGATGTGTCATGTAACCTTAAAGATCTCGTCGAGCTGATTAATTTGAATCTTTGTTTAAGAAGTTTGGAGTTGATTTGGTGAAGTTATCGAGTCTCAAAGTTGGAAAAGTCTCAAAAGTTGCGTGTTTGAGCCCATAAAGTACTATTTATCCTGGAAACTCTTCAAGATGCAATTAGGATGTGTCATGTAACCTTAAATATCTCGTCGAGCTGATTAATTTGAATCTTTGTTGAAGAAGTTTGGAGTTGATTTGGTGAAGTTATCGAGTCTCAAAGTTGGAAAAGTCTCAAAAGTTACGTGGTTAAGCACATAAAGTACTATTTATCGTGGAAACTCTACAAGATGCAATTAGGATGTGTCATGTAACCTTAAAGATCTCGTCGAGCTGATTAATTTGAATCTTTGTTTAAGAAGTTTGGAGTTGATTTGGTGAAGTTATCGAGTCTCAAAGTTGGAAAAGTCTCAAAAGTTACGTGGTTAAGCACATAAAGTACTATTTATCGTGGAAACTCTACAAGATGCAATTAGGATGTGTCATGTAACCTTAAAGATCTCGTCGAGCTGATTAATTTGAATCTTTGTTTAAGAAGTTTGGAGTTGATTTGGTGAAGTTATCGAGTCTCAAAGTTGGAAAAGTCTCAAAAGTTGCGTGTTTGAGCACATAAAGTACTATTTATCGTGGAAACTCTTCAAGATGCAATTAGGATGCGTCGTGTCACCTTAAAGATCTCGTCGAGCTGATTAATTTGAATCTGCGATTAAGAAGTTTGGAGTTGATTTGGTGAAGTTATCGAGTCTCAAAGTTGGAAAAGTCTCAAAAGTTGCGTGTTTGAGCCCATAAAGTACTATTTATCGTGGAAACTCTTCAAGATGCAATTAGGATGCGTCGTGTCACCTTAAAGATGTTGTCGAGCTGATTAATTTGAATCTGCGATTAAGAAGTTTGGAGTTGATTTGGTGAAGTTCTCGAGTCTCAAAGTTGGAAAAGTCTTAAAACTTGCGTGTTTGAGCACATAAAGTACTATTTATCCTCGAAACTCTTCAAGATGCAATTAGGATGTGTCGTGTCACCTTAAAGATCTCGTCGAGCTGATTAATTTGAATCTTTGTTGAAGAAGTTTGGAGTTGATTTGGTGAAGTTATCGAGTCTCAAAGTTGGAAAAGTCTCAAAAGTTGCGTGTTTGAGCCCATAAAGTACTATTTATCGTGGAAACTCTTCAAGATGCAATTAGGATGCGTCGTGTCACCTTAAAGATCTTGTCGAGCTGATTAATTTGAATCTGCGATTAAGAAGTTTGGAGTTGATTTGGTGAAGTTATCGAGTCTCAAAATTAGAAAAGTCTCAAAAGTTGCGTGGTGAAGCACATAAAGTTCTATTTATCGTGGAAACTCTTCAAGATGCAATTAGGATGTGTCATGTAACCTTAAAGATCTCGTCGAGCTGATTAATTTGAATCTTTGTTTAAGAAGTTTGGAGTTGATTTGGTGAAGTTATCGAGTCTCAAAGTTGGAAAAGTCTCAAAAGTTGCGTGTTTGAGCCCATAAAGTACTATTTATCGTGGAAACTCTTCAAGATGCAATTAGGATGCGTCGTGTCACCTTAAAGATCTTGTCGAGCTGATTAATTTGAATCTTTGTTGAAGAAGTTTGGTGTTGATTTGGTGAAGTTATCGAGTCTCAAAGTTGGAAAAGTCTTAAAAGTTGCGTGTTTGAGCACATAAAGTACTATTTATCGTGGAAACTCTTCAAGATGCAATTAGGATGTGTCATGTAACCTTAAAGATCACGTCGAGCTGATTAATTTGAATCTTTGTTTAAGAAGTTTGGAGTTGATTTGGTGAAGTTGTCGAGTTTCAAATTTGGAAAAGTCGCAAAAGTTGCATGGTTAAGCACATAAAGTACTATTTATCCTGGAAACTCTTCAAGATGCAATTAGGATGTGTCATGTAACCTTAAAGATCTTGTCGAGCTGATTAATTTGAATCTTTGTTTAAGAAGTTTGGAGTTGATTTGGTGAAGTTATCGAGTCTCAAAGTTGGAAAAGTCTCAAAAGTTGCGTATTTGAGCACATACAGTACTATTTATCGTGGAAACTCTACAAGATGCAATTAGGACGTGTCATGTAACCTTTAAGATCTCGTCGAGCTGATTAATTTGAATCTTTGTTTAAGAAGTTTGGAGTTGATTTGGTGAAGTTGTCGAGTTTCAAATTTGGAAAAGTCTCAAAAGTTGCGTGTTTGAGCACATAAAGTACTATTTATCGTGGAAACTCTTCAAGATGCAATTAGGATGTGTCATGTAACCTTAAATATCTCGTCGAGCTGATTAATTTGAATCTTTGTTGAAGAAGTTTGGAGTTGATTTGGTGAAGTTATCGAGTCTCAAAGTTGGAAAAGTCTCAAAAGTTACGTGGTTAAGCACATAAAGTACTATTTATCGTGGAAACTCTACAAGATGCAATTAGGATGTGTCATGTAACCTTAAAGATCTCGTCGAGCTGATTAATTTGAATCTTTGTTTAAGAAGTTTGGAGTTGATTTGGTGAAGTTATCGAGTCTCAAAGTTGGAAAAGTCTCAAAAGTTGCGTGTTTGAGCCCATAAAGTACTATTTATCCTGGAAACTCTTCAAGATGCAATTAGGATGTGTCATGTAACCTTAAATATCTCGTCGAGCTGATTAATTTGAATCTTTGTTGAAGAAGTTTGGAGTTGATTTGGTGAAGTTATCGAGTCTCAAAGTTGGAAAAGTCTCAAAAGTTACGTGGTTAAGCACATAAAGTACTATTTATCGTGGAAACTCTACAAGATGCAATTAGGATGTGTCATGTAACCTTAAAGATCTCGTCGAGCTGATTAATTTGAATCTTTGTTTAAGAAGTTTGGAGTTGATTTGGTGAAGTTATCGAGTCTCAAAGTTGGAAAAGTCTCAAAAGTTACGTGGTTAAGCACATAAAGTACTATTTATCGTGGAAACTCTACAAGATGCAATTAGGATGTGTCATGTAACCTTAAAGATCTCGTCGAGCTGATTAATTTGAATCTTTGTTTAAGAAGTTTGGAGTTGATTTGGTGAAGTTATCGAGTCTCAAAGTTGGAAAAGTCTCAAAAGTTGCGTGTTTGAGCACATAAAGTACTATTTATCGTGGAAACTCTTCAAGATGCAATTAGGATGCGTCGTGTCACCTTAAAGATCTCGTCGAGCTGATTAATTTGAATCTGCGATTAAGAAGTTTGGAGTTGATTTGGTGAAGTTATCGAGTCTCAAAGTTGGAAAAGTCTCAAAAGTTGCGTGTTTGAGCCCATAAAGTACTATTTATCGTGGAAACTCTTCAAGATGCAATTAGGATGCGTCGTGTCACCTTAAAGATCTTGTCGAGCTGATTAATTTGAATCTGCGATTAAGAAGTTTGGAGTTGATTTGGTGAAGTTCTCGAGTCTCAAAGTTGGAAAAGTCTTAAAACTTGCGTGTTTGAGCACATAAAGTACTATTTATCCTCGAAACTCTTCAAGATGCAATTAGGATGTGTCGTGTCACCTTAAAGATCTCGTCGAGCTGATTAATTTGAATCTTTGTTGAAGAAGTTTGGAGTTGATTTGGTGAAGTTATCGAGTCTCAAAGTTGGAAAAGTCTCAAAAGTTGCGTGTTTGAGCCCATAAAGTACTATTTATCGTGGAAACTCTTCAAGATGCAATTAGGATGCGTCGTGTCACCTTAAAGATCTTGTCGAGCTGATTAATTTGAATCTGCGATTAAGAAGTTTGGAGTTGATTTGGTGAAGTTATCGAGTCTCAAAATTAGAAAAGTCTCAAAAGTTGCGTGGTGAAGCACATAAAGTTCTATTTATCGTGGAAACTCTTCAAGATGCAATTAGGATGTGTCATGTAACCTTAAAGATCTCGTCGAGCTGATTAATTTGAATCTTTGTTTAAGAAGTTTGGAGTTGATTTGGTGAAGTTATCGAGTCTCAAAGTTGGAAAAGTCTCAAAAGTTGCGTGTTTGAGCCCATAAAGTACTATTTATCGTGGAAACTCTTCAAGATGCAATTAGGATGCGTCGTGTCACCTTAAAGATCTTGTCGAGCTGATTAATTTGAATCTGCGATTAAGAAGTTTGGAGTTGATTTGGTGAAGTTCTCGAGTCTCAAAGTTGGAAAAGTCTTAAAACTTGCGTGTTTGAGCACATAAAGTACTATTTATCCTCGAAACTCTTCAAGATGCAATTAGGATATGTCGTGTCACCTTAAAGATCTCGTCGAGCTGATTAATTTGAATCTTTGTTGAAGAGGTTTGGAGTTGATTTGGTGAAGTTATCGAGTCTCAAAGTTGGAAAAGTCTTAAAACTTGCGTGTTTGAGCACATAAAGTACTATTTATCCTGGAAACTCTTCAAGATGCAATTAGGATGTGTCATGTCACTTTAAAAATCTCGTCGAGCTGATTAATTTGAATCTTCGATTAAGAAATTTGGAGTTTGTTTGGTGAAGTTTTTGAATCTCAAAGTTGGAAAAGTCTCAAAAGTTACGTGGTTAAGCACATAAAGTACTATTTATCGTGGAAACTCTACAAAATGCAATTAGGATGTGTCATGTCACTTTAAAGATCTCGTCGAGCTGATTAATTTGAATCTTTGTTGAAGAAGTTTGGAGTTGATTTGGTGAAGTTGTCGAGTTTCAAATTTGGAAAAGTCTCAAAAGTTGCGTGGTTATGCACATAAAGTACTATTTATCGTGGAAACTCTTCAAGATGCAATTAGGATGTGTCATGTAACCTTAAAGATCTCGTCGAGCTGATTAATTTGAATCTTTGTTGAAGAAGTTTGGAGTTGGTTTGGTGAAGTTATCGAGTCTCAAAGTTGGAAAAGTCTCAAAAGTTGCGTATTTGAGCACATACAGTACTATTTATCGTGGAAACTCTACAAGATGCAATTAGGATGTGTCATGTAACCTTTAAGATCTCGTCGAGCTGATTAATTTGAATCTTTGTTTAAGAAGTTTGGAGTTGATTTGGTGAAGTTATCGAGTCTCAAAGTTGGAAAAGTCTCAAAAGTTGCGTGGTTAAGCACATAAAATACTATTTATCGTGGAAACTCTACAAGATGCAATTAGGATGTGTCATGTCACCTTATAGATCTCGTCGAGCTGATTAATTTGAATCTTTGTTGAAGAAGTTTGGAGTTGATTTGGTGAAGTTATCGAGTCTCAAAGATGGAAAAGTCTTAAAAGTTGCGTGTTTGAGCACATAAAGTACTATTTATCCTGGAAACTCTTCAAGATGCAATTAGGATGTGTCATGTAACCTTAAAGATCACGTCGAGCTGATTAATTTGAATCTTTGTTTAAGAAGTTTGGAGTTGATTTGGTGAAGTTGTCGAGTTTCAAATTTGGAAAAGTCGCAAAAGTTGCATGGTTAAGCACATAAAGTACTATTTATCCTGGAAACTCTTCAAGATGCAATTAGGATGTGTCATGTAACCTTAAAGATCTCGTCGAGCTGCTTAATTTGAATCTTCGGTTAAGCAGTTTGGAGTTGATTTGGTGAAGTTATTGAGTCTCAAATTTGGAAAAGTCGCAAAAGTTGTGAATTTGAGCACATACAGTACTATTTACCGTGGAAACTCTTCAAGATGCAATTATGATGTGTCTTGTCACTTTAAAGATCTCGTCGAGCTGATTAATTTGAATCTTTGTTTAAGAAGTTTGGAGTTGATTTGGTGAAGTTATCGAGTCTCAAAGTTGGAAAAGTCTCAAAAGTTGCGTATTTGAGCACATACAGTACTATTTATCGTGGAAACTCTACAAGATGCAATTAGGATGTGTCATGTCACCTTATAGATCTCGTCGAGCTGATTAATTTGAATCTTTGTTGAAGAAGTTTGGAGTTGATTTGGTGAAGTTATCGAGTCTCAAAGATGGAAAAGTCTTAAAAGTTGCGTGTTTGAGCACATAAAGTACTATTTATCGTGGAAACTCTTCAAGATGCAATTAGGATGTGTCATGTAACCTTAAAGATCACGTCGAGCTGATTAATTTGAATCTTTGTTTAAGAAGTTTGGAGTTGATTTGGTGAAGTTGTCGAGTTTCAAATTTGGAAAAGTCGCAAAAGTTGCATGGTTAAGCACATAAAGTACTATTTATCCTGGAAACTCTTCAAGATGCAATTAGGATGTGTCATGTAACCTTAAAGATCTTGTCGAGCTGATTAATTTGAATCTTTGTTTAAGAAGTTTGGAGTTGATTTGGTGAAGTTATCGAGTCTCAAAGTTGGAAAAGTCTCAAAAGTTGCGTATTTGAGCACATACAGTACTATTTATCGTGGAAACTCTACAAGATGCAATTAGGATGTGTCATGTAACCTTTAAGATCTCGTCGAGCTGATTAATTTGAATCTTTGTTTAAGAAGTTTGGAGTTGATTTGGTGAAGTTATCGAGTCTCAAAGTTGGAAAAGTCTCAAAAGTTGCGTGTTTGAGCCCATAAAGTACTATTTATCGTGGAAACTCTTCAAGATGCAATTAGGATGTGTCATGTAACCTTAAATATCTCGTCGAGCTGATTAATTTGAATCTTTGTTGAAGAAGTTTGGAGTTGATTTGGTGAAGTTATCGAGTCTCAAAGTTGGAAAAGTCTCAAAAGTTACGTGGTTAAGCACATAAAGTACTATTTATCGTGGAAACTCTACAAGATGCAATTAGGATGTGTCATGTAACCTTTAAGATCTCGTCGAGCTGATTAATTTGAATCTTTGTTTAAGAAGTTTGGAGTTGATTTGGTGAAGTTGTCGAGTTTCAAATTTGGAAAAGTCTCAAAAGTTGCGTGTTTGAGCACATAAAGTACTATTTATCGTGGAAACTCTTCAAGATGCAATTAGGATGTGTCATGTAACCTTAAATATCTCGTCGAGCTGATTAATTTGAATCTTTGTTGAAGAAGTTTGGAGTTGATTTGGTGAAGTTATCGAGTCTCAAAGTTGGAAAAGTCTCAAAAGTTACGTGGTTAAGCACATAAAGTACTATTTATCGTGGAAACTCTTCAAGATGCAATTAGGATGTGTCATGTAACCTTAAAGATCTCGTCGAGCTGATTAATTTGAATCTTTGTTGAAGAAGTTTGGAGTTGGTTTGGTGAAGTTATCGAGTCTCAAAGTTGGAAAAGTCTCAAAAGTTGCGTGTTTGAGCCCATAAAGTACTATTTATCGTGGAAACTCTTCAAGATGCAATTAGGATGCGTCGTGTCACCTTAAAGATGTCGTCGAGCTGATTAATTTGAATCTTTGTTTAAGAAGTTTGGAGTTGATTTGGTGAAGTTATCGAGTCTCAAAGTTGGAAAAGTCTCAAAAGTTGCGTGTTTGAGCCCATAAAGTACTATTTATCCTGGAAACTCTTCAAGATGCAATTAGGATGTGTCATGTAACCTTAAAGATCTCGTCGAGCTGATTAATTTGAATCTTTGTTTAAGAAGTTTGGAGTTGATTTGGTGAAGTTATCGAGTCTCAAAGTTGGAAAAGTCTCAAAAGTTGCGTGTTTGAGCACATAAAGTACTATTTATCGTGGAAACTCTTCAAGATGCAATTAGGATGCGTCGTGTCACCTTAAAGATCTCGTCGAGCTGATTAATTTGAATCTGCGATTAAGAAGTTTGGAGTTGATTTGGTGAAGTTATCGAGTCTCAAAATTAGAAAAGTCTCAAAAGTTGCGTGGTTAAGCACATAAAGTTCTATTTATCGTGGAAACTCTTCAAGATGCAATTAGGATGTGTCATGTAACCTTAAAGATCTCGTCGAGCTGATTAATTTGAATCTTTGTTTAAGAAGTTTGGAGTTGATTTGGTGAAGTTATCGAGTCTCAAAGTTGGAAAAGTCTCAAAAGTTGCGTGTTTGAGCCCATAAAGTACTATTTATCGTGGAAACTCTTCAAGATGCAATTAGGATGCGTCGTGTCACCTTAAAGATCTTGTCGAGCTGATTAATTTGAATCTGCGATTAAGAAGTTTGGAGTTGATTTGGTGAAGTTCTCGAGTCTCAAAGTTGGAAAAGTCTTAAAACTTGCGTGTTTGAGCACATAAAGTACTATTTATCCTCGAAACTCTTCAAGATGCAACTAGGATGTGTCGTGTCACCTTAAAGATCTCGTCGAGCTGATTAATTTGAATCTTTGTTGAAGAAGTTTGGAGTTGATTTGGTGAAGTTATCGAGTCTCAAAGTTGGAAAAGTCTCAAAAGTTGCGTGTTTGAGCCCATAAAGTACTATTTATCGTGGAAACTCTTCAAGATGCAATTAGGATGTGTCATGTAACCTTAAAGATCTCGTCGAGCTGATTAATTTGAATCTTTGTTGAAGAAGTTTGGTGTTGATTTGGTGAAGTTATCGAGTCTCAAAGTTGGAAAAGTCTTAAAAGTTGCGTATTTGAGCACATACAGTACTATTTATCGTGGAAACTCTACAAGATGCAATTAGGATGTGTCATGTAACCTTAAAGATCTCGTCGAGCTGATTAATTTGAATCTTTGTTTAAGAAGTTTGGAGTTGATTTGGTGAAGTTATCGAGTCTCAAAGTTGGAAAAGTCTCAAAAGTTGCGTATTTGAGCACATACAGTACTATTTATCGTGGAAACTCTACAAGATGCAATTAGGATGTGTCATGTAACCTTTAAGATCTCGTCGAGCTGATTAATTTGAATCTTTGTTTAAGAAGTTTGGAGTTGATTTGGTGAAGTTATCGAGTCTCAAAGTTGGAAAAGTCTTAAAAGTTGCGTGTTTGAGCACATAAAGTACTATTTATCGTGGAAACTCTTCAAGATGCAATTAGGATGTGTCATGTAACCTTAAAGATCTCGTCGAGCTGATTAATTTGAATCTTTGTTGAAGAAGTTTGGAGTTGATTTGGTGAAGTTATCGAGTCTCAAAGTTGGAAAAGTCTTAAAAGTTGCGTGTTTGAGCACATAAAGTACTATTTATCGTGGAAACTCTACAAGATGCAATTAGGATGTGTCATGTCACCTTATAGATCTCGTCGAGCTGATTAATTTGAATCTTTGTTGAAGAAGTTTGGAGTTGATTTGGTGAAGTTATCGAGTCTCAAAGATGGAAAAGTCTTAAAAGTTGCGTGTTTGAGCCCATAAAGTACTATTTGTCCTGGAAACTCTTCAAGATGCAATTAGGATGTGTCATGTAACCTTAAAGATCTCGTCGAGCTGATTAATTTGAATCTTTGTTGAAGAAGTTTGGAGTTGATTTGGTGAAGTTATCGAGTCTCAAAGTTGGAAAAGTCTCAAAAGTTGCGTGTTTGAGCCCATAAAGTACTATTTATCCTGGAAACTCTTCAAGATGCAATTAGGATGTGTCATGTAACCTTAAATATCTCGTCGAGCTGATTAATTTGAATCTTTGTTGAAGAAGTTTGGAGTTGATTTGGTGAAGTTATCGAGTCTCAAAGTTGGAAAAGTCTCAAAAGTTGCGTATTTGAGCACATACAGTACTATTTATCGTGGAAACTCTACAAGATGCAATTAGGATGTGTCATGTAACCTTTAAGATCTCGTCGAGCTGATTAATTTGAATCTTTGTTTAAGAAGTTTGGAGTTGATTTGGTGAAGTTATCGAGTCTCAAAGTTGGAAAAGTCTCAAAAGTTGCGTGGTTAAGCACATAAAATACTATTTATCGTGGAAACTCTACAAGATGCAATTAGGATGTGTCATGTCACCTTATAGATCTCGTCGAGCTGATTAATTTGAATCTTTGTTGAAGAAGTTTGGAGTTGATTTGGTGAAGTTATCGAGTCTCAAAGATGGAAAAGTCTTAAAAGTTGCGTGTTTGAGCACATAAAGTACTATTTATCGTGGAAACTCTTCAAGATGCAATTAGGATGTGTCATGTAACCTTAAAGATCACGTCGAGCTGATTAATTTGAATCTTTGTTTAAGAAGTTTGGAGTTGATTTGGTGAAGTTGTCGAGTTTCAAATTTGGAAAAGTCGCAAAAGTTGCATGGTTAAGCACATAAAGTACTATTTATCCTGGAAACTCTTCAAGATGCAATTAGGATGTGTCATGTAACCTTAAAGATCTTGTCGAGCTGATTAATTTGAATCTTTGTTTAAGAAGTTTGGAGTTGATTTGGTGAAGTTATCGAGTCTCAAAGTTGGAAAAGTCTCAAAAGTTGCGTATTTGAGCACATACAGTACTATTTATCGTGGAAACTCTACAAGATGCAATTAGGATGTGTCATGTAACCTTTAAGATCTCGTCGAGCTGATTAATTTGAATCTTTGTTTAAGAAGTTTGGAGTTGATTTGGTGAAGTTATCGAGTCTCAAAGTTGGAAAAGTCTCAAAAGTTGCGTGTTTGAGCCCATAAAGTACTATTTATCGTGGAAACTCTTCAAGATGCAATTAGGATGTGTCATGTAACCTTAAATATCTCGTCGAGCTGATTAATTTGAATCTTTGTTGAAGAAGTTTGGAGTTGATTTGGTGAAGTTATCGAGTCTCAAAGTTGGAAAAGTCTCAAAAGTTACGTGGTTAAGCACATAAAGTACTATTTATCGTGGAAACTCTACAAGATGCAATTAGGATGTGTCATGTAACCTTTAAGATCTCGTCGAGCTGATTAATTTGAATCTTTGTTTAAGAAGTTTGGAGTTGATTTGGTGAAGTTGTCGAGTTTCAAATTTGGAAAAGTCTCAAAAGTTGCGTGTTTGAGCACATAAAGTACTATTTATCGTGGAAACTCTTCAAGATGCAATTAGGATGTGTCATGTAACCTTAAATATCTCGTCGAGCTGATTAATTTGAATCTTTGTTGAAGAAGTTTGGAGTTGATTTGGTGAAGTTATCGAGTCTCAAAGTTGGAAAAGTCTCAAAAGTTACGTGGTTAAGCACATAAAGTACTATTTATCGTGGAAACTCTTCAAGATGCAATTAGGATGTGTCATGTAACCTTAAAGATCTCGTCGAGCTGATTAATTTGAATCTTTGTTGAAGAAGTTTGGAGTTGGTTTGGTGAAGTTATCGAGTCTCAAAGTTGGAAAAGTCTCAAAAGTTGCGTGTTTGAGCCCATAAAGTACTATTTATCGTGGAAACTCTTCAAGATGCAATTAGGATGCGTCGTGTCACCTTAAAGATGTCGTCGAGCTGATTAATTTGAATCTTTGTTTAAGAAGTTTGGAGTTGATTTGGTGAAGTTATCGAGTCTCAAAGTTGGAAAAGTCTCAAAAGTTACGTGGTTAAGCACATAAAGTACTATTTATCGTGGAAACTCTTCAAGATGCAATTAGGATGTGTCATGTAACCTTAAAGATCTCGTCGAGCTGATTAATTTGAATCTTTGTTGAAGAAGTTTGGAGTTGGTTTGGTGAAGTTATCGAGTCTCAAAGTTGGAAAAGTCTCAAAAGTTGCGTGTTTGAGCCCATAAAGTACTATTTATCGTGGAAACTCTTCAAGATGCAATTAGGATGCGTCGTGTCACCTTAAAGATGTCGTCGAGCTGATTAATTTGAATCATTGTTTAAGAAGTTTGGAGTTGATTTGGTGAAGTTATCGAGTCTCAAAGTTGGAAAAGTCTCAAAAGTTGCGTGTTTGAGCCCATAAAGTACTATTTATCCTGGAAACTCTTCAAGATGCAATTAGGATGTGTCATGTAACCTTAAAGATCTCGTCGAGCTGATTAATTTGAATCTTTGTTTAAGAAGTTTGGAGTTGATTTGGTGAAGTTATCGAGTCTCAAAGTTGGAAAAGTCTCAAAAGTTGCGTGGTTAAGCACATAAAGTACTATTTATCCTGGAAACTCTACAAGATGCAATTAGGATGTGTCATGTCACTTTAAAGATCTCGTCGAGCTGATTAATTTGAATCTTTGTTGAAGAAGTTTGGAGTTGATTTGGTGAAGTTATCGAGTCTCAAAGTTGGAAAAGTCTTAAAACTTGCGTGTTTGAGCACATAAAGTACTATTTATCCTGGAAACTCTTCAAGATGCAATTAGGATGTGTCATGTAACCTTTAAGATCTCGTCGAGCTGATTAATTTGAATCTTTGTTTAAGAAGTTTGGAGTTGATTTGGTGAAGTTATCGAGTCTCAAAGTTGGAAAAGTCTCAAAAGTTGCGTGGTTAAGCACATAAAATACTATTTATCGTGGAAACTCTACAAGATGCAATTAGGATGTGTCATGTCACCTTATAGATCTCGTCGAGCTGATTAATTTGAATCTTTGTTGAAGAAGTTTGGAGTTGATTTGGTGAAGTTATCGAGTCTCAAAGATGGAAAAGTCTTAAAAGTTGCGTGTTTGAGCACATAAAGTACTATTTATCGTGGAAACTCTTCAAGATGCAATTAGGATGTGTCATGTAACCTTAAAGATCACGTCGAGCTGATTAATTTGAATCTTTGTTTAAGAAGTTTGGAGTTGATTTGGTGAAGTTGTCGAGTTTCAAATTTGGAAAAGTCGCAAAAGTTGCATGGTTAAGCACATAAAGTACTATTTATCCTGGAAACTCTTCAAGATGCAATTAGGATGTGTCATGTAACCTTAAAGATCTTGTCGAGCTGATTAATTTGAATCTTTGTTTAAGAAGTTTGGAGTTGATTTGGTGAAGTTATCGAGTCTCAAAGTTGGAAAAGTCTCAAAAGTTGCGTATTTGAGCACATACAGTACTATTTATCGTGGAAACTCTACAAGATGCAATTAGGATGTGTCATGTAACCTTTAAGATCTCGTCGAGCTGATTAATTTGAATCTTTGTTTAAGAAGTTTGGAGTTGATTTGGTGAAGTTATCGAGTCTCAAAGTTGGAAAAGTCTCAAAAGTTGCGTGTTTGAGCCCATAAAGTACTATTTATCGTGGAAACTCTTCAAGATGCAATTAGGATGTGTCATGTAACCTTAAATATCTCGTCGAGCTGATTAATTTGAATCTTTGTTGAAGAAGTTTGGAGTTGATTTGGTGAAGTTATCGAGTCTCAAAGTTGGAAAAGTCTCAAAAGTTACGTGGTTAAGCACATAAAGTACTATTTATCGTGGAAACTCTACAAGATGCAATTAGGATGTGTCATGTAACCTTTAAGATCTCGTCGAGCTGATTAATTTGAATCTTTGTTTAAGAAGTTTGGAGTTGATTTGGTGAAGTTGTCGAGTTTCAAATTTGGAAAAGTCTCAAAAGTTGCGTGTTTGAGCACATAAAGTACTATTTATCGTGGAAACTCTTCAAGATGCAATTAGGATGTGTCATGTAACCTTAAATATCTCGTCGAGCTGATTAATTTGAATCTTTGTTGAAGAAGTTTGGAGTTGATTTGGTGAAGTTATCGAGTCTCAAAGTTGGAAAAGTCTCAAAAGTTATGTGGTTAAGCACATAAAGTACTATTTATCGTGGAAACTCTTCAAGATGCAATTAGGATGTGTCATGTAACCTTAAAGATCTCGTCGAGCTGATTAATTTGAATCTTTGTTGAAGAAGTTTGGAGTTGGTTTGGTGAAGTTATCGAGTCTCAAAGTTGGAAAAGTCTCAAAAGTTGCGTGTTTGAGCCCATAAAGTACTATTTATCGTGGAAACTCTTCAAGATGCAATTAGGATGCGTCGTGTCACCTTAAAGATGTCGTCGAGCTGATTAATTTGAATCTTTGTTTAAGAAGTTTGGAGTTGATTTGGTGAAGTTATCGAGTCTCAAAGTTGGAAAAGTCTCAAAAGTTACGTGGTTAAGCACATAAAGTACTATTTATCGTGGAAACTCTTCAAGATGCAATTAGGATGTGTCATGTAACCTTAAAGATCTCGTCGAGCTGATTAATTTGAATCTTTGTTGAAGAAGTTTGGAGTTGGTTTGGTGAAGTTATCGAGTCTCAAAGTTGGAAAAGTCTCAAAAGTTGCGTGTTTGAGCCCATAAAGTACTATTTATCGTGGAAACTCTTCAAGATGCAATTAGGATGCGTCGTGTCACCTTAAAGATGTCGTCGAGCTGATTAATTTGAATCATTGTTTAAGAAGTTTGGAGTTGATTTGGTGAAGTTATCGAGTCTCAAAGTTGGAAAAGTCTCAAAAGTTACGTGGTTAAGCACATAAAGTACTATTTATCGTGGAAACTCTACAAGATGCAATTAGGATGTGTCATGTAACCTTTAAGATCTCGTCGAGCTGATTAATTTGAATCTTTGTTTAAGAAGTTTGGAGTTGATTTGGTGAAGTTGTCGAGTTTCAAATTTGGAAAAGTCTCAAAAGTTGCGTGTTTGAGCACATAAAGTACTATTTATCGTGGAAACTCTTCAAGATGCAATTAGGATGTGTCATGTAACCTTAAATATCTCGTCGAGCTGATTAATTTGAATCTTTGTTGAAGAAGTTTGGAGTTGATTTGGTGAAGTTATCGAGTCTCAAAGTTGGAAAAGTCTCAAAAGTTACGTGGTTAAGCACATAAAGTACTATTTATCGTGGAAACTCTTCAAGATGCAATTAGGATGTGTCATGTAACCTTAAAGATCTCGTCGAGCTGATTAATTTGAATCTTTGTTGAAGAAGTTTGGAGTTGGTTTGGTGAAGTTATCGAGTCTCAAAGTTGGAAAAGTCTCAAAAGTTGCGTGTTTGAGCCCATAAAGTACTATTTATCGTGGAAACTCTTCAAGATGCAATTAGGATGCGTCGTGTCACCTTAAAGATGTCGTCGAGCTGATTAATTTGAATCTTTGTTTAAGAAGTTTGGAGTTGATTTGGTGAAGTTATCGAGTCTCAAAGTTGGAAAAGTCTCAAAAGTTACGTGGTTAAGCACATAAAGTACTATTTATCGTGGAAACTCTTCAAGATGCAATTAGGATGTGTCATGTAACCTTAAAGATCTCGTCGAGCTGATTAATTTGAATCTTTGTTGAAGAAGTTTGGAGTTGGTTTGGTGAAGTTATCGAGTCTCAAAGTTGGAAAAGTCTCAAAAGTTGCGTGTTTGAGCCCATAAAGTACTATTTATCGTGGAAACTCTTCAAGATGCAATTAGGATGCGTCGTGTCACCTTAAAGATGTCGTCGAGCTGATTAATTTGAATCATTGTTTAAGAAGTTTGGAGTTGATTTGGTGAAGTTATCGAGTCTCAAAGTTGGAAAAGTCTCAAAAGTTGCGTGTTTGAGCCCATAAAGTACTATTTATCCTGGAAACTCTTCAAGATGCAATTAGGATGTGTCATGTAACCTTAAAGATCTCGTCGAGCTGATTAATTTGAATCTTTGTTTAAGAAGTTTGGAGTTGATTTGGTGAAGTTATCGAGTCTCAAAGTTGGAAAAGTCTCAAAAGTTGCGTGGTTAAGCACATAAAGTACTATTTATCCTGGAAACTCTACAAGATGCAATTAGGATGTGTCATGTCACTTTAAAGATCTCGTCGAGCTGATTAATTTGAATCTTTGTTGAAGAAGTTTGGAGTTGATTTGGTGAAGTTATCGAGTCTCAAAGTTGGAAAAGTCTTAAAACTTGCGTGTTTGAGCACATAAAGTACTATTTATCCTGGAAACTCTTCAAGATGCAATTAGGATGTGTCATGTAACCTTTAAGATCTCGTCGAGCTGATTAATTTGAATCTTTGTTTAAGAAGTTTGGAGTTGATTTGGTGAAGTTATCGAGTCTCAAAGTTGGAAAAGTCTCAAAAGTTGCGTGGTTAAGCACATAAAATACTATTTATCGTGGAAACTCTACAAGATGCAATTAGGATGTGTCATGTCACCTTATAGATCTCGTCGAGCTGATTAATTTGAATCTTTGTTGAAGAAGTTTGGAGTTGATTTGGTGAAGTTATCGAGTCTCAAAGATGGAAAAGTCTTAAAAGTTGCGTGTTTGAGCACATAAAGTACTATTTATCGTGGAAACTCTTCAAGATGCAATTAGGATGTGTCATGTAACCTTAAAGATCACGTCGAGCTGATTAATTTGAATCTTTGTTTAAGAAGTTTGGAGTTGATTTGGTGAAGTTGTCGAGTTTCAAATTTGGAAAAGTCGCAAAAGTTGCATGGTTAAGCACATAAAGTACTATTTATCCTGGAAACTCTTCAAGATGCAATTAGGATGTGTCATGTAACCTTAAAGATCTTGTCGAGCTGATTAATTTGAATCTTTGTTTAAGAAGTTTGGAGTTGATTTGGTGAAGTTATCGAGTCTCAAAGTTGGAAAAGTCTCAAAAGTTGCGTATTTGAGCACATACAGTACTATTTATCGTGGAAACTCTACAAGATGCAATTAGGATGTGTCATGTAACCTTTAAGATCTCGTCGAGCTGATTAATTTGAATCTTTGTTTAAGAAGTTTGGAGTTGATTTGGTGAAGTTATCGAGTCTCAAAGTTGGAAAAGTCTCAAAAGTTGCGTGTTTGAGCCCATAAAGTACTATTTATCGTGGAAACTCTTCAAGATGCAATTAGGATGTGTCATGTAACCTTAAATATCTCGTCGAGCTGATTAATTTGAATCTTTGTTGAAGAAGTTTGGAGTTGATTTGGTGAAGTTATCGAGTCTCAAAGTTGGAAAAGTCTCAAAAGTTACGTGGTTAAGCACATAAAGTACTATTTATCGTGGAAACTCTACAAGATGCAATTAGGATGTGTCATGTAACCTTTAAGATCTCGTCGAGCTGATTAATTTGAATCTTTGTTTAAGAAGTTTGGAGTTGATTTGGTGAAGTTGTCGAGTTTCAAATTTGGAAAAGTCTCAAAAGTTGCGTGTTTGAGCACATAAAGTACTATTTATCGTGGAAACTCTTCAAGATGCAATTAGGATGTGTCATGTAACCTTAAATATCTCGTCGAGCTGATTAATTTGAATCTTTGTTGAAGAAGTTTGGAGTTGATTTGGTGAAGTTATCGAGTCTCAAAGTTGGAAAAGTCTCAAAAGTTATGTGGTTAAGCACATAAAGTACTATTTATCGTGGAAACTCTTCAAGATGCAATTAGGATGTGTCATGTAACCTTAAAGATCTCGTCGAGCTGATTAATTTGAATCTTTGTTGAAGAAGTTTGGAGTTGGTTTGGTGAAGTTATCGAGTCTCAAAGTTGGAAAAGTCTCAAAAGTTGCGTGTTTGAGCCCATAAAGTACTATTTATCGTGGAAACTCTTCAAGATGCAATTAGGATGCGTCGTGTCACCTTAAAGATGTCGTCGAGCTGATTAATTTGAATCTTTGTTTAAGAAGTTTGGAGTTGATTTGGTGAAGTTATCGAGTCTCAAAGTTGGAAAAGTCTCAAAAGTTACGTGGTTAAGCACATAAAGTACTATTTATCGTGGAAACTCTTCAAGATGCAATTAGGATGTGTCATGTAACCTTAAAGATCTCGTCGAGCTGATTAATTTGAATCTTTGTTGAAGAAGTTTGGAGTTGGTTTGGTGAAGTTATCGAGTCTCAAAGTTGGAAAAGTCTCAAAAGTTGCGTGTTTGAGCCCATAAAGTACTATTTATCGTGGAAACTCTTCAAGATGCAATTAGGATGCGTCGTGTCACCTTAAAGATGTCGTCGAGCTGATTAATTTGAATCATTGTTTAAGAAGTTTGGAGTTGATTTGGTGAAGTTATCGAGTCTCAAAGTTGGAAAAGTCTCAAAAGTTGCGTGTTTGAGCCCATAAAGTACTATTTATCCTGGAAACTCTTCAAGATGCAATTAGGATGTGTCATGTAACCTTAAAGATCTCGTCGAGCTGATTAATTTGAATCTTTGTTTAAGAAGTTTGGAGTTGATTTGGTGAAGTTATCGAGTCTCAAAGTTGGAAAAGTCTCAAAAGTTGCGTGTTTGAGCACATAAAGTACTATTTATCGTGGAAACTCTTCAAGATGCAATTAGGATGCGTCGTGTCACCTTAAAGATCTCGTCGAGCTGATTAATTTGAATCTGCGATTAAGAAGTTTGGAGTTGATTTGGTGAAGTTATCGAGTCTCAAAGTTGGAAAAGTCTCAAAAGTTGCGTGTTTGAGCCCATAAAGTACTATTTATCGTGGAAACTCTACAAGATGCAATTAGGATGTGTCATGTAACCTTAAAGATCTCGTCGAGCTGATTAATTTGAATCGTTGTTTAAGAAGTTTGGAGTTGATTTGGTGAAGTTATCGAGTCTCAAAATTAGAAAAGTCTCAAAAGTTGCGTGGTTAAGCACATAAAGTTCTATTTATCGTGGAAACTCTTCAAGATGCAATTAGGATGTGTCATGTAACCTTAAAGATCTCGTCGAGCTGATTAATTTGAATCTTTGTTTAAGAAGTTTGGAGTTGATTTGGTGAAGTTATCGAGTCTCAAAGTTGGAAAAGTCTCAAAAGTTGCGTGTTTGAGCCCATAAAGTACTATTTATCGTGGAAACTCTTCAAGATGCAATTAGGATGCGTCGTGTCACCTTAAAGATCTTGTCGAGCTGATTAATTTGAATCTGCGATTAAGAAGTTTGGAGTTGATTTGGTGAAGTTCTCGAGTCTCAAAGTTGGAAAAGTCTTAAAACTTGCGTGTTTGAGCACATAAAGTACTATTTATCCTCGAAACTCTTCAAGATGCAATTAGGATGTGTCGTGTCACCTTAAAGATCTCGTCGAGCTGATTAATTTGAATCTTTGTTTAAGAAGTTTGGAGTTGATATGGTGAAGTTATCGAGTCTCAAAGTTGGAAAAGTCTCAAAAGTTGCGTGTTTGAGCCAATAAAGTACTATTTATCGTGGAAACTCTTCAAGATGCAATTAGGATGTGTCATGTAACCTTAAAGATCTCGTCGAGCTGATTAATTTGAATCTTTGTTTAAGAAGTTTGGAGTTGATTTGGTGAAGTTGTCGAGTTTCAAATTTGGAAAAGTCTCAAAAGTTGCGTGTTTGAGCACATAAAGTACTATTTATCGTGGAAACTCTTCAAGATGCAATTAGGATGTGTCATGTAACCTTAAATATCTCGTCGAGCTGATTAATTTGAATCTTTGTTGAAGAAGTTTGGAGTTGATTTGGTGAAGTTATCGAGTCTCAAAGTTGGAAAAGTCTCAAAAGTTATGTGGTTAAGCACATAAAGTACTATTTATCGTGGAAACTCTTCAAGATGCAATTAGGATGTGTCATGTAACCTTAAAGATCTCGTCGAGCTGATTAATTTGAATCTTTGTTGAAGAAGTTTGGAGTTGGTTTGGTGAAGTTATCGAGTCTCAAAGTTGGAAAAGTCTCAAAAGTTGCGTGTTTGAGCCCATAAAGTACTATTTATCGTGGAAACTCTTCAAGATGCAATTAGGATGCGTCGTGTCACCTTAAAGATGTCGTCGAGCTGATTAATTTGAATCTTTGTTTAAGAAGTTTGGAGTTGATTTGGTGAAGTTATCGAGTCTCAAAGTTGGAAAAGTCTCAAAAGTTACGTGGTTAAGCACATAAAGTACTATTTATCGTGGAAACTCTTCAAGATGCAATTAGGATGTGTCATGTAACCTTAAAGATCTCGTCGAGCTGATTAATTTGAATCTTTGTTGAAGAAGTTTGGAGTTGGTTTGGTGAAGTTATCGAGTCTCAAAGTTGGAAAAGTCTCAAAAGTTGCGTGTTTGAGCCCATAAAGTACTATTTATCGTGGAAACTCTTCAAGATGCAATTAGGATGCGTCGTGTCACCTTAAAGATGTCGTCGAGCTGATTAATTTGAATCATTGTTTAAGAAGTTTGGAGTTGATTTGGTGAAGTTATCGAGTCTCAAAGTTGGAAAAGTCTCAAAAGTTGCGTGTTTGAGCCCATAAAGTACTATTTATCCTGGAAACTCTTCAAGATGCAATTAGGATGTGTCATGTAACCTTAAAGATCTCGTCGAGCTGATTAATTTGAATCTTTGTTTAAGAAGTTTGGAGTTGATTTGGTGAAGTTATCGAGTCTCAAAGTTGGAAAAGTCTCAAAAGTTGCGTGTTTGAGCACATAAAGTACTATTTATCGTGGAAACTCTTCAAGATGCAATTAGGATGCGTCGTGTCACCTTAAAGATCTCGTCGAGCTGATTAATTTGAATCTGCGATTAAGAAGTTTGGAGTTGATTTGGTGAAGTTATCGAGTCTCAAAGTTGGAAAAGTCTCAAAAGTTGCGTGTTTGAGCCCATAAAGTACTATTTATCGTGGAAACTCTACAAGATGCAATTAGGATGTGTCATGTAACCTTAAAGATCTCGTCGAGCTGATTAATTTGAATCGTTGTTTAAGAAGTTTGGAGTTGATTTGGTGAAGTTATCGAGTCTCAAAATTAGAAAAGTCTCAAAAGTTGCGTGGTTAAGCACATAAAGTTCTATTTATCGTGGAAACTCTTCAAGATGCAATTAGGATGTGTCATGTAACCTTAAAGATCTCGTCGAGCTGATTAATTTGAATCTTTGTTTAAGAAGTTTGGAGTTGATTTGGTGAAGTTATCGAGTCTCAAAGTTGGAAAAGTCTCAAAAGTTGCGTGTTTGAGCCCATAAAGTACTATTTATCGTGGAAACTCTTCAAGATGCAATTAGGATGCGTCGTGTCACCTTAAAGATCTTGTCGAGCTGATTAATTTGAATCTGCGATTAAGAAGTTTGGAGTTGATTTGGTGAAGTTCTCGAGTCTCAAAGTTGGAAAAGTCTTAAAACTTGCGTGTTTGAGCACATAAAGTACTATTTATCCTCGAAACTCTTCAAGATGCAATTAGGATGTGTCGTGTCACCTTAAAGATCTCGTCGAGCTGATTAATTTGAATCTTTGTTTAAGAAGTTTGGAGTTGATATGGTGAAGTTATCGAGTCTCAAAGTTGGAAAAGTCTCAAAAGTTGCGTGTTTGAGCCAATAAAGTACTATTTATCGTGGAAACTCTTCAAGATGCAATTAGGATGTGTCATGTAACCTTAAAGATCTCGTCGAGCTGATTAATTTGAATCTTTGTTGAAGAAGTTTGGTGTTGATTTGGTGAAGTTATCGAGTCTCAAAGTTGGAAAAGTCTTAAAAGTTGCGTGTTTGAGCACATAAAGTACTATTTATCGTGGAAACTCTTCAAGATGCAATTAGGATGTGTCATGTAACCTTAAAGATCTCGTCGAGCTGATTAATTTGAATCTTTGTTTAAGAAGTTTGGAGTTGATTTGGTGAAGTTATCGAGTCTCAAAGTTGGAAAAGTCTCAAAAGTTGCGTATTTGAGCACATACAGTACTATTTATCGTGGAAACTCTACAAGATGCAATTAGGATGTGTCATGTAACCTTTAAGATCTCGTCGAGCTGATTAATTTGAATCTTTGTTTAAGAAGTTTGGAGTTGATTTGGTGAAGTTATCGAGTCTCAAAGTTGGAAAAGTCTCAAAAGTTGCGTGGTTAAGCACATAAAATACTATTTATCGTGGAAACTCTACAAGATGCAATTAGGATGTGTCATGTCACCTTATAGATCTCGTCGAGCTGATTAATTTGAATCTTTGTTGAAGAAGTTTGGAGTTGATTTGGTGAAGTTATCGAGTCTCAAAGATGGAAAAGTCTTAAAAGTTGCGTGTTTGAGCCCATAAAGTACTATTTGTCCTGGAAACTCTTCAAGATGCAATTAGGATGTGTCATGTAACCTTAAAGATCTCGTCGAGCTGATTAATTTGAATCTTTGTTGAAGAAGTTTGGAGTTGATTTGGTGAAGTTATCGAGTCTCAAAGTTGGAAAAGTCTCAAAAGTTACGTGGTTAAGCACATAAAGTACTATTTATCGTGGAAACTCTACAAGATGCAATTAGGATGTGTCATGTAACCTTAAAGATCTCGTCGAGCTGATTAATTTGAATCTTTGTTTAAGAAGTTTGGAGTTGATTTGGTGAAGTTGTCGAGTTTCAAATTTGGAAAAGTCGCAAAAGTTGCATGGTTAAGCACATAAAGTACTATTTATCGTGGAAACTCTTCAAGATGCAATTAGGATGTGTCATGTAACCTTAAAGATCTCGTCGAGCTGATTAATTTGAATCTTTGTTGAAGAAGTTTGGAGTTGATTTGGTAAAGTTATCGAGTCTCAAAGTTGGAAAAGTCTCAAAAGTTGCGTGGTTAAGCACATAAAGTCCTATTTATCCTGGAAACTCTTCAAGATGCAATTAGGATGTGTCATGTCACTTTAAAGATCTCGTCGAGCTGATTAATTTGAATCTTTGTTGAAGAAGTATGGAGTTGATTTGGTAAAGTTATCGAGTCTCAAAGTTGGAAAAGTCTCAAAAGTTGCGTGGTTAAGCACATAAAGTCCTATTTATCCTGGAAACTCTACAAGATGCAATTAGGATGTGTCATGTAACCTTAAAGATCTCGTCGAGGTGATTAATTTGAATCTTTGTTTAAGAAATTTGGAGTTGATTTGGTGAAGTTATCGAGTCTCAAAGTTGGAAAAGTCTCAAAAGTTGCGTGTTTGAGCCCATAAAGTACTATTTATCGTGGAAACTCTTCAAGATGCAATTAGGATGTGTCATGTAACCTTAAAGATCTCGTCGAGCTGATTAATTTGAATCTTTGTTGAAGAAGTTTGGAGTTGATTTGGTGAAGTTATCGAGTCTCAAAGTTGGAAAAGTCTTAAAAGTTGCGTGTTTGAGCACATAAAGTACTATTTATCGTGGAAACTCTTCAAGATGCAATTAGGATGTGTCATGTAACCTTAAAGATCACGTCGAGCTGATTAATTTGAATCTTTGTTTAAGAAGTTTGGAGTTGATTTGGTGAAGTTGTCGAGTTTCAAATTTGGAAAAGTCTCAAAAGTTGCGTGTTTGAGCACATACAGTACTATTTATCGTGGAAACTCTACAAGATGCAATTAGGATGTGTCATGTAACCTTAAAGATCTCGTCGAGGTGATTAATTTGAATCTTTGTTTAAGAAATTTGGAGTTGATTTGGTGAAGTTATCGAGTCTCAAAGTTGGAAAAGTCTCAAAAGTTGCGTGTTTGAGCCCATAAAGTACTATTTATCGTGGAAACTCTTCAAGATGCAATTAGGATGTGTCATGTAACCTTAAAGATCTCGTCGAGCTGATTAATTTGAATCTTTGTTGAAGAAGTTTGGAGTTGATTTGGTGAAGTTATCGAGTCTCAAAGTTGGAAAAGTCTTAAAAGTTGCGTGTTTGAGCACATAAAGTACTATTTATCGTGGAAACTCTTCAAGATGCAATTAGGATGTGTCATGTAACCTTAAAGATCACGTCGAGCTGATTAATTTGAATCTTTGTTTAAGAAGTTTGGAGTTGATTTGGTGAAGTTGTCGAGTTTCAAATTTGGAAAAGTCTCAAAAGTTGCGTGGTTAAGCACATAAAGTCCTATTTATCCTGGAAACTCTTCAAGATGCAATTAGGATGTGTCATGTCACTTTAAAGATCTCGTCGAGCTGATTAATTTGAATCTTTGTTGAAGAAGTTTGTAGTTGATTTGGTGAAGTTATCGAGTCTCAAAATTAGAAAAGTCTCAAAAGTTGCGTGGTTAAGCACATAAAGTACTATTTATCCTCGAAACTCTTCAAGATGCAATTAGGATGTGTCGTGTCACCTTAAAGATCTCGTCGAGCTGATTAATTTGAATCTTTGTTGAAGAGGTTTGGAGTTGATTTGGTGAAGTTATCGAGTCTCAAAGTTGGAAAAATCTTAAAACTTGCGTGTTTGAGCACATAAAGTACTATTTATCCTGGAAACTCTTCAAGATGCAATTAGGATGTGTCATGTAACCTTAAATATCTCGTCGAGCTGATTAATTTGAATCTTTGTTGAAGAAGTTTGGAGTTGATTTGGTGAAGTTATCGAGTCTCAAAGTTGGAAAAGTCTCAAAAGTTGCGTGTTTGAGCCCATAAAGTACTATTTATCCTGGAAACTCTTCAAGATGCAATTAGGATGTGTCATGTAACCTTAAAGATCTCGTCGAGCTGATTAATTTGAATCTTTGTTGAAGAAGTTTGGAGTTGATATGGTGAAGTTATCGAGTCTCAAAGTTGGAAAAGTCTCAAAAGTTGCGTGTTTGAGCCCATAAAGTACTATTTATCCTGGAAACTCTTCAAGATGCAATTAGGATGTGTCATGTAACCTTAAAGATCTCGTCGAGCTGATTAATTTGAATCTTTGTTGAAGAAGTTTGGTGTTGATTTGGTGAAGTTATCGAGTCTCAAAGTTGGAAAAGTCTCAAAAGTTGCGTGTTTGAGCCCATAAAGTACTATTTATCGTGGAAACTCTTCAAGATGCAATTAGGATGTGTCATGTAACCTTAAAGATCTCGTCGAGCTGATTAATTTGAATCTTTGTTGAAGAAGTTTGGTGTTGATTTGGTGAAGTTATCGAGTCTCAAAGTTGGAAAAGTCTGAAAACTTGCGTGTTTGAGCACATAAAGTACTATTTATCCTGGAAACTCTTCAAGATGCAATTAGTATGTGTCATGTCACTTTAAAGATCTCGTCGAGCTGATTAATTTGAATCTTTGTTGAAGAAGTTTGGAGTTGATTTGGTGAAGTTATCGAGTCTCAAAGTTGGAAAAGTCTCAAAAGTTGCGTGTTTGAGCCCATAAAGTCCTATTTATCCTGGAAACTCTTCAAGATGCAATTAGGATGTGTCATGTCACTTTAAAGATCTCGTCGAGCTGATTAATTTGAATCTTTGTTGAAGAAGTATGGAGTTGATTTGGTAAAGTTATCGAGTCTTAAATTTTGAAAAGTCTCAAAAGTTGCGTGGTTAAGCACATAAAGTACTATTTATCCTAGAAACTCTTCAAGATGCAATTAGGATGTGTCTTGTAACCTTAAAGATCTCGTCGAGGTGATTAATTTGAATCTTTGTTTAAGAAATTTGGAGTTGATTTGGTGAAGTTATCGAGTCTCAAAGTTGGAAAAGTCTCAAAAGTTGCGTGTTTGAGCCCATAAAGTACTATTTATCGTGGAAACTCTTCAAGATGCAATTAGGATGTGTCATGTAACCTTAAAGATCTCGTCGAGCTGATTAATTTGAATCTTTGTTGAAGAAGTTTGGAGTTGATTTGGTGAAGTTGTCGAGTTTCAAATTTGGAAAAGTCTCAAAAGTTGCGTGTTTGAGCACATAAAGTACTATTTATCGTGGAAACTCTTCAAGATGCAATTAGGATGTGTCATGTAACCTTAAATATCTCGTCGAGCTGATTAATTTGAATCTTTGTTGAAGAAGTTTGGAGTTGATATGGTGAAGTTATCGAGTCTCAAAGTTGGAAAAGTCTCAAAAGTTGCGTGGTTAAACACATAAAGTCCTATTTATCCTGGAAACTCTTCAAGATGCAATTAGGATGTGTCATGTCACTTTAAAGATCTCGTCGAGCTGATTAATTTGAATCTTTGTTGAAGAAGTTTGTAGTTGATTTGGTGAAGTTATCGAGTCTCAAAATTAGAAAAGTCTCAAAAGTTGCGTGGTTAAGCACATAAAGTACTATTTATCCTCGAAACTCTTCAAGATGCAATTAGGATGTGTCGTGTCACCTTAAAGATCTCGTCGAGCTGATTAATTTGAATCTTTGTTGAAGAGGTTTGGAGTTGATTTGGTGAAGTTATCGAGTCTCAAAGTTGGAAAAATCTTAAAACTTGCGTGTTTGAGCACATAAAGTACTATTTATCCTGGAAACTCTTCAAGATGCAATTAGGATGTGTCATGTAACCTTAAAGATCTCGTCGAGCTGATTAATTTGAATCTTTGTTTAAGAAGTTTGGAGTTGATATGGTGAAGTTATCGAGTCTCAAAGTTGGAAAAGTCTCAAAAGTTGCGTGTTTGAGCCCATAAAGTACTATTTATCCTGGAAACTCTTCAAGATGCAATTAGGATGTGTCATGTAACCTTAAAGATCTCGTCGAGCTGATTAATTTGAATCTTTGTTGAAGAAGTTTGGTGTTGATTTGGTGAAGTTATCGAGTCTCAAAGTTGGAAAAGTCTCAAAAGTTGCGTGTTTGAGCCCATAAAGTACTATTTATCGTGGAAACTCTTCAAGATGCAATTAGGATGTGTCATGTAACCTTAAAGATCTCGTCGAGCTGATTAATTTGAATCTTTGTTGAAGAAGTTTGGTGTTGATTTGGTGAAGTTATCGAGTCTCAAAGTTGGAAAAGTCTTAAAAGTTGCGTGTTTGAGCACATAAAGTACTATTTATCGTGGAAACTCTTCAAGATGCAATTAGGATGTGTCATGTAACCTTAAAGATCTTGTCGAGCTGATTAATTTGAATCTTTGTTCAAGAAGTTTGGAGTTGATTTGGTGAAGTTATCGAGTCTCAAAGTTGGAAAAGTCTCAAAAGTTGCGTATTTGAGCACATACAGTACTATTTATCGTGGAAACTCTACAAGATGCAATTAGGATGTGTCATGTAACCTTTAAGATCTCGTCGAGCTGATTAATTTGAATCTTTGTTGAAGAAGTTTGGAGTTGATTTGGTGAAGTTATCGAGTCTCAAAGTTGGAAAAGTCTTAAAAGTTGCGTGTTTGAGCACATAAAGTACTATTTATCGTGGAAACTCTTCAAGATGCAATTAGGATGTGTCATGTAACCTTAAAGATCACGTCGAGCTGATTAATTTGAATCTTTGTTTAAGAAGTTTGGAGTTGATTTGGTGAAGTTGTCGAGTTTCAAATTTGGAAAAGTCTCAAAAGTTGCGTGTTTGAGCACATAAAGTACTATTTATCGTGGAAACTCTTCAAGATGCAATTAGGATGTGTCATGTAACCTTAAATATCTCGTCGAGCTGATTAATTTGAATCTTTGTTGAAGAAGTTTGGAGTTGATTTGGTGAAGTTATCGAGTCTCAAAGTTGGAAAAGTCTCAAAAGTTGCGTGGTTAAGCACATAAAGTCCTATTTATCCTGGAAACTCTTCAAGATGCAATTAGGATGTGTCATGTCACTTTAAAGATCTCGTCGAGCTGATTAATTTGAATCTTTGTTGAAGAAGTATGGAGTTGATTTGGTAAAGTTATCGAGTCTTAAATTTGGAAAAGTCTCAAAAGTTGCGTGGTTAAGCACATAAAGTACTATTTATCCTAGAAACTCTTCAAGATGCAATTAGGATGTGTCTTGTAACCTTAAAGATCTCGTCGAGGTGATTAATTTGAATCTTTGTTTAAGAAATTTGGAGTTGATTTGGTGAAGTTATCGAGTCTCAAAGTTGGAAAAGTCTCAAAAGTTGCGTGTTTGAGCCCATAAAGTACTATTTATCGTGGAAACTCTTCAAGATGCAATTAGGATGTGTCATGTAACCTTAAAGATCTCGTCGAGCTGATTAATTTGAATCTTTGTTGAAGAAGTTTGGAGTTGATTTGGTGAAGTTATCGAGTCTCAAAGTTGGAAAAGTCTTAAAAGTTGCGTGTTTGAGCACATAAAGTACTATTTATCGTGGAAACTCTTCAAGATGCAATTAGGATGTGTCATGTAACCTTAAAGATCACGTCGAGCTGATTAATTTGAATCTTTGTTTAAGAAGTTTGGAGTTGATTTGGTGAAGTTGTCGAGTTTCAAATTTGGAAAAGTCTCAAAAGTTGCGTGTTTGAGCACATAAAGTACTATTTATCGTGGAAACTCTTCAAGATGCAATTAGGATGTGTCATGTAACCTTAAATATCTCGTCGAGCTGATTAATTTGAATCTTTGTTGAAGAAGTTTGGAGTTGATATGGTGAAGTTATCGAGTCTCAAAGTTGGAAAAGTCTCAAAAGTTGCGTGGTTAAGCACATAAAGTCCTATTTATCCTGGAAACTCTTCAAGATGCAATTAGGATGTGTCATGTCACTTTAAAGATCTCGTCGAGCTGATTAATTTGAATCTTTGTTGAAGAAGTTTGTAGTTGATTTGGTGAAGTTATCGAGTCTCAAAATTAGAAAAGTCTCAAAAGTTGCGTGGTTAAGCACATAAAGTACTATTTATCCTCGAAACTCTTCAAGATGCAATTAGGATGTGTCGTGTCACCTTAAAGATCTCGTCGAGCTGATTAATTTGAATCTTTGTTGAAGAGGTTTGGAGTTGATTTGGTGAAGTTATCGAGTCTCAAAGTTGGAAAAATCTTAAAACTTGCGTGTTTGAGCACATAAAGTACTATTTATCCTGGAAACTCTTCAAGATGCAATTAGGATGTGTCATGTAACCTTAAATATCTCGTCGAGCTGATTAATTTGAATCTTTGTTGAAGAAGTTTGGAGTTGATTTGGTGAAGTTATCGAGTCTCAAAGTTGGAAAAGTCTCAAAAGTTACGTGGTTAAGCACATAAAGTACTATTTATCGTGGAAACTCTACAAGATGCAATTAGGATGTGTCATGTAACCTTAAAGATCTCGTCGAGCTGATTAATTTGAATCTTTGTTTAAGAAGTTTGGAGTTGATATGGTGAAGTTATCGAGTCTCAAAGTTGGAAAAGTCTCAAAAGTTGCGTGTTTGAGCCCATAAAGTACTATTTATCCTGGAAACTCTTCAAGATGCAATTAGGATGTGTCATGTAACCTTAAAGATCTCGTCGAGCTGATTAATTTGAATCTTTGTTGAAGAAGTTTGGTGTTGATTTGGTGAAGTTATCGAGTCTCAAAGTTGGAAAAGTCTCAAAAGTTGCGTGTTTGAGCCCATAAAGTACTATTTATCGTGGAAACTCTTCAAGATGCAATTAGGATGTGTCATGTAACCTTAAAGATCTCGTCGAGCTGATTAATTTGAATCTTTGTTGAAGAAGTTTGGTGTTGATTTGGTGAAGTTATCGAGTCTCAAAGTTGGAAAAGTCTTAAAAGTTGCGTGTTTGAGCACATAAAGTACTATTTATCGTGGAAACTCTTCAAGATGCAATTAGGATGTGTCATGTAACCTTAAAGATCTCGTCGAGCTGATTAATTTGAATCTTTGTTGAAGAAGTTTGGAGTTGATTTGGTGAAGTTATCGAGTCTCAAAGTTGGAAAAGTCTTAAAAGTTGCGTGTTTGAGCACATAAAGTACTATTTATCGTGGAAACTCTTCAAGATGCAATTAGGATGTGTCATGTAACCTTAAAGATCACGTCGAGCTGATTAATTTGAATCTTTGTTTAAGAAGTTTGGAGTTGATTTGGTGAAGTTGTCGAGTTTCAAATTTGGAAAAGTCGCAAAAGATGCATGGTTAAGCACATAAAGTACTATTTATCCTGGAAACTCTTCAAGATGCAATTAGGATGCGTCGTGTCACCTTAAAGATCTCGTCGAGCTGATTAATTTGAATCTGCGATTAAGAAGTTTGGAGTTGATTTGGTGAAGTTATCGAGTCTCAAAGTTGGAAAAGTCTCAAAAGTTGCGTGTTTGAGCCCATAAAGTACTATTTATCGTGGAAACTCTTCAAGATGCAATTAGGATGTGTCATGTAACCTTAAAGATCTCGTCGAGCTGATCAATTTGAATCTTTGTTGAAGAAGTTTGTAGTTGATTTGGTGAAGTTATCGAGTCTCAAAATTAGAAAAGTCTCAAAAGTTGCGTGGTTAAGCACATAAAGTTCTATTTATCGTGGAAACTCTTCAAGATGCAATTAGGATGTGTCATGTAACCTTAAAGATCTCGTCGAGCTGATTAATTTGAATCTTTGTTTAAGAAGTTTGGAGTTGATTTGGTGAAGTTATCGAGTCTCAAAGTTGGAAAAGTCTCAAAAGTGGCGTGTTTGAGCACATAAAGTACTATTTATCGTGGAAACTCTTCAAGATGCAATTAGGATGCGTCGTGTCACCTTAAATATCTCGTCGAGCTGATTAATTTGAATCTTTGTTGAAGAAGTTTGGAGTTGATTTGGTGAAGTTATCGAGTCTCAAAGTTGGAAAAGTCTCAAAAGTTGCGTGTTTGAGCCCATAAAGTACTATTTATCGTGGAAACTCTTCAAGATGCAATTAGGATGTGTCATGTAACCTTAAAGATCTCGTCGAGCTGATTAATTTGAATCTGCGATTAAGAAGTTTGGAGTTGATTTGGTGAAGTTATCGAGTCTCAAAGTTGGAAAAGTCTCAAAAGTTGCGTGTTTGAGCCCATAAAGTACTATTTATCGTGGAAACTCTTCAAGATGCAATTAGGATGTGTCATGTAACCTTAAAGATCTCGTCGAGCTGATTAATTTGAATCTTTGTTGAAGAAGTTTGGAGTTGATTTGGTGAAGTTATCGAGTCTCAAAGTTGGAAAAGTCTCAAAAGTTGCGTGGTTAAGCACATAAAGTCCTATTTATCCTGGAAACTCTTCAAGATGCAATTAGGATGTGTCATGTCACTTTAAAGATCTCGTCGAGCTGATTAATTTGAATCTTTGTTGAAGAAGTTTGGAGTTGATTTGGTGAAGTTATCGAGTCTCAAAGTTGGAAAAGTCTCAAAAGTTGCATGGTTAAGCACATAAAGTACTATTTATCCTCGAAACTCTTCAAGATGCACTTAGGATGTGTCGTGTCACCTTAAAGATCTCGTCGAGCTGATTAATTTGAATCTTTGTTGAAGAAGTATGGAGTTGATTTGGTAAAGTTATCGAGTCTCAAAGTTGGAAAAGTCTCAAAAGTTGCGTGTTTGAGCCCATAAAGTACTATTTATCGTGGAAACTCTTCAAGATGCAATTAGGATGTGTCTTGTAACCTTAAAGATCTCGTCGAGGTGATTAATTTGAATCTTTGTTTAAGAAGTTTGGAGTTGATTTGGTGAAGTTATCGAGTCTCAAAGTTGGAAAAGTCTCAAAAGTTGCGTGGTTAAGCACATAAAGTTCTATTTATCGTGGAAACTCTACAAGATGCAATTAGGATGTGTCATGTAACCTTAAAGATCTCGTCGAGCTGATTAATTTGAATCTTTGTTTAAGAAGTTTGGAGTTGATTTGGTGAAGTTATCGAGTCTCAAAGTTGGAAAAGTCTCAAAAGTTGCGTGTTTGAGCCCATAAAGTACTATTTATCGTGGAAACTCTTCAAGATGCAATTAGGATGTGTCATGTAACCTTAAAGATCTCGTCGAGCTGATTAATTTGAATCTTTGTTTAAGAAGTTTGGAGTTGATTTGGTGAAGTTATCGAGTCTCAAAGTTGGAAAAGTCTCAAAAGTTGCGTGTTTGAGCCCATAAAGTACTATTTATCGTGGAAACTCTTCAAGATGCAATTAGGATGTGTCATGTAACCTTAAAGATCTCGTCGAGCTGATTAATTTGAATCTTTGTTGAAGAAGTTTGGAGTTGATTTGGTGAAGTTGTCGAGTTTCAAATTTGGAAAAGTCGCAAAAGTTGCATGGTTAAGCACATAAAGTACTATTTATCCTGGAAACTCTTCAAGATGCAATTAGGATGTGTCATGTAACCTTAAAGATCTCGTTGAGCTGATTAATTTGAATCTTTGTTTAAGAAGTTTGGAGTTGATTTGGTGAAGTTATCGAGTCTCAAAGTTGGAAAAGTCTCAAAAGTTGCGTGTTTGAGCACATAAAGTACTATTTATCCTGGAAACTCTTCAAGATGCAATTAGGATGTGTCATGTCACCTTAAGGATCTCGTCGAGCTGATTAATTTGAATCTTTGTTTAAGAAGTTTGGAGTTGATTTGGTGAAGTTGTCGAGTTTAAAATTTGGAAAAGTCGCAAAAGTTGCGTGGTTAAGCACATAAAGTACTATTTATCCTGGAAACTCTTCAAGATGCAATTAGGATGTGTCATGTAACCTTAAAGATCTCGTTGAGCTGATTAATTTGAATCTTTGTTTAAGAAGTTTGGAGTTGATTTGGTGAAGTTATCGAGTCTCAAAGTTGGAAAAGTCTCAAAAGTTGCGTGGTTAAGCACATAAAGTACTATTTATCCTGGAAACTCTTCAAGATGCAATTAGGATGTGTCATGTAACCTTAAAGATCTCGTCGAGCTGATTAATTTGAATCTTTGTTTAAGAAGTTTGGAGTTGATTTGGTGAAGTTATCGAGTCTCAAAGTTGGAAAAATCTCAAAAGTTGCGTGTTTGAGCCCATAAAGTACTATTTATCGTGGAAACTCTTCAAGATGCAATTAGGATGTGTCATGTAACCTTTAAGATCTCGTCGAGCTGATTAATTTGAATCTTTGTTGAAGAAGTTTGGAGTTGATTTGGTGAAGTTATCGAGTCTCAAATTTGGAAAAGTCGCAAAAGTTGCGTGGTTAAGCACATAAAGTACTATTTATCCTGGAAACTCTTCAAGATGCAATTAGGATGTGTCATGTAACCTTAAAGATCTCGTTGAGCTGATTAATTTGAATCTTTGTTTAAGAAGTTTGGAGTTGATTTGGTGAAGTTGTCGAGTTTCAAATTTGGAAAAGTCGCAAAAGTTGCGTGGTTAAGCACATAAAGTACTATTTATCCTGGAAACTCTTCAAGATGCAATTAGGATGTGTCATGTAACCTTAAAGATCTCGTTGAGCTGATTAATTTGAATCTTTGTTTAAGAAGTTTGGAGTTGATTTGGTGAAGTTATCGAGTCTCAAAGTTGGAAAAGTCTCAAAAGTTGCGTGGTTAAGCACATAAAGTACTATTTATCCTGGAAACTCTTCAAGATGCAATTAGGATGTGTCATGTAACCTTAAAGATCTCGTCGAGCTGATTAATTTGAATCTTTGTTTAAGAAGTTTGGAGTTGATTTGGTGAAGTTATCGAGTCTCAAAGTTGGAAAAATCTCAAAAGTTGCGTGTTTGAGCCCATAAAGTACTATTTATCGTGGAAACTCTTCAAGATGCAATTAGGATGTGTCATGTAACCTTTAAGATCTCGTCGAGCTGATTAATTTGAATCTTTGTTGAAGAAGTTTGGAGTTGATTTGGTGAAGTTATCGGGTCTCAAAGTTGGAAAAGTCTTAAAACTTGCGTGTTTGAGCACATAAAGTACTATTTATCCTGGAAACTCTTCAAGATGCAATTAGTATGTGTCATGTCACTTTAAAGATCTCGTCGAGCTGATTAATTTGAATCTTTGTTGAAGAAGTTTGGAGTTGATTTGGTGAAGTTATCGAGTCTCAAAGATGGAAAAGTCTTAAAAGTTGCGTGTTTGAGCACATAAAGTACTATTTATCCTGGAAACTCTTCAAGATGCAATTAGGATGTGTCATGTCACCTTAAAGATCTCGTCGAGCTGATTAATTTGAATCTTTGTTGAAGAAGTTTGGAGTTGATTTGGTGAAGTTATCGAGTCTCAAAGATGGAAAAGTCTTAAAAGTTGCGTGTTTGAGCACATAAAGTAAAATTTATCCTGGAAACTCTTCAAGATGCAATTAGGATGTGTCATGTAACCTTAAAGATCTCGTCGAGCTGATTAATTTGAATCTTTGTTTAAGAAGTTTGGAGTTGATTTGATGAAGTTATCGAGTCTCAAATTTGGAAAAGTCGCAAAAGTTGCGTGGTTAAGCACATAAAGTACTATTTATCCTGGAAACTCTTCAAGATGCAATTAGGATGTGTCATGTAACCTTAAAGATCTCGTTGAGCTGATTAATTTGAATCTTTGTTTAAGAAGTTTGGAGTTGATTTGGTGAAGTTATCGAGTCTCAAAGTTGGAAAAGTCTCAAAAGTTGCGTGGTTAAGCACATAAAGTACTATTTATCCTGGAAACTCTTCAAGATGCAATTAGGATGTGTCATGTAACCTTAAAGATCTCGTCGAGCTGATTAATTTGAATCTTTGTTTAAGAAGTTTGGAGTTGATTTGGTGAAGTTATCGAGTCTCAAAGTTGGAAAAATCTCAAAAGTTGCGTGTTTGAGCCCATAAAGTACTATTTATCGTGGAAACTCTTCAAGATGCAATTAGGATGTGTCATGTAACCTTTAAGATCTCGTCGAGCTGATTAATTTGAATCTGCGATTAAGAAGTTTGGAGTTGATTTGGTGAAGTTATCGAGTCTCAAAGTTGGAAAAGTCTTAAAAGTTGCGTGTGTGAGCACATAAAGTACTATTTATCGTGGAAACTCTTCAAGATGCAATTAGGATGTGTCATGTAACCTTAAAGATCACGTCGAGCTGATTAATTTGAATCTTTGTTTAAGAAGTTTGGAGTTGATTTGGTGAAGTTATCGAGTCTCAAAGTTGGAAAAGTCTCAAAAGTGGCGTGTTTGAGCACATAAAGTACTATTTATCGTGGAAACTCTTCAAGATGCAATTAGGATGTGTCATGTAACCTTAAATATCTCGTCGAGCTGATTAATTTGAATCTTTGTTGAAGAAGTTTGGAGTTGATTTGGTGAAGTTATCGAGTCTCAAAGTTGGAAAAGTCTCAAAAGTTACGTGGTTAAGCACATAAAGTACTATTTATCGTGGAAACTCTACAAGATGCAATTAGGATGTGTCATGTAACCTTAAAGATCTCGTCGAGCTGATTAATTTGAATCTTTGTTTAAGAAGTTTGGAGTTGATTTGGTGAAGTTATCGAGTCTCAAAGTTGGAAAAGTCGCAAAAGTTGCATGGTTAAGCACATAAAGTACTATTTATCCTGGAAACTCTTCAAGATGCAATTAGGATGCGTCGTGTCACCTTAAAGATCTCGTCGAGCTGATTAATTTGAATCTGCGATTAATAAGTTTGGAGTTGATTTGGTGAAGTTATCGAGTCTCAAAGTTGGAAAAGTCTCAAAAGTTGCGTGTTTGAGTCCATAAAGTACTATTTATCGTGGAAACTCTTCAAGATGCAATTAGGATGTGTCATGTAACCTTAAAGATCTCGTCGAGCTGATCAATTTGAATCTTTGTTGAAGAAGTTTGTAGTTGATTTGGTGAAGTTATCGAGTCTCAAAATTAGAAAAGTCTCAAAAGTTGCGTGGTTAAGCACATAAAGTTCTATTTATCGTGGAAACTCTTCAAGATGCAATTAGGATGTGTCATGTAACCTTAAAGATCTCGTCGAGCTGATTAATTTGAATCTTTGTTTAAGAAGTTTGGAGTTGATTTGGTGAAGTTATCGAGTCTCAAAGTTGGAAAAGTCTCAAAAGTTGCGTGTTTGAGCCCATAAAGTACTATTTATCGTGGAAACTCTTCAAGATGCAATTAGGATGCGTCGTGTCACCTTAAAGATCTCGTCGAGCTGATTAATTTGAATCTGCGATTAAGAAGTTTGGAGTTGATTTGGTGAAGTTATCGAGTCTCAAAGTTGGAAAAGTCTCAAAAGTTGCGTGTTTGAGCCCATAAAGTACTATTTATCGTGGAAACTCTTCAAGATGCAATTAGGATGCGTCGTGTCACCTTAAACATCTCGTCGAGCTGATTAATTTGAATCTGCGATTAAGAAGTTTGGAGTTGATTTGGTGAAGTTATCGAGTCTCAAAGTTGGAAAAGTCTCAAAAGTTGCGTGTTTGAGCCCATAAAGTACTATTTATCCTGGAAACTCTTCAAGATGCAATTAGGATGTGTCATGTAACCTTAAAGATCTCGTCGAGCTGATTAATTTGAATCTTTGTTGAAGAAGTTTGGAGTTGATTTGGTGAAGTTATCGAGTCTCAAAGTTGGAAAAGTCTCAAAAGTTGCGTGTTTGAGCACATAAAGTACTATTTATCCTGGAAACTCTTCAAGATGCAATTAGGATGTGTCATGTCACCTTAAAGATCTCGTCGAGCTGATTAATTTGAATCTTTGTTGAAGAAGTTTGGAGTTGATTTGATGAAGTTATCGAGTCTCAAATTTGGAAAAGTCGCAAAAGTTGCGTGGTTAAGCACATAAAGTACTATTTATCCTGGAAACTCTTCAAGATGCAATTAGGATGTGTCATGTAACCTTAAAGATCTCGTTGAGCTGATTAATTTGAATCTTTGTTTAAGAAGTTTGGAGTTGATTTGATGAAGTTATCGAGTCTCAAATTTGGAAAAGTCGCAAAAGTTGCGTGGTTAAGCACATAAAGTACTATTTATCCTGGAAACTCTTCAAGATGCAATTAGGATGTGTCATGTAACCTTAAAGATCTCGTCGAGCTGATTAATTTGAATCTTTGTTTAAGAAGTTTGGAGTTGATTTGGTGAAGTTATCGAGTCTCAAAGTTGGAAAAGTCTCAAAAGTTGCGTGGTTAAGCACATAAAGTTCTATTTATCGTGGAAACTCTACAAGATGCAATTAGGATGTGTCATGTAACCTTAAAGATCTCGTCGAGCTGATTAATTTGAATCTTTGTTTAAGAAGTTTGGAGTTGATTTGGTGAAGTTATCGAGTCTCAAAGTTGGAAAAGTCTCAAAAGTTGCGTGGTTAAGCACATAAAGTTCTATTTATCGTGGAAACTCTACAAGATGCAATTAGGATGTGTCATGTAACCTTAAAGATCTCGTCGAGCTGATTAATTTGAATCTTTGTTTAAGAAGTTTGGAGTTGATTTGGTGAAGTTATCGAGTCTCAAAGTTGGAAAAGTCTCAAAAGTTGCGTGTTTGAGCCCATAAAGTACTATTTATCGTGGAAACTCTTCAAGATGCAATTAGGATGTGTCATGTAACCTTAAAGATCTCGTCGAGCTGATTAATTTGAATCTTTGTTTAAGAAGTTTGGAGTTGATTTGGTGAAGTTATCGAGTCTCAAAGTTGGAAAAGTCTCAAAAGTTGCGTGTTTGAGCCCATAAAGTACTATTTATCGTGGAAACTCTTCAAGATGCAATTAGGATGTGTCATGTAACCTTAAAGATCTCGTCGAGCTGATTAATTTGAATCTTTGTTGAAGAAGTTTGGAGTTGATTTGGTGAAGTTGTCGAGTTTCAAATTTGGAAAAGTCGCAAAAGTTGCATGGTTAAGCACATAAAGTACTATTTATCCTGGAAACTCTTCAAGATGCAATTAGGATGTGTCATGTAACCTTAAAGATCTCGTTGAGCTGATTAATTTGAATCTTTGTTTAAGAAGTTTGGAGTTGATTTGGTGAAGTTATCGAGTCTCAAAGTTGGAAAAGTCTCAAAAGTTGCGTGTTTGAGCACATAAAGTACTATTTATCCTGGAAACTCTTCAAGATGCAATTAGGATGTGTCATGTCACCTTAAGGATCTCGTCGAGCTGATTAATTTGAATCTTTGTTTAAGAAGTTTGGAGTTGATTTGGTGAAGTTGTCGAGTTTAAAATTTGGAAAAGTCGCAAAAGTTGCGTGGTTAAGCACATAAAGTACTATTTATCCTGGAAACTCTTCAAGATGCAATTAGGATGTGTCATGTAACCTTAAAGATCTCGTTGAGCTGATTAATTTGAATCTTTGTTTAAGAAGTTTGGAGTTGATTTGGTGAAGTTATCGAGTCTCAAAGTTGGAAAAGTCTCAAAAGTTGCGTGGTTAAGCACATAAAGTACTATTTATCCTGGAAACTCTTCAAGATGCAATTAGGATGTGTCATGTAACCTTAAAGATCTCGTCGAGCTGATTAATTTGAATCTTTGTTTAAGAAGTTTGGAGTTGATTTGGTGAAGTTATCGAGTCTCAAAGTTGGAAAAATCTCAAAAGTTGCGTGTTTGAGCCCATAAAGTACTATTTATCGTGGAAACTCTTCAAGATGCAATTAGGATGTGTCATGTAACCTTTAAGATCTCGTCGAGCTGATTAATTTGAATCTTTGTTGAAGAAGTTTGGAGTTGATTTGGTGAAGTTATCGAGTCTCAAATTTGGAAAAGTCGCAAAAGTTGCGTGGTTAAGCACATAAAGTACTATTTATCCTGGAAACTCTTCAAGATGCAATTAGGATGTGTCATGTAACCTTAAAGATCTCGTTGAGCTGATTAATTTGAATCTTTGTTTAAGAAGTTTGGAGTTGATTTGGTGAAGTTGTCGAGTTTCAAATTTGGAAAAGTCGCAAAAGTTGCGTGGTTAAGCACATAAAGTACTATTTATCCTGGAAACTCTTCAAGATGCAATTAGGATGTGTCATGTAACCTTAAAGATCTCGTTGAGCTGATTAATTTGAATCTTTGTTTAAGAAGTTTGGAGTTGATTTGGTGAAGTTATCGAGTCTCAAAGTTGGAAAAGTCTCAAAAGTTGCGTGGTTAAGCACATAAAGTACTATTTATCCTGGAAACTCTTCAAGATGCAATTAGGATGTGTCATGTAACCTTAAAGATCTCGTCGAGCTGATTAATTTGAATCTTTGTTTAAGAAGTTTGGAGTTGATTTGGTGAAGTTATCGAGTCTCAAAGTTGGAAAAATCTCAAAAGTTGCGTGTTTGAGCCCATAAAGTACTATTTATCGTGGAAACTCTTCAAGATGCAATTAGGATGTGTCATGTAACCTTTAAGATCTCGTCGAGCTGATTAATTTGAATCTTTGTTGAAGAAGTTTGGAGTTGATTTGGTGAAGTTATCGGGTCTCAAAGTTGGAAAAGTCTTAAAACTTGCGTGTTTGAGCACATAAAGTACTATTTATCCTGGAAACTCTTCAAGATGCAATTAGTATGTGTCATGTCACTTTAAAGATCTCGTCGAGCTGATTAATTTGAATCTTTGTTGAAGAAGTTTGGAGTTGATTTGGTGAAGTTATCGAGTCTCAAAGATGGAAAAGTCTTAAAAGTTGCGTGTTTGAGCACATAAAGTACTATTTATCCTGGAAACTCTTCAAGATGCAATTAGGATGTGTCATGTCACCTTAAAGATCTCGTCGAGCTGATTAATTTGAATCTTTGTTGAAGAAGTTTGGAGTTGATTTGGTGAAGTTATCGAGTCTCAAAGATGGAAAAGTCTTAAAAGTTGCGTGTTTGAGCACATAAAGTAAAATTTATCCTGGAAACTCTTCAAGATGCAATTAGGATGTGTCATGTAACCTTAAAGATCTCGTCGAGCTGATTAATTTGAATCTTTGTTTAAGAAGTTTGGAGTTGATTTGATGAAGTTATCGAGTCTCAAATTTGGAAAAGTCGCAAAAGTTGCGTGGTTAAGCACATAAAGTACTATTTATCCTGGAAACTCTTCAAGATGCAATTAGGATGTGTCATGTAACCTTAAAGATCTCGTTGAGCTGATTAATTTGAATCTTTGTTTAAGAAGTTTGGAGTTGATTTGGTGAAGTTATCGAGTCTCAAAGTTGGAAAAGTCTCAAAAGTTGCGTGGTTAAGCACATAAAGTACTATTTATCCTGGAAACTCTTCAAGATGCAATTAGGATGTGTCATGTAACCTTAAAGATCTCGTCGAGCTGATTAATTTGAATCTTTGTTTAAGAAGTTTGGAGTTGATTTGGTGAAGTTATCGAGTCTCAAAGTTGGAAAAATCTCAAAAGTTGCGTGTTTGAGCCCATAAAGTACTATTTATCGTGGAAACTCTTCAAGATGCAATTAGGATGTGTCATGTAACCTTTAAGATCTCGTCGAGCTGATTAATTTGAATCTGCGATTAAGAAGTTTGGAGTTGATTTGGTGAAGTTATCGAGTCTCAAAGTTGGAAAAGTCTTAAAAGTTGCGTGTGTGAGCACATAAAGTACTATTTATCGTGGAAACTCTTCAAGATGCAATTAGGATGTGTCATGTAACCTTAAAGATCACGTCGAGCTGATTAATTTGAATCTTTGTTTAAGAAGTTTGGAGTTGATTTGGTGAAGTTATCGAGTCTCAAAGTTGGAAAAGTCTCAAAAGTGGCGTGTTTGAGCACATAAAGTACTATTTATCGTGGAAACTCTTCAAGATGCAATTAGGATGTGTCATGTAACCTTAAATATCTCGTCGAGCTGATTAATTTGAATCTTTGTTGAAGAAGTTTGGAGTTGATTTGGTGAAGTTATCGAGTCTCAAAGTTGGAAAAGTCTCAAAAGTTACGTGGTTAAGCACATAAAGTACTATTTATCGTGGAAACTCTACAAGATGCAATTAGGATGTGTCATGTAACCTTAAAGATCTCGTCGAGCTGATTAATTTGAATCTTTGTTTAAGAAGTTTGGAGTTGATTTGGTGAAGTTATCGAGTCTCAAAGTTGGAAAAGTCGCAAAAGTTGCATGGTTAAGCACATAAAGTACTATTTATCCTGGAAACTCTTCAAGATGCAATTAGGATGCGTCGTGTCACCTTAAAGATCTCGTCGAGCTGATTAATTTGAATCTGCGATTAATAAGTTTGGAGTTGATTTGGTGAAGTTATCGAGTCTCAAAGTTGGAAAAGTCTCAAAAGTTGCGTGTTTGAGTCCATAAAGTACTATTTATCGTGGAAACTCTTCAAGATGCAATTAGGATGTGTCATGTAACCTTAAAGATCTCGTCGAGCTGATCAATTTGAATCTTTGTTGAAGAAGTTTGTAGTTGATTTGGTGAAGTTATCGAGTCTCAAAATTAGAAAAGTCTCAAAAGTTGCGTGGTTAAGCACATAAAGTTCTATTTATCGTGGAAACTCTTCAAGATGCAATTAGGATGTGTCATGTAACCTTAAAGATCTCGTCGAGCTGATTAATTTGAATCTTTGTTTAAGAAGTTTGGAGTTGATTTGGTGAAGTTATCGAGTCTCAAAGTTGGAAAAGTCTCAAAAGTTGCGTGTTTGAGCCCATAAAGTACTATTTATCGTGGAAACTCTTCAAGATGCAATTAGGATGCGTCGTGTCACCTTAAAGATCTCGTCGAGCTGATTAATTTGAATCTGCGATTAAGAAGTTTGGAGTTGATTTGGTGAAGTTATCGAGTCTCAAAGTTGGAAAAGTCTCAAAAGTTGCGTGTTTGAGCCCATAAAGTACTATTTATCGTGGAAACTCTTCAAGATGCAATTAGGATGCGTCGTGTCACCTTAAACATCTCGTCGAGCTGATTAATTTGAATCTGCGATTAAGAAGTTTGGAGTTGATTTGGTGAAGTTATCGAGTCTCAAAGTTGGAAAAGTCTCAAAAGTTGCGTGTTTGAGCCCATAAAGTACTATTTATCCTGGAAACTCTTCAAGATGCAATTAGGATGTGTCATGTAACCTTAAAGATCTCGTCGAGCTGATTAATTTGAATCTTTGTTGAAGAAGTTTGGAGTTGATTTGGTGAAGTTATCGAGTCTCAAAGTTGGAAAAGTCTCAAAAGTTGCGTGTTTGAGCACATAAAGTACTATTTATCCTGGAAACTCTTCAAGATGCAATTAGGATGTGTCATGTCACCTTAAAGATCTCGTCGAGCTGATTAATTTGAATCTTTGTTGAAGAAGTTTGGAGTTGATTTGATGAAGTTATCGAGTCTCAAATTTGGAAAAGTCGCAAAAGTTGCGTGGTTAAGCACATAAAGTACTATTTATCCTGGAAACTCTTCAAGATGCAATTAGGATGTGTCATGTAACCTTAAAGATCTCGTTGAGCTGATTAATTTGAATCTTTGTTTAAGAAGTTTGGAGTTGATTTGATGAAGTTATCGAGTCTCAAATTTGGAAAAGTCGCAAAAGTTGCGTGGTTAAGCACATAAAGTACTATTTATCCTGGAAACTCTTCAAGATGCAATTAGGATGTGTCATGTAACCTTAAAGATCTCGTTGAGCTGATTAATTTGAATCTTTGTTTAAGAAGTTTGGAGTTGATTTGGTGAAGTTATCGAGTCTCAAAGTTGGAAAAGTCTCAAAAGTTGCGTGGTTAAGCACATAAAGTCCTATTTATCCTGGAAACTCTTCAAGATGCAATTAGGATGTGTCTTGTAACCTTAAAGATCTCGTCGAGCTAATTAATTTGAATCTTTGTTGAAGAAGTTTGCAGTTGATTTGGTGAAGTTATCGAGTCTCAAAGTTGGAAAAGTCTCAAAAGTTGCGTGGTTAAGCACATAAAGTACTATTTATCCTGGAAACTCTTCAAGATGCAATTAGGATGTGTCTTGTAACCTTAAAGATCTCGTCGAGGTGATTAATTTGAATCTTTGTTTAAGAAGTTTGGAGTTGATTTGGTGAAGTTATCGAGTCTCAAAGTTGGAAAAGTCTTAAAACTTGCGTGTTTGAGCACATAAAGTACTATTTATCCTGGAAACTCTTCAAGATGCAATTAGTATGTGTCATGTCACTTTAAAGATCTCGTCGAGCTGATTAATTTGAATCTTTGTTGAAGAAGTTTGGAGTTGATTTGGTGAAGTTATCGAGTCTCAAAGTTGGAAAAGTCTCAAAAGTGGCGTGTTTGAGCACATAAAGTACTATTTATCCTGGAAACTCTTCAAGATGCAATTAGGATGTGTCATGTAACCTTAAAGATCTCGTCGAGCTGATTAATTTGAATCTTTGTTTAAGAAGTTTGGAGTTGATTTGGTGAAGTTATCGAGTCTCAAAGTTGGAAAAGTCTCAAAAGTTGCGTGTTTGAGCCCATAAAGTACTATTTATCGTGGAAACTCTTCAAGATGCAATTAGGATGCGTCGTGTCACCTTAAAGATCTCGTCGAGCTGATTAATTTGAATCTGCGATTAAGAAGTTTGGAGTTGATTTGGTGAAGTTATCGAGTCTCAAAGTTGGAAAAGTCTCAAAAGTTGCGTGTTTGAGCCCATAAAGTACTATTTATCGTGGAAACTCTTCAAGATGCAATTAGGATGTGTCATGTAACCTTAAAGATCTCGTCGAGCTGATTAATTTGAATCTTTGTTGAAGAAGTTTGGAGTTGATTTGGTGAAGTTATCGAGTCTCAAAGTTGGAAAAGTCTTAAAAGTTGCGTGTTTGAGCACATAAAGTACTATTTATCGTGGAAACTCTTCAAGATGCAATTAGGATGTGTCATGTAACCTTAAAGATCTCGTCGAGCTGATTAATTTGAATCTTTGTTTAAGAAGTTTGGAGTTGATTTGGTGAAGTTATCGAGTTTCAAATTTGGAAAAGTCTCAAAAGTTGCGTGTTTGAGCCCATAAAGTACTATTTATCCTGGAAACTCTTCAAGATGCAATTAGGATGTGTCATGTAACCTTAAAGATCTCGTCGAGCTGATTAATTTGAATCTTTGTTTAAGAAGTTTGGAGTTGATTTGGTGAAGTTATCGAGTCTCAAAGTTGGAAAAGTCTCAAAAGTTGCGTGTTTGAGCCCATAAAGTACTATTTATCGTGGAAACTCTTCAAGATGCAATTAGGATGTGTCATGTAACCTTAAAGATCTCGTCGAGCTGATTAATTTGAATCTTTGTTGAAGAAGTTTGGAGTTGATTTGGTGAAGTTATCGAGTCTCAAAGTTGGAAAAGTCTCAAAAGTTGCGTGTTTGAGCACATAAAGTACTATTTATCCTGGAAACTCTTCAAGATGCAATTAGGATGTGTCATGTAACCTTAAAGATCTCGTCGAGCTGATTAATTTGAATCTTTGTTTAAGAAGTTTGGAGTTGATTTGGTGAAGTTATCGAGTCTCAAAGTTGGAAAAGTCTCAAAAGTTGCGTGTTTGAGCCCATAAAGTACTATTTATCCTGGAAACTCTTCAAGATGCAATTAGGATGTGTCATGTAACCTTAAAGATCTCGTCGAGCTGATTAATTTGAATCTTTGTTTAAGAAGTTTGGAGTTGATTTGGTGAAGTTATCGAGTCTCAAAGTTGGAAAAGTCACAAAAGTTGCGTGTTTGAGCCCATAAAGTACTATTTATCCTGGAAACTCTTCAAGATGCAATTAGGATGTGTCATGTAACCTTAAAGATCTCGTCGAGCTGATTAATTTGAATCTTTGTTTAAGAAGTTTGGAGTTGATTTGGTGAAGTTATCGAGTCTCAAAGTTGGAAAAGTCTCAAAAGTTGCGTGTTTGAGCCCATAAAGTACTATTTATCGTGGAAACTCTTCAAGATGCAATTAGGATGTGTCATGTAACCTTAAAAATCACGTCGAGCTGATTAATTTGAATCTTTGTTTAAGAAGTTTGGAGTTGATTTGGTGAAGTTGTCGAGTTTCAAATTTGGAAAAGTCGCAAAAGTTGCATGGTTAAGCACATAAAGTACTATTTATCCTGGAAACTCTTCAAGATGCAATTAGGATGCGTCGTGTCACCTTAAAGATCTCGTCGAGCTGATTAATTTGAATCTGCGATTAAGAAGTTTGCAGTTGATTTGGTGAAGTTATCGAGTCTCAAAGTTGGAAAAGTCTCAAAAGTTGCGTGTTTGAGCCCATAAAGTACTATTTATCGTGGAAACTCTTCAAGATGCAATTAGGATGTGTCATGTAACCTTAAAGATCTCGTCGAGCTGATTAATTTGAATCTTTGTTGAAGAAGTTTGGAGTTGATTTGGTGAAGTTATCGAGTCTCAAAGTTGGAAAAGTCTCAAAAGTTGCGTGGTTAAGCACATAAAGTCCTATTTATCCTGGAAACTCTTCAAGATGCAATTAGGATGTGTCATGTCACTTTAAAGATCTCGTCGAGCTGATTAATTTGAATCTTTGTTTAAGAAGTTTGGAGTTGATTTGGTGAAGTTATCGAGTCTCAAAGTTGGAAAAGTCTCAAAAGTTGCGTATTTGAGCACATACAGTACTATTTATCGTGGAAACTCTACAAGATGCAATTAGGATGTGTCATGTAACCTTTAAGATCTCGTCGAGCTGATTAATTTGAATCTTTGTTGAAGAAGTTTGGAGTTGATTTGGTGAAGTTATCGAGTCTCAAAGTTGGAAAAGTCTCAAAAGTTGCGTGGTTAAGCACATAAAGTCCTATTTATCCTGGAAACTCTTCAAGATGCAATTAGGATGTGTCTTGTAACCTTAAAGATCTCGTCGAGGTGATTAATTTGAATCTTTGTTTAAGAAGTTTGGAGTTGATTTGGTGAAGTTATCGAGTTTCAAATTTGGAAAAGTCGCAAAAGTTGCATGGTTAAGCACATAAAGTACTATTTATCCTCGAAACTCTTCAAGATGCACTTAGGATGTGTCGTGTCACCTTAAAGATCTCGTCGAGCTGATTAATTTGAATCTTTGTTGAAGAAGTTTGGAGTTGATTTGGTGAAGTTATCGAGTCTCAAAGATGGAAAAGTCTTAAAAGTTGCGTATTTGAGCACATAAAGTACTATTTATCCTGGAAACTCTTCAAGATGCAATTAGGATGTGTCATGTCACCTTAAGGATCTCGTCGAGCTGATTAATTTGAATCTTTGTTTAAGAAGTTTGGAGTTGATTTGGTGAAGTTGTCGAGTTTCAAATTTGGAAAAGTCGCAAAAGTTGCGTGGTTAAGCACATAAAGTACTATTTATCCTGGAAACTCTTCAAGATGCAATTAGGATGTGTCATGTAACCTTAAAGATCTCGTTGAGCTGATTAATTTGAATCTTTGTTTAAGAAGTTTGGAGTTGATTTGGTGAAGTTATCGAGTCTCAAAGTTGGAAAAGTCTCAAAAGTTGCGTGTTTGAGCCCATAAAGTACTATTTATCGTGGAAACTCTTCAAGATGCAATTAGGATGTGTCATGTAACCTTAAAGATCTCGTCGAGCTGATTAATTTGAATCTTTGTTGAAGAAGTTTGGAGTTGATTTGGTGAAGTTATCGAGTCTCAAAGTTGGAAAAGTCTTAAAAGTTGCGTGTTTGAGCACATAAAGTACTATTTATCGTGGAAACTCTTCAAGATGCAATTAGGATGTGTCATGTAACCTTAAAGATCACGTCGAGCTGATTAATTTGAATCTTTGTTTAAGAAGTTTGGAGTTGATTTGGTGAAGTTGTCGAGTTTCAAATTTGGAAAAGTCGCAAAAGTTGCATGGTTAAGCACATAAAGTACTATTTATCCTGGAAACTCTTCAAGATGCAATTAGGATGCGTCGTGTCACCTTAAAGATCTCGTCGAGCTGATTAATTTGAATCTGCGATTAAGAAGTTTGCAGTTGATTTGGTGAAGTTATCGAGTCTCAAAGTTGGAAAAGTCTCAAAATTTGCGTGTTTGAGCCCATGAAGTACTATTTATCGTGGAAACTCTTCAAGATGCAATTAGGATGTGTCATGTAACCTTAAAGATCTCGTCGAGCTGATTAATTTGAATCTTTGTTTAAGAAGTTTGGAGTTGATTTGGTGAAGTTATCGAGTCTCAAAGTTGGAAAAGTCTCAAAAGTTGCGTGGTTAAGCACATAAAGTCCTATTTATCCTGGAAACTCTTCAAGATGCAATTAGGATGTGTCTTGTAACCTTAAAGATCTCGTCGAGCTAATTAATTTGAATCTTTGTTGAAGAAGTTTGCAGTTGATTTGGTGAAGTTATCGAGTCTCAAAGTTGGAAAAGTCTCAAAAGTTGCGTGGTTAAGCACATAAAGTACTATTTATCCTGGAAACTCTTCAAGATGCAATTAGGATGTGTCTTGTAACCTTAAAGATCTCGTCGAGGTGATTAATTTGAATCTTTGTTTAAGAAGTTTGGAGTTGATTTGGTGAAGTTATCGAGTCTCAAAGTTGGAAAAGTCTTAAAACTTGCGTGTTTGAGCACATAAAGTACTATTTATCCTGGAAACTCTTCAAGATGCAATTAGTATGTGTCATGTCACTTTAAAGATCTCGTCGAGCTGATTAATTTGAATCTTTGTTGAAGAAGTTTGGAGTTGATTTGGTGAAGTTATCGAGTCTCAAAGTTGGAAAAGTCTCAAAAGTGGCGTGTTTGAGCACATAAAGTACTATTTATCCTGGAAACTCTTCAAGATGCAATTAGGATGTGTCATGTAACCTTAAAGATCTCGTCGAGCTGATTAATTTGAATCTTTGTTTAAGAAGTTTGGAGTTGATTTGGTGAAGTTATCGAGTCTCAAAGTTGGAAAAGTCTCAAAAGTTGCGTGTTTGAGCCCATAAAGTACTATTTATCGTGGAAACTCTTCAAGATGCAATTAGGATGCGTCGTGTCACCTTAAAGATCTCGTCGAGCTGATTAATTTGAATCTGCGATTAAGAAGTTTGGAGTTGATTTGGTGAAGTTATCGAGTCTCAAAGTTGGAAAAGTCTCAAAAGTTGCGTGTTTGAGCCCATAAAGTACTATTTATCGTGGAAACTCTTCAAGATGCAATTAGGATGTGTCATGTAACCTTAAAGATCTCGTCGAGCTGATTAATTTGAATCTTTGTTGAAGAAGTTTGGAGTTGATTTGGTGAAGTTATCGAGTCTCAAAGTTGGAAAAGTCTTAAAAGTTGCGTGTTTGAGCACATAAAGTACTATTTATCGTGGAAACTCTTCAAGATGCAATTAGGATGTGTCATGTAACCTTAAAGATCTCGTCGAGCTGATTAATTTGAATCTTTGTTTAAGAAGTTTGGAGTTGATTTGGTGAAGTTATCGAGTTTCAAATTTGGAAAAGTCTCAAAAGTTGCGTGTTTGAGCCCATAAAGTACTATTTATCCTGGAAACTCTTCAAGATGCAATTAGGATGTGTCATGTAACCTTAAAGATCTCGTCGAGCTGATTAATTTGAATCTTTGTTTAAGAAGTTTGGAGTTGATTTGGTGAAGTTATCGAGTCTCAAAGTTGGAAAAGTCTCAAAAGTTGCGTGTTTGAGCCCATAAAGTACTATTTATCGTGGAAACTCTTCAAGATGCAATTAGGATGTGTCATGTAACCTTAAAGATCTCGTCGAGCTGATTAATTTGAATCTTTGTTGAAGAAGTTTGGAGTTGATTTGGTGAAGTTATCGAGTCTCAAAGTTGGAAAAGTCTCAAAAGTTGCGTGTTTGAGCACATAAAGTACTATTTATCCTGGAAACTCTTCAAGATGCAATTAGGATGTGTCATGTAACCTTAAAGATCTCGTCGAGCTGATTAATTTGAATCTTTGTTTAAGAAGTTTGGAGTTGATTTGGTGAAGTTATCGAGTCTCAAAGTTGGAAAAGTCTCAAAAGTTGCGTGTTTGAGCCCATAAAGTACTATTTATCCTGGAAACTCTTCAAGATGCAATTAGGATGTGTCATGTAACCTTAAAGATCTCGTCGAGCTGATTAATTTGAATCTTTGTTTAAGAAGTTTGGAGTTGATTTGGTGAAGTTATCGAGTCTCAAAGTTGGAAAAGTCACAAAAGTTGCGTGTTTGAGCCCATAAAGTACTATTTATCCTGGAAACTCTTCAAGATGCAATTAGGATGTGTCATGTAACCTTAAAGATCTCGTCGAGCTGATTAATTTGAATCTTTGTTTAAGAAGTTTGGAGTTGATTTGGTGAAGTTATCGAGTCTCAAAGTTGGAAAAGTCTCAAAAGTTGCGTGTTTGAGCCCATAAAGTACTATTTATCGTGGAAACTCTTCAAGATGCAATTAGGATGTGTCATGTAACCTTAAAGATCTCGTCGAGCTGATTAATTTGAATCTTTGTTGAAGAAGTTTGGAGTTGATTTGGTGAAGTTATCGAGTCTCAAAGTTGGAAAAGTCTTAAAAGTTGCGTGTTTGAGCACATAAAGTACTATTTATCGTGGAAACTCTTCAAGATGCAATTAGGATGTGTCATGTAACCTTAAAAATCACGTCGAGCTGATTAATTTGAATCTTTGTTTAAGAAGTTTGGAGTTGATTTGGTGAAGTTGTCGAGTTTCAAATTTGGAAAAGTCGCAAAAGTTGCATGGTTAAGCACATAAAGTACTATTTATCCTGGAAACTCTTCAAGATGCAATTAGGATGCGTCGTGTCACCTTAAAGATCTCGTCGAGCTGATTAATTTGAATCTGCGATTAAGAAGTTTGCAGTTGATTTGGTGAAGTTATCGAGTCTCAAAGTTGGAAAAGTCTCAAAAGTTGCGTGTTTGAGCCCATAAAGTACTATTTATCGTGGAAACTCTTCAAGATGCAATTAGGATGTGTCATGTAACCTTAAAGATCTCGTCGAGCTGATTAATTTGAATCTTTGTTGAAGAAGTTTGGAGTTGATTTGGTGAAGTTATCGAGTCTCAAAGTTGGAAAAGTCTCAAAAGTTGCGTGGTTAAGCACATAAAGTCCTATTTATCCTGGAAACTCTTCAAGATGCAATTAGGATGTGTCATGTCACTTTAAAGATCTCGTCGAGCTGATTAATTTGAATCTTTGTTTAAGAAGTTTGGAGTTGATTTGGTGAAGTTATCGAGTCTCAAAGTTGGAAAAGTCTCAAAAGTTGCGTATTTGAGCACATACAGTACTATTTATCGTGGAAACTCTACAAGATGCAATTAGGATGTGTCATGTAACCTTTAAGATCTCGTCGAGCTGATTAATTTGAATCTTTGTTGAAGAAGTTTGGAGTTGATTTGGTGAAGTTATCGAGTCTCAAAGTTGGAAAAGTCTTAAAAGTTGCGTGTTTGAGCCCATAAAGTACTATTTATCGTGGAAACTCTTCAAGATGCAATTAGGATGTGTCATGTAACCTTAAAGATCTCGTCGAGCTGATTAATTTGAATCTTTGTTGAAGAAGTTTGGAGTTGATTTGGTGAAGTTATCGAGTCTCAAAGTTGGAAAAGTCTTAAAAGTTGCGTGTTTGAGCACATAAAGTACTATTTATCGTGGAAACTCTTCAAGATGCAATTAGGATGTGTCATGTAACCTTAAAAATCACGTCGAGCTGATTAATTTGAATCTTTGTTTAAGAAGTTTGGAGTTGATTTGGTGAAGTTGTCGAGTTTCAAATTTGGAAAAGTCGCAAAAGTTGCATGGTTAAGCACATAAAGTACTATTTATCCTGGAAACTCTTCAAGATGCAATTAGGATGCGTCGTGTCACCTTAAAGATCTCGTCGAGCTGATTAATTTGAATCTGCGATTAAGAAGTTTGCAGTTGATTTGGTGAAGTTATCGAGTCTCAAAGTTGGAAAAGTCTCAAAAGTTGCGTGTTTGAGCCCATAAAGTACTATTTATCGTGGAAACTCTTCAAGATGCAATTAGGATGTGTCATGTAACCTTAAAGATCTCGTCGAGCTGATTAATTTGAATCTTTGTTGAAGAAGTTTGGAGTTGATTTGGTGAAGTTATCGAGTCTCAAAGTTGGAAAAGTCTCAAAAGTTGCGTGGTTAAGCACATAAAGTCCTATTTATCCTGGAAACTCTTCAAGATGCAATTAGGATGTGTCATGTCACTTTAAAGATCTCGTCGAGCTGATTAATTTGAATCTTTGTTTAAGAAGTTTGGAGTTGATTTGGTGAAGTTATCGAGTCTCAAAGTTGGAAAAGTCTCAAAAGTTGCGTATTTGAGCACATACAGTACTATTTATCGTGGAAACTCTACAAGATGCAATTAGGATGTGTCATGTAACCTTTAAGATCTCGTCGAGCTGATTAATTTGAATCTTTGTTGAAGAAGTTTGGAGTTGATTTGGTGAAGTTATCGAGTCTCAAAGTTGGAAAAGTCTCAAAAGTTGCGTGGTTAAGCACATAAAGTCCTATTTATCCTGGAAACTCTTCAAGATGCAATTAGGATGTGTCATGTCACTTTAAAGATCTCGTCGAGCTGATTAATTTGAATCTTTGTTTAAGAAGTTTGGAGTTGATTTGGTGAAGTTATCGAGTCTCAAAGTTGGAAAAGTCTCAAAAGTTGCGTGTTTGAGCCCATAAAGTACTATTTATCGTGGAAACTCTTCAAGATGCAATTAGGATGTGTCATGTAACCTTAAAGATCTCGTCGAGCTGATTAATTTGAATCTTTGTTGAAGAAGTTTGGAGTTGATTTGGTGAAGTTATCGAGTCTCAAAGTTGGAAAAGTCTTAAAAGTTGCGTGTTTGAGCACATAAAGTACTATTTATCGTGGAAACTCTTCAAGATGCAATTAGGATGTGTCATGTAACCTTAAAGATCACGTCGAGCTGATTAATTTGAATCTTTGTTTAAGAAGTTTGGAGTTGATTTGGTGAAGTTGTCGAGTTTCAAATTTGGAAAAGTCGCAAAAGTTGCATGGTTAAGCACATAAAGTACTATTTATCCTGGAAACTCTTCAAGATGCAATTAGGATGCGTCGTGTCACCTTAAAGATCTCGTCGAGCTGATTAATTTGAATCTGCGATTAAGAAGTTTGCAGTTGATTTGGTGAAGTTATCGAGTCTCAAAGTTGGAAAAGTCTCAAAATTTGCGTGTTTGAGCCCATGAAGTACTATTTATCGTGGAAACTCTTCAAGATGCAATTAGGATGTGTCATGTAACCTTAAAGATCTCGTCGAGCTGATTAATTTGAATCTTTGTTTAAGAAGTTTGGAGTTGATTTGGTGAAGTTATCGAGTCTCAAAGTTGGAAAAGTCTCAAAAGTTGCGTGGTTAAGCACATAAAGTCCTATTTATCCTGGAAACTCTTCAAGATGCAATTAGGATGTGTCTTGTAACCTTAAAGATCTCGTCGAGCTAATTAATTTGAATCTTTGTTGAAGAAGTTTGCAGTTGATTTGGTGAAGTTATCGAGTCTCAAAGTTGGAAAAGTCTCAAAAGTTGCGTGGTTAAGCACATAAAGTACTATTTATCCTCGAAACTCTTCAAGATGCAATTAGGATGTGTCATGTCACTTTAAAGATCTCGTCGAGCTGATTAATTTGAATCTTTGTTGAAGAAGTTTGGAGTTGATTTGGTGAAGTTATCGAGTCTCAAAGTTGGAAAAGTCTTAAAAGTTGCGTGTTTGAGCACATAAAGTACTATTTATCGTGGAAACTCTTCAAGATGCAATTAGGATGTGTCATGTAACCTTAAAGATCACGTCGAGCTGATTAATTTGAATCTTTGTTTAAGAAGTTTGGAGTTGATTTGGTGAAGTTGTCGAGTTTCAAATTTGGAAAAGTCGCAAAAGTTGCATGGTTAAGCACATAAAGTACTATTTATCCTGGAAACTCTTCAAGATGCAATTAGGATGCGTCGTGTCACCTTAAAGATCTCGTCGAGCTGATTAATTTGAATCTGCGATTAAGAAGTTTGCAGTTGATTTGGTGAAGTTATCGAGTCTCAAAGTTGGAAAAGTCTCAAAATTTGCGTGTTTGAGCCCATAAAGTACTATTTATCGTGGAAACTCTTCAAGATGCAATTAGGATGTGTCATGTAACCTTAAAGATCTCGTCGAGCTGATTAATTTGAATCTTTGTTGAAGAAGTTTGGAGTTGATTTGGTGAAGTTATCGAGTCTCAAAGTTGGAAAAGTCTCAAAAGTTGCGTGGTTAAGCACATAAAGTCCTATTTATCCTGGAAACTCTTCAAGATGCAATTAGGATGTGTCATGTCACTTTAAAGATCTCGTCGAGCTGATTAATTTGAATCTTTGTTTAAGAAGTTTGGAGTTGATTTGGTGAAGTTATCGAGTCTCAAAGTTGGAAAAGTCTCAAAAGTTGCGTATTTGAGCACATACAGTACTATTTATCGTGGAAACTCTACAAGATGCAATTAGGATGTGTCATGTAACCTTTAAGATCTCGTCGAGCTGATTAATTTGAATCTTTGTTGAAGAAGTTTGGAGTTGATTTGGTGAAGTTATCGAGTCTCAAAGTTGGAAAAGTCTCAAAAGTTGCGTGTTTGAGCCCATAAAGTACTATTTATCGTGGAAACTCTTCAAGATGCAATTAGGATGTGTCATGTAACCTTAAAGATCTCGTCGAGCTGATTAATTTGAATCTTTGTTGAAGAAGTTTGGAGTTGATTTGGTGAAGTTATCGAGTCTCAAAGTTGGAAAAGTCTCAAAAGTTGCGTGGTTAAGCACATAAAGTCCTATTTATCCTGGAAACTCTTCAAGATGCAATTAGGATGTGTCTTGTAACCTTAAAGATCTCGTCGAGGTGATTAATTTGAATCTTTGTTTAAGAAGTTTGGAGTTGATTTGGTGAAGTTATCGAGTCTCAAAGTTGGAAAAGTCTTAAAACTTGCGTGTTTGAGCACATAAAGTACTATTTATCCTGGAAACTCTTCAAGATGCAATTAGTATGTGTCATGTCACTTTAAAGATCTCGTCGAGCTGATTAATTTGAATCTTTGTTGAAGAAGTTTGGAGTTGATTTGGTGAAGTTATCGAGTCTCAAAGTTGGAAAAGTCTCAAAAGTGGCGTGTTTGAGCACATAAAGTACTATTTATCCTGGAAACTCTTCAAGATGCAATTAGGATGTGTCATGTAACCTTAAAGATCTCGTCGAGCTGATTAATTTGAATCTTTGTTTAAGAAGTTTGGAGTTGATTTGGTGAAGTTATCGAGTCTCAAAGTTGGAAAAGTCTCAAAAGTTGCGTGTTTGAGCCCATAAAGTACTATTTATCGTGGAAACTCTTCAAGATGCAATTAGGATGCGTCGTGTCACCTTAAAGATCTCGTCGAGCTGATTAATTTGAATCTGCGATTAAGAAGTTTGGAGTTGATTTGGTGAAGTTATCGAGTCTCAAAGTTGGAAAAGTCTCAAAAGTTGCGTGTTTGAGCCCATAAAGTACTATTTATCGTGGAAACTCTTCAAGATGCAATTAGGATGTGTCATGTAACCTTAAAGATCTCGTCGAGCTGATTAATTTGAATCTTTGTTGAAGAAGTTTGGAGTTGATTTGGTGAAGTTATCGAGTCTCAAAGTTGGAAAAGTCTTAAAAGTTGCGTGTTTGAGCACATAAAGTACTATTTATCGTGGAAACTCTTCAAGATGCAATTAGGATGTGTCATGTAACCTTAAAGATCTCGTCGAGCTGATTAATTTGAATCTTTGTTTAAGAAGTTTGGAGTTGATTTGGTGAAGTTATCGAGTTTCAAATTTGGAAAAGTCTCAAAAGTTGCGTGTTTGAGCCCATAAAGTACTATTTATCCTGGAAACTCTTCAAGATGCAATTAGGATGTGTCATGTAACCTTAAAGATCTCGTCGAGCTGATTAATTTGAATCTTTGTTTAAGAAGTTTGGAGTTGATTTGGTGAAGTTATCGAGTCTCAAAGTTGGAAAAGTCTCAAAAGTTGCGTGTTTGAGCCCATAAAGTACTATTTATCGTGGAAACTCTTCAAGATGCAATTAGGATGTGTCATGTAACCTTAAAGATCTCGTCGAGCTGATTAATTTGAATCTTTGTTGAAGAAGTTTGGAGTTGATTTGGTGAAGTTATCGAGTCTCAAAGTTGGAAAAGTCTCAAAAGTTGCGTGTTTGAGCACATAAAGTACTATTTATCCTGGAAACTCTTCAAGATGCAATTAGGATGTGTCATGTAACCTTAAAGATCTCGTCGAGCTGATTAATTTGAATCTTTGTTTAAGAAGTTTGGAGTTGATTTGGTGAAGTTATCGAGTCTCAAAGTTGGAAAAGTCTCAAAAGTTGCGTGTTTGAGCCCATAAAGTACTATTTATCCTGGAAACTCTTCAAGATGCAATTAGGATGTGTCATGTAACCTTAAAGATCTCGTCGAGCTGATTAATTTGAATCTTTGTTTAAGAAGTTTGGAGTTGATTTGGTGAAGTTATCGAGTCTCAAAGTTGGAAAAGTCACAAAAGTTGCGTGTTTGAGCCCATAAAGTACTATTTATCCTGGAAACTCTTCAAGATGCAATTAGGATGTGTCATGTAACCTTAAAGATCTCGTCGAGCTGATTAATTTGAATCTTTGTTTAAGAAGTTTGGAGTTGATTTGGTGAAGTTATCGAGTCTCAAAGTTGGAAAAGTCTCAAAAGTTGCGTGTTTGAGCCCATAAAGTACTATTTATCGTGGAAACTCTTCAAGATGCAATTAGGATGTGTCATGTAACCTTAAAGATCTCGTCGAGCTGATTAATTTGAATCCTTGTTGAAGAAGTTTGGAGTTGATTTGGTGAAGTTATCGAGTCTCAAAGTTGGAAAAGTCTTAAAAGTTGCGTGTTTGAGCACATAAAGTACTATTTATCGTGGAAACTCTTCAAGATGCAATTAGGATGTGTCATGTAACCTTAAAAATCATGTCGAGCTGATTAATTTGAATCTTTGTTTAAGAAGTTTGGAGTTGATTTGGTGAAGTTGTCGAGTTTCAAATTTGGAAAAGTCGCAAAAGTTGCATGGTTAAGCACATAAAGTACTATTTATCCTGGAAACTCTTCAAGATGCAATTAGGATGCGTCGTGTCACCTTAAAGATCTCGTCGAGCTGATTAATTTGAATCTGCGATTAAGAAGTTTGCAGTTGATTTGGTGAAGTTATCGAGTCTCAAAGTTGGAAAAGTCTCAAAAGTTGCGTGTTTGAGCCCATAAAGTACTATTTATCGTGGAAACTCTTCAAGATGCAATTAGGATGTGTCATGTAACCTTAAAGATCTCGTCGAGCTGATTAATTTGAATCTTTGTTGAAGAAGTTTGGAGTTGATTTGGTGAAGTTATCGAGTCTCAAAGTTGGAAAAGTCTCAAAAGTTGCGTGGTTAAGCACATAAAGTCCTATTTATCCTGGAAACTCTTCAAGATGCAATTAGGATGTGTCATGTCACTTTAAAGATCTCGTCGAGCTGATTAATTTGAATCTTTGTTTAAGAAGTTTGGAGTTGATTTGGTGAAGTTATCGAGTCTCAAAGTTGGAAAAGTCTCAAAAGTTGCGTATTTGAGCACATACAGTACTATTTATCGTGGAAACTCTACAAGATGCAATTAGGATGTGTCATGTAACCTTTAAGATCTCGTCGAGCTGATTAATTTGAATCTTTGTTGAAGAAGTTTGGAGTTGATTTGGTGAAGTTATCGAGTCTCAAAGTTGGAAAAGTCTCAAAAGTTGCGTGGTTAAGCACATAAAGTCCTATTTATCCTGGAAACTCTTCAAGATGCAATTAGGATGTGTCTTGTAACCTTAAAGATCTCGTCGAGGTGATTAATTTGAATCTTTGTTTAAGAAGTTTGGAGTTGATTTGGTGAAGTTATCGAGTTTCAAATTTGGAAAAGTCGCAAAAGTTGCATGGTTAAGCACATAAAGTACTATTTATCCTCGAAACTCTTCAAGATGCACTTAGGATGTGTCGTGTCACCTTAAAGATCTCGTCGAGCTGATTAATTTGAATCTTTGTTGAAGAAGTTTGGAGTTGATTTGGTGAAGTTATCGAGTCTCAAAGATGGAAAAGTCTTAAAAGTTGCGTGTTTGAGCACATAAAGTACTATTTATCCTGGAAACTCTTCAAGATGCAATTAGGATGTGTCATGTCACCTTAAGGATCTCGTCGAGCTAATTAATTTGAATCTTTGTTTAAGAAGTTTGGAGTTGATTTGGTGAAGTTGTCGAGTTTCAAATTTGGAAAAGTCGCAAAAGTTGCGTGGTTAAGCACATAAAGTACTATTTATCCTGGAAACTCTTCAAGATGCAATTAGGATGTGTCATGTAACCTTAAAGATCTCGTTGAGCTGATTAATTTGAATCTTTGTTTAAGAAGTTTGGAGTTGATTTGGTGAAGTTATCGAGTCTCAAAGTTGGAAAAGTCTCAAAAGTTGCGTGTTTGAGCCCATAAAGTACTATTTATCGTGGAAACTCTTCAAGATGCAATTAGGATGTGTCATGTAACCTTAAAGATCTCGTCGAGCTGATTAATTTGAATCTTTGTTGAAGAAGTTTGGAGTTGATTTGGTGAAGTTATCGAGTCTCAAAGTTGGAAAAGTCTTAAAAGTTGCGTGTTTGAGCACATAAAGTACTATTTATCGTGGAAACTCTTCAAGATGCAATTAGGATGTGTCATGTAACCTTAAAGATCACGTCGAGCTGATTAATTTGAATCTTTGTTTAAGAAGTTTGGAGTTGATTTGGTGAAGTTGTCGAGTTTCAAATTTGGAAAAGTCGCAAAAGTTGCATGGTTAAGCACATAAAGTACTATTTATCCTGGAAACTCTTCAAGATGCAATTAGGATGCGTCGTGTCACCTTAAAGATCTCGTCGAGCTGATTAATTTGAATCTGCGATTAAGAAGTTTGCAGTTGATTTGGTGAAGTTATCGAGTCTCAAAGTTGGAAAAGTCTCAAAATTTGCGTGTTTGAGCCCATGAAGTACTATTTATCGTGGAAACTCTTCAAGATGCAATTAGGATGTGTCATGTAACCTTAAAGATCTCGTCGAGCTGATTAATTTGAATCTTTGTTGAAGAAGTTTGGAGTTGATTTGGTGAAGTTATCGAGTCTCAAAGTTGGAAAAGTCTCAAAAGTTGCGTGGTTAAGCACATAAAGTCCTATTTATCCTGGAAACTCTTCAAGATGCAATTAGGATGTGTCATGTCACTTTAAAGATCTCGTCGAGCTGATTAATTTGAATCTTTGTTTAAGAAGTTTGGAGTTGATTTGGTGAAGTTATCGAGTCTCAAAGTTGGAAAAGTCTCAAAAGTTGCGTATTTGAGCACATACAGTACTATTTATCGTGGAAACTCTACAAGATGCAATTAGGATGTGTCATGTAACCTTTAAGATCTCGTCGAGCTGATTAATTTGAATCTTTGTTGAAGAAGTTTGGAGTTGATTTGGTGAAGTTATCGAGTCTCAAAGTTGGAAAAGTCTCAAAAGTTGCGTGTTTGAGCCCATAAAGTACTATTTATCGTGGAAACTCTTCAAGATGCAATTAGGATGTGTCATGTAACCTTAAAGATCTCGTCGAGCTGATTAAATTGAATCTTTGTTGAAGAAGTTTGGAGTTGATTTGGTGAAGTTATCGAGTCTCAAAGTTGGAAAAGTCTCAAAAGTTGCGTGGTTAAGCACATAAAGTCCTATTTATCCTGGAAACTCTTCAAGATGCAATTAGGATGTGTCTTGTAACCTTAAAGATCTTGTCGAGGTGATTAATTTGAATCTTTGTTTAAGAAGTTTGGAGTTGATTTGGTGAAGTTATCGAGTCTCAAAGTTGGAAAAGTCTTAAAACTTGCGTGTTTGAGCACATAAAGTACTATTTATCCTGGAAACTCTTCAAGATGCAATTAGTATGTGTCATGTCACTTTAAAGATCTCGTCGAGCTGCTTAATTTGAATCTTTGTTGAAGAAGTTTGGAGTTGATTTGGTGAAGTTATCGAGTCTCAAAGATGGAAAAGTCTTAAAAGTTGCGTGTTTGAGCACATAAAGTACTATTTATCCTGGAAACTCTTCAAGATGCAATTAGGATGTGTCATGTCACCTTAAGGATCTCGTCGAGCTGATTAATTTGAATCTTTGTTTAAGAAGTTTGGAGTTGATTTGGTGAAGTTGTCGAGTTTCAAATTTGGAAAAGTCGCAAAAGTTGCGTGGTTAAGCACATAAAGTACTATTTATCCTGGAAACTCTTCAAGATGCAATTAGGATGTGTCATGTAACCTTAAAGATCTCGTTGAGCTGATTAATTTGAATCTTTGTTTAAGAAGTTTGGAGTTGATTTGGTGAAGTTATCGAGTCTCAAAGTTGGAAAAGTCTTAAAAGTTGCGTGTTTGAGCACATAAAGTACTATTTATCGTGGAAACTCTTCAAGATGCAATTAGGATGTGTCATGTAACCTTAAAGATCACGTCGAGCTGATTAATTTGAATCTTTGTTTAAGAAGTTTGGAGTTGATTTGGTGAAGTTATCGAGTCTCAAAGTTGGAAAAGTCTCAAAAGTGGCGTGTTTGAGCACATAAAGTACTATTTATCGTGGAAACTCTTCAAGATGCAATTAGGATGTGTCATGTAACCTTAAAGATCTCGTCGAGCTGATTAATTTGAATCTTTGTTGAAGAAGTTTGGAGTTGATTTGGTGAAGTTATCGAGTCTCAAAGTTGGAAAAGTCTCAAAAGTTGCGTGTTTGAGCCCATAAAGTACTATTTATCGTGGAAACTCTTCAAGATGCAATTAGGATGTGTCATGTAACCTTAAAGATCTCGTCGAGCTGATTAATTTGAATCTTTGTTGAAGAAGTTTGGAGTTGATTTGGTGAAGTTATCGAGTCTCAAAGTTGGAAAAGTCTCAAAAGTTGCGTGTTTGAGCCCATAAAGTACTATTTATCCTGGAAACTCTTCAAGATGCAATTAGGATGTGTCATGTAACCTTAAAGATCTCGTCGAGCTGATTAATTTGAATCTTTGTTTAAGAAGTTTGGAGTTGATTTGGTGAAGTTATCGAGTCTCAAAGTTGGAAAAGTCTCAAAAGTTGCGTGTTTGAGCCCATAAAGTACTATTTATCCTGGAAACTCTTCAAGATGCAATTAGGATGTGTCATGTAACCTTAAAGATCTCGTCGAGCTGATTAATTTGAATCTTTGTTTAAGAAGTTTGGAGTTGATTTGGTGAAGTTATCGAGTCTCAAAGTTGGAAAAGTCTCAAAAGTTGCGTGTTTGAGCCCATAAAGTACTATTTATCCTGGAAACTCTTCAAGATGCAATTAGGATGTGTCATGTAACCTTAAAGATCTCGTCGAGCTGATTAATTTGAATCTTTGTTTAAGAAGTTTGGAGTTGATTTGGTGAAGTTATCGAGTCTCAAAGTTGGAAAAGTCTCAAAAGTTGCGTGTTTGAGCCCATAAAGTACTATTTATCGTGGAAACTCTTCAAGATGCAATTAGGATGTGTCATGTAACCTTAAAGATCTCGTCGAGCTGATTAATTTGAATCTTTGTTGAAGAAGTTTGGAGTTGATTTGGTGAAGTTATCGAGTCTCAAAGTTGGAAAAGTCTTAAAAGTTGCGTGTTTGAGCACATAAAGTACTATTTATCGTGGAAACTCTTCAAGATGCAATTAGGATGTGTCATGTAACCTTAAAAATCACGTCGAGCTGATTAATTTGAATCTTTGTTTAAGAAGTTTGGAGTTGATTTGGTGAAGTTGTCGAGTTTCAAATTTGGAAAAGTCGCAAAAGTTGCATGGTTAAGCACATAAAGTACTATTTATCCTGGAAACTCTTCAAGATGCAATTAGGATGCGTCGTGTCACCTTAAAGATCTCGTCGAGCTGATTAATTTGAATCTGCGATTAAGAAGTTTGCAGTTGATTTGGTGAAGTTATCGAGTCTCAAAGTTGGAAAAGTCTCAAAAGTTGCGTGTTTGAGCCCATAAAGTACTATTTATCGTGGAAACTCTTCAAGATGCAATTAGGATGTGTCATGTAACCTTAAAGATCTCGTCGAGCTGATTAATTTGAATCTTTGTTGAAGAAGTTTGGAGTTGATTTGGTGAAGTTATCGAGTCTCAAAGTTGGAAAAGTCTCAAAAGTTGCGTGGTTAAGCACATAAAGTCCTATTTATCCTGGAAACTCTTCAAGATGCAATTAGGATGTGTCATGTCACTTTAAAGATCTCGTCGAGCTGATTAATTTGAATCTTTGTTTAAGAAGTTTGGAGTTGATTTGGTGAAGTTATCGAGTCTCAAAGTTGGAAAAGTCTCAAAAGTTGCGTATTTGAGCACATACAGTACTATTTATCGTGGAAACTCTACAAGATGCAATTAGGATGTGTCATGTAACCTTTAAGATCTCGTCGAGCTGATTAATTTGAATCTTTGTTGAAGAAGTTTGGAGTTGATTTGGTGAAGTTATCGAGTCTCAAAGTTGGAAAAGTCTCAAAAGTTGCGTGGTTAAGCACATAAAGTCCTATTTATCCTGGAAACTCTTCAAGATGCAATTAGGATGTGTCTTGTAACCTTAAAGATCTCGTCGAGGTGATTAATTTGAATCTTTGTTTAAGAAGTTTGGAGTTGATTTGGTGAAGTTATCGAGTTTCAAATTTGGAAAAGTCGCAAAAGTTGCATGGTTAAGCACATAAAGTACTATTTATCCTCGAAACTCTTCAAGATGCACTTAGGATGTGTCGTGTCACCTTAAAGATCTCGTCGAGCTGATTAATTTGAATCTTTGTTGAAGAAGTTTGGAGTTGATTTGGTGAAGTTATCGAGTCTCAAAGATGGAAAAGTCTTAAAAGTTGCGTGTTTGAGCACATAAAGTACTATTTATCCTGGAAACTCTTCAAGATGCAATTAGGATGTGTCATGTCACCTTAAGGATCTCGTCGAGCTGATTAATTTGAATCTTTGTTTAAGAAGTTTGGAGTTGATTTGGTGAAGTTGTCGAGTTTCAAATTTGGAAAAGTCGCAAAAGTTGCGTGGTTAAGCACATAAAGTACTATTTATCCTGGAAACTCTTCAAGATGCAATTAGGATGTGTCATGTAACCTTAAAGATCTCGTTGAGCTGATTAATTTGAATCTTTGTTTAAGAAGTTTGAAGTTGATTTGGTGAAGTTATCGAGTCTCAAAGTTGGAAAAGTCTCAAAAGTTGCGTGTTTGAGCCCATAAAGTACTATTTATCGTGGAAACTCTTCAAGATGCAATTAGGATGTGTCATGTAACCTTAAAGATCTCGTCGAGCTGATTAATTTGAATCTTTGTTGAAGAAGTTTGGAGTTGATTTGGTGAAGTTATCGAGTCTCAAAGTTGGAAAAGTCTCAAAAGTTGCGTGTTTGAGCCCATAAAGTACTATTTATCGTGGAAACTCTTCAAGATGCAATTAGGATGTGTCATGTAACCTTAAAGATCACGTCGAGCTGATTAATTTGAATCTTTGTTTAAGAAGTTTGGAGTTGATTTGGTGAAGTTGTCGAGTTTCAAATTTGGAAAAGTCGCAAAAGTTGCATGGTTAAGCACATAAAGTACTATTTATCCTGGAAACTCTTCAAGATGCAATTAGGATGCGTCGTGTCACCTTAAAGATCTCGTCGAGCTGATTAATTTGAATCTGCGATTAAGAAGTTTGCAGTTGATTTGGTGAAGTTATCGAGTCTCAAAGTTGGAAAAGTCTCAAAATTTGCGTGTTTGAGCCCATGAAGTACTATTTATCGTGGAAACTCTTCAAGATGCAATTAGGATGTGTCATGTAACCTTAAAGATCTCGTCGAGCTGATTAATTTGAATCTTTGTTGAAGAAGTTTGGAGTTGATTTGGTGAAGTTATCGAGTCTCAAAGTTGGAAAAGTCTCAAAAGTTGCGTGGTTAAGCACATAAAGTCCTATTTATCCTGGAAACTCTTCAAGATGCAATTAGGATGTGTCTTGTAACCTTAAAGATCTCGTCGAGCTGATTAATTTGAATCTTTGTTGAAGAAGTTTGGAGTTGATTTGGTGAAGTTATCGAGTCTCAAAGTTGGAAAAGTCTCAAAAGTTGCGTGTTTGAGCCCATAAAGTACTATTTATCGTGGAAACTCTTCAAGATGCAATTAGGATGTGTCATGTAACCTTAAAGATCTCGTCGAGCTGATTAAATTGAATCTTTGTTGAAGAAGTTTGGAGTTGATTTGGTGAAGTTATCGAGTCTCAAAGTTGGAAAAGTCTCAAAAGTTGCGTGGTTAAGCACATAAAGTCCTATTTATCCTGGAAACTCTTCAAGATGCAATTAGGATGTGTCTTGTAACCTTAAAGATCTCGTCGAGGTGATTAATTTGAATCTTTGTTTAAGAAGTTTGGAGTTGATTTGGTGAAGTTATCGAGTCTCAAAGTTGGAAAAGTCTTAAAACTTGCGTGTTTGAGCACATAAAGTACTATTTATCCTGGAAACTCTTCAAGATGCAATTAGTATGTGTCATGTCACTTTAAAGATCTCGTCGAGCTGCTTAATTTGAATCTTTGTTGAAGAAGTTTGGAGTTGATTTGGTGAAGTTATCGAGTCTCAAAGATGGAAAAGTCTTAAAAGTTGCGTGTTTGAGCACATAAAGTACTATTTATCCTGGAAACTCTTCAAGATGCAATTAGGATGTGTCATGTCACCTTAAGGATCTCGTCGAGCTGATTAATTTGAATCTTTGTTTAAGAAGTTTGGAGTTGATTTGGTGAAGTTGTCGAGTTTCAAATTTGGAAAAGTCGCAAAAGTTGCGTGGTTAAGCACATAAAGTACTATTTATCCTGGAAACTCTTCAAGATGCAATTAGGATGTGTCATGTAACCTTAAAGATCTCGTTGAGCTGATTAATTTGAATCTTTGTTTAAGAAGTTTGGAGTTGATTTGGTGAAGTTATCGAGTCTCAAAGTTGGAAAAGTCTTAAAAGTTGCGTGTTTGAGCACATAAAGTACTATTTATCGTGGAAACTCTTCAAGATGCAATTAGGATGTGTCATGTAACCTTAAAGATCACGTCGAGCTGATTAATTTGAATCTTTGTTTAAGAAGTTTGGAGTTGATTTGGTGAAGTTATCGAGTCTCAAAGTTGGAAAAGTCTCAAAAGTGGCGTGTTTGAGCACATAAAGTACTATTTATCGTGGAAACTCTTCAAGATGCAATTAGGATGTGTCATGTAACCTTAAAGATCTCGTCGAGCTGATTAATTTGAATCTTTGTTGAAGAAGTTTGGAGTTGATTTGGTGAAGTTATCGAGTCTCAAAGTTGGAAAAATCTGAAAAGTTGCGTGTTTGAGCACATAAAGTACTATTTATCCTGGAAACTCTTCAAGATGCAATTAGGATGTGTCATGTAACCTTAAATATCTCGTCGAGCTGATTAATTTGAATCTTTGTTGAAGAAGTTTGGAGTTGATTTGGTGAAGTTATCGAGTCTCAAAGTTGGAAAAATCTGAAAAGTTGCGTGGTTAAGCACTTAAAGTACTATTTATCCTGGAAACTCTTCAAGATGCAATTAGGATGTGTCATGTAACCTTAAAGATCTCGTCGAGCTGATTAATTTGAATCTTTGTTTAAGAAGTTTGGAGTTGATTTGGTGAAGTTATCGAGTCTCAAAGTTGGAAAAGTCGCAAAAGTTGCATGGTTAAGCACATAAAGTACTATTTATCCTGGAAACTCTTCAAGATGCAATTAGGATGCGTCGTGTCACCTTAAAGATCTCGTCGAGCTGATTAATTTGAATCTGCGATTAAGAAGTTTGGAGTTGATTTGGTGAAGTTATCGAGTCTCAAAGTTGGAAAAGTCTCAAAAGTTGCGTGTTTGAGCCCATAAAGTACTATTTATCGTGGAAACTCTTCAAGATGCAATTAGGATGTGTCATGTAACCTTAAAGATCTCGTCGAGCTGATTAATTTGAATCTGCGATTAAGAAGTTTGGAGTTGATTTGGTGAAGTTATCGAGTCTCAAAGTTGGAAAAGTCTCAAAAGTTGCGTGTTTGAGCCCATAAAGTACTATTTATCCTGGAAACTCTTCAAGATGCAATTAGGATGTGTCATGTAACCTTAAAGATCTCGTTGAGCTGATTAATTTGAATCTTTGTTTAAGAAGTTTGAAGTTGATTTGGTGAAGTTATCGAGTCTCAAAGTTGGAAAAGTCTCAAAAGTTGCGTGTTTGAGCCCATAAAGTACTATTTATCGTGGAAACTCTTCAAGATGCAATTAGGATGTGTCATGTAACCTTAAAGATCTCGTCGAGCTGATTAATTTGAATCTTTGTTGAAGAAGTTTGGAGTTGATTTGGTGAAGTTATCGAGTCTCAAAGTTGGAAAAGTCTCAAAAGTTGCGTGGTTAAGCACATAAAGTCCTATTTATCCTGGAAACTCTTCAAGATGCAATTAGGATGTGTCATGTCACTTTAAAGATCTCGTCGAGCTGATTAATTTGAATCTTTGTTGAAGAAGTTTGGAGTTGATTTGGTGAAGTTATCGAGTCTCAAAGTTGGAAAAGTCTTAAAAGTTGCGTGTTTGAGCACATAAAGTACTATTTATCGTGGAAACTCTTCAAGATGCAATTAGGATGTGTCATGTAACCTTAAAGATCACGTCGAGCTGATTAATTTGAATCTTTGTTTAAGAAGTTTGGAGTTGATTTGGTGAAGTTGTCGAGTTTCAAATTTGGAAAAGTCGCAAAAGTTGCATGGTTAAGCACATAAAGTACTATTTATCCTGGAAACTCTTCAAGATGCAATTAGGATGCGTCGTGTCACCTTAAAGATCTCGTCGAGCTGATTAATTTGAATCTGCGATTAAGAAGTTTGCAGTTGATTTGGTGAAGTTATCGAGTCTCAAAGTTGGAAAAGTCTCAAAATTTGCGTGTTTGAGCCCATGAAGTACTATTTATCGTGGAAACTCTTCAAGATGCAATTAGGATGTGTCATGTAACCTTAAAGATCTCGTCGAGCTGATTAATTTGAATCTTTGTTGAAGAAGTTTGGAGTTGATTTGGTGAAGTTATCGAGTCTCAAAGTTGGAAAAGTCTCAAAAGTTGCGTGGTTAAGCACATAAAGTCCTATTTATCCTGGAAACTCTTCAAGATGCAATTAGGATGTGTCTTGTAACCTTAAAGATCTCGTCGAGCTGATTAATTTGAATCTTTGTTGAAGAAGTTTGGAGTTGATTTGGTGAAGTTATCGAGTCTCAAAGTTGGAAAAGTCTCAAAAGTTGCGTGTTTGAGCCCATAAAGTACTATTTATCGTGGAAACTCTTCAAGATGCAATTAGGATGTGTCATGTAACCTTAAAGATCTCGTCGAGCTGATTAAATTGAATCTTTGTTGAAGAAGTTTGGAGTTGATTTGGTGAAGTTATCGAGTCTCAAAGTTGGAAAAGTCTCAAAAGTTGCGTGGTTAAGCACATAAAGTCCTATTTATCCTGGAAACTCTTCAAGATGCAATTAGGATGTGTCTTGTAACCTTAAAGATCTCGTCGAGGTGATTAATTTGAATCTTTGTTTAAGAAGTTTGGAGTTGATTTGGTGAAGTTATCGAGTCTCAAAGTTGGAAAAGTCTTAAAACTTGCGTGTTTGAGCACATAAAGTACTATTTATCCTGGAAACTCTTCAAGATGCAATTAGTATGTGTCATGTCACTTTAAAGATCTCGTCGAGCTGCTTAATTTGAATCTTTGTTGAAGAAGTTTGGAGTTGATTTGGTGAAGTTATCGAGTCTCAAAGATGGAAAAGTCTTAAAAGTTGCGTGTTTGAGCACATAAAGTACTATTTATCCTGGAAACTCTTCAAGATGCAATTAGGATGTGTCATGTCACCTTAAGGATCTCGTCGAGCTGATTAATTTGAATCTTTGTTTAAGAAGTTTGGAGTTGATTTGGTGAAGTTGTCGAGTTTCAAATTTGGAAAAGTCGCAAAAGTTGCGTGGTTAAGCACATAAAGTACTATTTATCCTGGAAACTCTTCAAGATGCAATTAGGATGTGTCATGTAACCTTAAAGATCTCGTTGAGCTGATTAATTTGAATCTTTGTTTAAGAAGTTTGGAGTTGATTTGGTGAAGTTATCGAGTCTCAAAGTTGGAAAAGTCTTAAAAGTTGCGTGTTTGAGCACATAAAGTACTATTTATCGTGGAAACTCTTCAAGATGCAATTAGGATGTGTCATGTAACCTTAAAGATCACGTCGAGCTGATTAATTTGAATCTTTGTTTAAGAAGTTTGGAGTTGATTTGGTGAAGTTATCGAGTCTCAAAGTTGGAAAAGTCTCAAAAGTGGCGTGTTTGAGCACATAAAGTACTATTTATCGTGGAAACTCTTCAAGATGCAATTAGGATGTGTCATGTAACCTTAAAGATCTCGTCGAGCTGATTAATTTGAATCTTTGTTGAAGAAGTTTGGAGTTGATTTGGTGAAGTTATCGAGTCTCAAAGTTGGAAAAATCTGAAAAGTTGCGTGTTTGAGCACATAAAGTACTATTTATCCTGGAAACTCTTCAAGATGCAATTAGGATGTGTCATGTAACCTTAAATATCTCGTCGAGCTGATTAATTTGAATCTTTGTTGAAGAAGTTTGGAGTTGATTTGGTGAAGTTATCGAGTCTCAAAGTTGGAAAAATCTGAAAAGTTGCGTGGTTAAGCACTTAAAGTACTATTTATCCTGGAAACTCTTCAAGATGCAATTAGGATGTGTCATGTAACCTTAAAGATCTCGTCGAGCTGATTAATTTGAATCTTTGTTTAAGAAGTTTGGAGTTGATTTGGTGAAGTTATCGAGTCTCAAAGTTGGAAAAGTCGCAAAAGTTGCATGGTTAAGCACATAAAGTACTATTTATCCTGGAAACTCTTCAAGATGCAATTAGGATGCGTCGTGTCACCTTAAAGATCTCGTCGAGCTGATTAATTTGAATCTGCGATTAAGAAGTTTGGAGTTGATTTGGTGAAGTTATCGAGTCTCAAAGTTGGAAAAGTCTCAAAAGTTGCGTGTTTGAGCCCATAAAGTACTATTTATCGTGGAAACTCTTCAAGATGCAATTAGGATGTGTCATGTAACCTTAAAGATCTCGTCGAGCTGATTAATTTGAATCTGCGATTAAGAAGTTTGGAGTTGATTTGGTGAAGTTATCGAGTCTCAAAGTTGGAAAAGTCTCAAAAGTTGCGTGTTTGAGCCCATAAAGTACTATTTATCCTGGAAACTCTTCAAGATGCAATTAGGATGTGTCATGTAACCTTAAAGATCTCGTCGAGCTGATTAATTTGAATCTTTGTTTAAGAAGTTTGGAGTTGATTTGGTGAAGTTATCGAGTCTCAAAGTTGGAAAAGTCTCAAAAGTTACGTGGTTAAGCACATAAAGTACTATTTATCGTGGAAACTCTACAAGATGCAATTAGGATGTGTCATGTAACCTTAAAGATCTCGTCGAGCTGATTAATTTGAATCTTTGTTTAAGAAGTTTGGAGTTGATTTGGTGAAGTTATCGAGTCTCAAAGTTGGAAAAGTCTCAAAAGTTGCGTGTTTGAGCCCATAAAGTACTATTTATCCTGGAAACTCTTCAAGATGCAATTAGGATGTGTCATGTAACCTTAAAGATCTCGTCGAGCTGATTAATTTGAATCTTTGTTTAAGAAGTTTGGAGTTGATTTGGTGAAGTTATCGAGTCTCAAAGTTGGAAAAGTCTCAAAAGTTGCGTGTTTGAGCCCATAAAGTACTATTTATCGTGGAAACTCTTCAAGATGCAATTAGGATGTGTCATGTAACCTTAAAGATCTCGTCGAGCTGATTAATTTGAATCTTTGTTGAAGAAGTTTGGAGTTGATTTGGTGAAGTTATCGAGTCTCAAAGTTGGAAAAGTCTCAAAAGTTACGTGGTTAAGCACATAAAGTACTATTTATCGTGGAAACTCTACAAGATGCAATTAGGATGTGTCATGTAACCTTAAAGATCTCGTCGAGCTGATTAATTTGAATCTTTGTTTAAGAAGTTTGGAGTTGATTTGGTGAAGTTATCGAGTCTCAAAGTTGGAAAAGTCTCAAAAGTTGCGTGTTTGAGCCCATAAAGTACTATTTATCCTGGAAACTCTTCAAGATGCAATTAGGATGTGTCATGTAACCTTTAAGATCTCGTCGAGCTGATTAATTTGAATCTTTGTTTAAGAAGTTTGGAGTTGATTTGGTGAAGTTATCGAGTCTCAAAGTTGGAAAAGTCTCAAAAGTTGCGTGGTTAAGCACATAAAGTCCTATTTATCCTGGAAACTCTTCAAGATGCAATTAGGATGTGTCATGTCACTTTAAAGATCTCGTCGAGCTGATTAATTTGAATCTTTGTTGAAGAAGTTTGTAGTTGACTTGGTGAAGTTATCGAGTCTCAAAATTAGAAATGTCTCAAAAGTTGCGTGGTTAAGCACATAAAGTACTATTTATCCTGGAAACTCTTCAAGATGCAATTAGGATGTGTCTTGTAACCTTAAAGATCTCGTCGAGGTGATTAATTTGAATCTTTGTTTAAGAAGTTTGGAGTTGATTTGGTGAAGTTATCGAGTTTCAAATTTGGAAAAGTCGCAAAAGTTGCATGGTTAAGCACATAAAGTACTATTTATCCTCGAAACTCTTCAAGATGCAATTAGGATGTGTCGTGTCACCTTAAAGATCTCGTCGAGCTGATTAATTTGAATCTTTGTTGAAGAAGTTTGGAGTTGATTTGGTGAAGTTATCGAGTCTCAAAGTTGGAAAAGTCTCAAAAGTTGCGTGGTTAAGCACATAAAGTCCTATTTATCCTGGAAACTCTTCAAGATGCAATTAGGATGTGTCATGTCACTTTAAAGATCTCGTCGAGCTGATTAATTTGAATCTTTGTTGAAGAAGTTTGGAGTTGATTTGGTGAAGTTATCGAGTCTCAAAGTTGGAAAAGTCTCAAAAGTTGCGTGTTTGAGCCCATAAAGTACTATTTATCGTGGAAACTCTTCAAGATGCAATTAGGATGTGTCATGTAACCTTTAAGATCTCGTCGAGCTGATTAATTTGAATCTTTGTTTAAGAAGTTTGGAGTTGATTTGGTGAAGTTATCGAGTCTCAAAGTTGGAAAAGTCTCAAAAGTTGCGTGGTTAAGCACATAAAGTCCTATTTATCCTGGAAACTCTTCAAGATGCAATTAGGATGTGTCATGTCACTTTAAAGATCTCGTCGAGCTGATTAATTTGAATCTTTGTTGAAGAAGTTTGGAGTTGATTTGGTGAAGTTATCGAGTCTCAAAGTTGGAAAAGTCTTAAAACTTGCGTGTTTGAGCACATAAAGTACTATTTATCGTGGAAACTCTACAAGATGCAATTAGGATGTGTCATGTAACCTTAAAGATCACGTCGAGCTGATTAATTTGAATCTTTGTTTAAGAAGTTTGGAGTTGATTTGGTGAAGTTGTCGAGTTTCAAATTTGGAAAAGTCGCAAAAGTTGCATGGTTAAGCACATAAAGTACTATTTATCCTGGAAACTCTTCAAGATGCAATTAGGATGCGTCGTGTCACCTTAAAGATCTCGTCGAGCTGATTAATTTGAATCTGCGATTAAGAAGTTTGGAGTTGATTTGGTGAAGTTATCGAGTCTCAAAGTTGGAAAAGTCTCAAAAGTTGCGTGTTTGAGCCCATAAAGTACTATTTATCGTGGAAACTCTTCAAGATGCAATTAGGATGTGTCATGTAACCTTAAAGATCTCGTCGAGCTGATTAATTTGAATCTTTGTTGAAGAAGTTTGGAGTTGATTTGGTGAAGTTATCGAGTCTCAAAGTTGGAAAAGTCTCAAAAGTTGCGTGTTTGAGCCCATAAAGTACTATTTATCGTGGAAACTCTTCAAGATGCAATTAGGATGTGTCATGTAACCTTAAAGATCTCGTCGAGCTGATTAATTTGAATCTTTGTTGAAGAAGTTTGGAGTTGATTTGGTGAAGTTATCGAGTCTCAAAGTTGGAAAAGTCTCAAAAGTTGCGTGTTTGAGCCCATAAAGTACTATTTATCGTGGAAACTCTTCAAGATGCAATTAGGATGTGTCATGTAACCTTAAAGATCTCGTCGAGCTGATTAATTTGAATCTTTGTTGAAGAAGTTTGGAGTTGATTTGGTGAAGTTATCGAGTCTCAAAGTTGGAAAAGTCTTAAAAGTTGCGTGTTTGAGCACATAAAGTACTATTTATCGTGGAAACTCTTCAAGATGCAATTAGGATGTGTCATGTAACCTTAAAGATCACGTCGAGCTGATTAATTTGAATCTTTGTTTAAGAAGTTTGGAGTTGATTTGGTGAAGTTGTCGAGTTTCAAATTTGGAAAAGTCGCAAAAGTTGCATGGTTAAGCACATAAAGTACTATTTATCCTGGAAACTCTTCAAGATGCAATTAGGATGCGTCGTGTCACCTTAAAGATCTCGTCGAGCTGATTAATTTGAATCTGCGATTAAGAAGTTTGGAGTTGATTTGGTGAAGTTATCGAGTCTCAAAGTTGGAAAAGTCTCAAAAGTTGCGTGTTTGAGCCCATAAAGTACTATTTATCCTGGAAACTCTTCAAGATGCAATTAGGATGTGTCATGTAACCTTAAAGATCTCGTCGAGCTGATTAATTTGAATCTTTGTTGAAGAAGTTTGGAGTTGATTTGGTGAAGTTATCGAGTCTCAAAGTTGGAAAAGTCGCAAAAGTTGCATGGTTAAGCACATAAAGTACTATTTATCCTCGAAACTCTTCAAGATGCAATTAGGATGTGTCGTGTCACCGTAAAGATCTCGTCGAGCTGATTAATTTGAATCTTTGTTGAAGAAGTTTGGAGTTGATTTGGTGAAGTTATCGAGTCTCAAATTTGGAAAAGTCGCAAAAGTTGCATGGTTAAGCACATAAAGTACTATTTATCCTCGAAACTCTTCAAGATGCAATTAGGATGTGTCATGTCACTTTAAAGATCTCGTCGAGCTGATTAATTTGAATCTTTGTTGAAGAAGTTTGGAGTTGATTTGGTGAAGTTATCGAGTCTCAAAGTTGGAAAAGTCTTAAAAGTTGCGTGTTTGAGCACATAAAGTACTATTTATCGTGGAAACTCTTCAAGATGCAATTAGGATGTGTCATGTAACCTTAAAGATCACGTCGAGCTGATTAATTTGAATCTTTGTTTAAGAAGTTTGGAGTTGATTTGGTGAAGTTGTCGAGTTTCAAATTTGGAAAAGTCGCAAAAGTTGCATGGTTAAGCACATAAAGTACTATTTATCCTGGAAACTCTTCAAGATGCAATTAGGATGCGTCGTGTCACCTTAAAGATCTCGTCGAGCTGATTAATTTGAATCTGCGATTAAGAAGTTTGCAGTTGATTTGGTGAAGTTATCGAGTCTCAAAGTTGGAAAAGTCTCAAAATTTGCGTGTTTGAGCCCATAAAGTACTATTTATCGTGGAAACTCTTCAAGATGCAATTAGGATGTGTCATGTAACCTTAAAGATCTCGTCGAGCTGATTAATTTGAATCTTTGTTGAAGAAGTTTGGAGTTGATTTGGTGAAGTTATCGAGTCTCAAAGTTGGAAAAGTCTCAAAAGTTGCGTGGTTAAGCACATAAAGTCCTATTTATCCTGGAAACTCTTCAAGATGCAATTAGGATGTGTCATGTCACTTTAAAGATCTCGTCGAGCTGATTAATTTGAATCTTTGTTTAAGAAGTTTGGAGTTGATTTGGTGAAGTTATCGAGTCTCAAAGTTGGAAAAGTCTCAAAAGTTGCGTATTTGAGCACATACAGTACTATTTATCGTGGAAACTCTACAAGATGCAATTAGGATGTGTCATGTAACCTTTAAGATCTCGTCGAGCTGATTAATTTGAATCTTTGTTGAAGAAGTTTGGAGTTGATTTGGTGAAGTTATCGAGTCTCAAAGTTGGAAAAGTCTCAAAAGTTGCGTGTTTGAGCCCATAAAGTACTATTTATCGTGGAAACTCTTCAAGATGCAATTAGGATGTGTCATGTAACCTTAAAGATCTCGTCGAGCTGATTAATTTGAATCTTTGTTGAAGAAGTTTGGAGTTGATTTGGTGAAGTTATCGAGTCTCAAAGTTGGAAAAGTCTCAAAAGTTGCGTGGTTAAGCACATAAAGTCCTATTTATCCTGGAAACTCTTCAAGATGCAATTAGGATGTGTCTTGTAACCTTAAAGATCTCGTCGAGGTGATTAATTTGAATCTTTGTTTAAGAAGTTTGGAGTTGATTTGGTGAAGTTATCGAGTCTCAAAGTTGGAAAAGTCTTAAAACTTGCGTGTTTGAGCACATAAAGTACTATTTATCCTGGAAACTCTTCAAGATGCAATTAGTATGTGTCATGTCACTTTAAAGATCTCGTCGAGCTGCTTAATTTGAATCTTTGTTGAAGAAGTTTGGAGTTGATTTGGTGAAGTTATCGAGTCTCAAAGATGGAAAAGTCTTAAAAGTTGCGTGTTTGAGCACATAAAGTACTATTTATCCTGGAAACTCTTCAAGATGCAATTAGGATGTGTCATGTCACCTTAAGGATCTCGTCGAGCTGATTAATTTGAATCTTTGTTTAAGAAGTTTGGAGTTGATTTGGTGAAGTTGTCGAGTTTCAAATTTGGAAAAGTCGCAAAAGTTGCGTGGTTAAGCACATAAAGTACTATTTATCCTGGAAACTCTTCAAGATGCAATTAGGATGTGTCATGTAACCTTAAAGATCTCGTTGAGCTGATTAATTTGAATCTTTGTTTAAAAAGTTTGGAGTTGATTTGGTGAAGTTGTCGAGTTTCAAATTTGGAAAAGTCGCAAAAGTTGCGTGGTTAAGCACATAAAGTACTATTTATCCTGGAAACTCTTCAAGATGCAATTAGAATGTGTCATGTAACCTTAAAGATCTCGTCGAGCTGATTAATTTGAATCTTTGTTGAAGAAGTTTGGAGTTGATTTGGTGAAGTTATCGAGTCTCAAAGTTGGAAAAGTCTTAAAACTTGCGTGTTTGAGCACATAAAGTACTATTTATCCTGGAAACTCTTCAAGATGCAATTAGTATGTGTCATGTCACTTTAAAGATCTCGTCGAGCTGCTTAATTTGAATCTTTGTTGAAGAAGTTTGGAGTTGATTTGGTGAAGTTATCGAGTCTCAAAGATGGAAAAGTCTTAAAAGTTGCGTGTTTGAGCACATAAAGTACTATTTATCCTGGAAACTCTTCAAGATGCAATTAGGATGTGTCATGTCACCTTAAGGATCTCGTCGAGCTGATTAATTTGAATCTTTGTTTAAGAAGTTTGGAGTTGATTTGGTGAAGTTGTCGAGTTTCAAATTTGGAAAAGTCGCAAAAGTTGCGTGGTTAAGCACATAAAGTACTATTTATCCTGGAAACTCTTCAAGATGCAATTAGGATGTGTCATGTAACCTTAAAGATCTCGTTGAGCTGATTAATTTGAATCTTTGTTTAAGAAGTTTGGAGTTGATTTGGTGAAGTTATCGAGTCTCAAAGTTGGAAAAGTCTCAAAAGTTGCGTGTTTGAGCCCATAAAGTACTATTTATCGTGGAAACTCTTCAAGATGCAATTAGGATGTGTCATGTAACCTTAAAGATCTCGTCGAGCTGATTAATTTGAATCTTTGTTGAAGAAGTTTGGAGTTGATTTGGTGAAGTTATCGAGTCTCAAAGTTGGAAAAGTCTCAAAAGTTGCGTGGTTAAGCACATAAAGTCCTATTTATCCTGGAAACTCTTCAAGATGCAATTAGGATGTGTCATGTCACTTTAAAGATCTCGTCGAGCTGATTAATTTGAATCTTTGTTGAAGAAGTTTGGAGTTGATTTGGTGAAGTTATCGAGTCTCAAAGTTGGAAAAGTCTTAAAAGTTGCGTGTTTGAGCACATAAAGTACTATTTATCGTGGAAACTCTTCAAGATGCAATTAGGATGTGTCATGTAACCTTAAAGATCACGTCGAGCTGATTAATTTGAATCTTTGTTTAAGAAGTTTGGAGTTGATTTGGTGAAGTTATCGAGTTTCAAATTTGGAAAAGTCGCAAAAGTTGCATGGTTAAGCACATAAAGTACTATTTATCCTCGAAACTCTTCAAGATGCACTTAGGATGTGTCGTGTCACCTTAAAGATCTCGTCGAGCGGATTAATTTGAATCTGCGATTAAGAAGTTTGCAGTTGATTTGGTGAAGTTATCGAGTCTCAAAGTTGGAAAAGTCTCAAAAGTTGCGTGTTTGAGCCCATAAAGTACTATTTATCGTGGAAACTCTTCAAGATGCAATTAGGATGTGTCATGTAACCTTAAAGATCTCGTCGAGCTGATTAATTTGAATCTTTGTTGAAGAAGTTTGGAGTTGATTTGGTGAAGTTATCGAGTCTCAAAGTTGGAAAAGTCTCAAAAGTTGCGTGGTTAAGCACATAAAGTCCTATTTATCCTGGAAACTCTTCAAGATGCAATTAGGATGTGTCATGTCACTTTAAAGATCTCGTCGAGCTGATTAATTTGAATCTTTGTTTAAGAAGTTTGGAGTTGATTTGGTGAAGTTATCGAGTCTCAAAGTTGGAAAAGTCTCAAAAGTTGCGTATTTGAGCACATACAGTACTATTTATCGTGGAAACTCTACAAGATGCAATTAGGATGTGTCATGTAACCTTTAAGATCTCGTCGAGCTGATTAATTTGAATCTTTGTTGAAGAAGTTTGGAGTTGATTTGGTGAAGTTATCGAGTCTCAAAGTTGGAAAAGTCTCAAAAGTTGCGTGTTTGAGCCCATAAAGTACTATTTATCGTGGAAACTCTTCAAGATGCAATTAGGATGTGTCATGTAACCTTAAAGATCTCGTCGAGCTGATTAATTTGAATCTTTGTTGAAGAAGTTTGGAGTTGATTTGGTGAAGTTATCGAGTCTCAAAGTTGGAAAAGTCTCAAAAGTTGCGTGGTTAAGCACATAAAGTCCTATTTATCCTGGAAACTCTTCAAGATGCAATTAGGATGTGTCTTGTAACCTTAAAGATCTCGTCGAGGTGATTAATTTGAATCTTTGTTTAAGAAGTTTGGAGTTGATTTGGTGAAGTTATCGAGTTTCAAATTTGGAAAAGTCGCAAAAGTTGCATGGTTAAGCACATAAAGTACTATTTATCCTCGAAACTCTTCAAGATGCACTTAGGATGTGTCGTGTCACCTTAAAGATCTCGTCGAGCGGATTAATTTGAATCTTTGTTGAAGAAGTTTGGAGTTGATTTGGTGAAGTTATCGAGTCTCAAAGTTGGAAAAGTCTCAAAAGTTGCGTGGTTAAGCACATAAAGTCCTATTTATCCTGGAAACTCTTCAAGATGCAATTAGGATGTGTCTTGTAACCTTAAAGATCTCGTCGAGGTGATTAATTTGAATCTTTGTTTAAGAAGTTTGGAGTTGATTTGGTGAAGTTATCGAGTTTCAAATTTGGAAAAGTCGCAAAAGTTGCATGGTTAAGCACATAAAGTACTATTTATCCTCGAAACTCTTCAAGATGCACTTAGGATGTGTCGTGTCACCTTAAAGATCTCGTCGAGCGGATTAATTTGAATCTTTGTTGAAGAAGTTTGGAGTTGATTTGGTGAAGTTATCGAGTCTTAAAGTTGGAAAAGTCTCAAAAGTTGCGTGGTTAAGCACATAAAGTACTATTTATCCTGGAAACTCTTCAAGATGCAATTAGGATGTGTCTTGTAACCTTAAAGATCTCGTCGAGGTGATTAATTTGAATCTTTGTTTAAGAAGTTTGGAGTTGATTTGGTGAAGTTATCGAGTTTCAAATTTGGAAAAGTCGCAAAAGTTGCATGGTTAAGCACATAAAGTACTATTTATCCTCGAAACTCTTCAAGATGCACTTAGGATGTGTCGTGTCACCTTAAAGATCTCGTCGAGCGGATTAATTTGAATCTTTGTTGAAGAAGTTTGGAGTTGATTTGGTGAAGTTATCGAGTCTCAAAGTTGGAAAAGTCTTAAAACTTGCGTGTTTGAGCACATAAAGTACTATTTATCCTGGAAACTCTTCAAGATGCAATTAGGATGTGTCTTGTAACCTTAAAGATCTCGTCGAGGTGATTAATTTGAATCTTTGTTTAAGAAGTTTGGAGTTGATTTGGTGAAGTTATCGAGTTTCAAATTTGGAAAAGTCGCAAAAGTTGCATGGTTAAGCACATAAAGTACTATTTATCCTCGAAACTCTTCAAGATGCACTTAGGATGTGTCGTGTCACCTTAAAGATCTCGTCGAGCTGATTAATTTGAATCTTTGTTGAAGAAGTATGGAGTTGATTTGGTAAAGTTATCGAGTCTTAAAGTTGGAAAAGTCTCAAAAGTTGCGTGGTTAAGCACATAAAGTACTATTTATCCTGGAAACTCTTCAAGATGCAATTAGGATGTGTCTTGTAACCTTAAAGATCTCGTCGAGGTGATTAATTTGAATCTTTGTTTAAGAAGTTTGGAGTTGATTTGGTGAAGTTATCGAGTTTCAAATTTGGAAAAGTCGCAAAAGTTGCATGGTTAAGCACATAAAGTACTATTTATCCTCGAAACTCTTCAAGATGCACTTAGGATGTGTCGTGTCACCTTAAAGATCTCGTCGAGCGGATTAATTTGAATCTTTGTTGAAGAAGTTTGGAGTTGATTTGGTGAAGTTATCGAGTCTCAAAGTTGGAAAAGTCTTAAAACTTGCGTGTTTGAGCACATAAAGTACTATTTATCCTGGAAACTCTTCAAGATGCAATTAGTATGTGTCATGTCACTTTAAAGATCTCGTCGAGCTGCTTAATTTGAATCTTTGTTGAAGAAGTTTGGAGTTGATTTGGTGAAGTTATCGAGTCTCAAAGATGGAAAAGTCTTAAAAGTTGCGTGTTTGAGCACATAAAGTACTATTTATCCTGGAAACTCTTCAAGATGCAATTAGGATGTGTCATGTAACCTTAAAGATCTCGTTGAGCTGATTAATTTGAATCTTTGTTTAAGAAGTTTGGAGTTGATTTGGTGAAGTTGTCGAGTTTCAAATTTGGAAAAGTCGCAAAAGTTGCGTGGTTAAGCACATAAAGTACTATTTATCCTGGAAACTCTTCAAGATGCAATTAGGATGTGTCATGTAACCTTAAAGATCTCGTTGAGCTGATTAATTTGAATCTTTGTTTAAGAAGTTTGGAGTTGATTTGGTGAAGTTGTCGAGTTTCAAATTTGGAAAAGTCGCAAAAGTTGCGTGGTTAAGCACATAAAGTACTATTTATCCTGGAAACTCTTCAAGATGCAATTAGAATGTGTCATGTAACCTTAAAGATCTCGTCGAGCTGATTAATTTGAATCTTTGTTTAAGAAGTTTGGAGTTGATTTGGTGAAGTTATCGAGTCTCAAAGTTGGAAAAGTCTCAAAAGTTGCGTGTTTGAGCCCATAAAGTACTATTTATCGTGGAAACTCTTCAAGATGCAATTAGGATGTGTCATGTAACCTTTAAGATCTCGTCGAGCTGATTAATTTGAATCTTTGTTTAAGAAGTTTGGAGTTGATTTGGTGAAGTTATCGAGTCTCAAAGTTGGAAAAGTCTCAAAAGTTGCGTGGTTAAGCACATAAAGTCCTATTTATCCTGGAAACTCTTCAAGATGCAATTAGGATGTGTCATGTAACCTTTAAGATCTCGTCGAGCTGATTAATTTGAATCTTTGTTGAAGAAGTTTGTAGTTGACTTGGTGAAGTTATCGAGTCTCAAAATTAGAAAAGTCTCAAAAGTTGCGTGGTTAAGCACATAAAGTACTATTTATCCTGGAAACTCTTCAAGATGCAATTAGGATGTGTCTTGTAACCTTAAAGATCTCGTCGAGGTGATTAATTTGAATCTTTGTTTAAGAAGTTTGGAGTTGATTTGGTGAAGTTATCGAGTTTCAAATTTGGAAAAGTCGCAAAAGTTGCACGGTTAAGCACATAAAGTACTATTTATCCTCGAAACTCTTCAAGATGCACTTAGGATGTGTCGTGTCACCTTAAAGATCTCGTCGAGCTGATTAATTTGAATCTTTGTTGAAGAAGTTTGGAGTTGATTTGGTGAAGTTATCGAGTCTCAAAGTTGGAAAAGTCTTAAAACTTGCGTGTTTGAGCACATAAAGTACTATTTATCCTGGAAACTCTTCAAGATGCAATTAGGATGTGTCATGTAACCTTAAAGATCTCGTCGAGCTGATTAATTTGAATCTTTGTTTAAGAAGTTTGGAGTTGATTTGGTGAAGTTATCGAGTCTCAAAGTTGGAAAAGTCTCAAAAGTTGCGTGTTTGAGCCCATAAAGTACTATTTATCGTGGAAACTCTTCAAGATGCAATTAGGATGCGTCGTGTCACCTTAAAGATCTCGTCGAGCTGATTAATTTGAATCTGCGATTAAGAAGTTTGGAGTTGATTTGGTGAAGTTATCGAGTCTCAAAGTTGGAAAAGTCTCAAAAGTTGCGTGTTTGAGCCCATAAAGTACTATTTATCGTGGAAACTCTTCAAGATGCAATTAGGATGTGTCATGTAACCTTAAAGATCTCGTCGAGCTGATTAATTTGAATCTTTGTTGAAGAAGTTTGGAGTTGATTTGGTGAAGTTATCGAGTCTCAAAGTTGGAAAAGTCTTAAAAGTTGCGTGTTTGAGCACATAAAGTACTATTTATCGTGGAAACTCTTCAAGATGCAATTAGGATGTGTCATGTAACCTTAAAGATCACGTCGAGCTGATTAATTTGAATCTTTGTTTAAGAAGTTTGGAGTTGATTTGGTGAAGTTATCGAGTCTCAAAGTTGGAAAAGTCTCAAAAGTGGCGTGTTTGAGCACATAAAGTACTATTTATCGTGGAAACTCTTCAAGATGCAATTAGGATGCGTCGTGTCACCTTAAAGATCTCGTCGAGCTGATTAATTTGAATCTGCGATTAAGAAGTTTGGAGTTGATTTGGTGAAGTTCTCGAGTCTCAAAGTTGGAAAAGTCTCAAAAGTTGCGTGTTTGAGCCCATAAAGTACTATTTATCGTGGAAACTCTTCAAGATGCAATTAGGATGTGTCATGTAACCTTAAAGATCTCGTCGAGCTGATTAATTTGAATCTTTGTTGAAGAAGTTTGGAGTTGATTTGGTGAAGTTATCGAGCCTCAAAGTTGGAAAAGTCTTAAAAGTTGCGTGTTTGAGCACATAAAGTACTATTTATCCTGGAAACTCTTCAAGATGCAATTAGGATGTGTCATGTAACCTTAAATATCTCGTCGAGCTGATTAATTTGAATCTTTGTTGAAGAAGTTTGGAGTTGATTTGGTGAAGTTATCGAGTCTCAAAGTTGGAAAAATCTGAAAAGTTGCGTGTTTGAGCACATAAAGTACTATTTATCCTGGAAACTCTTCAAGATGCAATTAGGATGTGTCATGTAACCTTAAATATCTCGTCGAGCTGATTAATTTGAATCTTTGTTGAAGAAGTTTGGAGTTGATTTGGTGAAGTTATCGAGTCTCAAAGTTGGAAAAGTCTCAAAAGTTACGTGGTTAAGCACATAAAGTACTATTTATCGTGGAAACTCTACAAGATGCAATTAGGATGTGTCATGTAACCTTAAAGATCTCGTCGAGCTGATTAATTTGAATCTTTGTTTAAGAAGTTTGGAGTTGATTTGGTGAAGTTATCGAGTCTCAAAGTTGGAAAAGTCTCAAAAGTTGCGTGTTTGAGCCCATAAAGTACTATTTATCCTGGAAACTCTTCAAGATGCAATTAGGATGTGTCATGTAACCTTAAAGATCTCGTCGAGCTGATTAATTTGAATCTTTGTTTAAGAAGTTTGGAGTTGATTTGGTGAAGTTATCGAGTCTCAAAGTTGGAAAAGTCTCAAAAGTTGCGTGTTTGAGCCCATAAAGTACTATTTATCGTGGAAACTCTTCAAGATGCAATTAGGATGCGTCGTGTCACCTTAAAGATCTCGTCGAGCTGATTAATTTGAATCTTTGTTTAAGAAGTTTGGAGTTGATTTGGTGAAGTTATCGAGTCTCAAAGTTGGAAAAGTCTCAAAAGTTGCGTGTTTGAGCCCATAAAGTACTATTTATCGTGGAAACTCTTCAAGATGCAATTAGGATGCGTCGTGTCACCTTAAAGATCTCGTCGAGCTGATTAATTTGAATCTTTGTTTAAGAAGTTTGGAGTTGATTTGGTGAAGTTATCGAGTCTCAAAGTTGGAAAAGTCGCAAAAGTTGCATGGTTAAGCACATAAAGTACTATTTATCCTCGAAACTCTTCAAGATGCAATTAGGATGTGTCGTGTCACCTTAAAGATCTCGTCGAGCTGATTAATTTGAATCTTTGTTGAAGAAGTTTGGAGTTGATTTGGTGAAGTTATCGAGTCTCAAAGTTGGAAAAGTCTCAAAAGTTGCGTATTTGAGCACATACAGTACTATTTATCGTGGAAACTCTACCAGATGCAATTAGGATGTGTCATGTAACCTTAAAGATCTCGTCGAGCTGATTAATTTGAATCTTTGTTGAAGAAGTTTGGAGTTCATTTGATGAAGTTATCGAGTCTCAAATTTGGAAAAGTCTTAAAAGTTGCGTGTTTGAGCACATAAAGTACTATTTATCGTGGAAACTCTTCAAGATGCAATTAGGATGTGTCATGTAACCTTAAAGATCACGTCGAGCTGATTAATTTGAATCTTTGTTTAAGAAGTTTGGAGTTGATTTGGTGAAGTTATCGAGTCTCAAAGATGGAAAAGTCTTAAAAGTTGCGTGTTTGAGCACATAAAGTACTATTTATCCTGGAAACTCTTCAAGATGCAATTAGGATGTGTCATGTAACCTTAAAGATCTCGTCGAGCTGATTAATTTGAATCTTTGTTTAAGAAGTTTGGAGTTGATTTGGTGAAGTTATCGAGTCTCAAAGTTGGAAAAGTCTCAAAAGTTGCGTGTTTGAGCCCATAAAGTACTATTTATCGTGGAAACTCTTCAAGATGCAATTAGGATGTGTCATGTAACCTTTAAGATCTCGTCGAGCTGATTAATTTGAATCTTTGTTTAAGAAGTTTGGAGTTGATTTGGTGAAGTTATCGAGTCTCAAAGTTGGAAAAGTCTCAAAAGTTGCGTGGTTAAGCACATAAAGTCCTATTTATCCTGGAAACTCTTCAAGATGCAATTAGGATGTGTCATGTAACCTTAAAGATCTCGTCGAGCTGATTAATTTGAATCTTTGTTGAAGAAGTTTGTAGTTGACTTGGTGAAGTTATCGAGTCTCAAAATTAGAAAAGTCTCAAAAGTTGCGTGGTTAAGCACATAAAGTACTATTTATCCTGGAAACTCTTCAAGATGCAATTAGGATGTGTCTTGTAACCTTAAAGATCTCGTCGAGGTGATTAATTTGAATCTTTGTTTAAGAAGTTTGGAGTTGATTTGGTGAAGTTATCGAGTTTCAAATTTGGAAAAGTCGCAAAAGTTGCATGGTTAAGCACATAAAGTACTATTTATCCTCGAAACTCTTCAAGATGCAATTAGGATGTGTCGTGTCACCTTAAAGATCTCGTCGAGCTGATTAATTTGAATCTTTGTTGAAGAAGTTTGGAGTTGATTTGGTGAAGTTATCGAGTCTCAAAGTTGGAAAAGTCTTAAAAGTTGCGTATTTGAGCACATACAGTACTATTTATCGTGGAAACTCTACCAGATGCAATTAGGATGTGTCATGTCACTTTAAAGATCTCGTCGAGCTGATTAATTTGAATCTTTGTTGAAGAAGTTTGGAGTTGATTTGGTGAAGTTATCGAGTTTCAAATTTGGAAAAGTCGCAAAAGTTGCATGGTTAAGCACATAAAGTACTATTTATCCTCGAAACTCTTCAAGATGCAATTAGGATGTGTCATGTCACTTTAAAGATCTCGTCGAGCTGATTAATTTGAATCTTTGTTGAAGAAGTTTGGAGTTGATTTGGTGAAGTTATCGAGTCTCAAAGTTGGAAAAGTCTCAAAAGTTGCGTATTTGAGCACATACAGTACTATTTATCGTGGAAACTCTACCAGATGCAATTAGGATGTGTCATGTAACCTTAAAGATCTCGTCGAGCTGATTAATTTGAATCTTTGTTGAAGAAGTTTGGAGTTGATTTGGTGAAGTTATCGAGTCTCAAAGTTGGAAAAGTCTTAAAACTTGCGTGTTTGAGCACATAAAGTACTATTTATCCTGGAAAATCTTCAAGATGCAATTAGTATGTGTCATGTCACTTTAAAGATCTCGTCGAGCTGATTAATTTGAATCTTTGTTGAAGAAGTTTGGAGTTGATTTGGTGAAGTTATCGAGTCTCAAAGATGGAAAAGTCTTAAAAGTTGCGTGTTTGAGCACATAAAGTACTATTTATCCTGGAAACTCTTCAAGATGCAATTAGGATGTGTCATGTCACCTTAAAGATCTCGTCGAGCTGATTAATTTGAATCTTTGTTGAAGAAGTTTGGAGTTGATTTGGTGAAGTTATCGAGTCTCAAAGATGGAAAAGTCTTAAAAGTTGCGTGTTTGAGCACATAAAGTAAAATTTATCCTGGAAACTCTTCAAGATGCAATTAGGATGTGTAATGTAACCTTAAAGATCTCGTCGAGCTGATTAATTTGAATCTTTGTTTAAGAAGTTTGGAGTTGATTTGATGAAGTTATCGAGTCTCAAATTTGGAAAAGTCGCAAAAGTTGCGTGGTTAAGCACATAAAGTACTATTTATCCTGGAAACTCTTCAAGATGCAATTAGGATGTGTCATGTAACCTTAAAGATCTCGTTGAGCTGATTAATTTGAATCTTTGTTTAAGAAGTTTGGAGTTGATTTGATGAAGTTATCGAGTCTCAAATTTGGAAAAGTCGCAAAAGTTGCGTGGTTAAGCACATAAAGTACTATTTATCCTGGAAACTCTTCAAGATGCAATTAGGATGTGTCATGTAACCTTAAAGATCTCGTCGAGCTGATTAATTTGAATCTTTGTTTAAGAAGTTTGGAGTTGATTTGGTGAAGTTATCGAGTCTCAAAGTTGGAAAAGTCTCAAAAGTTGCGTGTTTGAGCCCATAAAGTACTATTTATCCTTGAAACTCTTCAAGATGCAATTAGGATGTGTCATGTAACCTTAAAGATCTCGTCGAGCTGATTAATTTGAATCTTTGTTTAAGAAGTTTGGAGTTGATTTGATGAAGTTATCGAGTCTCAAATTTGGAAAAGTCGCAAAAGTTGCGTGGTTAAGCACATAAAGTACTATTTATCCTGGAAACTCTTCAAGATGCAATTAGGATGTGTCATGTAACCTTAAAGATCTCGTCGAGCTGATTAATTTGAATCTTTGTTTAAGAAGTTTGGAGTTGATTTGGTGAAGTTATCGAGTCTCAAAGTTGGAAAAGTCTCAAAAGTGGCGTGTTTGAGCACATAAAGTACTATTTATCGTGGAAACTCTTCAAGATGCAATTAGGATGCGTCGTGTCACCTTAAAGATCTCGTCGAGCTGATTAATTTGAATCTGCGATTAAGAAGTTTGGAGTTGATTTGGTGAAGTTATCGAGTCTCAAAGTTGGAAAAGTCTCAAAAGTTGCGTGTTTGAGCCCATAAAGTACTATTTATCGTGGAAACTCTTCAAGATGCAATTAGGATGTGTCATGTAACCTTAAAGATCTCGTCGAGCTGATTAATTTGAATCTTTGTTTAAGAAGTTTGGAGTTGATTTGGTGAAGTTATCGAGTCTCAAAGTTGGAAAAATCTGAAAAGTTGCGTGTTTGAGCCCATAAAGTACTATTTATCCTGGAAACTCTTCAAGATGCAATTAGGATGTGTCATGTAACCTTAAAGATCTCGTCGAGCTGATTAATTTGAATCTTTGTTTAAGAAGTTTGGAGTTGATTTGGTGAAGTTATCGAGTCTCAAAGTTGGAAAAGTCTCAAAAGTTGCGTGGTTAAGCACATAAAGTCCTATTTATCCTGGAAACTCTTCAAGATGCAATTAGGATGTGTCATGTCACTTTAAAGATCTCGTCGAGCTGATTAATTTGAATCTTTGTTGAAGAAGTTTGGAGTTGATTTGGTGAAGTTATCGAGTCTCAAAGTTGGAAAAGTCTCAAAAGTTGCGTATTTGAGCACATACAGTACTATTTATCGTGGAAACTCTACCAGATGCAATTAGGATGTGTCATGTAACCTTAAAGATCTCGTCGAGCTGATTAATTTGAATCTTTGTTGAAGAAGTTTGGAGTTGATTTGGTGAAGTTATCGAGTCTCAAAGTTGGAAAAGTCTTAAAACTTGCGTGTTTGAGCACATAAAGTACTATTTATCCTGGAAAATCTTCAAGATGCAATTAGTATGTGTCATGTCACTTTAAAGATCTCGTCGAGCTGATTAATTTGAATCTTTGTTGAAGAAGTTTGGAGTTGATTTGGTGAAGTTATCGAGTCTCAAAGATGGAAAAGTCTTAAAAGTTGCGTGTTTGAGCACATAAAGTACTATTTATCCTGGAAACTCTTCAAGATGCAATTAGGATGTGTCATGTCACCTTAAAGATCTCGTCGAGCTGATTAATTTGAATCTTTGTTGAAGAAGTTTGGAGTTGATTTGGTGAAGTTATCGAGTCTCAAAGATGGAAAAGTCTTAAAAGTTGCGTGTTTGAGCACATAAAGTAAAATTTATCCTGGAAACTCTTCAAGATGCAATTAGGATGTGTAATGTAACCTTAAAGATCTCGTCGAGCTGATTAATTTGAATCTTTGTTTAAGAAGTTTGGAGTTGATTTGATGAAGTTATCGAGTCTCAAATTTGGAAAAGTCGCAAAAGTTGCGTGGTTAAGCACATAAAGTACTATTTATCCTGGAAACTCTTCAAGATGCAATTAGGATGTGTCATGTAACCTTAAAGATCTCGTTGAGCTGATTAATTTGAATCTTTGTTTAAGAAGTTTGGAGTTGATTTGATGAAGTTATCGAGTCTCAAATTTGGAAAAGTCGCAAAAGTTGCGTGGTTAAGCACATAAAGTACTATTTATCCTGGAAACTCTTCAAGATGCAATTAGGATGTGTCATGTAACCTTAAAGATCTCGTCGAGCTGATTAATTTGAATCTTTGTTTAAGAAGTTTGGAGTTGATTTGGTGAAGTTATCGAGTCTCAAAGTTGGAAAAGTCTCAAAAGTGGCGTGTTTGAGCACATAAAGTACTATTTATCGTGGAAACTCTTCAAGATGCAATTAGGATGCGTCGTGTCACCTTAAAGATCTCGTCGAGCTGATTAATTTGAATCTGCGATTAAGAAGTTTGGAGTTGATTTGGTGAAGTTATCGAGTCTCAAAGTTGGAAAAGTCTCAAAAGTTGCGTGTTTGAGCCCATAAAGTACTATTTATCGTGGAAACTCTTCAAGATGCAATTAGGATGTGTCATGTAACCTTAAAGATCTCGTCGAGCTGATTAATTTGAATCTTTGTTGAAGAAGTTTGGAGTTGATTTGGTGAAGTTATCGAGTCTCAAAGTTGGAAAAATCTGAAAAGTTGCGTGTTTGAGCACATAAAGTACTATTTATCCTGGAAACTCTTCAAGATGCAATTAGGATGTGTCATGTAACCTTAAATATCTCGTCGAGCTGATTAATTTGAATCTTTGTTGAAGAAGTTTGGAGTTGATTTGGTGAAGTTATCGAGTCTCAAAGTTGGAAAAGTCTCAAAAGTTACGTGGTTAAGCACATAAAGTACTATTTATCGTGGAAACTCTACAAGATGCAATTAGGATGTGTCATGTAACCTTAAAGATCTCGTCGAGCTGATTAATTTGAATCTTTGTTTAAGAAGTTTGGAGTTGATTTGGTGAAGTTATCGAGTTTCAAATTTGGAAAAGTCGCAAAAGTTGCATGGTTAAGCACATAAAGTACTATTTATCCTCGAAACTCTTCAAGATGCAATTAGGATGTGTCGTGTCACCTTAAAGATCTCGTCGAGCTGATTAATTTGAATCTTTGTTGAAGAAGTTTGGAGTTGATTTGGTGAAGTTATCGAGTCTCAAAGTTGGAAAAGTCTCAAAAGTTGCGTATTTGAGCACATACAGTACTATTTATCGTGGAAACTCTACCAGATGCAATTAGGATGTGTCATGTAACCTTAAAGATCTCGTCGAGCTGATTAATTTGAATCTTTGTTTAAGAAGTTTGGAGTTGATTTGATGAAGTTATCGAGTCTCAAATTTGGAAAAGTCGCAAAAGTTGCGTGGTTAAGCACATAAAGTACTATTTATCCTGGAAACTCTTCAAGATGCAATTAGGATGTGTCATGTAACCTTAAAGATCTCGTTGAGCTGATTAATTTGAATCTTTGTTTAAGAAGTTTGGAGTTGATTTGGTGAAGTTATCGAGTCTCAAATTTGGAAAAGTCGCAAAAGTTGCGTGGTTAAGCACATAAAGTACTATTTATCCTGGAAACTCTTCAAGATGCAATTAGGATGTGTAATGTAACCTTAAAGATCTCGTCGAGCTGATTAATTTGAATCTTTGTTTAAGAAGTTTGGAGTTGATTTGATGAAGTTATCGAGTCTCAAATTTGGAAAAGTCGCAAAAGTTGCGTGGTTAAGCACATAAAGTACTATTTATCCTGGAAACTCTTCAAGATGCAATTAGGATGTGTCATGTAACCTTAAAGATCTCGTTGAGCTGATTAATTTGAATCTTTGTTTAAGAAGTTTGGAGTTGATTTGGTGAAGTTATCGAGTCTCAAATTTGGAAAAGTCGCAAAAGTTGCGTGGTTAAGCACATAAAGTACTATTTATCCTGGAAACTCTTCAAGATGCAATTAGGATGTGTCATGTAACCTTAAAGATCTCGTCGAGCTGATTAATTTGAATCTTTGTTTAAGAAGTTTGGAGTTGATTTGGTGAAGTTATCGAGTCTCAAAGTTGGAAAAGTCTCAAAAGTTGCGTGTTTGAGCCCATAAAGTACTATTTATCCTGGAAACTCTTCAAGATGCAATTAGGATGTGTCATGTAACCTTAAAGATCTCGTCGAGCTGATTAATTTGAATCTTTGTTGAAGAAGTTTGGAGTTGATTTGGTGAAGTTATCGAGTCTCAAAGATGGAAAAGTCTTAAAAGTTGCGTGTTTGAGCACATAAAGTACTATTTATCCTGGAAACTCTTCAAGATGCAATTAGGATGTGTCATGTAACCTTAAAGATCTCGTTGAGCTGATTAATTTGAATCTTTGTTTAAGAAGTTTGGAGTTGATTTGGTGAAGTTATCGAGTCTCAAATTTGGAAAAGTCGCAAAAGTTGCGTGGTTAAGCACATAAAGTACTATTTATCCTGGAAACTCTTCAAGATGCAATTAGGATGTGTCATGTAACCTTAAAGATCTCGTCGAGCTGATTAATTTGAATCTTTGTTTAAGAAGTTTGGAGTTGATTTGGTGAAGTTATCGAGTCTCAAAGTTGGAAAAGTCTCAAAAGTTGCGTGTTTGAGCCCATAAAGTACTATTTATCCTTGAAACTCTTCAAGATGCAATTAGGATGTGTCATGTAACCTTAAAGATCTCGTCGAGCTGATTAATTTGAATCTTTGTTTAAGAAGTTTGGAGTTGATTTGGTGAAGTTATCGAGTCTCAAAGTTGGAAAAGTCTCAAAAGTTGCGTGTTTGAGCCCATAAAGTACTATTTATCGTGGAAACTCTTCAAGATGCAATTAGGATGCGTCGTGTCACCTTAAAGATCTCGTCGAGCTGATTAATTTGAATCTGCGATTAAGAAGTTTGGAGTTGATTTGGTGAAGTTATCGAGTCTCAAAGTTGGAAAAGTCTCAAAAGTTGCGTGTTTGAGCCCATAAAGTACTATTTATCGTGGAAACTCTTCAAGATGCAATTAGGATGTGTCATGTAACCTTAAAGATCTCGTCGAGCTGATTAATTTGAATCTTTGTTGAAGAAGTTTGGAGTTGATTTGGTGAAGTTATCGAGTCTCAAAGTTGGAAAAGTCTTAAAAGTTGCGTGTTTGAGCACATAAAGTACTATTTATCGTGGAAACTCTTCAAGATGCAATTAGGATGTGTCATGTAACCTTAAAGATCACGTCGAGCTGATTAATTTGAATCTTTGTTTAAGAAGTTTGGAGTTGATTTGGTGAAGTTATCGAGTCTCAAAGATGGAAAAGTCTTAAAAGTTGCGTGTTTGAGCACATAAAGTACTATTTATCCTGGAAACTCTTCAAGATGCAATTAGGATGTGTCATGTCACTTTAAAGATCTCGTCGAGCTGATTAATTTGAATCTTTGTTGAAGAAGTTTGTAGTTGACTTGGTGAAGTTATCGAGTCTCAAAATTAGAAAAGTCTCAAAAGTTGCGTGGTTAAGCACATAAAGTACTATTTATCCTGGAAACTCTTCAAGATGCAATTAGGATGTGTCTTGTAACCTTAAAGATCTCGTCGAGGTGATTAATTTGAATCTTTGTTTAAGAAGTTTGGAGTTGATTTGGTGAAGTTATCGAGTTTCAAATTTGGAAAAGTCGCAAAAGTTGCATGGTTAAGCACATAAAGTACTATTTATCCTCGAAACTCTTCAAGATGCAATTAGGATGTGTCGTGTCACCTTAAAGATCTCGTCGAGCTGATTAATTTGAATCTTTGTTGAAGAAGTTTGGAGTTGATTTGGTGAAGTTATCGAGTCTCAAATTTGGAAAAGTCGCAAAAGTTGCGTGGTTAAGCACATAAAGTACTATTTATCCTGGAAACTCTTCAAGATGCAATTAGGATGTGTCATGTAACCTTAAAGATCTCGTCGAGCTGATTAATTTGAATCTTTGTTTAAGAAGTTTGGAGTTGATTTGGTGAAGTTATCGAGTCTCAAAGTTGGAAAAGTCTCAAAAGTTGCGTGTTTGAGCCCATAAAGTACTATTTATCCTTGAAACTCTTCAAGATGCAATTAGGATGTGTCATGTAACCTTAAAGATCTCGTCGAGCTGATTAATTTGAATCTTTGTTTAAGAAGTTTGGAGTTGATTTGATGAAGTTATCGAGTCTCAAATTTGGAAAAGTCGCAAAAGTTGCGTGGTTAAGCACATAAAGTACTATTTATCCTGGAAACTCTTCAAGATGCAATTAGGATGTGTCATGTAACCTTAAAGATCTCGTCGAGCTGATTAATTTGAATCTTTGTTTAAGAAGTTTGGAGTTGATTTGGTGAAGTTATCGAGTCTCAAAGTTGGAAAAGTCTCAAAAGTGGCGTGTTTGAGCACATAAAGTACTATTTATCGTGGAAACTCTTCAAGATGCAATTAGGATGCGTCGTGTCACCTTAAAGATCTCGTCGAGCTGATTAATTTGAATCTGCGATTAAGAAGTTTGGAGTTGATTTGGTGAAGTTATCGAGTCTCAAAGTTGGAAAAGTCTCAAAAGTTGCGTGTTTGAGCCCATAAAGTACTATTTATCGTGGAAACTCTTCAAGATGCAATTAGGATGTGTCATGTAACCTTAAAGATCTCGTCGAGCTGATTAATTTGAATCTTTGTTTAAGAAGTTTGGAGTTGATTTGGTGAAGTTATCGAGTCTCAAAGTTGGAAAAATCTGAAAAGTTGCGTGTTTGAGCCCATAAAGTACTATTTATCCTGGAAACTCTTCAAGATGCAATTAGGATGTGTCATGTAACCTTAAAGATCTCGTCGAGCTGATTAATTTGAATCTTTGTTTAAGAAGTTTGGAGTTGATTTGGTGAAGTTATCGAGTCTCAAAGTTGGAAAAGTCTCAAAAGTTGCGTGGTTAAGCACATAAAGTCCTATTTATCCTGGAAACTCTTCAAGATGCAATTAGGATGTGTCATGTCACTTTAAAGATCTCGTCGAGCTGATTAATTTGAATCTTTGTTGAAGAAGTTTGGAGTTGATTTGGTGAAGTTATCGAGTCTCAAAGTTGGAAAAGTCTCAAAAGTTGCGTATTTGAGCACATACAGTACTATTTATCGTGGAAACTCTACCAGATGCAATTAGGATGTGTCATGTAACCTTAAAGATCTCGTCGAGCTGATTAATTTGAATCTTTGTTGAAGAAGTTTGGAGTTGATTTGGTGAAGTTATCGAGTCTCAAAGATGGAAAAGTCTTAAAAGTTGCGTGTTTGAGCACATAAAGTACTATTTATCCTGGAAAATCTTCAAGATGCAATTAGTATGTGTCATGTCACTTTAAAGATCTCGTCGAGCTGATTAATTTGAATCTTTGTTGAAGAAGTTTGGAGTTGATTTGGTGAAGTTATCGAGTTTCAAATTTGGAAAAGTCGCAAAAGTTGCATGGTTAAGCACATAAAGTACTATTTATCCTCGAAACTCTTCAAGATGCAATTAGGATGTGTCGTGTCACCTTAAAGATCTCGTCGAGCTGATTAATTTGAATCTTTGTTGAAGAAGTTTGGAGTTGATTTGGTGAAGTTATCGAGTCTCAAAGTTGGAAAAGTCTCAAAAGTTGCGTATTTGAGCACATACAGTACTATTTATCGTGGAAACTCTACCAGATGCAATTAGGATGTGTCATGTAACCTTAAAGATCTCGTCGAGCTGATTAATTTGAATCTTTGTTTAAGAAGTTTGGAGTTGATTTGATGAAGTTATCGAGTCTCAAATTTGGAAAAGTCGCAAAAGTTGCGTGGTTAAGCACATAAAGTACTATTTATCCTGGAAACTCTTCAAGATGCAATTAGGATGTGTCATGTAACCTTAAAGATCTCGTTGAGCTGATTAATTTGAATCTTTGTTTAAGAAGTTTGGAGTTGATTTGGTGAAGTTATCGAGTCTCAAATTTGGAAAAGTCGCAAAAGTTGCGTGGTTAAGCACATAAAGTACTATTTATCCTGGAAACTCTTCAAGATGCAATTAGGATGTGTCATGTAACCTTAAAGATCTCGTCGAGCTGATTAATTTGAATCTTTGTTTAAGAAGTTTGGAGTTGATTTGGTGAAGTTATCGAGTCTCAAAGTTGGAAAAGTCTCAAAAGTTGCGTGTTTGAGCCCATAAAGTACTATTTATCCTTGAAACTCTTCAAGATGCAATTAGGATGTGTCATGTAACCTTAAAGATCTCGTCGAGCTGATTAATTTGAATCTTTGTTTAAGAAGTTTGGAGTTGATTTGGTGAAGTTATCGAGTCTCAAAGTTGGAAAAGTCTCAAAAGTTGCGTGTTTGAGCCCATAAAGTACTATTTATCGTGGAAACTCTTCAAGATGCAATTAGGATGTGTCATGTCACCTTAAAGATCTCGTCGAGCTGATTAATTTGAATCTTTGTTGAAGAAGTTTGGAGTTGATTTGGTGAAGTTATCGAGTCTCAAAGATGGAAAAGTCTTAAAAGTTGCGTGTTTGAGCACATAAAGTACTATTTATCCTGGAAACTCTTCAAGATGCAATTAGGATGTGTCATGTAACCTTAAAGATCTCGTTGAGCTGATTAATTTGAATCTTTGTTTAAGAAGTTTGGAGTTGATTTGGTGAAGTTATCGAGTCTCAAATTTGGAAAAGTCGCAAAAGTTGCGTGGTTAAGCACATAAAGTACTATTTATCCTGGAAACTCTTCAAGATGCAATTAGGATGTGTCATGTAACCTTAAAGATCTCGTCGAGCTGATTAATTTGAATCTTTGTTTAAGAAGTTTGGAGTTGATTTGGTGAAGTTATCGAGTCTCAAAGTTGGAAAAGTCTCAAAAGTTGCGTGTTTGAGCCCATAAAGTACTATTTATCCTTGAAACTCTTCAAGATGCAATTAGGATGTGTCATGTAACCTTAAAGATCTCGTCGAGCTGATTAATTTGAATCTTTGTTTAAGAAGTTTGGAGTTGATTTGGTGAAGTTATCGAGTCTCAAAGTTGGAAAAGTCTCAAAAGTTGCGTGTTTGAGCCCATAAAGTACTATTTATCGTGGAAACTCTTCAAGATGCAATTAGGATGCGTCGTGTCACCTTAAAGATCTCGTCGAGCTGATTAATTTGAATCTGCGATTAAGAAGTTTGGAGTTGATTTGGTGAAGTTATCGAGTCTCAAAGTTGGAAAAGTCTCAAAAGTTGCGTGTTTGAGCCCATAAAGTACTATTTATCCTGGAAACTCTTCAAGATGCAATTAGGATGTGTCATGTAACCTTAAAGATCTCGTCGAGCTGATTAATTTGAATCTTTGTTGAAGAAGTTTGGAGTTGATTTGGTGAAGTTATCGAGTCTCAAAGTTGGAAAAGTCTTAAAAGTTGCGTGTTTGAGCACATAAAGTACTATTTATCGTGGAAACTCTTCAAGATGCAATTAGGATGTGTCATGTAACCTTAAAGATCACGTCGAGCTGATTAATTTGAATCTTTGTTTAAGAAGTTTGGAGTTGATTTGGTGAAGTTATCGAGTCTCAAAGATGGAAAAGTCTTAAAAGTTGCGTGTTTGAGCACATAAAGTACTATTTATCCTGGAAACTCTTCAAGATGCAATTAGGATGTGTCATGTCACTTTAAAGATCTCGTCGAGCTGATTAATTTGAATCTTTGTTGAAGAAGTTTGTAGTTGACTTGGTGAAGTTATCGAGTCTCAAAATTAGAAAAGTCTCAAAAGTTGCGTGGTTAAGCACATAAAGTACTATTTATCCTGGAAACTCTTCAAGATGCAATTAGGATGTGTCTTGTAACCTTAAAGATCTCGTCGAGGTGATTAATTTGAATCTTTGTTTAAGAAGTTTGGAGTTGATTTGGTGAAGTTATCGAGTTTCAAATTTGGAAAAGTCGCAAAAGTTGCATGGTTAAGCACATAAAGTACTATTTATCCTCGAAACTCTTCAAGATGCAATTAGGATGTGTCATGTCACTTTAAAGATCTCGTCGAGCTGATTAATTTGAATCTGCGATTAAGAAGTTTGGAGTTGATTTGGTGAAGTTATCGAGTCTCAAAGTTGGAAAAGTCTCAAAAGTTGCGTGTTTGAGCCCATAAAGTACTATTTATCGTGGAAACTCTTCAAGATGCAATTAGGATGCGTCGTGTCACCTTAAAGATCTCGTCGAGCTGATTAATTTGAATCTGCGATTAAGAAGTTTGGAGTTGATTTGGTGAAGTTATCGAGTCTCAAAGTTGGAAAAGTCTCAAAAGTTGCGTGTTTGAGCCCATAAAGTACTATTTATCCTGGAAACTCTTCAAGATGCAATTAGGATGTGTCATGTAACCTTAAAGATCTCGTCGAGCTGATTAATTTGAATCTTTGTTGAAGAAGTTTGGAGTTGATTTGGTGAAGTTATCGAGTCTCAAAGTTGGAAAAGTCTTAAAAGTTGCGTGTTTGAGCACATAAAGTACTATTTATCGTGGAAACTCTTCAAGATGCAATTAGGATGTGTCATGTAACCTTAAAGATCACGTCGAGCTGATTAATTTGAATCTTTGTTTAAGAAGTTTGGAGTTGATTTGGTGAAGTTATCGAGTCTCAAAGATGGAAAAGTCTTAAAAGTTGCGTGTTTGAGCACATAAAGTACTATTTATCCTGGAAACTCTTCAAGATGCAATTAGGATGTGTCATGTCACTTTAAAGATCTCGTCGAGCTGATTAATTTGAATCTTTGTTGAAGAAGTTTGTAGTTGACTTGGTGAAGTTATCGAGTCTCAAAATTAGAAAAGTCTCAAAAGTTGCGTGGTTAAGCACATAAAGTACTATTTATCCTGGAAACTCTTCAAGATGCAATTAGGATGTGTCTTGTAACCTTAAAGATCTCGTCGAGGTGATTAATTTGAATCTTTGTTTAAGAAGTTTGGAGTTGATTTGGTGAAGTTATCGAGTTTCAAATTTGGAAAAGTCGCAAAAGTTGCATGGTTAAGCACATAAAGTACTATTTATCCTCGAAACTCTTCAAGATGCAATTAGGATGTGTCATGTCACTTTAAAGATCTCGTCGAGCTGATTAATTTGAATCTTTGTTGAAGAAGTTTGGAGTTGATTTGGTGAAGTTATCGAGTCTCAAAGTTGGAAAAGTCTCAAAAGTTGCGTATTTGAGCACATACAGTACTATTTATCGTGGAAACTCTACCAGATGCAATTAGGATGTGTCATGTAACCTTAAAGATCTCGTCGAGCTGATTAATTTGAATCTTTGTTGAAGAAGTTTGGAGTTGATTTGGTGAAGTTATCGAGTCTCAAAGTTGGAAAAGTCTTAAAACTTGCGTGTTTGAGCACATAAAGTACTATTTATCCTGGAAAATCTTCAAGATGCAATTAGTATGTGTCATGTCACTTTAAAGATCTCGTCGAGCTGATTAATTTGAATCTTTGTTGAAGAAGTTTGGAGTTGATTTGGTGAAGTTATCGAGTCTCAAAGATGGAAAAGTCTTAAAAGTTGCGTGTTTGAGCACATAAAGTACTATTTATCCTGGAAACTCTTCAAGATGCAATTAGGATGTGTCATGTCACCTTAAAGATCTCGTCGAGCTGATTAATTTGAATCTTTGTTGAAGAAGTTTGGAGTTGATTTGGTGAAGTTATCGAGTCTCAAAGATGGAAAAGTCTTAAAAGTTGCGTGTTTGAGCACATAAAGTAAAATTTATCCTGGAAACTCTTCAAGATGCAATTAGGATGTGTAATGTAACCTTAAAGATCTCGTCGAGCTGATTAATTTGAATCTTTGTTTAAGAAGTTTGGAGTTGATTTGATGAAGTTATCGAGTCTCAAATTTGGAAAAGTCGCAAAAGTTGCGTGGTTAAGCACATAAAGTACTATTTATCCTGGAAACTCTTCAAGATGCAATTAGGATGTGTCATGTAACCTTAAAGATCTCGTTGAGCTGATTAATTTGAATCTTTGTTTAAGAAGTTTGGAGTTGATTTGATGAAGTTATCGAGTCTCAAAGTTGGAAAAATCTGAAAAGTTGCGTGTTTGAGCACATAAAGTACTATTTATCGTGGAAACTCTTCAAGATGCAATTAGGATGTGTCATGTAACCTTAAAGATCTCGTTGAGCTGATTAATTTGAATCTGCGATTAAGAAGTTTGGAGTTGATTTGGTGAAGTTATCGAGTCTCAAAGTTGGAAAAGTCTCAAAAGTTGCGTGTTTGAGCCCATAAAGTACTATTTATCGTGGAAACTCTTCAAGATGCAATTAGGATGTGTCATGTAACCTTAAAGATCTCGTCGAGCTGATTAATTTGAATCTTTGTTGAAGAAGTTTGGAGTTGATTTGGTGAAGTTATCGAGTCTCAAAGTTGGAAAAATCTGAAAAGTTGCGTGTTTGAGCACATAAAGTACTATTTATCCTGGAAACTCTTCAAGACGCAATTAGGATGTGTCATGTAACCTTAAATATCTCGTCGAGCTGATTAATTTGAATCTTTGTTGAAGAAGTTTGGAGTTGATTTGGTGAAGTTATCGAGTCTCAAAGTTGGAAAAGTCTCAAAAGTTACGTGGTTAAGCACATAAAGTACTATTTATCGTGGAAACTCTACAAGATGCAATTAGGATGTGTCATGTAACCTTAAAGATCTCGTCGAGCTGATTAATTTGAATCTTTGTTTAAGAAGTTTGGAGTTGATTTGGTGAAGTTATCGAGTCTCAAAGTTGGAAAAGTCTCAAAAGTTGCGTGTTTGAGCCCATAAAGTACTATTTATCCTGGAAACTCTTCAAGATGCAATTAGGATGTGTCATGTAACCTTAAAGATCTCGTCGAGCTGATTAATTTGAATCTTTGTTTAAGAAGTTTGGAGTTGATTTGGTGAAGTTATCGAGTCTCAAAGTTGGAAAAGTCTCAAAAGTTGCGTGTTTGAGCCCATAAAGTACTATTTATCGTGGAAACTCTTCAAGATGCAATTAGGATGCGTCGTGTCACCTTAAAGATCTCGTCGAGCTGATTAATTTGAATCTTTGTTTAAGAAGTTTGGAGTTGATTTGGTGAAGTTATCGAGTCTCAAAGTTGGAAAAGTCTCAAAAGTTGCGTGTTTGAGCCCATAAAGTACTATTTATCCTGGAAACTCTTCAAGATGCAATTAGGATGTGTCATGTAACCTTAAAGATCTCGTCGATCTGATTAATTTGAATCTTTGTTGAAGAAGTTTGGAGTTGATTTGGTGAAGTTATCGAGTCTCAAAGTTGGAAAAGTCTCAAAAGTTGCGTGTTTGAGCCCATAAAGTACTATTTATCCTGGAAACTCTTCAAGACGCAATTAGGATGTGTCATGTAACCTTAAAGATCTCGTCGAGCTGATTAATTTGAATCTTTGTTTAAGAAGTTTGGAGTTGATTTGGTGAAGTTATCGAGTCTCAAAGTTGGAAAAGTCTCAAAAGTTGCGTGTTTGAGCCCATAAAGTACTATTTATCGTGGAAACTCTTCAAGATGCAATTAGGATGTGTCATGTAACCTTAAATATCTCGTCGAGCTGATTAATTTGAATCTTTGTTGAAGAAGTTTGGAGTTGATTTGGTGAAGTTATCGAGTCTCAAAGTTGGAAAAGTCTCAAAAGTTACGTGGTTAAGCACATAAAGTACTATTTATCGTGGAAACTCTACAAGATGCAATTAGGATGTGTCATGTAACCTTAAAGATCTCGTCGAGCTGATTAATTTGAATCTTTGTTTAAGAAGTTTGGAGTTGATTTGGTGAAGTTATCGAGTCTCAAAGTTGGAAAAGTCTCAAAAGTTGCGTGTTTGAGCCCATAAAGTACTATTTATCCTGGAAACTCTTCAAGATGCAATTAGGATGTGTCATGTAACCTTAAAGATCTCGTCGAGCTGATTAATTTGAATCTTTGTTTAAGAAGTTTGGAGTTGATTTGGTGAAGTTATCGAGTCTCAAAGTTGGAAAAGTCTCAAAAGTTGCGTGTTTGAGCCCATAAAGTACTATTTATCGTGGAAACTCTTCAAGATGCAATTAGGATGTGTCATGTAACCTTAAATATCTCGTCGAGCTGATTAATTTGAATCTTTGTTGAAGAAGTTTGGAGTTGATTTGGTGAAGTTATCGAGTCTCAAAGTTGGAAAAGTCTCAAAAGTTACGTGGTTAAGCACATAAAGTACTATTTATCGTGGAAACTCTACAAGATGCAATTAGGATGTGTCATGTAACCTTAAAGATCTCGTCGAGCTGATTAATTTGAATCTTTGTTTAAGAAGTTTGGAGTTGATTTGGTGAAGTTATCGAGTCTCAAAGTTGGAAAAGTCTCAAAAGTTGCGTGTTTGAGCCCATAAAGTACTATTTATCCTGGAAACTCTTCAAGATGCAATTAGGATGTGTCATGTAACCTTAAAGATCTCGTCGAGCTGATTAATTTGAATCTTTGTTTAAGAAGTTTGGAGTTGATTTGGTGAAGTTATCGAGTCTCAAAGTTGGAAAAGTCTCAAAAGTTGCGTGTTTGAGCCCATAAAGTACTATTTATCGTGGAAACTCTTCAAGATGCAATTAGGATGCGTCGTGTCACCTTAAAGATCTCGTCGAGCTGATTAATTTGAATCTTTGTTTAAGAAGTTTGGAGTTGATTTGGTGAAGTTATCGAGTCTCAAAGTTGGAAAAGTCTCAAAAGTTGCGTGTTTGAGCCCATAAAGTACTATTTATCGTGGAAACTCTTCAAGATGCAATTAGGATGCGTCGTGTCACCTTAAAGATCTCGTCGAGTTGATTAATTTGAATCTTTGTTTAAGAAGTTTGGAGTTGATTTGGTGAAGTTATCGAGTCTCAAAGTTGGAAAAGTCTCAAAAGTTGCGTGTTTGAGCCCATAAAGTACTATTTATCGTGGAAACTCTTCAAGATGCAATTAGGATGTGTCATGTAACCTTAAAGATCTCGTCGATCTGATTAATTTGAATCTTTGTTGAAGAAGTTTGGAGTTGATTTGGTGAAGTTATCGAGTCTCAAAGTTGGAAAAGTCTTAAAAGTTGCGTGTTTGAGCACATAAAGTACTATTTATCGTGGAAACTCTTCAAGATGCAATTAGGATGTGTCATGTAACCTTAAAGATCACGTCGAGCTGATTAATTTGAATCTTTGTTTAAGAAGTTTGGAGTTGATTTGGTGAAGTTGTCGAGTCTCAAAGTTGGAAAAGTCTCAAAAGTTGCGTGGTTAAGCACATAAAGTCCTATTTATCCTGGAAACTCTTCAAGATGCAATTAGGATGTGTCATGTCACTTTAAAGATCTCGTCGAGCTGATTAATTTGAATCTTTGTTGAAGAAGTTTGTAGTTGACTTGGTGAAGTTATCGAGTCTCAAAATTAGAAAAGTCTCAAAAGTTGCGTGGTTAAGCACATAAAGTACTATTTATCCTGGAAACTCTTCAAGATGCAATTAGTATGTGTCATGTCACTTTAAAGATCTCGTCGAGCTGATTAATTTGAATCTTTGTTTAAGAAGTTTGGAGTTGATTTGGTGAAGTTATCGAGTTTCAAATTTGGAAAAGTCGCAAAAGTTGCATGGTTAAGCACATAAAGTACTATTTATCCTCGAAACTCTTCAAGATGCAATTAGGATGTGTCATGTCACCTTAAAGATCTCGTCGAGCTGATTAATTTGAATCTTTGTTGAAGAAGTTTGGAGTTGATTTGGTGAAGTTATCGAGTCTCAAAGTTGGAAAAGTCTCAAAAGTTGCGTGGTTAAGCACATAAAGTCCTATTTATCCTGGAAACTCTTCAAGATGCAATTAGGATGTGTCATGTCACTTTAAAGATCTCGTCGAGCTGATTAATTTGAATCTTTGTTGAAGAAGTTTGGAGTTGATTTGGTGAAGTTATCGAGTCTCAAAGTTGGAAAAGTCTCAAAAGTTGCGTATTTGAGCACATACAGTACTATTTATCGTGGAAACTCTTCAAGATGCAATTAGGATGTGTCATGTAACCTTAAAGATCTCGTCGAGCTGATTAATTTGAATCTTTGTTGAAGAAGTTTGGAGTTGATTTGGTGAAGTTATCGAGTCTCAAAGTTGGAAAAGTCTTAAAACTTGCGTGTTTGAGCACATAAAGTACTATTTATCCTGGAAACTCTTCAAGATGCAATTAGGATGTGTCATGTCACCTTAAAGATCTCGTCGAGCTGATTAATTTGAATCTTTGTTGAAGAAGTTTGGAGTTGATTTGGTGAAGTTATCGAGTCTCAAAGATGGAAAAGTCTTAAAAGTTGCGTGTTTGAGCACATAAAGTAAAATTTATCCTGGAAACTCTTCAAGATGCAATTAGGATGTGTAATGTAACCTTAAAGATCTCGTCGAGCTGATTAATTTGAATCTTTGTTTAAGAAGTTTGGAGTTGATTTGGTGAAGTTATCGAGTCTCAAAGTTGGAAAAGTCTCAAAAGTTGCGTGGTTAAGCACATAAAGTCCTATTTATCCTGGAAACTCTTCAAGATGCAATTAGGATGTGTCTTGTAACCTTAAAGATCTCGTCGAGCTGATTAATTTGAATCTTTGTTGAAGAAGTTTGGAGTTGATTTGGTGAAGTTATCGAGTCTCAAAGTTGGAAAAGTCTCAAAAGTTGCGTGGTTAAGCACATAAAGTACTATTTATCCTGGAAACTCTTCAAGATGCAATTAGGATGTGTCATGTAACCTTAAAGATCTCGTTGAGCTGATTAATTTGAATCTTTGTTTAAGAAGTTTGGAGTTGATTTGGTGAAGTTATCGAGTCTCAAAGTTGGAAAAGTCTCAAAAGTTGCGTGGTTAAGCACATAAAGTCCTATTTATCCTGGAAACTCTTCAAGATGCAATTAGGATGTGTCTTGTAACCTTAAAGATCTCGTCGAGCTGATTAATTTGAATCTTTGTTGAAGAAGTTTGGAGTTGATTTGGTGAAGTTATCGAGTCTCAAAGTTGGAAAAGTCTCAAAAGTTGCGTGGTTAAGCACATAAAGTACTATTTATCGTGGAAACTCTTCAAGATGCAATTAGGATGTGTCATGTAACCTTTAAGATCTCGTCGAGCTGATTAATTTGTATCTTTGTTTAAGAAGTTTGGAGTTGATTTGGTGAAGTTATCGAGTCTCAAAGTTGGAAAAGTCTCAAAAGTTGCGTGGTTAAGCACATAAAGTCCTATTTATCCTGGAAACTCTTCAAGATGCAATTAGGATGTGTCATGTCACTTTAAAGATCTCGTCGAGCTGATTAATTTGAATCTTTGTTGAAGAAGTTTGTAGTTGACTTGGTGAAGTTATCGAGTCTCAAAATTAGAAAAGTCTCAAAAGTTGCGTGGTTAAGCACATAAAGTACTATTTATCCTGGAAACTCTTCAAGATGCAATTAGGATGTGTCTTGTAACCTTAAAGATCTCGTCGAGGTGATTAATTTGAATCTTTGTTTAAGAAGTTTGGAGTTGATTTGGTGAAGTTATCGAGTTTCAAATTTGGAAAAGTCGCAAAAGTTGCATGGTTAAGCACATAAAGTACTATTTATCCTCGAAACTCTTCAAGATGCAATTAGGATGTGTCGTGTCACCTTAAAGATCTCGTCGAGCTGATTAATTTGAATCTTTGTTGAAGAAGTTTGGAGTTGATTTGGTGAAGTTATCGAGTCTCAAAGTTGGAAAAGTCTCAAAAGTTGCGTGGTTAAGCACATAAAGTCCTATTTATCCTGGAAACTCTTCAAGATGCAATTAGGATGTGTCATGTCACTTTAAAGATCTCGTCGAGCTGATTAATTTGAATCTTTGTTGAAGAAGTTTGTAGTTGACTTGGTGAAGTTATCGAGTCTCAAAATTAGAAAAGTCTCAAAAGTTGCGTGGTTAAGCACATAAAGTACTATTTATCCTGGAAACTCTTCAAGATGCAATTAGTATGTGTCATGTCACTTTAAAGATCTCGTCGAGCTGATTAATTTGAATCTTTGTTTAAGAAGTTTGGAGTTGATTTGGTGAAGTTATCGAGTTTCAAATTTGGAAAAGTCGCAAAAGTTGCATGGTTAAGCACATAAAGTACTATTTATCCTCGAAACTCTTCAAGATGCAATTAGGATGTGTCATGTCACCTTAAAGATCTCGTCGAGCTGATTAATTTGAATCTTTGTTGAAGAAGTTTGGAGTTGATTTGGTGAAGTTATCGAGTCTCAAAGTTGGAAAAGTCTCAAAAGTTGCGTATTTGAGCACATACAGTACTATTTATCGTGGAAACTCTTCAAGATGCAATTAGGATGTGTCATGTAACCTTAAAGATCTCGTCGAGCTGATTAATTTGAATCTTTGTTGAAGAAGTTTGGAGTTGATTTGGTGAAGTTATCGAGTCTCAAAGTTGGAAAAGTCTTAAAACTTGCGTGTTTGAGCACATAAAGTACTATTTATCCTGGAAACTCTTCAAGATGCAATTAGGATGTGTCATGTCACCTTAAAGATCTCGTCGAGCTGATTAATTTGAATCTTTGTTGAAGAAGTTTGGAGTTGATTTGGTGAAGTTATCGAGTCTCAAAGATGGAAAAGTCTTAAAAGTTGCGTGTTTGAGCACATAAAGTAAAATTTATCCTGGAAACTCTTCAAGATGCAATTAGGATGTGTAATGTAACCTTAAAGATCTCGTCGAGCTGATTAATTTGAATCTTTGTTTAAGAAGTTTGGAGTTGATTTGGTGAAGTTATCGAGTCTCAAAGTTGGAAAAGTCTCAAAAGTTGCGTGGTTAAGCACATAAAGTCCTATTTATCCTGGAAACTCTTCAAGATGCAATTAGGATGTGTCTTGTAACCTTAAAGATCTCGTCGAGCTGATTAATTTGAATCTTTGTTGAAGAAGTTTGGAGTTGATTTGGTGAAGTTATCGAGTCTCAAAGTTGGAAAAGTCTCAAAAGTTGCGTGGTTAAGCACATAAAGTACTATTTATCCTGGAAACTCTTCAAGATGCAATTAGGATGTGTCATGTAACCTTAAAGATCTCGTTGAGCTGATTAATTTGAATCTTTGTTTAAGAAGTTTGGAGTTGATTTGGTGAAGTTATCGAGTCTCAAAGTTGGAAAAGTCTCAAAAGTTGCGTGGTTAAGCACATAAAGTCCTATTTATCCTGGAAACTCTTCAAGATGCAATTAGGATGTGTCTTGTAACCTTAAAGATCTCGTCGAGCTGATTAATTTGAATCTTTGTTGAAGAAGTTTGGAGTTGATTTGGTGAAGTTATCGAGTCTCAAAGTTGGAAAAGTCTCAAAAGTTGCGTGGTTAAGCACATAAAGTACTATTTATCCTGGAAACTCTTCAAGATGCAATTAGGATGTGTCGTGTCACCTTAAAGATCTCGTCGAGGTGATTAATTTGAATCTTTGTTTAAGAAGTTTGGAGTTGATTTGGTGAAGTTATCGAGTTTCAAATTTGGAAAAGTCGCAAAAGTTGCATGGTTAAGCACATAAAGTACTATTTATCCTCGAAACTCTTCAAGATGCAATTAGGATGTGTCGTGTCACCTTAAAGATCTCGTCGAGCTGATTAATTTCAATCTTTGTTGAAGAAGTTTGGAGTTGATTTGGTGAAGTTATCGAGTCTCAAAGTTGGAAAAGTCTTAAAACTTGCGTGTTTGAGCACATAAAGTACTATTTATCCTGGAAACTCTTCAAGATGCAATTAGTATGTGTCATTTCACTTTAAAGATCTCGTCGAGCTGATTAATTTGAATCTTTGTTGAAGAAGTTTGGAGTTGATTTGGTGAAGTTATCGAGTCTCAAAGATGGAAAAGTCTTAAAAGTTGCGTGTTTGAGCACATAAAGTACTATTTATCCTGGAAACTCTTCAAGATGCAATTAGTATGTGTCATGTCACTTTAAAGATCTCGTCGAGCTGATTAATTTGAATCTTTGTTGAAGAAGTTTGGAGTTGATTTGGTGAAGTTATCGAGTCTCAAAGTTGGAAAAGTCTCAAAAGTTGCGTGTTTGAGCCCATAAAGTACTATTTATCCTGGAAACTCTTCAAGATGCAATTAGGATGTGTCTTGTAACCTTAAAGATCTCGTCGAGGTGATTAATTTGAATCTTTGTTTAAGAAGTTTGGAGTTGATTTGGTAAAGTTATCGCGTCTTAAAGTTGGAAAAGTCTCAAAAGTTGCGTGGTTAAGCACATAAAGTACTATTTATCCTGGAAACTCTTCAAGATGCAATTAGGATGTGTCTTGTAACCTTAAAGATCTCGTCGGGGTGATTAATTTGAATCTTTGTTTAAGAAGTTTGGAGTTGATTTGGTGAAGTTATCGAGTCTCAAAGTTGGAAAACTCTCAAAAGTTGCGTGGTTAAGCACATAAAGTCCTATTTATCCTGGAAACTCTTCAAGATGCAATTAGGATGTGTCTTGTAACCTTAAAGATCTCGTCGAGGTGATTAATTTTAATCTTTGTTTAAGAAGTTTGGAGTTGATTTGGTGAAGTTGTCGAGTCTCAAAGTTGGAAAAGTCTCAAAAGTTGCGTGTTTGAGCCCATAAAGTACTATTTATCGTGGAAACTCTTCAAGATGCAATTAGGATGTGTCATGTAACCTTAAAGATCTCGTTGAGCTGATTAATTTGAATCTTTGTTTAAGAAGTTTGGAGTTGATTTGGTGAAGTTATCGAGTCTCAAAGTTGGAAAAGTCTCAAAAGTTGCGTGGTTAAGCACATAAAGTCCTATTTATCCTGGAAACTCTTCAAGATGCAATTAGGATGTGTCTTGTAACCTTAAAGATCTCGTCGAGCTGATTAATTTGAATCTTTGTTGAAGAAGTTTGGAGTTGATTTGGTGAAGTTATCGAGTCTCAAAGTTGGAAAAGTCTCAAAAGTTGCGTGGTTAAGCACATAAAGTACTATTTATCCTGGAAACTCTTCAAGATGCAATTAGGATGTGTCGTGTCACCTTAAAGATCTCGTCGAGGTGATTAATTTGAATCTTTGTTTAAGAAGTTTGGAGTTGATTTGGTGAAGTTATCGAGTTTCAAATTTGGAAAAGTCGCAAAAGTTGCATGGTTAAGCACATAAAGTACTATTTATCCTCGAAACTCTTCAAGATGCAATTAGGATGTGTCGTGTCACCTTAAAGATCTCGTCGAGCTGATTAATTTCAATCTTTGTTGAAGAAGTTTGGAGTTGATTTGGTGAAGTTATCGAGTCTCAAAGATGGAAAAGTCTTAAAAGTTGCGTGTTTGAGCACATAAAGTACTATTTATCCTGGAAACTCTTCAAGATGCAATTAGTATGTGTCATGTCACTTTAAAGATCTCGTCGAGCTGATTAATTTGAATCTTTGTTGAAGAAGTTTGGAGTTGATTTGGTGAAGTTATCGAGTCTCAAAGTTGGAAAAGTCTCAAAAGTTGCGTGTTTGAGCCCATAAAGTACTATTTATCCTGGAAACTCTTCAAGATGCAATTAGGATGTGTCATGTAACCTTAAAGATCTCGTCGAGCTGATTAATTTGAATCTTTGTTTAAGAAGTTTGGAGTTGATTTAGTGAAGTTATCGAGTCTCAAAGTTGGAAAAGTCTCAAAAGTTGCGTGTTTGAGCCCATAAAGTACTATTTATCGTGGAAACTCTTCAAGATGCAATTAGGATGCGTCGTGTCACCTTAAAGATCTCGTCGAGCTGATTAATTTGAATCTGCGATTAAGAAGTTTGGAGTTGATTTGGTGAAGTTATCGAGTCTCAAAGTTGGAAAAGTCTCAAAAGTTGCGTGTTTGAGCCCATAAAGTACTATTTATCGTGGAAACTCTTCAAGATGCAATTAGGATGTGTCATGTAACCTTAAAGATCTCGTCGAGCTGATTAATTTGAATCTTTGTTGAAGAAGTTTGGAGTTGATTTGGTGAAGTTATCGAGTCTCAAAGTTGGAAAAGTCTTAAAAGTTGCGTGTTTGAGCACATAAAGTACTATTTATCGTGGAAACTCTTCAAGATGCAATTAGGATGTGTCATGTAACCTTAAAGATCACGTCGAGCTGATTAATTTGAATCTTTGTTTAAGAAGTTTGGAGTTGATTTGGTGAAGTTGTCGAGTTTCAAATTTGGAAAAGTCGCAAAAGTTGCATGGTTAAGCACATAAAGTGCTATTTATCCTGGAAACTCTTCAAGATGCAATTAGGATGCTTCGTGTCACCTTAAAGATCTCGTCGAGCTGATTAATTTGAATCTGCGATTAAGAAGTTTGGAGTTGATTTGGTGAAGTTATCGAGTCTCAAAGTTGGAAAAGTCTCAAAAGTTGCGTGTTTGAGCCCATAAAGTACTATTTATCGTGGAAACTCTTCAAGATGCAATTAGGATGTGTCATGTAACCTTAAAGATCTCGTCGAGCTGATTAATTTGAATCTTCGTTGAAGAAGTTTGGAGTTGATTTGGTGAAGTTATCGAGTTTCAAAGTTGGAAAAGTCTCAAAAGTTGCGTGTTTGAGCCCATAAAGTACTATTTATCGTGGAAACTCTTCAAGATGCAATTAGGATGTGTCATGTAACCTTAAAGATCTCGTCGAGCTGATTAATTTGAATCTTTGTTGAAGAAGTTTGGAGTTGATTTGGTGAAGTTATCGAGTCTCAAAGTTGGAAAAGTCTTAAAACTTGCGTGTTTGAGCACATAAAGTCCTATTTATCCTGGAAACTCTTCAAGATGCAATTAGGATGTGTCTTGTAACCTTAAAGATCTCGTCGAGGTGATTAATTTGAATCTTTGTTTAAGAAGTTTGGAGTTGATTTGGTAAAGTTATCGCGTCTTAAAGTTGGAAAAGTCTCAAAAGTTGCGTGGTTAAGCACATAAAGTACTATTTATCCTGGAAACTCTTCAAGATGCAATTAGGATGTGTCTTGTAACCTTAAAGATCTCGTCGGGGTGATTAATTTGAATCTTTGTTTAAGAAGTTTGGAGTTGATTTGGTGAAGTTATCGAGTCTCAAAGTTGGAAAACTCTCAAAAGTTGCGTGGTTAAGCACATAAAGTCCTATTTATCCTGGAAACTCTTCAAGATGCAATTAGGATGTGTCTTGTAACCTTAAAGATCTCGTCGAGGTGATTAATTTTAATCTTTGTTTAAGAAGTTTGGAGTTGATTTGGTGAAGTTGTCGAGTCTCAAAGTTGGAAAAGTCTCAAAAGTTGCGTGTTTGAGCCCATAAAGTACTATTTATCGTGGAAACTCTTCAAGATGCAATTAGGATGTGTCATGTAACCTTTAAGATCTCGTCGAGCTGATTAATTTGTATCTTTGTTTAAGAAGTTTGGAGTTGATTTGGTGAAGTTATCGAGTCTCAAAGTTGGAAAAGTCTCAAAAGTTGCGTGGTTAAGCACATAAAGTCCTATTTATCCTGGAAACTCTTCAAGATGCAATTAGGATGTGTCTTGTAACCTTAAAGATCTCGTCGAGGTGATTAATTTGAATCTTTGTTTAAGAAGTTTGGAGTTGATTTGGTGAAGTTATCGAGTTTCAAATTTGGAAAAGTCGCAAAAGTTGCATGGTTAAGCACATAAAGTACTATTTATCCTCGAAACTCTTCAAGATGCAATTAGGATGTGTCGTGTCACCTTAAAGATCTCGTCGAGCTGATTAATTTGAATCTTTGTTGAAGAAGTTTGGAGTTGATTTGGTGAAGTTATCGAGTCTCAAAGTTGGAAAAGTCTCAAAAGTTGCGTATTTGAGCACATACAGTACTATTTATCGTGGAAACTCTACCAGATGCAATTAGGATGTGTCATGTAACCTTAAAGATCTCGTCGAGCTGATTAATTTGAATCTTTGTTGAAGAAGTTTGGAGTTGATTTGATGAAGTTATCGAGTCTCAAATTTGGAAAAGTCGCAAAAGTTGCGTGGTTAAGCACATAAAGTAAAATTTATCCTGGAAACTCTTCAAGATGCAATTAGGATGTGTCATGTAACCTTAAAGATCTCGTCGAGCTGATTAATTTGAATCTTTGTTGAAGAAGTTTGGAGTTGATTTGGTGAAGTTATCGAGTCTCAAAGTTGGAAAAGTCTCGAAAGTTGCGTATTTGAGCACATACAGTACTATTTATCGTGGAAACTCTACCAGATGCAATTAGGATGTGTCATGTAACCTTAAAGATCTCGTCGAGCTGATTAATTTGAATCTTTGTTGAAGAAGTTTGGAGTTGATTTGATGAAGTTATCGAGTCTCAAATTTGGAAAAGTCGCAAAAGTTGCGTGGTTAAGCACATAAAGTAAAATTTATCCTGGAAACTCTTCAAGATGCAATTAGGATGTGTCATGTAACCTTAAAGATCTCGTCGAGCTGATTAATTTGAATCTTTGTTGAAGAAGTTTGGAGTTGATTTGGTGAAGTTATCGAGTCTCAAAGATGGAAAAGTCTTAAAAGTTGCATGGTTAAGCACATAAAGTACTATTTATCCTGGAAACTCTTCAAGATGCAATTAGGATGCTTCGTGTCACCTTAAAGATCTCGTCGAGCTGATTAATTTGAATCTGCGATTAAGAAGTTTGGAGTTGATTTGGTGAAGTTATCGAGTCTCAAAGTTGGAAAAGTCTCAAAAGTTGCGTGTTTGAGCCCATAAAGTACTATTTATCGTGGAAACTCTTCAAGATGCAATTAGGATGTGTCATGTAACCTTAAAGATCTCGTCGAGCTGATTAATTTGAATCTTCGTTGAAGAAGTTTGGAGTTGATTTGGTGAAGTTATCGAGTTTCAAAGTTGGAAAAGTCTCAAAAGTTGCGTGGTTAAGCACATAAAGTACTATTTATCGTGGAAACTCTTCAAGATGCAATTAGGATGTGTCATGTAACCTTTAAGATCTCGTCGAGCTGATTAATTTGTATCTTTGTTTAAGAAGTTTGGAGTTGATTTGGTGAAGTTATCGAGTCTCAAAGTTGGAAAAGTCTCAAAAGTTGCGTGGTTAAGCACATAAAGTCCTATTTATCCTGGAAACTCTTCAAGATGCAATTAGGATGTGTCTTGTAACCTTAAAGATCTCGTCGAGGTGATTAATTTGAATCTTTGTTTAAGAAGTTTGGAGTTGATTTGGTGAAGTTATCGAGTTTCAAATTTGGAAAAGTCGCAAAAGTTGCATGGTTAAGCACATAAAGTACTATTTATCCTCGAAACTCTTCAAGATGCAATTAGGATGTGTCGTGTCACCTTAAAGATCTCGTCGAGCTGATTAATTTGAATCTTTGTTGAAGAAGTTTGGAGTTGATTTGGTGAAGTTATCGAGTCTCAAAATTAGAAAAGTCTCAAAAGTTGCGTGGTTAAGCACATAAAGTACTATTTATCCTGGAAACTCTTCAAGATGCAATTAGGATGTGTCTTGTAACCTTAAAGATCTCGTCGAGGTGATTAATTTGAATCTTTGTTTAAGAAGTTTGGAGTTGATTTGGTGAAGTTATCGAGTTTCAAATTTGGAAAAGTCGCAAAAGTTGCATGGTTAAGCACATAAAGTACTATTTATCCTCGAAACTCTTCAAGATGCAATTAGGATGTGTCGTGTCACTTTAAAGATCTCGTCGAGCTGATTAATTTGAATCTTTGTTGAAGAAGTTTGGAGTTGATTTGGTGAAGTTATCGAGTCTCAAAGTTGGAAAAGTCTCAAAAGTTGCGTGGTTAAGCACATAAAGTCCTATTTATCCTGGAAACTCTTCAAGATGCAATTAGGATGTGTCATGTCACTTTAAAGATCTCGTCGAGCTGATTAATTTGAATCTTTGTTGAAGAAGTTTGTAGTTGACTTGGTGAAGTTATCGAGTCTCAAAATTAGAAAAGTCTCAAAAGTTGCGTGGTTAAGCACATAAAGTACTATTTATCCTGGAAACTCTTCAAGATGCAATTAGTATGTGTCATGTCACTTTAAAGATCTCGTCGAGCTGATTAATTTGAATCTTTGTTTAAGAAGTTTGGAGTTGATTTGGTGAAGTTATCGAGTTTCAAATTTGGAAAAGTCGCAAAAGTTGCATGGTTAAGCACATAAAGTACTATTTATCCTCGAAACTCTTCAAGATGCAATTAGGATGTGTCATGTCACCTTAAAGATCTCGTCGAGCTGATTAATTTGAATCTTTGTTGAAGAAGTTTGGAGTTGATTTGGTGAAGTTATCGAGTCTCAAAGTTGGAAAAGTCTCAAAAGTTGCGTGGTTAAGCACATAAAGTCCTATTTATCCTGGAAACTCTTCAAGATGCAATTAGGATGTGTCATGTCACTTTAAAGATCTCGTCGAGCTGATTAATTTGAATCTTTGTTGAAGAAGTTTGGAGTTGATTTGGTGAAGTTATCGAGTCTCAAAGTTGGAAAAGTCTCAAAAGTTGCGTATTTGAGCACATACAGTACTATTTATCGTGGAAACTCTTCAAGATGCAATTAGGATGTGTCATGTAACCTTAAAGATCTCGTCGAGCTGATTAATTTGAATCTTTGTTGAAGAAGTTTGGAGTTGATTTGGTGAAGTTATCGAGTCTCAAAGTTGGAAAAGTCTTAAAACTTGCGTGTTTGAGCACATAAAGTACTATTTATCCTGGAAACTCTTCAAGATGCAATTAGGATGTGTCATGTCACCTTAAAGATCTCGTCGAGCTGATTAATTTGAATCTTTGTTGAAGAAGTTTGGAGTTGATTTGGTGAAGTTATCGAGTCTCAAAGATGGAAAAGTCTTAAAAGTTGCGTGTTTGAGCACATAAAGTAAAATTTATCCTGGAAACTCTTCAAGATGCAATTAGGATGTGTAATGTAACCTTAAAGATCTCGTCGAGCTGATTAATTTGAATCTTTGTTTAAGAAGTTTGGAGTTGATTTGGTGAAGTTATCGAGTCTCAAAGTTGGAAAAGTCTCAAAAGTTGCGTGGTTAAGCACATAAAGTCCTATTTATCCTGGAAACTCTTCAAGATGCAATTAGGATGTGTCTTGTAACCTTAAAGATCTCGTCGAGCTGATTAATTTGAATCTTTGTTGAAGAAGTTTGGAGTTGATTTGGTGAAGTTATCGAGTCTCAAAGTTGGAAAAGTCTCAAAAGTTGCGTGGTTAAGCACATAAAGTACTATTTATCCTGGAAACTCTTCAAGATGCAATTAGGATGTGTCATGTAACCTTAAAGATCTCGTTGAGCTGATTAATTTGAATCTTTGTTTAAGAAGTTTGGAGTTGATTTGGTGAAGTTATCGAGTCTCAAAGTTGGAAAAGTCTCAAAAGTTGCGTGGTTAAGCACATAAAGTCCTATTTATCCTGGAAACTCTTCAAGATGCAATTAGGATGTGTCTTGTAACCTTAAAGATCTCGTCGAGCTGATTAATTTGAATCTTTGTTGAAGAAGTTTGGAGTTGATTTGGTGAAGTTATCGAGTCTCAAAGTTGGAAAAGTCTCAAAAGTTGCGTGGTTAAGCACATAAAGTACTATTTATCCTGGAAACTCTTCAAGATGCAATTAGGATGTGTCGTGTCACCTTAAAGATCTCGTCGAGGTGATTAATTTGAATCTTTGTTTAAGAAGTTTGGAGTTGATTTGGTGAAGTTATCGAGTTTCAAATTTGGAAAAGTCGCAAAAGTTGCATGGTTAAGCACATAAAGTACTATTTATCCTCGAAACTCTTCAAGATGCAATTAGGATGTGTCGTGTCACCTTAAAGATCTCGTCGAGCTGATTAATTTCAATCTTTGTTGAAGAAGTTTGGAGTTGATTTGGTGAAGTTATCGAGTCTCAAAGTTGGAAAAGTCTTAAAACTTGCGTGTTTGAGCACATAAAGTACTATTTATCCTGGAAACTCTTCAAGATGCAATTAGTATGTGTCATTTCACTTTAAAGATCTCGTCGAGCTGATTAATTTGAATCTTTGTTGAAGAAGTTTGGAGTTGATTTGGTGAAGTTATCGAGTCTCAAAGATGGAAAAGTCTTAAAAGTTGCGTGTTTGAGCACATAAAGTACTATTTATCCTGGAAACTCTTCAAGATGCAATTAGTATGTGTCATGTCACTTTAAAGATCTCGTCGAGCTGATTAATTTGAATCTTTGTTGAAGAAGTTTGGAGTTGATTTGGTGAAGTTATCGAGTCTCAAAGTTGGAAAAGTCTCAAAAGTTGCGTGTTTGAGCCCATAAAGTACTATTTATCCTGGAAACTCTTCAAGATGCAATTAGGATGTGTCATGTAACCTTAAAGATCTCGTCGAGCTGATTAATTTGAATCTTTGTTTAAGAAGTTTGGAGTTGATTTAGTGAAGTTATCGAGTCTCAAAGTTGGAAAAGTCTCAAAAGTTGCGTGTTTGAGCCCATAAAGTACTATTTATCGTGGAAACTCTTCAAGATGCAATTAGGATGCGTCGTGTCACCTTAAAGATCTCGTCGAGCTGATTAATTTGAATCTGCGATTAAGAAGTTTGGAGTTGATTTGGTGAAGTTATCGAGTCTCAAAGTTGGAAAAGTCTCAAAAGTTGCGTGTTTGAGCCCATAAAGTACTATTTATCGTGGAAACTCTTCAAGATGCAATTAGGATGTGTCATGTAACCTTAAAGATCTCGTCGAGCTGATTAATTTGAATCTTTGTTGAAGAAGTTTGGAGTTGATTTGGTGAAGTTATCGAGTCTCAAAGTTGGAAAAGTCTTAAAAGTTGCGTGTTTGAGCACATAAAGTACTATTTATCGTGGAAACTCTTCAAGATGCAATTAGGATGTGTCATGTAACCTTAAAGATCACGTCGAGCTGATTAATTTGAATCTTTGTTTAAGAAGTTTGGAGTTGATTTGGTGAAGTTGTCGAGTTTCAAATTTGGAAAAGTCGCAAAAGTTGCATGGTTAAGCACATAAAGTGCTATTTATCCTGGAAACTCTTCAAGATGCAATTAAGATGCTTCGTGTCACCTTAAAGATCTCGTCGAGCTGATTAATTTGAATCTGCGATTAAGAAGTTTGGAGTTGATTTGGTGAAGTTATCGAGTCTCAAAGTTGGAAAAGTCTCAAAAGTTGCGTGTTTGAGCCCATAAAGTACTATTTATCGTGGAAACTCTTCAAGATGCAATTAGGATGTGTCATGTAACCTTAAAGATCTCGTCGAGCTGATTAATTTGAATCTTCGTTGAAGAAGTTTGGAGTTGATTTGGTGAAGTTATCGAGTTTCAAAGTTGGAAAAGTCTCAAAAGTTGCGTGTTTGAGCCCATAAAGTACTATTTATCGTGGAAACTCTTCAAGATGCAATTAGGATGTGTCATGTAACCTTAAAGATCTCGTCGAGCTGATTAATTTGAATCTTTGTTGAAGAAGTTTGGAGTTGATTTGGTGAAGTTATCGAGTCTCAAAGTTGGAAAAGTCTTAAAACTTGCGTGTTTGAGCACATAAAGTCCTATTTATCCTGGAAACTCTTCAAGATGCAATTAGGATGTGTCTTGTAACCTTAAAGATCTCGTCGAGGTGATTAATTTGAATCTTTGTTTAAGAAGTTTGGAGTTGATTTGGTAAAGTTATCGCTTCTTAAAGTTGGAAAAGTCTCAAAAGTTGCGTGGTTAAGCACATAAAGTACTATTTATCCTGGAAACTCTTCAAGATGCAATTAGGATGTGTCTTGTAACCTTAAAGATCTCGTCGGGGTGATTAATTTGAATCTTTGTTTAAGAAGTTTGGAGTTGATTTGGTGAAGTTATCGAGTCTCAAAGTTGGAAAACTCTCAAAAGTTGCGTGGTTAAGCACATAAAGTCCTATTTATCCTGGAAACTCTTCAAGATGCAATTAGGATGTGTCTTGTAACCTTAAAGATCTCGTCGAGGTGATTAATTTTAATCTTTGTTTAAGAAGTTTGGAGTTGATTTGGTGAAGTTGTCGAGTCTCAAAGTTGGAAAAGTCTCAAAAGTTGCGTGTTTGAGCCCATAAAGTACTATTTATCGTGGAAACTCTTCAAGATGCAATTAGGATGTGTCATGTAACCTTTAAGATCTCGTCGAGCTGATTAATTTGTATCTTTGTTTAAGAAGTTTGGAGTTGATTTGGTGAAGTTATCGAGTCTCAAAGTTGGAAAAGTCTCAAAAGTTGCGTGGTTAAGCACATAAAGTCCTATTTATCCTGGAAACTCTTCAAGATGCAATTAGGATGTGTCATGTCACTTTAAAGATCTCGTCGAGCTGATTAATTTGAATCTTTGTTGAAGAAGTTTGTAGTTGACTTGGTGAAGTTATCGAGTCTCAAAATTAGAAAAGTCTCAAAAGTTGCGTGGTTAAGCACATAAAGTACTATTTATCCTGGAAACTCTTCAAGATGCAATTAGGATGTGTCTTGTAACCTTAAAGATCTCGTCGAGGTGATTAATTTGAATCTTTGTTTAAGAAGTTTGGAGTTGATTTGGTGAAGTTATCGAGTTTCAAATTTGGAAAAGTCGCAAAAGTTGCATGGTTAAGCACATAAAGTACTATTTATCCTCGAAACTCTTCAAGATGCAATTAGGATGTGTCGTGTCACCTTAAAGATCTCGTCGAGCTGATTAATTTGAATCTTTGTTGAAGAAGTTTGGAGTTGATTTGGTGAAGTTATCGAGTCTCAAAGTTGGAAAAGTCTCAAAAGTTGCGTATTTGAGCACATACAGTACTATTTATCGTGGAAACTCTACCAGATGCAATTAGGATGTGTCATGTAACCTTAAAGATCTCGTCGAGCTGATTAATTTGAATCTTTGTTGAAGAAGTTTGGAGTTGATTTGATGAAGTTATCGAGTCTCAAATTTGGAAAAGTCGCAAAAGTTGCGTGGTTAAGCACATAAAGTAAAATTTATCCTGGAAACTCTTCAAGATGCAATTAGGATGTGTCATGTAACCTTAAAGATCTCGTCGAGCTGATTAATTTGAATCTTTGTTGAAGAAGTTTGGAGTTGATTTGGTGAAGTTATCGAGTCTCAAAGTTGGAAAAGTCTCAAAAGTTGCGTATTTGAGCACATACAGTACTATTTATCGTGGAAACTCTACCAGATGCAATTAGGATGTGTCATGTAACCTTAAAGATCTCGTCGAGCTGATTAATTTGAATCTTTGTTGAAGAAGTTTGGAGTTGATTTGATGAAGTTATCGAGTCTCAAATTTGGAAAAGTCGCAAAAGTTGCGTGGTTAAGCACATAAAGTAAAATTTATCCTGGAAACTCTTCAAGATGCAATTAGGATGTGTCATGTAACCTTAAAGATCTCGTCGAGCTGATTAATTTGAATCTTTGTTGAAGAAGTTTGGAGTTGATTTGGTGAAGTTATCGAGTCTCAAAGTTGGAAAAGTCTTAAAACTTGCGTGTTTGAGCACATAAAGTACTATTTATCCTGGAAACTCTTCAAGATGCAATTAGTATGTGTCATGTCACTTTAAAGATCTCGTCGAGCTGATTAATTTGAATCTTTGTTGAAGAAGTTTGGAGTTGATTTGGTGAAGTTATCGAGTCTCAAAGATGGAAAAGTCTTAAAAGTTGCGTGTTTGAGCACATAAAGTACTATTTATCCTGGAAACTCTTCAAGATGCAATTAGGATGTGTCGTGTCACCTTAAAGATCTCGTCGAGCTGATTAATTTGAATCTGCGATTAAGAAGTTTGGAGTTGATTTGGTGAAGTTATCGAGTCTCAAAGTTGGAAAAGTCTCAAAAGTTGCGTGTTTGAGCCCATAAAGTACTATTTATCGTGGAAACTCTTCAAGATGCAATTAGGATGTGTCATGTAACCTTAAAGATCTCGTCGAGCTGATTAATTTGAATCTTTGTTGAAGAAGTTTGGAGTTGATTTGGTGAAGTTATCGAGTCTCAAAGTTGGAAAAATCTGAAAAGTTGCGTGTTTGAGCACATAAAGTACTATTTATCCTGGAAACTCTTCAAGATGCAATTAGGATGTGTCATGTAACCTTAAATATCTCGTCGAGCTGATTAATTTGAATCTTTGTTGAAGAAGTTTGGAGTTGATTTGGTGAAGTTATCGAGTCTCAAAGTTGGAAAAGTCTCAAAAGTTACGTGGTTAAGCACATAAAGTACTATTTATCGTGGAAACTCTACAAGATGCAATTAGGATGTGTCATGTAACCTTAAAGATCTCGTCGAGCTGATTAATTTGAATCTTTGTTTAAGAAGTTTGGAGTTGATTTGGTGAAGTTATCGAGTCTCAAAGTTGGAAAAGTCTCAAAAGTTGCGTGTTTGAGCCCATAAAGTACTATTTATCGTGGAAACTCTTCAAGATGCAATTAGGATGCGTCGTGTCACCTTAAAGATCTCGTCGAGCTGATTAATTTGAATCTGCGATTAAGAAGTTTGGAGTTGATTTGGTGAAGTTATCGAGTCTCAAAGTTGGAAAAGTCTCAAAAGTTGCGTGTTTGAGCCCATAAAGTACTATTTATCGTGGAAACTCTTCAAGATGCAATTAGGATGTGTCATGTAACCTTAAAGATCTCGTCGAGCTGATTAATTTGAATCTTTGTTGAAGAAGTTTGGAGTTGATTTGGTGAAGTTATCGAGTCTCAAAGATGGAAAAGTCTTAAAAGTTGCGTGTTTGAGCACATAAAGTACTATTTATCCTGGAAACTCTTCAAGATGCAATTAGGATGTGTCACGTCACCTTAAAGATCTCGTCGAGCTGATTAATTTGAATCTTTGTTGAAGAAGTTTGGAGTTGATTTGGTGAAGTTATCGAGTCTCAAAATTAGAAAAGTCTCAAAAGTTGCGTGGTTAAGCACATAAAGTTCTATTTATCGTGGAAACTCTTCAAGATGCAATTAGGATGTGTCATGTAACCTTAAAGATCTCGTCGAGCTGATTAATTTGAATCTTTGTTTAAGAAGTTTGGAGTTGATTTGGTGAAGTTATCGAGTCTCAAAGTTGGAAAAGTCTCAAAAGTTGCGTGTTTGAGCCCATAAAGTACTATTTATCGTGGAAACTCTTCAAGATGCAATTAGGATGCGTCGTGTCACCTTAAAGATCTCGTCGAGCTGATTAATTTGAATCTGCGATTAAGAAGTTTGGAGTTGATTTGGTGAAGTTACCGAGTCTCAAAGTTGGAAAAGTCTCAAAAGTTGCGTGTTTGAGCCCATAAAGTACTATTTATCGTGGAAACTCTTCAAGATGCAATTAGGATGTGTCATGTAACCTTAAAGATCTCGTCGAGCTGATTAATTTGAATCTTTGTTGAAGAAGTTTGGAGTTGATTTGGTGAAGTTATCGAGTCTCAAAGTTGGAAAAGTCTTAAAAGTTGCTTGTTTGAGCACATAAAGTACTATTTATCGTGGAAACTCTTCAAGATGCAATTAGGATGTGTCATGTAACCTTTAAGATCTCGTCGAGCTGATTAATTTGTATCTTTGTTTAAGAAGTTTGGAGTTGATTTGGTGAAGTTATCGAGTCTCAAAGTTGGAAAAGTCTCAAAAGTTGCGTGGTTAAGCACATAAAGTCCTATTTATCCTGGAAACTCTTCAAGATGCAATTAGGATGTGTCATGTCACTTTAAAGATCTCGTCGAGCTGATTAATTTGAATCTTTGTTGAAGAAGTTTGTAGTTGACTTGGTGAAGTTATCGAGTCTCAAAATTAGAAAAGTCTCAAAAGTTGCGTGGTTAAGCACATAAAGTTCTATTTATCGTGGAAACTCTTCAAGATGCAATTAGGATGTGTCATGTAACCTTAAAGATCTCGTCGAGCTGATTAATTTGAATCTGCGATTAAGAAGTTTGGAGTTGATTTGGTGAAGTTATCGAGTCTCAAAGTTGGAAAAGTCTCAAAAGTTGCGTGTTTGAGCCCATAAAGTACTATTTATCGTGGAAACTCTTCAAGATGCAATTAGGATGTGTCATGTAACCTTAAAGATCTCGTCGAGCTGATTAATTTGAATCTTTGTTGAAGAAGTTTGGAGTTGATTTGGTGAAGTTATCGAGTCTCAAAGTTGGAAAAATCTGAAAAGTTGCGTGTTTGAGCACATAAAGTACTATTTATCCTGGAAACTCTTCAAGATGCAATTAGGATGTGTCATGTAACCTTAAATATCTCGTCGAGCTGATTAATTTGAATCTTTGTTGAAGAAGTTTGGAGTTGATTTGGTGAAGTTATCGAGTCTCAAAGTTGGAAAAGTCTCAAAAGTTACGTGGTTAAGCACATAAAGTACTATTTATCGTGGAAACTCTTCAAGATGCAATTAGGATGTGTCATGTAACCTTAAAGATCTCGTCGAGCTGATTAATTTGAATCTTTGTTGAAGAAGTTTGGAGTTGATTTGGTGAAGTTATCGAGTCTCAAAGTTGGAAAAGTCTTAAAAGTTGCGTGTTTGAGCACATAAAGTACTATTTATCGTGGAAACTCTTCAAGATGCAATTAGGATGTGTCATGTAACCTTAAAGATCACGTCGAGCTGATTAATTTGAATCTTTGTTTAAGAAGTTTGGAGTTGATTTGGTGAAGTTGTCGAGTTTCAAATTTGGAAAAGTCGCAAAAGTTGCATGGTTAAGCACATAAAGTACTATTTATCCTGGAAACTCTTCAAGATGCAATTAGGATGCTTCGTGTCACCTTAAAGATCTCGTCGAGCTGATTAATTTGAATCTGCGATTAAGAAGTTTGGAGTTGATTTGGTGAAGTTATCGAGTCTCAAAGTTGGAAAAGTCTCAAAAGTTGCGTGTTTGAGCCCATAAAGTACTATTTATCGTGGAAACTCTTCAAGATGCAATTAGGATGTGTCATGTAACCTTAAAGATCTCGTCGAGCTGATTAATTTGAATCTTTGTTGAAGAAGTTTGGAGTTGATTTGGTGAAGTTATCGAGTTTCAAAGTTGGAAAAGTCTCAAAAGTTGCGTGTTTGAGCCCATAAAGTACTATTTATCGTGGAAACTCTTCAAGATGCAATTAGGATGTGTCATGTAACCTTAAAGATCTCGTCGAGCTGATTAATTTGAATCTTTGTTGAAGAAGTTTGGAGTTGATTTGGTGAAGTTATCGAGTCTCAAAGTTGGAAAAGTCTCAAAAGTTGCGTGGTTAAGCACATAAAGTCCTATTTATCCTGGAAACTCTTCAAGATGCAATTAGGATGTGTCTTGTAACCTTAAAGATCTCGTCGAGGTGATTAATTTGAATCTTTGTTTAAGAAGTTTGGAGTTGATTTGGTGAAGTTATCGAGTTTCAAATTTGGAAAAGTCGCAAAAGTTGCATGGTTAAGCACATAAAGTACTATTTATCCTCGAAACTCTTCAAGATGCACTTAGGATGTGTCGTGTCACCTTAAAGATCTCGTCGAGCTGATTAATTTGAATCTTTGTTGAAGAAGTATGGAGTTGATTTGGTAAAGTTATCGCGTCTTAAAGTTGGAAAAGTCTCAAAAGTTGCGTGGTTAAGCACATAAAGTACTATTTATCCTGGAAACTCTTCAAGATGCAATTAGGATGTGTCTTGTAACCTTAAAGATCTCGTCGAGGTGATTAATTTGAATCTTTGTTTAAGAAGTTTGGAGTTGATTTGGTGAAGTTATCGAGTTTCAAATTTGGAAAAGTCGCAAAAGTTGCATGGTTAAGCACATAAAGTACTATTTATCATCGAAACTCTTCAAGATGCACTTAGGATGTGTCGTGTCACCTTAAAGATCTCGTCGAGCTGATTAATTTGAATATTTGTTGAAGAAGTTTGGAGTTGATTTGGTGAAGTTATCGAGTCTCAAAGTTGGAAAAGTCATAAAACTTGCGTGTTTGAGCACATAAAGTACTATTTATCCTGGAAACTCTTCAAGATGCAATTAGTATGTGTCATGTCACTTTAAAGATCTCGTCGAGCTGCTTAATTTGAATCTTTGTTGAAGAAGTTTGGAGTTGATTTGGTGAAGTTATCGAGTCTCAAAGATGGAAAAGTCTTAAAAGTTGCGTGGTTAAGCACATAAAGTACTATTTATCCTGGAAACTCTTCAAGATGCAATTAGGATGTGTCATGTCACCTTAAGGATCTCGTCGAGCTGATTAATTTGAATCTTTGTTTAAGAAGTTTGGAGTTGATTTGGTGAAGTTGTCGAGTTTCAAATTTGGAAAAGTCGCAAAAGTTGCGTGGTTAAGCACATAAAGTACTATTTATCCTGGAAACTCTTCAAGATGCAATTAGGATGTGTCATGTAACCTTAAAGATCTCGTTGAGCTGATTAATTTGAATCTTTGTTTAAGAAGTTTGGAGTTGATTTGGTGAAGTTGTCGAGTTTCAAATTTGGAAAAGTCGCAAAAGTTGCGTGGTTAAGCACATAAAGTACTATTTATCCTGGAAACTCTTCAAGATGCAATTAGGATGTGTCATGTAACCTTAAAGATCTCGTCGAGCTGATTAATTTGAATCTTTGTTTAAGAAGTTTGGAGTTGATTTGGTGAAGTTATCGAGTCTCAAAGTTGGAAAAGTCTCAAAAGTTGCGTATTTGAGCACATACAGTACTATTTATCGCGGAAACTCTACAAGATGCAATTAGGATGTGTCATGTCACTTTAAAAATCTCGTCGAGCTGATTAATTTGAATCTTTGTTGAAGAAGTTTGGAGTTGATTTGGTGTAGTTATCGAGTCTCAAAGTTGGAAAAGTCTCAAAAGTTGCGTGGTTAAGCACATAAAATACTATTTATCGTGGAAACTCTACAAGATGCAATTAGGATGTGTCATGTCACCTTAAAGATCTCGTCGAGCTGATTAATTTGAATCTTTGTTGAAGAAGTTTGGAGTTGATTTGGTGAAGTTATCGACTCTCAAAGAAGGAAAAGTCTTAAAAGTTGCGTGTTTGAGCACATAAAGTACTATTTATCCTGGAAACTCTACAAGATGCAATTAGGATGTGTCATGTCACCTTAAAGATCTCGTCGAGCTGATTAATTTGAATCTTTGTTGAAGAAGTTTGGAGTTGATTTGGTGAAGTTATCGAGTCTCAAAGTTGGAAAAGTCTCAAAAGTTGCGTGGTTAAGCACATAAAGTCCTATTTATCCTGGAAACTCTTCAAGATGCAATTAGGATGTGTCATGTCACTTTAAAGATCTCGTCGAGCTGATTAATTTGAATCTTTGTTTAAGAAGTATGGAGTTGATTTGGTAAAGTTATCGAGTCTTAAAGTTGGAAAAGTCTCAAAAGTTGCGTGGTTAAGCACATAAAGTACTATTTATCTTGGAAACTCTTCAAGATGCAATTAGTATGTGTCATGTCACCTTAAAGATCTCGTCGAGCTGATTAATTTGAATCTTTGTTGAAGAAGTTTGGAGTTGATTTGGTGAAGTTATCGAGTCTCAAAGATGGAAAAGTCTTAAAAGTTGCGTGTTTGAGCACATAAAGTACTATTTATCCTGGAAACTCTTCAAGATGCAATTAGTATGTGTCATGTCACCTTAAAGATCTCGTCGAGCTGATTAATTTGAATCTTTGTTGAAGAAGTTTGTAGTTGATTTGGTGAAGTTATCGAGTCTCAAAATTAGAAAAGTCTCAAAAGTTGCGTGGTTAAGCACATAAAGTACTATTTATCGTGGAAACTCTTCAAGATGCAATTAGGATGTGTCATGTAACCTTAAAGATCTCGTCGAGCTGATTAATTTGAATCTTTGTTGAAGAAGTTTGGAGTTGATTTGGTGAAGTTATCGAGTCTCAAAGTTGGAAAAGTCTCAAAAGTTGCGTGGTTAAGCACATAAAGTCCTATTTATCCTGGAAACTCTTCAAGATGCAATTAGGATGTGTCATGTCACTTTAAAGATCTCGTCGAGCTGATTAATTTGAATCTTTGTTTAAGAAGTATGGAGTTGATTTGGTAAAGTTATCGAGTCTTAAAGTTGGAAAAGTCTCAAAAGTTGCGTGGTTAAGCACATAAAGTACTATTTATCTTGGAAACTCTTCAAGATGCAATTAGTATGTGTCATGTCACCTTAAAGATCTCGTCGAGGTGATTAATTTGAATCTTTGTTTAAGAAGTTTGGAGTTGATTTGGTGAAGTTATCGAGTTTCAAATTTGGAAAAGTCGCAAAAGTTGCATGGTTAAGCACATAAAGTACTATTTATCCTCGAAACTCTTCAAGATGCAATTAGGATGTGTCGTGTCACCGTAAAGATCTCGTCGAGCTGATTAATTTGAATCTTTGTTGAAGAAGTTTGGAGTTGATTTGGTGAAGTTATCGAGTCTCAAAGTTGGAAAAGTCTTAAAACTTGCGTGTTTGAGCACATAAAGTACTATTTATCCTGGAAACTCTACAAGATGCAATTAGGATGTGTCATGTCACCTTAAAGATCTCGTCGAGCTGATTAATTTGAATCTTTGTTGAAGAAGTTTGGAGTTGATTTGGTGAAGTTATCGAGTCTCAAAGATGGAAAAGTCTTAAAAGTTGCGTGTTTGAGCACATAAAGTACTATTTATCCTGGAAACTCTTCAAGATGCAATTAGTATGTGTCATGTCACCTTAAAGATCTCGTCGAGCTGATTAATTTGAATCTTTGTTGAAGAAGTTTGGAGTTGATTTGGTGAAGTTATCGAGTCTCAAAGATGGAAAAGTCTTAAAAGTTGCGTGTTTGAGCACATAAAGTACTATTTATCCTGGAAACTCTACAAGATGCAATTAGGATGTGTCATGTCACCTTAAAGATCTCGTTGAGCTGATTAATTTGAATCTTTGTTGAAGAAGTTTGGAGTTGATTTGGTGAAGTTATCGAGTCTCAAAGTTGGAAAAGTCTCAAAAGTTGCGTGGTTAAGCACATAAAGTCCTATTTATCCTGGAAACTCTTCAAGATGCAATTAGGATGTGTCTTGTAACCTTAAAGATCTCGTCGAGCTGATTAATTTGAATCTTTGTTGAAGACGTTTGGAGTTGATTTGGTGAAGTTAACGAGTCTCAAAGATGGAAAAGTCTTAAAAGTTGCGTGTTTGAGCACATAAAGTAAAATTTATCCTGGAAACTCTTCAAGATGCAATTAGGATGTGTCATGTCACCTTAAAGATCTCGTCGAGCTGATTAATTTGAATCTTTGTTGAAGAAGTTTGGAGTTGATTTGGTGAAGTTATCGAGTCTCAAAGATGGAAAAGTCTTAAAACTTGCGTGTTTGAGCACATAAAGTAAAATTTATCCTGGAAACTCTTCAAGATGCAATTAGGATGTGTAATGTAACCTTAAAGATCTCGTCGAGCTGATTAATTTGAATCTTTGTTGAAGAAGTTTGGAGTTGATTTGGTGAAGTTATCGAGTCTCAAAGTTGGAAAAGTCGCAAAAGTTGCATGGTTAAGCACATAAAGTACTATTTATCCTCGAAACTCTTCAAGATGCAATTAGGATGTGTCGTGTCACCGTAAAGATCTCGTCGAGCTGATTAATTTGAATCTTTGTTGAAGAAGTTTGGAGTTGATTTGGTGAAGTTATCGAGTCTCAAAGTTGGAAAGGTCTTAAAACTTGCGTGTTTGAGCACATAAAGTACTATTTATCCTGGAAACTCTTCAAGATGCAATTAGGATGTGTCGTGTCACCGTAAAGATCTCGTCGAGCTGATTAATTTGAATCTTTGTTGAAGAAGTTTGGAGTTGATTTGGTGAAGTTATCGAGTCTCAAAGATGGAAAAGTCTTAAAAGTTGCGTGGTTAAGCACATAAAGTACTATTTATCGTGGAAACTCTACAAGATGCAATTAGGATGTGTCATGTCACTTTAAAGATCTCGTCGAGCTGATTAATTTGAATCTTTGTTGAAGAAGTTTGGAGTTGATTTGGTGTAGTTATCGAGTCTCAAAGTTGGAAAAGTCTCAAAAGTTGCGTGTTTGAGCCCATAAAGTACTATTTATCGTGGAAACTCTTCAAGATGCAATTAGGATGTGTCATGTAACCTTAAAGATCTCGTCGAGCTGATTAATTTGAATCTTTGTTGAAGAAGTTTGTAGTTGATTTGGTGAAGTTATCGAGTCTCAAAATTAGAAAAGTCTCAAAAGTTGCGTGGTTAAGCACATAAAGTTCTATTTATCGTGGAAACTCTTCAAGATGCAATTAGGATGTGTCATGTAACCTTAAAGATCTCGTCGAGCTGATTAATTTGAATCTTTGATTAAGAAGTTTGGAGTTGATTTGGTGAAGTTATCGAGTCTCAAAGTTGGAAAAGTCTCAAAAGTTGCGTGTTTGAGCCCATAAAGTACTATTTATCGTGGAAACTCTTCAAGATGCAATTAGGATGCGTCGTGTCACCTTAAAGATCTCGTCGAGCTGATTAATTTGAATCTGCGATTAAGAAGTTTGGAGTTGATTTGGTGAAGTTATCGAGTCTCAAAGTTGGAAAAGTCTCAAAAGTTGCGTGTTTGAGCCCATAAAGTACTATTTATCGTGGAAACTCTTCAAGATGCAATTAGGATGTGTCATGTAACCTTAAAGATCTCGTCGAGCTGATTAATTTGAATCTTTGTTGAAGAAGTTTGGAGTTGATTTGGTGAAGTTATCGAGTCTCAAAGTTGGAAAAGTCTTAAAAGTTGCGTGTTTGAGCACATAAAGTACTATTTATCGTGGAAACTCTTCAAGATGCAATTAGGATGTGTCATGTAACCTTAAAGATCACGTCGAGCTGATTAATTTGAATCTTTGTTTAAGAAGTTTGGAGTTGATTTGGTGAAGTTATCGAGTCTCAAAGTTGGAAAAGTCTCAAAAGTGGCGTGTTTGAGCACATAAAGTACTATTTATCGTGGAAACTCTTCAAGATGCAATTAGGATGCGTCGTGTCACCTTAAAGATCTCGTCGAGCTGATTAATTTGAATCTGCGATTAAGAAGTTTGGAGTTGATTTGGTGAAGTTATCGAGTCTCAAAGTTGGAAAAGTCTCAAAAGTTGCGTGTTTGAGCCCATAAAGTACTATTTATCGTGGAAACTCTTCAAGATGCAATTAGGATGTGTCATGTAACCTTAAAGATCTCGTCGAGCTGATTAATTTGAATCTTTGTTGAAGAAGTTTGGAGTTGATTTGGTGAAGTTATCGAGTCTCAAAGTTGGAAAAATCTGAAAAGTTGCGTGTTTGAGCACATAAAGTACTATTTATCCTGGAAACTCTTCAAGATGCAATTAGGATGTGTCATGTAACCTTAAATATCTCGTCGAGCTGATTAATTTGAATCTTTGTTGAAGAAGTTTGGAGTTGATTTGGTGAAGTTATCGAGTCTCAAAGTTGGAAAAGTCTCAAAAGTTACGTGGTTAAGCACATAAAGTACTATTTATCGTGGAAACTCTACAAGATGCAATTAGGATGTGTCATGTAACCTTAAAGATCTCGTCGAGCTGATTAATTTGAATCTTTGTTTAAGAAGTTTGGAGTTGATTTGGTGAAGTTATCGAGTCTCAAAGTTGGAAAAGTCTCAAAAGTTGCGTGTTTGAGCCCATAAAGTACTATTTATCCTGGAAACTCTTCAAGATGCAATTAGGATGTGTCATGTAACCTTAAAGATCTCGTCGAGCTGATTAATTTGAATCTTTGTTTAAGAAGTTTGGAGTTGATTTAGTGAAGTTATCGAGTCTCAAAGTTGGAAAAGTCTCAAAAGTTGCGTGTTTGAGCCCATAAAGTACTATTTATCGTGGAAACTCTTCAAGATGCAATTAGGATGTGTCATGTAACCTTAAAGATCTCGTCGAGCTGATTAATTTGAATCTTTGTTGAAGAAGTTTGGAGTTGATTTGGTGAAGTTATCGAGTCTCAAAGTTGGAAAAGTCTTAAAAGTTGCGTGTTTGAGCACATAAAGTACTATTTATCGTGGAAACTCTTCAAGATGCAATTAGGATGTGTCATGTAACCTTAAAGATCACGTCGAGCTGATTAATTTGAATCTTTGTTTAAGAAGTTTGGAGTTGATTTGGTGAAGTTGTCGAGTTTCAAATTTGGAAAAGTCGCAAAAGTTGCATGGTTAAGCACATAAAGTACTATTTATCCTGGAAACTCTTCAAGATGCAATTAGGATGCTTCGTGTCACCTTAAAGATCTCGTCGAGCTGATTAATTTGAATCTGCGATTAAGAAGTTTGGAGTTGATTTGGTGAAGTTATCGAGTCTCAAAGTTGGAAAAGTCTCAAAAGTTGCGTGTTTGAGCCCATAAAGTACTATTTATCGTGGAAACTCTTCAAGATGCAATTAGGATGTGTCATGTAACCTTAAAGATCTCGTCGAGCTGATTAATTTGAATCTTTGTTGAAGAAGTTTGGAGTTGATTTGGTGAAGTTATCGAGTTTCAAAGTTGGAAAAGTCTCAAAAGTTGCGTGTTTGAGCCCATAAAGTACTATTTATCGTGGAAACTCTTCAAGATGCAATTAGGATGTGTCATGTAACCTTAAAGATCTCGTCGAGCTGATTAATTTGAATCTTTGTTGAAGAAGTTTGGAGTTGATTTGGTGAAGTTATCGAGTCTCAAAGTTGGAAAAGTCTCAAAAGTTGCGTGGTTAAGCACATAAAGTCCTATTTATCCTGGAAACTCTTCAAGATGCAATTAGGATGTGTCTTGTAACCTTAAAGATCTCGTCGAGGTGATTAATTTGAATCTTTGTTTAAGAAGTTTGGAGTTGATTTGGTGAAGTTATCGAGTTTCAAATTTGGAAAAGTCGCAAAAGTTGCATGGTTAAGCACATAAAGTACTATTTATCCTCGAAACTCTTCAAGATGCACTTAGGATGTGTCGTGTCACCTTAAAGATCTCGTCGAGCTGATTAATTTGAATCTTTGTTGAAGAAGTATGGAGTTGATTTGGTAAAGTTATCGCGTCTTAAAGTTGGAAAAGTCTCAAAAGTTGCGTGGTTAAGCACATAAAGTACTATTTATCCTGGAAACTCTTCAAGATGCAATTAGGATGTGTCTTGTAACCTTAAAGATCTCGTCGAGGTGATTAATTTGAATCTTTGTTTAAGAAGTTTGGAGTTGATTTGGTGAAGTTATCGAGTTTCAAATTTGGAAAAGTCGCAAAAGTTGCATGGTTAAGCACATAAAGTACTATTTATCATCGAAACTCTTCAAGATGCACTTAGGATGTGTCGTGTCACCTTAAAGATCTCGTCGAGCTGATTAATTTGAATATTTGTTGAAGAAGTTTGGAGTTGATTTGGTGAAGTTATCGAGTCTCAAAGTTGGAAAAGTCATAAAACTTGCGTGTTTGAGCACATAAAGTACTATTTATCCTGGAAACTCTTCAAGATGCAATTAGTATGTGTCATGTCACTTTAAAGATCTCGTCGAGCTGCTTAATTTGAATCTTTGTTGAAGAAGTTTGGAGTTGATTTGGTGAAGTTATCGAGTCTCAAAGATGGAAAAGTCTTAAAAGTTGCGTGGTTAAGCACATAAAGTACTATTTATCCTGGAAACTCTTCAAGATGCAATTAGGATGTGTCATGTCACCTTAAGGATCTCGTCGAGCTGATTAATTTGAATCTTTGTTTAAGAAGTTTGGAGTTGATTTGGTGAAGTTGTCGAGTTTCAAATTTGGAAAAGTCGCAAAAGTTGCGTGGTTAAGCACATAAAGTACTATTTATCCTGGAAACTCTTCAAGATGCAATTAGGATGTGTCATGTAACCTTAAAGATCTCGTTGAGCTGATTAATTTGAATCTTTGTTTAAGAAGTTTGGAGTTGATTTGGTGAAGTTGTCGAGTTTCAAATTTGGAAAAGTCGCAAAAGTTGCGTGGTTAAGCACATAAAGTACTATTTATCCTGGAAACTCTTCAAGATGCAATTAGGATGTGTCATGTAACCTTAAAGATCTCGTCGAGCTGATTAATTTGAATCTTTGTTTAAGAAGTTTGGAGTTGATTTGGTGAAGTTATCGAGTCTCAAAGTTGGAAAAGTCTCAAAAGTTGCGTATTTGAGCACATACAGTACTATTTATCGCGGAAACTCTACAAGATGCAATTAGGATGTGTCATGTCACTTTAAAATTCTCGTCGAGCTGATTAATTTGAATCTTTGTTGAAGAAGTTTGGAGTTGATTTGGTGTAGTTATCGAGTCTCAAAGTTGGAAAAGTCTCAAAAGTTGCGTGGTTAAGCACATAAAATACTATTTATCGTGGAAACTCTACAAGATGCAATTAGGATGTGTCATGTCACCTTAAAGATCTCGTCGAGCTGATTAATTTGAATCTTTGTTGAAGAAGTTTGGAGTTGATTTGGTGAAGTTATCGACTCTCAAAGAAGGAAAAGTCTTAAAAGTTGCGTGTTTGAGCACATAAAGTACTATTTATCCTGGAAACTCTACAAGATGCAATTAGGATGTGTCATGTCACCTTAAAGATCTCGTCGAGCTGATTAATTTGAATCTTTGTTGAAGAAGTTTGGAGTTGATTTGGTGAAGTTATCGAGTCTCAAAGTTGGAAAAGTCTCAAAAGTTGCGTGGTTAAGCACATAAAGTCCTATTTATCCTGGAAACTCTTCAAGATGCAATTAGGATGTGTCATGTCACTTTAAAGATCTCGTCGAGCTGATTAATTTGAATCTTTGTTTAAGAAGTATGGAGTTGATTTGGTAAAGTTATCGAGTCTTAAAGTTGGAAAAGTCTCAAAAGTTGCGTGGTTAAGCACATAAAGTACTATTTATCTTGGAAACTCTTCAAGATGCAATTAGTATGTGTCATGTCACCTTAAAGATCTCGTCGAGCTGATTAATTTGAATCTTTGTTGAAGAAGTTTGGAGTTGATTTGGTGAAGTTATCGAGTCTCAAAGATGGAAAAGTCTTAAAAGTTGCGTGTTTGAGCACATAAAGTACTATTTATCCTGGAAACTCTTCAAGATGCAATTAGTATGTGTCATGTCACCTTAAAGATCTCGTCGAGCTGATTAATTTGAATCTTTGTTGAAGAAGTTTGTAGTTGATTTGGTGAAGTTATCGAGTCTCAAAATTAGAAAAGTCTCAAAAGTTGCGTGGTTAAGCACATAAAGTACTATTTATCGTGGAAACTCTTCAAGATGCAATTAGGATGTGTCATGTAACCTTAAAGATCTCGTCGAGCTGATTAATTTGAATCTTTGTTGAAGAAGTTTGGAGTTGATTTGGTGAAGTTATCGAGTCTCAAAGTTGGAAAAGTCTCAAAAGTTGCGTGGTTAAGCACATAAAGTCCTATTTATCCTGGAAACTCTTCAAGATGCAATTAGGATGTGTCATGTCACTTTAAAGATCTCGTCGAGCTGATTAATTTGAATCTTTGTTTAAGAAGTATGGAGTTGATTTGGTAAAGTTATCGAGTCTTAAAGTTGGAAAAGTCTCAAAAGTTGCGTGGTTAAGCACATAAAGTACTATTTATCTTGGAAACTCTTCAAGATGCAATTAGTATGTGTCATGTCACCTTAAAGATCTCGTCGAGGTGATTAATTTGAATCTTTGTTTAAGAAGTTTGGAGTTGATTTGGTGAAGTTATCGAGTTTCAAATTTGGAAAAGTCGCAAAAGTTGCATGGTTAAGCACATAAAGTACTATTTATCATCGAAACTCTTCAAGATGCACTTAGGATGTGTCGTGTCACCTTAAAGATCTCGTCGAGCTGATTAATTTGAATATTTGTTGAAGAAGTTTGGAGTTGATTTGGTGAAGTTATCGAGTCTCAAAGTTGGAAAAGTCATAAAACTTGCGTGTTTGAGCACATAAAGTACTATTTATCCTGGAAACTCTTCAAGATGCAATTAGTATGTGTCATGTCACTTTAAAGATCTCGTCGAGCTGCTTAATTTGAATCTTTGTTGAAGAAGTTTGGAGTTGATTTGGTGAAGTTATCGAGTCTCAAAGATGGAAAAGTCTTAAAAGTTGCGTGGTTAAGCACATAAAGTACTATTTATCCTGGAAACTCTTCAAGATGCAATTAGGATGTGTCATGTCACCTTAAGGATCTCGTCGAGCTGATTAATTTGAATCTTTGTTTAAGAAGTTTGGAGTTGATTTGGTGAAGTTGTCGAGTTTCAAATTTGGAAAAGTCGCAAAAGTTGCGTGGTTAAGCACATAAAGTACTATTTATCCTGGAAACTCTTCAAGATGCAATTAGGATGTGTCATGTAACCTTAAAGATCTCGTTGAGCTGATTAATTTGAATCTTTGTTTAAGAAGTTTGGAGTTGATTTGGTGAAGTTGTCGAGTTTCAAATTTGGAAAAGTCGCAAAAGTTGCGTGGTTAAGCACATAAAGTACTATTTATCCTGGAAACTCTTCAAGATGCAATTAGGATGTGTCATGTAACCTTAAAGATCTCGTCGAGCTGATTAATTTGAATCTTTGTTTAAGAAGTTTGGAGTTGATTTGGTGAAGTTATCGAGTCTCAAAGTTGGAAAAGTCTCAAAAGTTGCGTATTTGAGCACATACAGTACTATTTATCGCGGAAACTCTACAAGATGCAATTAGGATGTGTCATGTCACTTTAAAAATCTCGTCGAGCTGATTAATTTGAATCTTTGTTGAAGAAGTTTGGAGTTGATTTGGTGTAGTTATCGAGTCTCAAAGTTGGAAAAGTCTCAAAAGTTGCGTGGTTAAGCACATAAAATACTATTTATCGTGGAAACTCTACAAGATGCAATTAGGATGTGTCATGTCACCTTAAAGATCTCGTCGAGCTGATTAATTTGAATCTTTGTTGAAGAAGTTTGGAGTTGATTTGGTGAAGTTATCGACTCTCAAAGAAGGAAAAGTCTTAAAAGTTGCGTGTTTGAGCACATAAAGTACTATTTATCCTGGAAACTCTACAAGATGCAATTAGGATGTGTCATGTCACCTTAAAGATCTCGTCGAGCTGATTAATTTGAATCTTTGTTGAAGAAGTTTGGAGTTGATTTGGTGAAGTTATCGAGTCTCAAAGTTGGAAAAGTCTCAAAAGTTGCGTGGTTAAGCACATAAAGTCCTATTTATCCTGGAAACTCTTCAAGATGCAATTAGGATGTGTCATGTCACTTTAAAGATCTCGTCGAGCTGATTAATTTGAATCTTTGTTTAAGAAGTATGGAGTTGATTTGGTAAAGTTATCGAGTCTTAAAGTTGGAAAAGTCTCAAAAGTTGCGTGGTTAAGCACATAAAGTACTATTTATCTTGGAAACTCTTCAAGATGCAATTAGTATGTGTCATGTCACCTTAAAGATCTCGTCGAGCTGATTAATTTGAATCTTTGTTGAAGAAGTTTGGAGTTGATTTGGTGAAGTTATCGAGTCTCAAAGATGGAAAAGTCTTAAAAGTTGCGTGTTTGAGCACATAAAGTACTATTTATCCTGGAAACTCTTCAAGATGCAATTAGTATGTGTCATGTCACCTTAAAGATCTCGTCGAGCTGATTAATTTGAATCTTTGTTGAAGAAGTTTGTAGTTGATTTGGTGAAGTTATCGAGTCTCAAAATTAGAAAAGTCTCAAAAGTTGCGTGGTTAAGCACATAAAGTACTATTTATCGTGGAAACTCTTCAAGATGCAATTAGGATGTGTCATGTAACCTTAAAGATCTCGTCGAGCTGATTAATTTGAATCTTTGTTGAAGAAGTTTGGAGTTGATTTGGTGAAGTTATCGAGTCTCAAAGTTGGAAAAGTCTCAAAAGTTGCGTGGTTAAGCACATAAAGTCCTATTTATCCTGGAAACTCTTCAAGATGCAATTAGGATGTGTCATGTCACTTTAAAGATCTCGTCGAGCTGATTAATTTGAATCTTTGTTTAAGAAGTATGGAGTTGATTTGGTAAAGTTATCGAGTCTTAAAGTTGGAAAAGTCTCAAAAGTTGCGTGGTTAAGCACATAAAGTACTATTTATCTTGGAAACTCTTCAAGATGCAATTAGTATGTGTCATGTCACCTTAAAGATCTCGTCGAGGTGATTAATTTGAATCTTTGTTTAAGAAGTTTGGAGTTGATTTGGTGAAGTTATCGAGTTTCAAATTTGGAAAAGTCGCAAAAGTTGCATGGTTAAGCACATAAAGTACTATTTATCCTCGAAACTCTTCAAGATGCAATTAGGATGTGTCGTGTCACCGTAAAGATCTCGTCGAGCTGATTAATTTGAATCTTTGTTGAAGAAGTTTGGAGTTGATTTGGTGAAGTTATCGAGTCTCAAAGTTGGAAAAGTCTTAAAACTTGCGTGTT